>NW_028257082.1:2382500-3130000 GCF_035046125.1 Drosophila serrata | reverse complement strand
TTTTCAGATTATATTTCATTTTGGACGACAATAAATCAATTTATATTGAAAGTAGATTTCATATTATAATTTTAAGTATATACCTAGAACATTTTATATAACTTAAACGAATCCAAAGTGATTTCATTGAAAACTTACAATGAATTTAAAAAATTGTTAATATTTAAAAATCTTAATTTGTATGTGCTAAAAAGGGCTTTGGCCTTTATATTGTTTTTTAAACTTTGATTTGTTAAACCAATTGTCATATAAAAATATAAATAATATCGTATTATAGTGCTAGGCAGAAGCTTGTAAACACAGTGAACCAGTCATTTCCGATCCTATATTTCATATATATTCTTGATCAGCATCAACAGCTTGATCGATCTAGCCTTGTCCGGCCAAAAAATAAATTTTCAAAATTTGTCAAAAATTTTAAAATTTTATAAGGGGTTACATCATTAAAATTGTCGAAAATTGATAAAAATTTCAATTTTCTTATATTTAAAATTGAGTATGCAGCTTTGTAAATCTACTAAAAACTAGCATAGAACAGCTTTCCGAATTGAAATTAATGATTTTTTTGCTTAGTTATACGTTTTTTAAACTAAGATTTTAGGAAGAAAATTTTCTGTTTTTATACCTTTTTGCTGGTTATTATAATTTTATTCGGAAACTTGTAACAGCATCAACAAACGCAGTATACAGATTTGTTAGTGCTATAAAAACTGGTACAGAAAAGCTTTCCGAGTCAAAAATATTGCTATTTTGGCTTAATTATGGTATGTGCAAAATTTAGAATTTTTAAGAAAATTGTCTGTTTTTATACCTTTTTGCAGAATATAATTTCAGTCAGAAGATTAAAACGCAGTGAAGGAGTCATTTCCGACCCTATAAATCATATATATTCTTGATCAGCGTCAAAAGGGGTGTTGATCTAGCCATGTCTGGTCGAAAAATAAATTTTCGCAATTTTGTCGAAATTTGAAAGAAAGATAAGGGGTTACATCGTTAAAATTGTCAAAAATTGATAAAAATTTCAATTTTCTAATATTTAAAATTGAGTATGCAGCTTTGTTAATCTGCTAAAAACTTGCATAGAACAGCTTTCCGAATTGAAATTAATGATTTTTTGGCTTAGTTATGAGTTTTTTAAACTAAGATTTTAGGAAAATATTATCTGTTTTTATACCTTTTTGCTGGTTATTATAATTTTATTCGGAAACTTGTAACAGCATCAACAAAAGCAGTATGCAGATTTGTTAGTGCTATAAAATCTGGCACAGAAAAGCTTTCCGAATCAAAATTATTGCTATTTTAGCTTAGTTATGATGTGTGAAAAACTTAGAATTTTTAAAAAAATTGTCTGTTTTAATACCTTTTTGCAGAATAAAATTTCAGTCAGAAGATTAAAACGCAGTGAAGGAGTCATTTCCGACCCTATATATTATATATATTTTTGATCCGGATTAATAGCTGAGTCTATCTATCAATGTAGCGTTGAAAAATAAATTGTTAGATTGTTTTCAAAATTTTAAAATTTTATAAGGGGTTACATCGTTAAAATTAGTAACATTTGATAAAAATCCAAATTTTTTAAAATTGTAAATTAAGTATGCAGATTTATAATCTTAATAGATTATAACATAAAACTGCTTTCCGATTTGAAACTAACGCTTTTTTGACATAGTTATGACTATTTTAAAATACGATGTGTTCCAAAAGTGTTAATATAAAAATATAAATAATATATACAAGATTTGTCTGCTCGAAGTAAGCATAATTTCATGTTAAATATTGTTTTCAGTGTCGGCTATAATAAGTAACAGCTCAGCTGGTAAATCAGAGTTAATTAAAAGTAGATCATTGTCGGGCTATGACTCTTGGCCAATATATCCCAGCAACCACCGATGGCACCATTCGAAAGGACCCTCAGGGCAACGGCAGTCAAATGGCAAAGCCAAACTTTGCCCGCTGCTCGTTGGAAAAAAGAAAATAAAGCCAATTGCAAATAGATTATATAAATGGCTAAATCAAAATTTAATAAAAGCCAGCGTAGTGTGCACTCGTTGGAGCGAAGAAAAATAGCATCGAAGGTGCGGATGTCACCAGTAGTGGCGGGTTCAAGGAATTTTAATAATGACCACGTATCCTGGCAGCGATTCCGCCTTGTTGTTTTAGTGCACGTGCGCCAATTGCCAGCACTAAAGGGATTCATTTGTGAATTACTCAATGCGAAAATGTCCTGCTCCCAAAAATCACCCCCACCAGACCCACACCAAGGACCTAAACAAACACCAAGCTGAGGTCGAGGCTGGGAATCAACGAAAACAAATTGCAATTGAGCTGGCAAAGGTTTGGGTGACAAAAAGTGGCCACCACATCACACAGTCGCAGGACGAGGATGAGGATGAGGACGAGGATGAGGCTTTGGCTTCACATTCTGATTCAGATTCAGGAGGGATACTGTTGCGATGCGCATTTGACAGCTCAAGCGGAATGCACACAGACGATGGCGATGAAAGGCGAGGATGGAGCCGGAGTTTCGCCCAGAGCCAAGGCAACAAGAGCCGGTACATGGCCGTGGATGAGGGATTTGGGATTTCGGATTGCTGGCCCCGGGCCCACCCTATTTTTGCACGTTTAAAATGCTCCGGATTCCCATGAATTTGAGCGGAATTTTTATTAAGTTGCCAATTTGGCAATTGACAGAGTTTATCAAAGTGGCTTGGCATTGGCGGGGTTGCTGATGAAGAATATTATTTTCCCCCAGTTTCTATGTGTGAATTAATTTCAAATTAGTTTGCCACATGCATTTCAGGATTTATTGGATTTTCGCAGGCGTACGCACACAAAACAAGAAGGGAAGAAGAGGGACATAATAAAGGGTTGGCCACAATCCCTTAATAGGCCTAATCGGAATCATTGATGACCATTGATTTGTTTAGCGCATTAACAGCTTCAGCACTGACCACCGTCCAGCAGCTGCCACAGGCTCATCTGCCACTCTGACCAACATCGACACTTTGCCTGGCCACTTGGTGATCCTTCCCAGCCCCACTCCCACTCCCAGTTCCATTCCCAGTCGCAGTGCAGCCTGAAATCAGGTCAGGCGAACGCATATAAACACACAATTTCGATTCGGATTGTGATTTTTGGAATGCATTAATTTGTGTTAATGGCCAGGGAAAAGTTTTCCCGATTGTTAGGGTTTGGAGTGGTGCAGGCGAGATTTATTTTTAGTATCACCAGCGATGGATACACAGAGGCCTGCCACTCTGGAGATGGTAGCATGGAATTTTCCATGCGCATTTCGGGCGAATCCTATCGAATTTCAGCAGACACTATCGAACCCATAATTTAATATTTAGTCATTCACGTGCTGCCTGCAATCGGTCGGCTGGTCGTCGCCAAAGGCAGACAAGTGGCCAAGTCTATATGTAAGAACCAAAAATGCTATATCGAATCCGCAAATATCTGTCGCTAGCTGTGTCCACTTGCCAGACCAGAAATAATTTCGGATATGCGCTCCATCGAGTATTGTTTTCCCATATCTATAGGTCGCTCTATATATCTGCTCGGTCTGAGTCCGCCGCACTGTACGCCGTACCGCCTCCAGGACGCACAAGAACATCGAGATGGGGCGGTGTTTCATGCTGCCGAATTGAGAGCAATATCGCTCGACGGCAATCCGTGCATATGTTCCCCATCTTAAAGAGTATTCATGGATGATTCGGGTGGACCCGAAAACCACTTAGACATGGATATTGGAATTCACAAAGAACGAGCTAGAAAACATTTAATAGTATACAATTTATGGGCTTGTGCAAATCATGATATATCCCATGGTAATAATTACAAATATTAAAACATTGTTCACCCACCCCAAACATCATCATTCCTAGGGTTTATCAATCATTTCCTCTAAGCTTTCCTACGATTTTCCGGCTATCTTTGGGTCACTCAAAAGAATCCATGGCATATATCGGCTGTGTGAGGGAGCGGAGAAACAACAACCAAAAGTGACGCGGACATTTATGGTGTGCTCTAAAATGGATTTTGCTCAGTTTGCACCAGTACGGACACATATAGGCACACACACCCACACCCACATATCGGCACACACCCGCACAACAACAATCATAATCAGAGAAAATGTTGTTCAATAATTTCGGTTCTGCCGCTGGTTTCATTTCGTTTGGATGAATTTATTTTTAACATTGTTATTTTATATATACACGAAAGCGAAACGAAAACGAAACAGAAGCAGCAGAAGCGCATAGGAAAAACAAAAAATATATATCAGAAAATATGTAGAAAATAAGAGGATGAAAATAAAAAAAGTACAAGGAAAATAGCGCCAACGCTTTCATCATCGACCAAACGGGCGCGATCAGCTGTATGTCGTCAATATGCGATATGTCTTGGGCGGAATCGAAGATATATCTTTGTCCGAGTATGTGTTGGATGTGTCTTTAATTAAAGTACAATTGTGATATAGACATATGGATATGCGGACATAGAGAAATTGGGAGGAAAGATCTGTGTGTATCTTTTCTGGCCTCAATGCCATGCAGCTTCCGCTCGGACCGGACCACGCATGGCCATGGGAAACGCTTTCCCTAGGCAGCACGATCGTCTCATCCACTTGGACTTGGACTCGGACTCGGTGGTTTTTGACAATTCCTATTTATAGAGGCTCTCTCGGCGTGGAACACTTGTCGCTGTCTGCTCCAAAAACTGCCCCCAAAAAGAACCCTCGCCCCATCATTTAGGATTCTTGGTTCGACTTCTTCGGTCTGGCTGCCTGCGAGCACTTTATTCAAGTTCAATTCAGTTGGACTTTGGCTTGCACTTGTGCCGGCGACCGAACATTCGCATTTTTATTTCATTTGTAATGTGTATTTTTGGTTCGTCATAGTCTTCACCCTCAACATCGGCACACATGTGAATTCCCTCTCGATCGCTTTTATGCCTTATATGGCGAGCACTTGCCACCTATTTCTGGGGCTCCTCTAGATGATTCATTTTTAGCCCGATCTCTGGGGTGGGTTCGGCCATCTCTCAATGTGCCCATCACTCAATCAGTGAGCGATCTATAAATGTATATTAGTTTTTGCCCCGAAGTGGATGTGGAAGTGGAAGTGCAATGCCCCGGATGCATTTCCCTACACGGATAATTAACATTCTGACAGCTGACAGCAGAGGGGAAGAACACTATTAATGTTGGGGCTCTCATTTATTTACTACTGATTTAATTTAAACTATTTAAAGATTTAATTTTGATTTTCCCGCTCATGAAATGTGATGTGGCTCCATCTGTACGGCTAGTTTGGCAAGAGGGTGTCCATTTTAGCCGCTAGCGGGCGCTATTGGAATGTAAGATGCATTCATGAATTCTTACTTCTTTCTGTCGAATTGATTTATATTTTAATTGAAACTACAGTATATAAAATAGAATACGATTTTTAAATTGATTTTATAATTATAAATATTTAAATTATTATTAAAGTAGATAATTATTTTCTAGTTTTTTCCATCGTCTTAATAAAGTTACAGCGCCCCGTTTAAGGCCATGTAGAAATTTGTTTCTGGGGTTGATTCCAAAGTCGGACGGAAAGTGAACTAACAATAGCAAACTAAATTGTTTATAGCGCCAGTGTGCAGTTTTAAAATTAATTAAAAGTACAAATAAACTTTAAAAAAAGTAGAGAAAATGTTATCTATTAAGACATTTTTGTCAGAAACAATTTTAGAACCAAATAAATCAAAAGTTTCTGCACTAAAAAGATCACGTACGTAGCTTAAGAATTGAAATTTGTTACATAAACCGAACATATCTTTATATAATATTATAAAAAGTAATAAATACATTGAATAAATTTTATGGTATAATTTTCTTAAATTAAATTTTATAAACTACTAGCTATAAACCATTAGACATGCCATTTCATTATTTCTCCTTCATTCGTTTAGTTTATTTATAAAGTTGGTAAATTAGTAATTCCTTTTTGAATTTATTTCAATGAGTTCTAATAAAAAAATAAATAGTAATTGGATTTTTCCAGCAATTTAAAATTAGTTTTAAAACCTTTTTATTTTTATTAAATGACCTGGTTGTTTGTTGCATTGAATCTACCAATAGTAAACTCGTATCGCTGGCCCTGCGGGGTTGCAATTGTCATTAAACTGGCCCTAAACGCTCGTCCAACGCTAAGTGACCAGCATTTCCATTTCCCTCGACAATTTCACTGTAAATGCAGAGTTTTCTTTCCCATGTTTGGTGCTTTGCATGCATTTGGGTGAGATTTTTCCGGCTAGATGTTGTGCGTGTGATAAGCGCCCTGATGTAATTGCGGGCAATTATCATTGCGCCGAGTCCTTCGAGCAAATTGTAACGCTCATGTGGGATATGCTTTCATGTCGGTACATATACGTATTTTAGTGAAAGGACTCCCTGTCGGGGGCAACATGCTTGCATTTTAATTGCCCGCGGCGTTAATCAATTATAATTTTATTCGTTACTTTATTAAATTCAACTGCGGCTACTGCACCTGTTTCACCCCTTCTCCGTGCAGGTCCTTTGTTTGCAGTGTATTTAGTCCTTTTTAATTGCATTTAATTACTGCTTGTCAGCATTTTCTGCTCAATGTCTCCCGATTTTCTTATTAATCAAGTCATTAAGCACCCGATCAATGGGGCTGATAAGCCCTCATAATTGGCCCGACAAGTTGGGTTATTGATGGGCTCTTATTTCCCCCCGAACTTTTCTCTCTGATTAGCTCCCCTGCTAATTGAACAGGTCTCCTGGGATTTATCAAAGTTTTGAGAAAGGAGTATACATAATTTTATGATGTATTTTATTTATAAAGAATGTTATATTGTTACGTTTATTTAAAAGTTTCCAGGTTACACAAATGCTAATTTCCTTCAAGTTAAATTGTGTTCAGGAACTATCTCAGCTTCTCTCTAAGTCCCCTTCTAATCAACACCATTTCCCAAATAAATCACCCTGTAGTTGAGCTAAAACTTGTCATATTTATTTTGTGCTAATATACTTTAGGAATAGGTTTCTTCTTCAGCCGTTTTTGTCTTTGAAGTAATTGAAATTTTACAAATACACTTTGCACATGAGTGGAGTTAACGACACAAGAAACTGGCTCCGAAATAAACTCTTACAACACGAAATTCACTAAACTTAGAACACACCTAGAAGATGATATGGGGGAGAGGAATGATTTTGATTGGAACGGAACTCAGGACTCGGGAACTGCCAGCCTCAGAGTCTTCGACTAGACCATGGAGACAAGGCCCTTGTTGAGGTTATCCAGGTGCTCCTTGGCCTTAATCCGCAGCGTGGCGATCGAGTTGCTCCTCATGTCCGCCGGCGGCGTCGCTGAGAGCTTGGGTGTGGACGGTGGCGGTGGGCTGTCCCGACCCACATCCAGCAGCTCGATATTGGCGCTGGCCGCGCACTTGTCCAGGCCAGTGCCCTGGTTACTGCTGCTGCTTCCGGCATCCAGGTCACTGCTAAGATCCCGTCCCTCCCCATTCGAGTCCGCATTTCCGATGCTCAGGTTCTGCGGCGACATGCACACGTCCGGGCCGCTGCACTCCAGTGAGGCGGAGGAGGAGGACGACTGCGAGGACGACACAGTAGCAGCAGCAGCAGCAGCAGCAGCAGCGGCAACGTTCGTAGACGTCGAGCTTGGCGGCAGGCTGCTGTGGTGAGGCGTGCTCAGGGGATTCACTCCGTGGTGCGGCGAGCCCAGGGATGTCGCATGCGGTGACATGCGTGCCAGATGCGGCGACAGGTGCGACAGCGGCACCACATGATGGCCGGCATGCGGGTGGGGCACTCCGTGGGGTGGAGGCGGTGGTGGCGGCGGCTGTGGCTGACCATGCCCCCCATGGCCACCGTGTGGGGGCGGCGGTGGACCGTTGTGGGCGTGATGGTGGCCCATGGCCGCCAGGCTGCTCATGGTCAGGTTGGCGGGTGCCAGGCTTAACGGTGGCGTCAGATAGCTGGGGTAAACCGTCTGCGGGTGCGACAGGAATCCTGAGGAGAAAAGATGGAGTTAAATTATTAATAGAGATTTATTGCTGAAATATAGATTGTAAGGATGTTCTTCTCACCTGGCAGAGCGCTTAACAGGGGCGGCGATAGCCAAGGATCCACCGGCAAACCGGATGCACCGCAACCCAGTCGGTGGGGCAGCTGGGTGAAGTGGGTCAAACCCAGACGCAGGCTCTCCGACTTCTCCTGGCGACGCCACTTGGCCCGGCGGTTCTGGAACCAAACCTGGAACATAAAACGAAGATGTTAGAGTGAGAGCGGTGTCTGGGCTAATTGGGTTGCTGGGCAATTAAATTAATCACTTGACAAGAAACGCGCTAATTTAATCAGGCGCTAAGCGGCCTGCAAGGAGCAGGAAAAGCATTTCGAAGAAAGGCACAAAGCGTAATTAGAAAACTGAATGGGGCTTAATAACGCCAGCAGAAGCTGTGTGGCGCCAAAGAGAAAGGCCAAGAGCTTCAAAAGAGAAAGAGAGAGACAAATACATACAAAAAGCAAAATGGCGGCCAACGCAAAATTGTTAATGAAAACTCCGACTCATACACACATACACAGAGAGCAGAGATACCCACGCACACACACAGGCAAGCAGGCAGGCAAACAAAATGGCTGAGCAGCCCACACAGACACAGAGACACAGCGCAAGGTAACGAAGGAAATAAAATAAAATTCAATTAGTTGCCTTGGCTCTAATTAGAATTATCGCAACAATGAGTGTGTATGAGTGTGGCTGTCTAATTAGTGGCAGAGCCGGAGCTAGTCAGGGGGAGGGAGGGAGGGTGGAGCGGTGGAGGAGCCCAGAGGCGTCTAGGGAAAGTTTCCATTGCCCCAGGGTTGGCCATTACCACCCCCTTAGCCACCCATCATCCATCCATCCCCTCGCCATCCAACCCACTTTCTGACGCTGCCACGCTCAAAGTAATTAAATGCAATTTGCGCAAATTAATAAGAAATTATTTCTGATGGAAATTTCATTACCCTGAAATAATGTTGTTGTTGCTGGTTGCTGCTCCTGCCGCAAGGACATACGAGCTACCCTGTGTGTGCGTGTTTGTGTATGCGTGCGCTCTGGTTTCGGTCTCTCTGCGGGTCTTTAATTGAAGATAATGGTGCGTAAAATTATTTTCGTTGCCCCAAAAGTGATTTGCAAAACAAATTTGCCAGTCGGAAAATGCTTTTTAAAATGGGTTAATTTAAAATACCCTTGGTAAGGAAATAAGGACATTAAAATTTGTAAGAAAATTCATTGGCGTTTTGAGGTTTCGAAATAATACTAACACCAAGGAGAGGTTAATAGAAATAATAAATGCTTAATAAAATGAACATATTATAACATAATTTTATATTTCTAAGAGGTTATAAAATATCTAACAAGTCGTAAAATACTGCTAATTTTAAAATTAATGAATCCTTTTCTATATTCTTGCAGGCTATTACAGTTTTAGTCAGCAGCTTGTAAAACGGTGTAGGAGTCATTTCCGACCCTATAAATCATATATATTCTTGATCAGCATTAACAGCTTAATAGATCTAGCCATGTCCGGTCAAAAAATAAATTTTCAAAATTTTTCCAAAATTTCAAAATTTTATAAGGGGTTACATCATTAAAATTGTGAAAAATTGGCAAAAATATTGATGTTTTAAAATTGTAAATTAGGTATGCAGATTTATTAGCCTTATCAAAACTAGCATAGAAACGCTTTCCGAATTAAAATTAATGAATTTTTGGCCTAGTTATGAGAGTATTAACACAAACTTGACAATTGAAATAACTATCTTTTAAAAAAATGTGCCATTTAAATATATATTAACTTTTAATAGAGGTTTACCTCTAAGGAAATTGAATAGTTACTTAAGACTAAACTGTCCAAAATATCTTCTAGATAACGTTTATTAAAATTTGTAATTAAAACTCCTTTAGATGTTATTTATTTTATAACTATCGGAGGCTCATTTCAATCCAAACTAGAGGCAATCAAATCCGTTCCAATTAGAGATATTCCTTGATTATCTTCGACTATCTGTCGGATTTCAATTAGTAGAGTAGACAGACAACAATAATAAAATGGCTAAATCGGCTTCCCTTCCCTTTGGCTGGCTTCAGCTTCCCTTGCTTCATCAGGCTGGAATCCCATTTAGAAAGTCTAATTTCCTGTCTCTCAAATCTGTACGAAGAAAATAAATTAAAGTTAGCAGCTTTAGGCCACATTCGACTCCTCATGCTGCCTGCCACACACACACACACACACACACGTACACACCCTCCCAGATGCTTGATAGAAAGAGCGAGCTAGAGGCAGTTGGAAAGAAAGAGACAGAGTTTGCTGGCTGTTATAATTTGAGTTTGTGCTTCTTCATTTTAATTAAATCATCAAAATCAATTTGGTAATTTCCATTCATGGCGCGCCATAATGAAAATCCCCCACTAGGGAAAGCAGAGTAAAAGAGAGAGAGCGGGACAGAGCACTGGAGAAAGCTTTCTCTCTTGGACAGCTGGCGGGTGGCACGCCCACAAACATCATAATGACCTTCGACCCTCCCACACCACAACACTCTCATCCACCCGAAAGTTGGCAAAATTGTCTGCTTTCATCTTTGGTTGTTGATGCCCGGGAACCCCAGTCCCGCCTCCCCCATTCGCCATGACATGGACCAAACTCAATTTTCCACCCCGTAGACACAAATACAAACAGACCCACTCACATATACGTATACAAGGCACCCGGCATCTCCCCATTTTCAGCCATTTTCAATTTTGCTACATTTAGCCGGCTCTGGCCTCAAACCACCCACCACCCACCATTTCAGCCCATTCCATCCACTCCACCCAGGCCACCCCCTATCGAGCAGGCCTGCAGCAATTTGGCATTCATGTGGAGCACGCGACTCACCACAAGAACACACCCCACCCACCCCACCCCGCCCAGTGCCCCATCAGGCAACCACTTTTCAACTTTAATCTTTTTCATAAACTTCACATTGGCAGCAAACAATTTGCGACCCCCCGCACTAGCACCACCACCATGATGATGATGATGATGATGATCATCCCACAACCACCCCGTGGAAACCCTGTTTAACATCATCATCTCGCTCTTCCACTGGCTATGTCATTCTACCATTTTCCTTGTCGTCTTCTTTAATTTTGTTCGCAGCAAAGTTTTGCCGTTTTATTGGAAAACTTCTGCCGCAAAGTGTCGTTCCACCCAAAAAAGAAAAAAAAGGAAAAACGAGGAAAGAATGGTCCCACATAGATGTAGAAGTAACTCACACAGCATACAAGGCGTATACGCAATGTGCTCGCTCGTGCTCTCTCTCTCTCTCTGTTTTTCTCTCTCTCTCTGTCCTTTTCCGCTTCTCTTTCGGCTAGAAACGACCCTCTCTTTCACTCGCTGTGTGGCAGAAATTGCTTTTCGAATGTTTCTGACAGTTTGCAAATTGGAAAATTGACTTTTAACACACAAGAGCTTCAGCAGCTTAATAAAACTGTTTGCAACTTGTACAAGGGGGCGGTGGCGATGGGCTTTGGGCGGTGGTTGGTTAGGCAGGCTTGTTGGATTGTTGCAGTTCGACTTGATATTACACAGAGGCATAAGTATATATTGTTGGTTTATTCATACTTCCGATTTTGGGACTGGATTTTGGGGTCTGCAGTGGGACAAATGGTTTCCAAGACATCCGATTGACCATATAGGCGAAATTTATAGCAAGGCAATTAATAGGTTCCAGAAATATTTATAGATCTATCTTAGATTGAGTAAGTTCTGAGCTTAAGATAAAGATAAAGAGCTCTTTGAATGAAATATATTTAATAAGCTTTTCTGCCGTTTTAATATAGGCATATATATCGGTTAGGAATAATAGGTGTATATATCTAAAGCTGATGTATAGATCTCTAAACTAATTATGCATTATATGAACGATAAGTCCTACAGCATTATTATATAGTCATTCTTTTTTTCGTTCCTATTAATAGGAATTAAAATGGGAAGTATCTTTCCAAGGGAAAAACGGAGGAGATCGGTCTTGACTCCAAATTTAACCTTATACACATATTTATAAAAAAAAAATTGAAAATAATATTCAGATTCATCAACGTTATCCATTCGTTATCTCTAACAATGGGGGGTCACCTGAAATCAGCTCGAAAGATCTGCATACAAGTCGCCACTATGTCATGGCATAATCATTTTGCCAGCGACAGGACTATAATTATCCCAGTGCCGCCTGTTTGTCATGCGATTCAATCAAATTGATTGAAAAGCCGATGCCATCGAATGCACTTTGTTTGAGCTGGTTCTCGTTGGCGATAGGCGATTTAATTGCATGGAAAGCGAAAATATGGCCCAGCAAGTCCTGCAATTAGAGACCCCGAGGCCCTAGGGGCGAGGCTCGCAATGGTTCGGGGCAGGACAACCCGTTGCGTTCAAGGATATTGATAGCGGCGCCTAAGGTAATAAAGCAAATGCATACGCTGTGCATGGGAACGCCGTGCCGCTCCTCGCGCAAGCTTTAATTCAATTAAAAAAATTCCTCAAATCCTGGCTAGGGGAGCCTAATTATATGGCAGTCCACGGCTTTCCAGACAGCGACAGACACGGAGCATTCAGTTCGGGTTCAATTCATTTCAGGGGCTGTCATAAATCCAGCCCGACATGGGATGGACAATGCCGCAGCATGGATTCCTTGCCCTGTTAGTTTATGACATGTTTTTTATTCCATTGTTGGCTTTTAGTTCCGGCCCCAGGACCTTCAATAACGAGTGAGAGAAAACTCTACCTAAGCCAGGATCTCGGGCATCCTGTTACGGTCGCTTTGTGCGATTCAGGACAAATTAGAGTGAAGACAAAAGCTTTGACGACGGCCACAATCCGCAAGATGTTTTAATTAGTTTAAGAGCCGACAAGCATATTGATTTACACTCGATGCCGCCGCTTGGTCCTTGGAAGCTGAAGACTGTCAGGGAGTGGGAGGAGTGACAGGAGTGGAGATGGTTTTATATTAAAAGGAACTTTTTCCATTTACTTTAGATATTAAGAAGATACTATCGATAAGTCTGATATATAAAAATTTATGAAGAATCTATTATCTGGAAAATCAAAAGTGAAACCCAATCTCTTAGCTCTCATAATACTATTCCTGAATACATTGTCCTTTTCAGTTTGTGTTCAGCTTTCTTAGCTTTCTCAGATATGTTTTGGCAGCTCATCGCATTCCCCTCGCCCACTGCCGCTAATTACAGTTTTAGTTTTCCACCGAGAGTCCTGTAATCGAAGGCCAAACACGCGACAAATCTTGATTCTGTGACAGCCGCAGACCTGGGCAGTCCTACACCGCCTCGAATGTCACTGTGAGAAAAAGTCGGAAAGGCGCTCGCCAAATGCCAAATGCCGAATGCCAATCCGAGGACACCCACTCGATCAGGGGCTCAGGTTTCCTTCGGATTTCAATTTTGTGCCTTGCTACAACGGGCAGGGGAGGGGACTGTTTGCCGGGGCGTGTTTGTGCGCAGACACGTGGCACCCTGTATTTAATTAGCTATTTATTTACTCGCTGACATGCCGGGCAGCATTCGGAGCGAAAGGAACGAGCGCACGCACAGTTAATAAGCAGTTAAATCGGCTACAAAGGACGACAAATACCAGAGCTCCTGGCGGGGGTTGCTTAGCGCGTTCTTAGTCCTGGCCCTGCCACAGGGACAAATTTCTGTTGACGCATTTTTAATTTGCAACAGTCGAGGGCCCTAAGGGAACGACGGTGGCAGTACGGGTTCTGAGCAGACCCTGCCACGCTCAATTTGAATAATTTCAACGGACAAATATATAGTTTTATTTAAGGTGCACTGAACAAAGCCAGCTAAGTATTTGTTAGAGGATATTATACGTGGAAAATATCCTTTTGAGTATATGGTTTAAGCTTGGAGAGAGATATTAAAGCAAACTACCCATAACTATTTCTTGATCATTTTAAATGTATAGGTAAGTTAACTGAGATAATGGAATATGCTTAATTATGGGCGGGGATTGAGGAGTATTATTGTAATAAACTTTAAATAAGAAAGAACTCTTCATAAACTTATCAATTAACAGTAGCCATAGTCCTTTCTCCTGTATATCCTTTTACACGTTCTATACTAGTTTTTCTATTACCAACCACCCGTTCTTTAATCTGCAGACCACTTTGTAACAAATGTTTCTTATCAAGTCCACAGTAAATATGATATTGGCTTTAAATTTAATGTATTTTGTACTATGAAACAGTACGATTAAAAGCAATTCATTCTTAAAATAGCTCATTCAAGTTAAATAAAACCCAATAAAGCATATTATATTTTCCTTCCGTGTAAGGCTCTGGCATAGTTTTCAGGGGCTGTGTCGCATTCAAAGTTTTCGTCCCCCCCACGTGATAACTTAATTATAATTTGCGTGCTCTCGAAAATAATATTGTTATTATTGTTATTCCACCTGCCAGCCGAAGCGAAAATTTGTTTAGGTGATTAATTAGCACGTAATCAACGTGAACAACCGGCCGAGGCCAGAGCTCGGAAAATTGTTTAAGTGTTTTGTGATTTATGCAGTCGCAGTAGGAACTTGTTTGGGAAACGCATAAAACCAATTAGCAGGCAGCGGGAATTAATTAAAAGCGGAAAAGCGACCTCCAATCGGAGGAGTTCCTTTTGTGGCCCCCATAAATATGATGTCTGAAATTATAATAAGCGGCTTGGGCCTGCCATAATTAGCGTATGTGGGTACGGAGCGTTGTCAAAAATAAGCATTTATATAAAGCTGATTAAGTCAATTCGTCGTGTATCGCACACACACATGGCGTGACGGTCCCCTCTTTTTTATTTCTACCTGTCTCCCTGAGTTCGATTCGGAAATTCCCATTTCTCTGGCCTGAGCATTCTTTTGATTGACTTTGGATCGCAATTGGAGTCGTATTGTGGCTGCTAATTTGACAACTTAAGCCCGGGGCTCATTTAAATTGACAGCGCAGGGGAATCAGATGCAGATGAGAGAGTGGAGAGGCCAGGGCCCTGATTACACAATCCAAAATCAAAGTCTTGATTGAAACCCGGTCGAAACGGCAAACTGGATTGAGTGCATCCTTGACATCTGACTCGGGAAGCCGGGACAGGGCTGTAATGCAATAAAAAACATAATGTTTGAAAGCACCCGCACTTCACCCTTTATCCTGTTGTTGTTGTTGTTCGTGTTGCCTTTTGACTCCGTCAGAAAAGCGCTCGCCGAAGCGAACAGATGTGCAACTCATTACAAAGCATTTAGGCGTCAAAATTGAATAATATTCATAACGTTTTCATCAGCCGGGGGGTGTGATGGCTCTCCGAAAACAGAAATCCCACCCCTCCGTGCACTTGACACTCGAGCAGTCGAGCAGCTGCTCTCCTGGCTGTTTTCTCAGAGATCCAAGGACCTTGCCAAAAGTAATTTACCATAAAAAAAAGCCCTGACAAAATGGGAAATAATTTCATTGTAATTGTAATTGTCTTCGCTTGATTACATTGGTTTATATTTTACTTTGCTCGAGGGGGAGTGCTGAGAGCAAAAAGCAATCCTCGCTTTCGTGATGTCAAGTGAGGCCATGTCTGGGGGTTGCAACCACCTCTACGCCGACCCAGGGGTGATATGATTTATAATTTCATTCCGTTTGATTTATGCATTTATATTGAAATGTGTTGACAGGTTACGGTGAATTTGAGACAAGCGAACCCAAACTAAAACAAATCCCCAGCACGTGTTCCGAACTCAGACTTTATTAGCCAGAAAAGCGCAATCGTAGTCAAAGTCCTGGCTAAGCAAACACAAGTACCGGCGCACAAGGACACGTTTCGCAGCTTAAACGGCGGCAAGGATGCGCTGTGCAAACGCGAGCCTCACATGAAAGGCAACGGCGGCTTTGTAGGCAGCCTTTAAACTTTTCCCCAGGCTCAGACACTGGAGACAACAACACCCTTTGGCCGGGCCGGGACCAGGACCAGGACCAGGACCAGGATGACGACCGGAGAGCAGAGATAGCGGCACAGAGCAAACTCAATAAGTCGCATAAAAGAATGAAATTGGATGCCATCGCAAACAAATACAAACGATGCCGACAATGTGGTCTTTTGCCAAAGATCCTTCGGCATCTCCGGCCCCAGTCTCCCTCCAGCTGCCAACTGTTGGAATTTCTTTGAGCCATGCGGCAACTGCGTCGTCATCCTTCGAATCACCAGTTCCCGGGTCCTTGGCTCCCGGTATCTGTGCTCTTCTTCTCTCTGTGGCTTTCAAGTTTAATTAATTGCGACACGGATTCGGCGTGGGCGTGTCCCGATCGGGAGAAGAAAGCCTTTTGTGAGTCGAGCTTCTAATGAGGGTTAATTGAAAGCGGCAAACTTCTGTGGGGAGCCTGATTTTGTCTTCCCCTTCCGCGAAGCTAATATTTTCCCAAATGTATTTCCAGTCAAATGTCTTCAATTAGAAAAAATGCTGAGCTTGCTGTCAAAGGATTTGTAAATTCGTAAACCATTTAATAAGTTTTGTATTACTTGTAGTTTTAAATAAATTCAGTCCTACTCTATAAAATCATTCTTTAGACTTAATCAAAACTCTTGAATTGCTTAGTTGAATAATCTATATTGTTTTGTAATATATTTTCTTACACTATACGAGTACTCCCTTCCTTGAAGACTTGTCAGCCAAATTAGCCGAATCATATCAAGTGCCTGGAAGTGTTTTTCAGTTCTTTTTGTTTATGTTGACAGTTGATCAAAATACATTTTAATAAACGGCAGATGTGTAACTCACAAATAAATATATTTTATCCCCGTTTAGTATAAAATAGGGCAACCCCTAACCCGGTTTACCTTTTGTGACCTGACATTTATTTACCCTTGCGGTGGCTTTGTTTTCCCCTTGGTTTCATTCTCGGCTCCTGCTCCTGCTCCTGCTCCTGGTCCTTATTATTGTTGTTATGCCAAGGTGGCATAATGTGTTAATTGCTTAGCCCACACCCACACCCACCTTCGCCCACGCCATGCGGCACTTGAGGGCAGCTGTCGCTCGAGTCCGATGCATATTTCATTTGCCATTTAATTACATCAACAAGAATGCCTCGAAAAGAAATGCAAATGTTCATTAACTGCTCGGGGCATTGAGCGCAGGCAAATCAGGACAAGTGCCCAATAAATATCCTTAAGCGGCCTTATTCAGCCACTCCCCAAGCGCCCCGATGAGACTGAGGTCCTGGAGGAGGCACCCACTCCACCACGACAATAAGTTAAACAAGTTGAAAAGCTTTTTTTTCCACAATTTCGATTTCCATGGCCCAGTGGGACCGGGCTACTTAGGCATTCAATGACTTTATTCATGCGATTGGATGACCCGCACAGGACATTCGGGCTCCCGATGACAGCGATGAATGAACGAGCTTGTTTGGCAGTCGGACCAGTGATCGTTTTCATTATTAGATTTGTATAGGATTTCATGGGGCCGGGGGCCCGGAGTGGGTCTAAACAAATGAACCTAATATGCATTATTATTATGGCATGTGAAAACGAAAGCGTTGCGGGTAGGGGAGCAGCAGAGGCATCAAAACTACGTCGATAAAACGGTCATGCGAGCAAAACGAATGCCAAAGTTGAAGTAAATATTCAATAAAAAATAATCGAAGCAGAAACCAGAACGGAGCACACAACGAAATGAGCATAAAAATGTGGAAATGTCGAGGAGGGAAATCCGAATGTAAACTCCTGCACAAATCCAAAGGCGAAGGCGAAGGCGAAGGCGATACCGGAGGCGAAGGCAAAGACGCAGCCCAAGTGGAATGCAATAAAAATCTATTTTATTTGTTAGTGAAATGACATTTTTATTTGTTTGCTGTTTATGCACATCCCCTCACAAGCTCTGGCTCTGTTTCTGGCTCAGGCTTACTCACACAGCCATGTAAGTAAGCAACGCCCCGGGGCTGTCTGTGTCACGTCACACATGTCGTATGAGCAATATATGCAGATAAATAAACTATTACACGGGATTATTATTTGCCTTTGGCAGAGGATATTTTGACAGGTTTACGATATTTAATCATTTGACTATGCAAAATAATTGACACAAACTTTTGCCTCTTCTTTGCTGTCTTTTATCTTTGTTTATTTTTGCTGCTAATAAACCCAATAAAAATGGTCGTTGCACATGGAAATAGTCATGTTTATTTGCCTAACTAAAGCAAGACATGCAGCAAGTCTCCTCCAGCCACTGAGTTGAGTATATATCTCAATCATCAGTCCATCCATCCCCACTCGATTTGCTTTGCTCCATGGCAAATTAAGTTTTAATTAAACTCTTTTGGCCCTCGGCCTAATGCGGCGTATGATTGAGTCGACTGGCGGCGGCTTTAACCCTTGACTGAGCGCCAGACAGCCCTCCTCCAGGATAAGGGAGCAGGATAACGCCTCGCACTCCGCTCTCCTGTCAGCGAGTAATCCAAACAAAAGTAATTGTCATCTCTTCCCGGACATATGTTCCGGCTCTCAGGACTCCGATGGTTCCGGTGGCTTTTAAGGGAAGCAACCATACACCGCCGTGTGCAAGTGTTAATGATCGTCTGGCTGTGTTTTTTGGGGCGTTAATCTGCCGTTTAATTTGCCGGCTTAATGCGTTTTGTTTTGGTTACCATCGCCGATAATCCCTGGGCTTAGACTCGGTCTCAAACCCTTGTTCAAGGGCCGTTTTTTTTTCTGGGTGGCCAAACCACAAAGTGACACAATTTCAATTGGACTCGGATAGTTGGATAGTTTATGCCCTTGTCTGTCAACGAATATTGCCATTTAAACAACAATCAAACAAGCCACAGAGAAATTCATTCCATTGCCATACACAAATGCAAAATCCAATCAAACTTTTTAAACAAACATTTAACAAATCTATTACAATGCAATGACAGCGCACCCAAAAAGAAACCGACGAAAAGTGGGCGACCAAAAGCAAAGCCCCGAAATGAACTCATCTAAACGAGAAATTCTATTTGGTGGATGGCTGGTTGGGTTTTTTGCAAAGAAACAACTCAGTCAACTTTGGTTACATTTCCTTTTTTGGCCGGCCTATGTGTGTCCAGGTGTGCGCTGTGTGTGTGTGTGTGTGGAAACTTAATCAAAACAAATTTCCACCTTCAACGAGTTGCACACCAAGCAATTTCCCAGGCCCAGTCAAAGAGCAGAAAACGAAAAAAAGAAAAAATAGAAAGGAAAGGAGTAAAAACGATAACTAGAACTTCATGCAAACTAACCGCAAATACGATTACAAACACACGAAGGACGATACAGGTATGCGGGGGAAGTGCGGCCGAATGGTCCTGGCTGTCCTGGTGCACCCCACTAAATCGAAAAAACGAGTCAAAGGGTTGGAGTGCTCGCCCCCGGTGCCTGCTGGCATAATTTGAATTCGTGTCAATTTGACAAAGTGACACATGAGGGCCAGGCCAGGCCCAGAAGGAGAAATTTTTATGCGATTTCGCTTCATTACCTTTGTATTCCGTTTATATGGCTTGGGCTATAGATACACCTATAAATACATACGGCATTTTCGGTATTTGTTTATTTATTTATGTGCCCCGTGTTGTGTTGGAGACGCCGACGACAGTGTCGCCAACTCTCTCCTCTGTGGCTGTGGGCACGATAATGTTTAGTCAATAAAAATGATTTGTCGGCCGAGGAAACGAAACGAAATCGTGAAATTTGATATGTCCTTTGCATTTACCGGTGGGCTCCTGCTCCCTACTTCTGCTACACTACTACTCCCCCAAAACTATGTCCTTTCTCCTACTCCTGGTTGCGGTTGGAAAAAGTATGCCAGTCGTGCGGTCCACTCTAGCTTCGGATCCTGGCCGGGATCCTTTTTTATATAGGTGAAGAGTTACTGGTTAAAGCCATGGTTTATAAAGGATTAAGGCTATCATCCTTAAGATATTATTTTATAGACACTATACTAATACTTTCTTTTTACCAGATGAATTTCTATTATCTTAAATTTCGTAAAACAAAAATTCATTAAAATGAAATCTTAAAAAAGACATTACCAAATAACCTTCGAGTTGTCAGCTCCAAAATAATATCAGACCCTATTGGATACCCTTTTTTCTCCCCTCCGAACCCACAACCCACCGAAATATAGCTGCTGCTTAAGCGTATTTTATGCTACACCGCCGTGAATGGAATTTACGAGGCGCCCTGCCCGTTCACGTCACAATTTGCCACCCGAAACGAATGGCTGCCAGACATGGCATCCTCTGCCACATTGCCTCCCCCTCCATGGCCAATGCCGCGGCGTCTTCGAGCATAAAAGGCGCATAGTCGCATAAAATGCATAATTCTCTCCAAGGAAGAAAAGCAAACTTATTGAATGGGCCACAGGCAACTTGAAAACTCTTTCGGCGTTGTCATTTCGCGATTGAGACATAAATTGTTCCATGCACTCGGAGCCAAGTTATGCGCAAAGTTTGACAAATATTATGACTCTAAAGGGGAGGGCAAACGGAGACCAGAAGAAGGGTGAAAATATTCGAAAATAAAGCACTAAACGAGTTCTTGGATAATAAAGAAACATAATTGTTACCTATTTTGTAATAAAGCTAAAGCTAAAAAGCTACAGACAGTCCTGAAAGTGCCTTTAAAAGCTTAGTATTTTTAAACGTTAATTATTAGAATTTTTCAAGTTAACTCTTTGGTAAAGTTATACGAATCCTGCTAACCAGAGGAAGTTCTTAAATTACTCTCAAAGAAATGCTTTTCCCTTCCTCTCTGGCCATAAGTTCCTGCCAAGTAAGATAGATGTATGCATATCTAGCTCCTCTAGCTCTTTACAAGCACCTCAGATCACAGGTGGATGATAACCAGCAGGTACAACTTAATTTCGTTAAAATAAATCGCCAACGGAAATTATTTAATTTCCGGAGCCTGGCTGCCAGGGACTCCGCTTTCTCCTTCCACTTGCAGACACGTTGATTGCACAATTAGCAGGGTTCGGGTGTAAATCACTCTCAGCTTTAGATACTCGCAAGATACATTCAGAGAACTTGGCAGGATGACTCACCTGGACGCGGACCTCGGGTAGGTTCACCTTCATGGCCAGCTCCTCGCGGGAGTAGACATCGGGGTAATGAGACTTCTCAAAGGCCCGTTCCAGCTCGTGCAGCTGATAGGTGGTGAAGGTGGTGCGATTCCTCCGGTGCTTTTTCTTCGCGCAGTTATCGTCCTGGCCTGTAGAAAAGTATGCAAAAGGATATTAAAACGTAAGAATGGAATTCGTTACTAATTAACAAAGTAAAGGAGTTAGCAAGGATTAACCCACCCTCATCATCGCTGCCCGAGGTGATCTTCTCTCCCTGCTCGCTGCTGTTGGTCTGGTTAAGATCCTCGCTGGATGCACAGCTCCCGTTGACCAAACTATCGCTGTCCGCATTGAGCCGCTCGACATGATCTCCGGCGGATCCGTTGCCATTGCCATTGGGGTGACCGTTGCCGTTGCTGTTGCCACTGTTGCTGTTGCGATATTCGTGCTGAAAGCTCTGCTGTTGCTGGTGTTGCTGCGACTGTTGCTGCTGCTGGTGTTGCTGGTGATGCTGCTGATGTTGCACTTCGTCCAGGCTACGCGCTCGGATAGCGTAATTACCCCCCATCTGACCGTTGGCCAATTTGGACTCATTATCATCACAGAAGACGCCGGCGGACTTGCGCTTACCGGCGGCGGAGACGGCGGCCAGCGGACCGCGTGGCGCCGGAGTGGGCGGCGAGGTAACGTCTAGGGGCAACTTTGCTGCATCATCGTCGTCCTCCTCCATGTCGCTGTTGGAGGACATTGAACGCTCGTCGTAGCCAATCTGCGACTGCGCGCCCGGCGCCGTCTGGCCATCCAAGAAGTAACCGCCAGGCGGAGGAGGCGGCGATGACTTGGCGTATTTGCCATGTTGATTCTGCTGATGCTGTTGCTGTTGCTGCTGCTGCTGCTGCTCCTGCGCCTGCGCAGCCAAGGCAGCCAAGTGCTGTTGGTGACTGCCAAACGAGCTGGGTGGCAAAGGGGGCGGTGGTGCAGCAGGCTGCATTTGATTGGCCTCGACCATCTGGTGCATCGAGTTGAGGTAATTGCCCGCTGCCTCCTCTTGGGGTCCTCCGTAACCATGTCCCTGGGCAAACCCGAAGGCATTGTGGTAGCCAAAGGGCGCATGTCCATGGTGTGCAGGATGAGCAGATAGGGAGGAATGCGTCGGATGACCCACCGGCTGACCCCCACCGATCTGCTGTCCATGCCCATGGAGGGGAGCTGCACTCGGGGTTTGACTCTGGGGCTGTTGCTGACCGCCGGGTGGAGTTGGGGGGCCGTAGGGCAGGCCACCTCCGTTCTTGGCATGCTGCTGCAGCATGCTGGCCATGTGGCTGTCCATGTTGCGCAACTGCGTCAGGGTCATGCCACAGCGCAGATCCGTTGCATCCTCGTCTCCCAAAGAGGGATCAATTTCGCCTGGAAAAAGTGAGGGTTACAAAAGATGAGAATGAGATATGATTTAAATTATTTAGAGAAGTTAAGGGATAAGTTTGCATGTTTAAATGGAATTATGGTTTTTTAAATTCTCCTCATAAGTAATCAAAGTAATCAATCCTTGTGACAAATCAAATACTTAGTGGTAGTGGAAGCAGGTAACCATAGGCTTCTGTTACAAGGATATATTAATTTTCCAAATCATTATTATGTCAAATAACTAATGCTAAATATAGTTCGGTTAACCAATAGCCAATTAATTGAGAATGATCAACCGCTAATGCATCATTGTGTGGGGCTGTACTCCCACGCTTTTAGCCACCTGATTAGATTTTAATTAGTATGCTCAATGAGGCGGGCAGACAAGTCATAAAGCCGCTTGCTTACCAGGACGTCTAATAACGACGTGTTATTTAATTTGGTAGTTGGTAGTTGGTGGCGAACTTCGAACCTGCAACGGGTCAAACCTGTTGGCCGCCCAACCACTAATAAACGGCTTTCAATTAGCCGCCTCGTATTTACAATGTGCGGCAATAAAAGTTCTCGGAAAACGAGTCGAAATGGCGGGGAGTTCCAGATGAGGCGCTTGTGGCTCTGGTCCCTAATGGGCGTTCCGACTGGCGCTTGTGCATATCACGTGACATGCAAGGAAGTCATTAGTTGTCGCCGCACCAGCACCAGCACCAATATATCCTTAGCCTTAGCTTTTTAGGGGGCGTTGGGCTGGATTTTGTGTAACCGAATTCAATTTCTATGCTAAATTGGCTTTCGGGGCGGGCCGAATAGTTGAATCGAAACAAAACCAATTACGCAGTCAGACTGGGAAGTTGCAACTTGAAAATAAAATATCTGTAATTATCTGATAGTCTTTCGGGTAATTGCTTTCTGATGTAAGTCCGGAGTCGGAGTCGGAGTCGGAGTCCATAATGTAATTATGTGCCTCATCGTGCCGATTCGACTCAGCCCGATTAATTGGGTCAACATTTTGGCTAATTAACTTTAAACAGCAGCCAAAACGAAAATTGTAAATGCCCCGAATTAACCTCTGCTAGCATTTTCACCAATCAATCGAAATTTACACGCCCAGCGTGTGTCTTATTTTGAGCCACTGTGGTGCTAATGAAATTAACAACAAAAAGCATTTTGAAAGCCTCTGCAAATCAAGTAGCAATCGCACCACAAAAGCCGCCCAAAAATGCTTTTATTTGAATGTGTGTGAGCCACATGAGGTGAGAGACAGTAGCGGCACCACCTCAGAGCTCCCCTGAACCCCTCTGAATCCCTCTGAACCCCTCTTTCCTCCATTCCCAAAGCCAAAAGGCAGCCACCGCTGGGCGGTTGGGCCCACACGGAGTGCGTGAGTTAATTGCGTGAGCAGCGAAAAATAAAAGGTTAAGACAAAAGTTTTTTCTGCCTGGCATTCACTCGGGAGCAATCGGGCAGAGTGTGAATGATGTGTTGAATATATATGTATATCCGAGGGAATTTTTCATAAGGTGGCAATAAATTAGGCACTATATGAAAAAAAAAAAAAAACAAACCATAAGTCACTTTTTGGCAGACCATTTAATGATAGTTGCAAGTAACTTTTTCTATAATAAGTTGTCTGCTTTAAGTTCTCTAGAGTTTCATAATAAGCTTAACCTTTAATAAAGATGAATATTTGTTTATAGATCAATTTCTTGAAGGAGTTTTATTAAAGGTTTTTGATGTAAAGGCTTTATTCTTAGTTATATTATCAAATAATTCAATTCATTCCTTCTCAGATAGTTTTAAAAAACATGTTTCTAGCCTTTCTGCTAATGGTGAATGAACCCTGTTTATAGCCAACTTCCATTCACTGTCTGGAAGAGGTTTGCTGTCCAGATTGAGCATTCATTCAGTGGTTGGTAGCCCCATAACAAACTGATCGACAGATCAATTAAGAAATGATTTCCGTACGCTCTCCATTAGCTTGGCAGCTGGAAATTGGTAAGCAAAAACAAGCTACTCGCCAGCACGATTTGGAAATGCTAAAAGGTTTGAGCCGTTATGGCCACAGCTACTGACTAGTTTTCCTTGAGAGATTCTAGACTCATGATTAGAATCTGGGATGAACTCATTTTGCTCTAATTTGGCTTGTGTTTCCATGGAATCCAGCCGATGTGAGGGACAAATTGACGTTAATCGCGTCACTTCTTCGTCACATCCCCTGCCGCTGCCGTCTAAGCCTAATGATGATTTGACAGTTTCCCATTGTTGGGCAAATACTTGGCCATTAGGCGGCCTAATTGATATGTTATTAGCCGCACTGGAGCGAGTTTCCAAGAGTCATGGAACAGGTAAGGGGCCCAAATCGAAAGGAAATGCACATTTCTGAGAGGGGCAATCCCCCTCCTACTTCTCTCGTTCGCCGGAAGATCTTTACAGCCAGATGAGACGCGATATCGGATTCATATCAAAAAGCGAAACAAGCCATAAACAAAACTGTCAATCACAAGTGGAACAGGGAACCGGGGGGGCTCTCTGAAAAGTGGTAGAAGCCACAAAGGCGGCTAATAAGACGACGCCGACGCACGGCCGCAGACACGCATTAAAATCATTAAGGCGACTTAATGCTCAATTTAATGCCGCGTCAACTGCTTAACAGATCTTGTGTAGATGGATCGATCGTGAAGGGGATCACTTTAGCCGTCTCTTTCTGTCTGAATATACCGCTCTCTCTCTGTCTTCTTTCGGTTATCTTCCATCTCTCCGGGATGCACTTGTGCCTCCTGCGCCTCCTTTAATGATTGTTTACATCTCAATCTCCCCTCGACGCCCCATCTTAGTTTAGCTCCCACTCTCTCCATCTCTCTTGCGGGCACTCTGCCCGTCTCTTTCCGACAGCATTTGTCTGGTGGGACGCCACCACCGCCGCCGCTGCCGCCGCCAGCTGTCAGTTTAAATGCTTTTTGACGGCTTGTGTCTGGCCGCCAGTTTAATTACGGCTTAAATGCGAAACGCTCTGAGCCTGCCTTGCAGCCACCTCCCCCTTCCTCCCCCCTCCCACAGTGCCCCTCAACCCCTCTTAGTCTCCCCTCTATTTATCCATCGCCTCTAATTCGCCGCCTGCTTCTAATTAATTTGCGGCCATTTAACCTGTGCTCTTGTTGTTGCTGCAGCTCAGCGCCATTTTGATTTGTCCGTGACGTTTTGCGGATTTGTTGCTAATGTCGTTATTGGTTGTTGCTGTCTGTTTTGAACGTTTATGAGACCACTTAATTGAATTAATTGTACATCAAATTGTCTCTAATCGATTTGGCTCACGGCGAGGGGAGTCCTAAGTGGAATATATCAAGTACTTCTGATATCATTTCCTCATTAAAACATGGTGAAAATTGAAAATTTCTTGGTTCAGAAGCTTGCAAAGCAGTGAAGGAGTCATTTCCGACCCTATAAATCATGTATATTATTGATCAGAATTAATAGCTGAGTAGATCTAACCACGCCCGATCGAAAAATAAATGTTTAAAATTTTGTCCAATATTTCAAAATTTTATAAGGGGTTACATCATTAAAATTGTCAAAAATTGACAAAAAATTGAATTTTTTAAAATTGTTAATAAAGTATGCAGATTTATTAGCCTAGTAAAAACTAACATAAAACAGCTTTCCGAATTAATATTAATGCCTTTTTGGCTGAGTTATGGTATTTTTCAAACTTCGATTTACCCAAAAAATTTTCATATAAATATTTCTATAAATATTGATTAAGGAAAGTGCTGGTTTCTTAATTATCAGTTTTCAATAATAACATGGTGTAACGATTTACCCGATTCGTATCTAGGAATTTTATGACAAATTAAACAAATTATTTTTCACCACAGGGCGTATGAGTGATTTTCTGAAAATTTTATTATGTTAGATTTCTGTTTTCGAGGAAATAAGTACTAACCAATTGATGCCAAATAAAAGCAAGTATTTCCTGTGGCGAAATGTCAATTCAAACTCCCATATTTCTCACCTGGCCTGACCCTGGATCATCCAAGAACCCATCTGCCTAGAGTTATGGTTATAACCATAATCGCTGGCATATCAATGCCCACCTATTTTTCGCAACTCGCTGCCACAATTGGCAGCGGTGTGGGCGTGGTCGTGGGGCAGGAACTGAAAAGGAGTCGAAAGAGCGACAATCGCTTGCCGGCAATCAAAACAGAAGCGAAATGAATTATAAATGACGTGCAGGAGACTATTTTTGGCACCCGGCAGCTTGGCAGCGCGGGAGAATGGTTGGGGAGGAGCCGTCACCACCTGGCACCGCAAATCCCCGCCGTAATCCAGTTAAAAAGCCTTCAAAACTACTCGCTCCCCGCTCCAATAATTTGAATTGGCCCAAAGGAATGGAATGGAATGAAAGGACCCTAATCCCATCTATGACTTCCTTGGGGGTCTTCGTTTCGTTTTCTTCACGACCGATTACCGCTGACTGATTGCTTATCAGCTGTCGTGCATCTCGAGGCGTTGCCAAAGTGCAACTCCCGACGCCACCACCCACAAGGCACTCTCCACCCCCCCAACCCAAGCAGCAAACGCCACCCACCACCCCATTCAAGGCTAATACAATTTCGCGATTGTGTCTGTTGATTCCATGGCCTGCGAGCGGGTAATTGAAATCGATTTGCCTTTTATGACAAGGCCCAATGATCCCGGCTAATGGGCAAATAATGTTAGTTGTTTTGGGTCTGATCATAGAGCTAGTAAGTACTTTGGACTGAAAGGGGTAATAACAATAATAAAATAATAAACATTTAGATGATATAGCTACGACTTACCATCGCTGATCGCTTCCGCTCGTCCATTTCCGGTTCCATTTCCATTGCGATTCTTCAGGCCCAGAATGGCATCGATTGTGTGCCGGGGTGTCAGCGTTTGTCCTCCCGAACCGAACTTCCTGGCATTATCCTTCAGCAATTCGTTGCTATCTGTGGGGTAAAAACGTAAATAGCCATGTACAAATATATATATATATATATCTCGACCAAGAGGAATGATGGGGGAAACAGAATTAAAAGCCTGTTTGCCAACAGTTTGCCAAAGTCAATTAGGCGCACGACAGTCGACCGGCCCTATATGCGACTCTATGCAAATTTGTCAGCAATTTCGAAAGTATTAAAATTTAGTCCAGTCCACATACACACAACTTTATTTGCGATTTTAACGAGCTAAAAGCTGTAATTGCAACGCGGACCCCCGCCGTATCCCTCTCCTAATGGCCAGTTGTCACGCCGGCATGCTGGAAAGTAGGCAACATGTTGCCTGATGGCTTTATGCATTTTTAACGAAATTAAAACAAACTGTGCCAAGTGGCGACCGTGGCAGGCGGAAGGTGGCAGGTGGGAAAGTGCAGCAGGAAAATCCCTTTAATTGCCTCGTCTTGCAATTAGCTTATAATTTTCTCTCAAATTTTCCGCTGTGTTCATGTTAATGCACAAACAACAAAAAACATTGCCGCGAACACGCACACACTCAGGCATTCAGCGGAGTAGAGATTATCCTGCATGTCCGTGTCCGGCAGCAATTTGTGTTAATTAAATCTATAATCAAACAATTGCAAGCCTTTTCCGGCTAAGGCCACACGTGGAAAAAATAGGTATTAAACGAACTGTGGTACCAAATATCCCTTGAACTGTATTTTACCTAAATAATTTATGAGTCGTGTAAATTAATTGCTGATAAATAGGTATTAAGATTCTCACTTTTAGTATTTTAACATTTAATTTATATTTAATATTAGTTTTATTTTTATTATCATAAAAATAATATGCTTTTAAATCATTTAATTCTTAATTACCAATGTAAATAAATAGCTTTAGATAAATCGTTTCTATAAGTATATAAGGGTTGAATTTTAATTTATGGATTGAACTATTATATTTAGCCTTTATATTACATTAATTTAATTCTAGATTTCAGAACTTTTCAAGCAAATTCTTCAAGGGTTTAACAATTAATATGTAATTGAATTGTTTACTATTTGATCGGAACTAAAATCTTAAACAAAAGTACAAGATATATGAAGATCTATAAAACTTCTTGAATTTAATTTAATAAGCAAACTATTGTTTTTAAATCCTTCATTACTATTTATGTTGTGCATGAAAAATCTTCCTTAATCCCCCATAATCGTCATAGAAAATCTCCCCAGGGAAACCAGGAACCTTTGCCGTCGGAACATCACTCACCTTCCGCCGAGATCACAGTGTTGTTGTTGGCCAGATGGGCGGCATAGTGCTCGTGGAACTGCTCCAGGTTCTTGAACTTCTCCACAATCAGCTGGAGGTTCTTGGCGTCGCGGACATTGCCGAGCAGGTGGCGCAGGTGCTCCAGCTGCTTGGGCGGGAGCTTGTGGTTGCCGCCGCTCTGCTGCACCAGCTGCTCGAAGATGTGCTGGAATGTGGCGGCGGTGTTGGAGTTGCTGGCCAGCGAGGCATTGGTCGATCCCAGCGATCCTGGCCCGGATCCTGGTCCGGCAGCATTTGTACCTAACTTGGCGGCCGGAGTATCGGCCACTTCAAGGACTGGCGGCGTCGAGGCTTTAATATCCATTTTGGTTTTTAATTCAGGCGAGGCAGTAGTTCTTTCGTAGCGTAACGATATGGTTAATCACAGTTAAAACACCCGGGAGACACGGTTTGTATTTAATTCTTTGCACTCTTCTCTTTTAATGAAAATTCTGGCTAAATGTCAAGCATTTTAAGTCACAAGCGGGAATAACGTCTCAGCACCGAAACCAGCAGCTACCGAAACCGAAACGTTGCGCACCGTGCCAAGGCAGAGTTGGCAATAAACTCGGGAATCGAGTACAGCGACGGCTTGGGTTCAAGTTTCCAAATCAAATTGGAAACCGGTCGAGCTCACCACACCTATATATATATATGCACAGTGCCGCTGTGTGTGTGTGTGTGTGTGTGTGTGTGCCTCGAGGGGCGGAGTCTGCTCAGCAAAGAGAGCTCTTCGGAGAGCGAGAGAGAGTGCGCAGGACTCGCCAGGAGCGCACAACCCAACCCCGCCTGTGATCCGTGGTCCTGAGACTTTAACAATGGGCCAAGCCAAGTGGATTGTTTGTCGGCTGCGTAATAAAATAAACTAACTGCACTTACTGCCCTCAACTCAGCTGTCCTGCCACTGTGGCACAGGAACGGGAAGAGGCAGGAGGCAGCTAAGTCCTTGCACTTTTCCGCCCTGGAATTATGACTTTGCTGCCACAGATTTTTCGACCACAATTGCATCGGAAAACCATTTTGGGCTCAGGCCACAAAGTGTGTGTGCCGCATCGCTCTCGCTCTCTCTGTCTCTCTGTCTCTCTCTCTCTCTCTCTCTCTGTCTCCATCTTGCTCTGGCGCTTCTCCCAAGGAGCGTGAAACCTAAAACGGATACATAAGTGGATTTTGTTAATATCCTGCTATTGTTACAAATTTGCAAACTGATTGCGGCAAGCGGCATTTGTCAAGGAAATAAACTTAAAAGCATTCAGGAAGCGGCTGAACTCAGGATTTTATTTCTTATGGTAGTTATATACTGGATATCGTGAGTCTGAAACCTTAACCAGGAGCAGAACACTGGCTAATCATATTAATTAACTTTAAGGATGAGCCATATGATTTATTTGTATATATATCAATTTAAGGCATTATGCATCTTAAGGTAACTTTCATAGATATTCGATTTACAATATATATAAATTTTTATTTAAATCAGAAATCATTTCCGACCCACTAACCATATATATTCTTGATCAGCATTTACAGCTAAATCGGTCTAACAATGTCCGCTTGAAAAATACATTTTCGAAATTTTTTTAACATTTTCAAAATTTTATAAGGGGTTACATCATTAAAATTGTCAAAATTTGATAAAAAATCGAATTTTTTAAATTTTAAAACTCATTATGCAGTTTTATTAGCCTTAAAAAAACTAGCACAGAAAAGCTTTCCGAATTGAAATTAATGCATTTCTGACTGTGTTATGGGTTTTTTACTATGGGGTTGTCCAATAAAAATATCAAATAAAATAATATATGACTTTAAAGAATGCAATTTTTTCAGGTTTTCGAAGGTTTTATGTCCTATGCCTTATATCTATTAACAATTTGGCCGCTGATCCGATAGCAGACTGCAAAAGTATACAAATTTCGACTTTCCCGAGTTATATCTTGTTTATATTTTAATTTTATCCTAACAAAAGCAATCAAATATGATGTACATAGAAAATACAAGTTTAATTTGACCAACGTTTGATAATTTGCACACTATCTCTGATAATTTCACAGCTCAAATTGCAGAGATTTCTCTTATTAAAATTAAAATAATTTTATATAAATAAAGAAAATATTCTTCAGTGTTTAACCAAACAAAAATATGGCTTAAAGTGTAGTTTATGTTTACTCAAGTTATTTCTTTTCCCCTTCTCCCAAAACCAGTTTGTGTGCAGACCCTGTTCTTTGCAGCGGAAACCCCCTCTGCTCCGTGAAAGTCTCCTTCCATGGCCGACACTTGATTGTCAGCAGGGTAATAGACGCCGTCAGCCAGTTTGGGGAGGCCATTAAGCGTGGCCAATACCATTGCCATTAACATTTCTCGGGCAACTTGCAGCTTACCTGTTGTCATGAGTTGTGGTTTTTCCCCTGGACTCCACTATCGCTACACATTTCGTTCAAGGTTCGTTTCGGGCCAGTTCATTCAGCTTCTTCTCTTAGCCCTTTTACGCTAACTTCCATTACACGTTAAATGGAAATGCCAGATAACCAGAACACACAGCACACACACGCAGTCCGAGGGCCGCCTCCTTTTGGCCCAGGGATTCGATTTGTGCCAACTAATGAGCTCTTAATGCGCGTTTATTCTTACGCATAACGAGCTTGCCAAACGTAATTACGTCCTGAAACTGTGTGTGTGTGTGGGTGTGCTGGTGGAGACTCTTGTGCGCTCGCTCTGTCTGGTGGGTGGGTGTGTGCGTGTGTATCTGTGAGAGGCTGCCATGTTGGCGCGATGCTTAATTGAAGTGGAGCGACAGGCGGACGAGCTGTATCCCTGGCGCTTCCTTGTGTATCCTGTCTGTGTGCCTGTGTGCGTCGCATTCATTTGCGCCACATCCGCAACGTTAACTCGCTGCTTCGTCTGCTCTTCTCCCCCCGCACCACTTTTTGTTTTAAATTAATTTGCTTTTAATTTGCTTTATTATGTGGCAATTTCTCCTCCTTTCGCTGGCTTTAATTAGTTTGCTTTTATCGTTAAACAGTTAACGGCGACTTTCCGCCACCAAAAGCAGGCAGAGAAATGTTTTATTTCAGCCAGATTAAGTATACGCCCAGTGGGCTGTATGCGGATAATTGTATCTTTGTATCTTTCGCTCTTGGCAGCTGGCTGTGTCCCTGGCTGCACTTAGCGAAATCCTCTTATCTCTGGAAGAAGATTGGAATCTAAATGAGGCTGCGCATGCGTAAGTGGCTATGGGCAAAAAAAAAAAAAAAAAAAATAATAAAGAGGGCATTCTCCTGGAGCTGAAGAGAAGAACCAGTTTTTCCACTTCCTCCTCCATCCAGATTTCCCATTTCACCATTGGGGGCGTGGCCTCTCTCAACCGAGAGCGCTTCGGCGCATTGAGTAACCAACACATACACTTTTACACACTCGTACACACGCACACACAAACACACCAGCATGCCTTGTGGTAGACCATTGAAAAAGTGATGAAAATAACTCTCTGTCACTTTATTGGCGCTTAACGAGTTTGAGTTGATGAAGAATTTAATTTATGATGCTGCTCACACCATTGCCAAAGCGAGCAGCCCCGAAAGAGATGGCAACAAATAGTGCGAGTGAGAGGGATGAGGCCGAAAAACCGCAGAGTACAAGGCAGGGGGAGAGAGAGAGTGAGAGAGAGAGAGAGAGAGAGTGAGGGGAAAAAAGAAGAAAAATTAATGAACTCGTAACTGTCGCTTTTGCAAATTGGGCTGTGCGAGTGTGTGAGTGTTTGGTGGGACACAAAACACACTCTAACACACACACACACACACACACACACACACAGGAGGCAACAGCAGCCGACGCTGCCGGCAGACGTCAAGCTTTGATGATTTAATTTTCTGGTCTTCTAATTTAATTTTATTATAGAAATACAGACATGTGTGTGCTCGTGTGTGTGTGTGAATGAGTCGAGGGAGAGAGCTCCTTCTTTGGCGGCGCCCATGTATGTGTGTGTGTGTGCGTGAGAGTGAGTCGCAGACACAGACACAGACACACATGCAAATTCGTTAATGGAAAATGGTGGCGTTTAATTGGAAAAGGAAGTGCGCCAAAGGGCTGAGCGACAGAGACAGGCGCCGCGAGGAGGAGAGAGAGAGAGAGGGAAGGACTCGACCCGGCAAGGACTCAGTTTTCAATTCAAATTAATTTTCATGTGTGCTGCCTGCTCTCATCTTGTTATTGTCCTTTTTGCAATTCAACACTTTTTTGCTGCTCTTAGTAACGGTTACTGTTGCAATAACAGTTTTCAATTAATTTTATTTGTTTTCATTTCCATTGCCAGAAAGAATGAAAGAACAAAAAAAAAAAAAAACGAACCGGGTCGCCCGCAGAGTTAATTGAATTAAATATTCCAGCGAGATAATTACAAAATGGCGTTGATTAATCGTCAGCCGCCATATTGATTTTGCCAGCAACAATATTTAATGATTAACAATTAACATTGAACAGGGATTTTTGATGCGGCCATTTGCCGCCTTGCCGGGGCCATCCATCCTCTTTGTGCCTTAATAAAAGCAATTAAAATTCATTAGCTGCAAACACACACACACAACGACGTAAGAGAACCCACAATCACACACTAATGCCATCATGCGCTCGTTTTCTCAATTATTCATTCAATTTTGCATGCCACAAAAGCAAGAGCCAAGGCAGCCACCACCCACTTGGCACCCACACTGCGCTCCACGAGGCATCCTTCGCATACATATTCATGCGGCTAAATGAAAACGGCAACACTTAAATGCAATTTGCCTCAATTTTAGCAGCAGCCAACTTCCCTTCCCCTTCTCTTTCTTTCTGTACCTCGGCTAGCGTCTTGGCTCAGAGCGTCTTAACGTCTTTTCATGGCACTTACATCGTCATTCTATTCGTCTAATTTCATTTTCTTGCCATTTTCAGTGGAGCACAAACTGCTTGAGGATTGCTGTGGGAGCAGAGATGGGCTGGCGGTTAGGTTGACTCGGTTTACTGGCTCTGAACTGGCTTGGGTTTATTCAGCTACTGGAGGAGTTGGAGTCTGGCCTGCTTTATTCTAATTACAATCAATTAAATATGTTGATTGATATGTTTGTTTTTGCTGCGATTGAAAGACTTGGGACTTGGAGGCGGGCATCGGGTAAGGGCGGCAGGCAATTGGTTTATTGATTTGAGTGTGTTCTGGTTTTATCTACAACGGATTAAATCATGACAAGAAAGGAAGCTAACTTCGGCACGCCGAAGTTTATATACCCTTGCAGATAGAACTTCTATGAATAAAAAACCATACAATACAAATTATATATCTTTGTGTTAAAAAACAATGAAGTAAGTAATACCTGCTTTCATTTCATTCACCTATACATATTATATTTGCAGTTTTACATTCACTGATTTGCATTTTTTCTCCACATCAAACGATCGTTTGTATGGCACCTATATGATATAGTCGTCCGATTTTCATGAAATTTACCACAAAATTTAAGACTTAAATTAAATGCCTATACCTAAAATTTGATGAAAATCAGTTGAAAACTGAAAAGGTTATAAATTTAATTGTATTAATTTCTCGATCGTTCCTATGGGAGCTATATGATATAGTAGTCCGATTTTCATAAAATTTTATGCAAAATTGTAGAGTATAGTAAAATGGCTATATCTCAAATTTGATCCAATTCTATTGAAAACTGAAGAAGTTAAAAAATTTTTTATAAAAATTTTCCGATCATTCCTATGGCAGCTATATGATATAGTCGTCCGATCCGGCCCGTTCCGACATATATACGAGTGAGAGTATATAGAAGGCTAACTACAAAGTTTTATTCAGATAGCTTCAAAACTGAGAGACTAGTTTGCGTAGAAACGGACAGACGGACAGACGGACAGACGGACAGACGGACAGACGGACATGGCTAGATCGACTCGGCTGTTGATCCTGATCAAGAATATATATACCTTCACTGCGTTGCAAACTTCTGACTGAAATTATAATACCCTGCAAGGGTATAAAAATGAATTCAGATTTCGATAACCTAATTGATAGAGATTCAAGATTCAAGTGGAATATTAAGTAATACCAAACAACTAGATTAAAGTCTAGATTTAATCTAAGGAAATGAAATCTATTTATTTATAAGTTCCTTAAATAATCATAAAAGATGTATATATTTTGCTAAACACAAATATAAAATTGTGTAATCAAGACAAGAAAACAAAACGAGTAAGATAAGTAAAATTGCAAGAATTGCAGAATTCTATATCTTGTAAATTTAAGTTTTGTAGAATATTCATACTATTATTATTGTTTTTAAATTATCTAATATATAGAAATTAAAGCCATGGGATCTAGAGTCTTGTGCTATTAGTTACAGTATACATTTATATTACCAATGTAAAATACTTTTGTACAAGTTTCCCTAAATACTAAAATAGAATAAAATATTAAAATACCTTTCTCTATTTCCCATATTCTACAGTTTCAAACTATTTATTTGCATATTATTTGCATTTTAGTGTGTCATTTTCATCTAATTCAACACCAACATAATCACAATCCTCCGATCTATACACAAACTCCGCCACACAAGTATGGAGAGTAATTATTGCCATTCTGGGAAAAATTGCATTAATTTTCTAACAAAACATTTTCATATTAATTGAACATTTTGTGTGCAATCAATTTGCATATCAAGCATTAATAAATGGAATTATACGTTTTTAATTGCATTTCTCAGACAAAAGTTTTAGTTTTGGCCAAAAAATAAATGGTTTTGTTCATGTGAATGTCGAAAGCCGCACACACATACATATGTATAGCCGAAAACGAAAAGCGCGACCGAAAAATTAAGCTTTATTTGTGGAAATTGCAATTCAATTAAGTTTTCAAAACATGCAAATTGCGAATGGGCGCACAGCACAAATATTGACACAGACACAGAGCGGATCGGACCGAAACTTGTTTGTATAATTTCATTAGCGTTGATTTGCAGCAAATGCAATTGCAGTGAAATTCACTTGGCCTGCCATTGATTAAACAAGTCGTCGACATCGAGGCCTCTGCTCCATGGAGCATGGAGCATCCCACCCTGTCCCATGTGGAGGCACCAAATCGCATTCGATCCGGGCCAGACCCCCCTTTTGACTCCGACTCCGGGATAAAAACTAATTACAGGGCAATAGTCCGTTGTCGCTGCTCGAAAATGTTCCATCTATGGTTAGGCGCCAACCGATAATTATAAGCCTGGAAACTGGAACTCTGATTGCCAAGCAGCAGCTGTAATCGATGGAGAGGGGAGGGGGCAGGAGATGAGGGTGCTTCGCCGCAGGAGGCCCAAAACCCAATCCCATTCGAATTCGCATTCGCATTCGCATTCGCATACCATTCCAGTCCCATTCCCCGTTGCCAATCTCAATCCCAATCCCAGGGCAAACATGTCCGCAACAGTTTCCGCTGCACTAACGAAATTACAGACGCAGGACCCACACGCATTCGCACACGCTTACACACACAGAGCCTGCGTGTCCTGCGGCGATTTTGCGCACAGGAAGCGTAGCAGGCTCAGGACCCAGCCACAGCTAATGCTAATGCTAATGCTCTTTGAACGACTAATTAGTGGATTACTATATAAGCACACTATTTGCCATGCAAACGGCAACCTCCAGGAAATTGTGCGGAAGACTGTCCAGGACCAAAACCATAGACAGAACTGAAACAGGACTAATTATCCAGGCCTCAAAGATGGGGGCAGTCCGGGTTGAAGCCCCATAAAGGGAATAATTTACTTCTCATTACCTAAAGTTATGTTTTACCATTATTTAAATTTCCTTATGTGCTTTAAATCAGTGCTCAGTCGAAGATCTTCTAATTATAATAATAATAAATGTTTATAAATAAATAAATATTTGGCAGATGCTGGATGGATATGTTCTTGATAAACTACACAAATACTTGTACATAAGGACTTATGAAACTTTTCTATAAATTTTAGGATTTAACAACCAACGATCAATAGCTATATTGATTCATGTAAACCGTTCGATCTTCGAGTGGCTGAACGGGTCTTGCATTATTCCCAATACGTCCTCCGCGTCTGTCTCTCAGCTGGCGGAACTCATTCAATTGGCGTTCACTAATGGCCAAGGTCACTGGTTGGATGAACCACTCTGCCCCGCGGTGGCACGGTGGCTCAGTTAGCGATCCATGATAGCTATAGAACTCGTTGTGAAAGGCGGGCATCAGGTAAGTGAGTGGAAAAGGAGGAATCTCCACCGTCTGACCGGCTTGCTGCACGGCCACAAGATGCTGGACGAGCACGTCCAGGAACGGATTATCCTCGGACAGATCGAACAGGTAGGATATCACGAGTATGCCCTGTGACGAAGCGCAGTGCTGGCTGTCGGCATCCGTGTGGAGGCACTGCATCTCCAGGGCGCTGTGGCGATTATCAATAGAATGCTCCGATCCGTTTGAACTAAACCAACTCCAGCGGAAGGTGATCTCCCAGAGGTGGAAGCGGCCTAGCAAGTCTGCGCCATAGATGGAAGGCGTTTGTCCCTCGAAAGCAGCTCGCAGGACGAGAGTATGCCCATTATTCTCCAAGCGGATGCCCAGAGGCATGACATCGTACAGGGACCAAGTCAGAGGTGTGTCAAAGCAGTTTGTCTCCAAGCATCGCACATCTATGTTGATGGGGCTCTGGTTGTTAATTGGCGCATTCCAGGTGTGTGGTCCCCGAACCCAGTCGTAGTCAAAGGATTGCTGAGAGACGCGAGAACCGCATTCCGCCACTTGATAGTGAGTGCCACCTGCAAGATGATCTCTCCTAGAATCCTGATTTCTTCCAGCACTCCTTTCATTCTGTGCACCCAATTCCTCATCCGCACATGCATCGCAAAGTTCGGTGGTCGTGCGGATGACCACCAATACCAGAAAGGCCGCCACAATGGCGGCGACAATCTGGAAGAGATTGTTGTCAAACCAACTAGGTAAATCATCCATCCAGCACTGGAACTACTTCAGCATCACTCGTGGAAAATATGAACCAAGCAAGGAAAGTTTTTTTGGGGGGGAAATGTTAGCTACCAAGCGGGTGATAGCAAAATACTGGCCTTCCTGGCTCAGAAAATTTCTAATTAAACCCGCTGAAAAGTTAATTATTTTGGAAAACAAATTGGGCGGACAGCAATTTTGTGCGAAAACATTTGCAATTTGTTTGCATTTGTATTTTGCATAAATTAATTACGCACAAAACTCTCTTCGGCGGCGGAAATTGCTTGCACAAATATCCTGTGAGGCTCCCGCGCGTTGCTCTCCTCTCCCGTAACCCTTCTCTGTTGCATTTTGGGAAATTAATTAGTTTTGTATGTACAAAATAGGCGAAATGAGCACTAGGAGCCAAACGGAAATTATTTTCAGCTCTCCGACGACACCTTTTGTGCAGTGGCCGGCAGGAACTACACCGAAATTAATTACCAATAAATATTCAACATTAACTTGGGTTTTTCGGGGTTTTTTAAGTTGCTAGTGATGGTCTAAACTTATTAGAAATGAATTAAGGGTTTCTCAATATTATTTTAAGATCAGGGGAATTCCCAAATTTGTCGAGAGTTTGGCTTCCGCTTTTACGTATATTACGAATATCCTTGCTTTGTTAATAATTATAATATTAGTCTAAACTTCGTTAATGAAGACATGTTTACAGCTTCATTTAATATTGTTTTGAATTGTTTCCTCTGCTTGTAACTTGAGACTTCTCGGCCATCTCTGATTAGCATAAAGTTATCAAAATCCAGACACGCCCATAGCCACAGGACAGGGATCAGGGGTGAGTTGCCCCTGCGATTCAATTATGACATTTTTCTGATCAATTCGTTTGGCTTTGATTTGATTTCATTTTCCTGCACTTGTGCAGGGCGTTGACGTTTGCCAAATGTTACAAATTCTCCGCGTCTGACTTCTCCGCCTCTTCAATCTGTGAAAGTGGACCTGGATCTGGACCTCGCCATGGCCTGGGATAAGTCCCGAGGCCATGCGAGTTGCACGCAAATTGAGGGGTAAGCATGTGGCATAAACGGAAACACTAACATCGTTAGGCGAGTCCTGCCAGAGGGTGGCGAAATAACAAAATACCCAAATAACGAAATAACAATCATAAATAACCATTTTTGAGCGAAAGCAGACACAGGACCCGCGGCAGTTGTTTTCATTTATGACCGAATGACTCGATTTTTATGGTCGCTTAGGGTTAATTGAGGCTGTATCTGCAGCCCGGGGGGGTTGCTCGTTACATAATATTTGTTTTGGTTACATGGTTTAATATCCGGTGTACATAGACTACTTAAGTGGGACATTTACAAATCAGAGTTAGATATGTAGTGATTGTTACTAAAGGATAATATTAATAACTATGATTATATGCATTTCTAAGTGTTCTATAAAAATACTACCAGTTTCTATACCCTTGACCAATCACCTCTTCTTGTCCGTACAATTCACTTAACTCAGGAATAAGAGCGAATAAAAGCGAATAAAAAAAAGGACTGCAACTGCAATCCTGACACTCACAAACATGCGAACGAAATTTCCGTTTCCGTTGTGGGGGGAAACTTTGTTAAAGCGACGCGAAAATGGAGCCAAAGAGAAATCGCTGGCGCAGGATAATGCAAACGAAATTTGTCTCACTTTGAATTCGATTGATTTGTCTGCCTGTGAGGCTCGATAATATCCTCTTAAATCACTTAACCACATTTGCCGATTACTGTGCGCACAGAAGAATGTCCTGGCAGTCGGGCGCAGCGGGAGCCCTGGGTGCGGTGTAAATTTTCACACATTATTCCAGGATGCCAGTACACAAGGACGAGACAATTACTAGGTTCCGATAACATTGTCTAGTGGGATTTTCTCCACCTAGGCAGCCGTCTCTGTTTTGCGCACAGCTGATAATGTTAATATGCGCCGCAGGACATCAAACACGGCGCAGGCGAGGGATCAGGACGAGGTATTGAGGCCACTCAACTTTGTTTGGCCAATCCGCTTATGTCCTTTCACTCGTCTCTCGCATACATTCCAAGGGTCAGGATTATGAGTTGTGTGTGATTTTTAAGTGAACAACGTAGGTCCTGCCGCAGGAGTTGGTGGGTTGTGTGAGAGTATTTAGTTCCTTCACCGCAAAAAAACTTCCTCAAGATCGTTTTGCGGCCATGTTGCCTTTTGTAAACCTCTCTCTCTCTCTCTCTCTCTCTTTGCTCTCCTCAGCTGCCTGCGAATGTGATCCTGATCCTTGTCGCAGCATGCGTCCTTTCACTACCTTTGTGTTGTTTTCACAGCCTCCAGCCACAGTTGCCCTCATTAGCAGCTTAGGGGCGTTGCCGTGTTTTGCTTGCTTGTTTACAATGTTTGCTACTTGCCCGGCACAATAATGTCCTTGTTTCCGTCTGAAAGACACTTCTTTCGGTGCGTGCAGATCGCTTCCGCCTCAATGGGAACAAGAGGTTCCTGCGAGACCGATCCATTAAATAATAGTATCATTGCCATGCACAAAAACCGAAGAACGCCTACAGGAACCGTGGCTCAACAGGGGTGGAAAGCGGTCTGGGGATGATTGTTCAAATCAAATCTAGCGTTGCGATCGCTCGCTAATTTAGTTCGCAATCAATCGATCTAATTGATCTGCTTCAGTTGACAATGCTTTTAAAGGATTTTATTAGCACTTGTGGAGCTATAATTAAAGGTCCATTACGTTGGTTTTATAATAATAATAATAAAAATAAAACCTATCTATTCCAGTAGTTTAAAAGTTTAGTAGTAGTAGAATCTTGAGCTACATGGTATTATAATTTCACCATCTGGGCAAGGTTTTGTCTAAAATTATACAACATAAGAATAAGCAATTCTATAAAATAGAAACCATTGGTGCAAACATCATCAAAATATAAAAAAAAAACGAATTAAACAAAATTGATCGAAGTAAAGTACTCTCTAAAATTGAATGTGGAAAAAGTGGAAACTTCAAATTTAAAAATCCAAATCCACCACTTGGGCTTGGTGGATTTATGTTCCAATGTTTCAACATTGTAAACAAGGTGGCGCTAGCAAAAATTATATTCATCTACTATTTCTAGGTACATTTTACTTTTTTTACGGGTTCGGAAACACGCTAGCCTAGGTACTAAAAGAAGGGACATGTACATATCTGGTCCATGAACCAAAAGCTCGCCCCCTAAAAAGTAAAATAAAATAACAGAAAAAAATTTTAAAAAGTAAATTTAATTTTGTGTTTCCCTAAAGTCAATTATTTTTCTTTGTAATTTTTTGTTTCAATTTTCTGTATCAATTTTTCGACAATTAACTTAAAACTAGCAGCATTAGCCGTAAAGGAGCTTGAAATGGCTTCAAACGAAAGCCAAAATAAACAAAGAAAATGGAAAGAGCCGACAAATGTTAAGCAAGAATAATGCGTTACACGGAACTGCACTAAGCACAACATTTTCGGTTTTACGCTGCTCAGCTTTTGCCCGTATTTATCCATCTTTTATGCGCCTCCTTGCAGCGCAAATCGAGTGAAAGGACACTTCTAGGACCGATGAGATGGAGGAGCAGCCTTTAAACTACCCTCCCCCCTCACCACCCCGTACTGGTTGTCTGTCAAGAAGGCCAAAATCCTTTTTTGGCCTAGACAAATTACCACCGAGCTCGCCAGTTCTCTCCAGCGGAGAGTCATCACTCAGAGCCGGAGAACAGTAAAAATCGTTTTGGGTCCTCGTAGCTCCACAGCTCCGTGGCTATGAAAGGCTACGACAAAAAATGGACTCCAACCCGCATATGCCTCCGTGCTAATTAGGCCTGTCCTGGGGGACATCCAACTGGACCTGGGCCAATTAAATGCTTAAGCTGACTTTTCGGTTCGAGCTTGTCATAAATTTTGACTGATTATGCGTATTCGTCTTTGTCGTGGTGCTCCTCCTTCTCCTGCTGCCGTTGCAAGGATGCTCATGCTCCTCGTCAGGATCCTTCGACACAAGTACTCGTGACAACTGAAGAAATTTCTGCGGCATGCAAACCTCCACCTCCCAAGTGTCCGACGCAATTCATCATTCAATTAAATTGACCGCAAAGAGCCGCATTTCACATCGCTCAGTTCGTCGACATCGCCTTGGGTTAAGTTTTAAAGTTGCCCCAAGTCAAATCCTTTAATGCGCTGCCAGCAGTCGCTGCAATCGATTATCCTTTCAATAAAATACCGCGGCCCGAAAGAAAACAGAAAAAAAAAACCAAAAACACAAACTTTTCCCCCGCATTTTCGGGGATATCTTTTGAGGTTGATTTATGCTCTGGCTTAAAAGCGAATTGTTGTGAGCTGCTAACTGGAAATCTGTTTGACTGCACGTACTTGTTGGTCCTCCACATACATCCCCGTCCTCATCCCCATTCTCCTGCCTTCCCCTGCGATGTCCTGGCCAGGCTTAAACGATTGCCAAACAAAGTCGAAAAGGCGTCGTGCATGTTGAGCGTATCCTTTGCATTTGAGCTGCGTTTTTTGTGCCCAGGCTCTTGGTATGCCGGGCCAGGCATCTCAAGGATCTCGGAGCTGTCCTAGTCACAGTCACTATCCTCTCCTAAGCTTTGGCCAAAATGATTTACGACCCGCTCATGCCGAGCATTCAAAATTCGATCTAATTGAGACCTCCTCCAGATGAATTAGCTCTCGGCAAATATTGTGAAATTCAACTACTCCAAATAAAATACAATATACGATATTCTTTCTAGTTATTTGATTTTTGTTGTTGCCTTTGTAGATTTCTTTCGATTGCGCCTTTGGTTAATTAACACACCAAAAATTTGATATGTGCTTCATAGCAAAAAGTAAAAGAAATGAAAAATAATGTAGAAGCTCTAATCAGTGAATCTAACACCGAATTGAGATGTTATCACGATTTATTCAGCTTGTTTACTTTATAATACACTAACAAAAACAGTTCAGATTGGAGGTTTATGATATGTAGATGTAAAAACATATTCTAAGCTGTATTTTATTATTATTTGTTTAAAGGTTCGATTTTAAATTACACTCCAATCGAATGGTTAGTTGAAATCATATTGTTTTATAATTTTGTTGACAATGGCAATAAGTAAGAGATAGTTTAATATCATACAAACTCACACGAAATTTCTATACCCTAGCAGTGAAAACTGAGACTCGATATTATTTATATTTTATAACACAATTTGTTGCACAAATCATTAAAAAACTCATAACTAAGCCAAAAATGCCTACATTTTAATACGGAAAGCTGTTCTATGCTAGTTTTTAGCAGATTAACAAAGCTGCATACTTAATTTTAAATATTAGAAAATTGAAATTTTTATCAATTTTTGACAATTTTAACCCCTTATCTTTTTTTCAAATTTCGACAAAATTGCGAAAATTTATTTTTCGACCAGACATGGCTAGATCACACCCCTTTTGACGCTGATCAAGAATATATGTGATTTATAGGGTCGGAAATGACTCCTTCACTGCGTTTTAATCTTCTGACTGAAATTATATTCGGCAAAAAGGTATAAAAACAGACAATTTTCTTAAAAATTCTAAATTTTGCACATATCATAATTAAGCCAAAATAGCAATAATTTTGACTCGGAAAGCTTTTCTGTGCCAGTTTTTATAGCACTAACAAATCTGCATACTGCGTTTGTTGATGCTGTTACAAGTTTCCGAATAAAATTATAATAACCAGCAGAAAGGTATAAAAATAGAAAATTTTCTTCCTAAAATCTTAGTTTAAAAAACTCATAACTATGCCAAAAAATCATTAATTTCAATTCGGAAAGCTGTTCTATGCTAGTTTTAATTAGGGTTATAAATCTGCATACTCAATTAATAATTTTAGAAAATTAAAATTTTTTCCAATTTTTAAAAATTTTTAACGATGTAACCCCTTATAAAATTTTGAAATTTAAAAAGAAATTTCGAAAAATTATTTTTTATCCTGACAAGTCTAAATCGACTCAGCTTTTAATGCCGATCAAGAATATATATGAATTATAGGGTCGGATATGACTCCTTCACTGTGTTACAAGTTTCTGACTAAAATTATAATACTTTGCAAGGTTATAAAAATGATTGTGATTTGTATCTTCAAGTTCAAGATTTTTATACATTTTTTTATCACAAACAAATTTATAAATGCTGTTTATCTTATCATTGTTTTTTTTTTTAATTACGGGGACTTTAAACTCAAAAAATTTTTTTTTTTGAATATTTTATTTATAAAATACAGTTTTCTTTTAAATTTTTGTTTTACAAATCTATTGCCCCAAAACGCCCAATTTAATAAATTAATGTTAGCTATACTTGCAAAGTTTAATTATTCTTACATATTTGTAAGGCTTCCCGATAAAGGCTATAAAATTACTACCAAATTGAATCAATGAATAGGAATTCGTATTTATGAACTAAATTATTGTAATTGTATTTATCTTTTAGTTTACAGAGGAATTATTATTTTTTTTTTAATATAATTCATTTCAAGTAATATATATCATTAGACGTTTCATTAATTTATATATATATATATATATATATTTCTTGAAGTGTATTTAAATGAGACCCTAAATGATGTGGGCATTTAATAAGTCACCTAGTGGTTCCCATTTAATTAATTTTGAATTGGCGGTCATCATTATGTATTTATTGGGTAAATTCCTCCTTTAATATTATGACAAAAAGATATATCATCTTCGTATCAAAACCCCTCAGAGAAAAGTCATATGTTTCCCCCTTTTCTCCACGTCTTTTTTCAGCGTATTTTTTGTGTTTCTTTATTTTTTACTTTGAGTTTTTAATTAACGCCCTCCATTCAGTACGTCATCTGTTGGTGTGAGTGCTTGTGTGTGTGTGTGTGTGTGTGTGTGTGTGAAGCGAGCGAAGAGACACCGTCAAATGGAACAAAACCGAGGAGGCTGGGGGCGGACCGTGGAAGGGGACCTGGTTTTCATGGGTTGGAGCGGAGATCCTTTGAATAGCGCGGTTGCCATGGCAAGTTCTCATTTTGGGCCGGAATTCCGTTGTCTGGCTAATTCAACATTTGTGCATTATGCAAAATATTATCAAAATTCCGCCGAGCGTTGGAGGGACACGGCCAGAGCCCCGTCCCCGCACATCCCTCACCCAAAAGAGCGGAAACAGAAACTAATAAACGACAACAGGTGAAGTTTGGGCCCTGACACGTGGCAGAGATGCTGAAAAAGAATTTAAAGCACCTTTCGGGGAGTGGACTTTCGGCAATAACTGTGGGCTAAGCGCAGGTTGCCAACGCGACCAGCTGTCGAGTAGTTGGCGGCGGATTTTGGGGGAGTCAGGAGTCCCGCCATCGATTGTCTGCCTATCGATAGGCCGCCCAAGGACCTGCTGCTGCTATCGAAAAGGGCGCCAAGTGGGCTATCGTTCTGTATCCACTGTACTTCCCGCCGACCTGTTCTCCCATTCGTCGGTTATCAAGAGGGGCGTGGCCTGAAGCAAGCACACTGTCGCTAGCCATCCCGCTCTGGCCTGTGCCAGAGCGAGCCAGACTGCTGGCCACGAAAGCAAGATGGCAGTGGGCTCTGGTAGCTATCCCTCTCCCACACCTGCTCTCGCCTTTCTCTTTTCGTGTGATTTTTGCAAATCAATGCAGGAGATAACCCGCAGGCAGATAAAGCGTCGATTGCCGCTGGCACCATAATGCCAAAAAAGGGGGTGCGTCAGGGGGGGTGGACTGGGGTGGCGTAGGCGATTGCGCAGTCGTCGATGTCGAAGTCGATGTTATCAGGCAGCGGAGTCAATTCGCTTTGATTTTTTCGCACTGCCCTCAAATGCAAGCGAGTCCGCCTTGGCAGCGCTACGTTTCCGGCTCCGATCCGATCCGATCCCGTTTGCTCAGTTGCCAAAAGCCGTCGCCATCCAAAGACCGTTACCAAAAAATGATCCAATCCAAATCCTAAAAGCTATCGAGATGCTTAACATCCCAGCAGTTGTAAAAAAAAGTGAAAATGTGCCAGAAATCCAACGAAAGCTATTAATTAAACAATAAACAAAAAACCGAGGCGAGACAAAGACCACGCCCGCAGGAGGTGGAGAGACGGGTCCACGGCGGACAGTGTCCGGCTGTCAGTTGGTCAAACATTCCATCAATAAACGATTTGACTTCCGTTTCCTTGCGTGCGCTTTTACCTGTGCATGCCAGTGTGTGTGTGTTGTGTGTGTGTGTGCGTGCGTGTTCTCGTCTCTCTCTCTCTGTGTGTGTGTATGGGTGTGCGGAAAGGAAACTTTGCAACTTCCGGCCAAGTGACTTCGATTTAATTTCTTTGGCTTTTTTATGGTCAAGGCATTTAATTAATTTTACTATGGCAATTTGATCGTCTGGCCTGAACTCTGACCCCTAACCCTGTGCCACATACAAAATAAGGACGACGAGGAAGGAGCCCAAGGAGGCGTACGACCCAAACTGAGGTGAGTTTTTCGTTGAAATGAGCAAATAAAAGACAATGTAAATACGCATCGAATGTCTTGCCAAAGTTTCTGCGGTTAAGGAAAGTGAAATGGATTTAGTTTTCAAGTAAATCGTACATTACTTGAATTAGCCAAATAGCTGGACACCTGACGAGGGTCAGGGCCCAAGGCTAAGGGCTAAGGGAAAACATTTAGGTAAAGAAATTAATTAGTTTCCATTGGAATTTCGGTCATCTTTTTCTTTGGAATTTGACTTAAATTCCCACAATGAAAAGTAAAAGAAAAATAATATATTGAAAAGTAATTTGAAAACTTGACTTTGAAGATTAAAGATAAAATTGAGATTTGTCTGCAATTGATTTAAACTGGCATTGAAATTAAGTTTATTTTATAGTAGAAGTAAAGTATTCTTAGACAATTTCTATTCGTATATTAAAATGTCCTTAAAACCACAAATTTACAATACAATATGGATAATTATTGTCAACCAATCTAAGACTCCAAGAATATTAACATTTAATCTAGGCATTTGAAATCTTTTGTTGCTTCTCAAGATACATATTTCTTCTTAAATCCTTCTCATCATCTTTGGCAAACAATCTGATAATTCCATTTACTTCCAGCCACACCCATTTCAAAGCGAAGCCACCGAACAATTGAAATGTAATTCACACCGAAGGTGAACACCAACGTTCTGTGATAGACGAGTATACGAGCAGCCAATCCCCTTGGGATTCTGCCCCCCCACAAAACGAATCTCGATTCAATCAAATTGAATTCGAAATTCAATAGAATCGACAGCTAGACGAAGGCGATCTTAACTCCTGAAGCGGCCAATAGAAACAGCGACAAACTGTCGACTCTATCGATACGAAACTTCTCGGCAAACATGCTGAACAATCTTGGGGCCAATGTGCTGGGTAAGTAGTCTCTACGAGCCGTATAATATTGTAATTAAGATCGGCAAGTGAATTGCGCTAATATATAATAATGTGTGTATTAATCCAACCGATCCGACTCTGGCCATAATTAAACTAATTTCTTGAGCACACCCCCATGCCTGGCCGTAGTTACTTCCGATCTTCCGATCCGAGTCTCCGATGTCTGCTAAATGGCCTATAATTGAGGCGTCTAAACAGATGGCGCCAGGTGTCGCGTGCATTTAGCAATAATTAAGTTGTATATTTAACTAACTCGACAAACCTTCTCCCATTCCCATTCCCAGCTCAGAGGCCATGTGGGTGGGTGTGTGTGTGTTAATTGATATAATTGCTCTTTTAAATATGCCGCAAATTGTGAATTACATTTGCACATGGACCGGATGGGCGCACGCACATAATTATCAAACTGTATACATATTAATAAATTAATAAATCCGAAAATATGCACAAATATGTACATTTACTTGTGTGTATGCACAGGCGAATGAATTATTTCCACCACATTGTTGATCAATGGTTCAAGCACTTTCAATTTCGGCAATCAATTTATTGTTAGCCCGCCCGGCACTACCTCCAATTGCAGTTTGCTTACTGCAACGGCAGCGATGAATTATTGTTCGCGTTTTTTTCTTTTTTTTTTAATTCAATTTTTATTGCCAATATGCGCCCTTGCATCCTTCGAAGCATTGCAATTAATTACTTTTATTAATTTATTGCCATTTTTCACGCGCCATTTGTCTCCTCGCGGTCCGCGCGGCGTATGCTTAATATGCACCATAGTTGCAACCTGCCGGGTCTAGGGTGAAAGAGTATTTTTATTGAGAGCAATCGAGAGTCTGTAATAAATCGAATGCGCAATCATTTGTTAAAGGTTTTATACTCCACTGTCAAAGTTAGCTTTTAAAGTTTTTTTGGGGGGCCCAGCTTAAAGTAACACCAGGACTCCTCCTAGCGTGAAAACTATAAATTTCAATGACTCGCAGTGCAGAATCCTTTGCCCAAATCCTGCCTGCAGTGTCGGAGTCTGCCATAATAAATTTCGTAAGCCTTTTTCCGAGTTTCCCGCAAAATAACAAGAACAAACAACAGCAACAAGAAGAGGCACCGAAAACATTTGCATATCGGGGGAAAGAGTGGAGCGCCCCATACAATTAAGAGCAATTTGCATGCAAAAGAAATGGCAGAACTTTCCGAATCCCGGTTACTAATGCTTAATTTGCATGAATCGCGAGGAACGCAACTCGAATGGCATTTTATTCCGCTGTCGGTCTTTTTCGGACGCATTTTCGTGAGCCTCGCATTAATTAAATTAATTTCACGATTGCATTTGTAATTTCCACAAGCCCCCTCCTCGTTGGCGTCGCGGTCCAAGTATCCCAGCTTTGTGCGTTGGCATTTTTGCGGTGGCCTACGCTAGTGAAATATGTGCTTTAACCCCCACAAAACGCCCATTTCCAGACCCCTTTCCCGATCCCGTATCCGTTGTGCATTGAAATGTTTTGCGGTTGCTGCGGATTCTGTTCCCTGTTGCGGTTAGTTGTTGGAGCAGCCTAGATTCCAGTCAGACGATCCGAACCCGGACCCGGACCCGGGGTCTATATGTGCTATATGTCCTATGGTTAGGCGCCTGCTAAAAACCGCACAATTTCCAAATTTCAATAATTATGCACATTGCACATGCAACTGACGACTGGGTGCATCCACCCTGCTCCTGGGAAAGTCCTCATCCGGCGCATCCTGGACTTTGCGTGCCCTGGCCAGATGCATACATTTTCCGGGAGATAGTCGCGTTCGCTTCCAAAAACAGACAAACTGATTTGCGCAAATTGTGCAAATTGCTTGCGCGATAAATTCATGTTTGCCAATTTTAATTAATTAATCGCTTTGTGCGGTTTTCATTTCGTTTCGCTCCTCTTTCTCGCCCAGCCCAGCCCGACCTGGCCAGGCCAACTAAAATGTCCGCTTCAGGCCAGATGTAAATGTATCTCTGTATCTCATGGTCCGCGTCTGTTTTGTCGGTTTTCGTGGGCGTCCTGCAATGTTTACAGTTTTGTATTAATGCCAGTGCAACTTTCTCTATCTCTCTGATGGTTGCAAATGGCGGGTTAACTAAATTACGATGATAGATTACAAAATTATGCCCCATTAGGTCGCGTTGTAATGATTCGGGAGAACATGTTTTTGAGTAAATTTTGTGGTTCTCCGGAAAGTTTTGGTAAAATATTTTACATTGCATTATGTTTTTGGGATAATTATGATGCAGGTGAATGATATCTGATAAATGTGTAATAGAGATGAAGCTCTTTTCTGTTTTTGATGACGGCAGGTTTATCCTCTATCTATCCTGATTCATTTCCTTATCAAATATAGGTGTAAAGAATTAGAATATATTTTCCTTTAGTTAATCTAAATAAGTTTCCCTTGTGTTGGTAGTAGATACCTAAAGAACATTATAAAAACATTAAAGTCTGCACTCTCTGATATCAAAGATTTGAATAAACTAATGATAGGTACAAGATAGACTTTGAATCTTAGATATCTTGAAATAAATAAGTGAAAACTTTCTTTGTAAATATACAAATCAATCACTTAATGAACTTTAACATAGTCAAGGCTTTAATATTTACATAGCATTCATTAAACTGCAATAAAATAAATTAATATATTAACATAAGCTTTCAGGCTCAAATCATAGTAGATTTCCCTTTAAACCCGATCAAGTGCTAAAGTTAAAATCGCAATAATGTGCACAAATTTGAACTTAATGCGATATTTGCACTGAATGAAGCCACTGGAATGGCATCACCTTGATCTGCATACACAATGAACAGTTAGGGCTGCTGCTTTTTAATATTTATGTGTTACAACTGTAAAAGGCGAGGTGAAAAAATCAAAGTTAGACCAACTAACTAACTAGCTAGCTACGACATACAGAGCTGGGGCCTGGACCATGGCCATTGCCAGTCAAGTGCGATTTCGAGAAGTGGCGCTATTTTATGGCTCCCAAACGTGGCCAAAACACTCTCCGCGCACATACTACACACTACACACAACACACACGCTGTGGATGTGTGTGGCTTTGATTTGAGTAAACAGAAAACAGAAAACGGAAAACAGAAGGAAGCGGGAACAGTTGGATGTTAAAAGTCGCACTTCTTTGGAGCAACGGACCGGACAACGTTGGCCAAGTCTAGTATCTCCCAGAGTCCATGTTTGAGATGTGGCCATCGAGCGTGAATTTCTAGCCCGGGGGAGAGAGAGATAGAGTGTCGATGGAGATATCGCACCTAACACCGCGCCTTAAATTTACTAATCACGAGCAGAGTTTCGATGTGCTCCCTCAATCTTTCGGATCGCATATCTGTAGCCTCCAATATATGCGTGCTGCGTAACGCTCTAAAAATATGTCAATGATGTGGCAGGCGTTGCTACAGTTTGCCACAGTTGCAGGTTTAAATCTACCCCAGAGACCCAGAGGGGACTGAGGGGGCTGTGGTCCCGATTGGGGACGTCACCATCTGAAAATCGCTAATGAACAGTAGCCGCACTGGGTGTATGTGTAAAAATTAGCACTTTCCGGGCAGCGCTTTAAAAAAAACGCGACTGGGCAGCGGCAACAACCGGAGCCAGTTATAGGGAATGTCGCTTGTAGGAACTCCCATATCTTTTATTTGTTGATATTTATATTTATGATTTTATGTGGCGTCGCTTGCGCTGCACTCGTTCACCTGTTCACCTGCTCACCGGTGGCCCTGATACCGAATACCGCTCCGGATCTCCGCCTCTGATCTTTGCCGAAATTTTAACAAGTCCAACTCGAAAACAATAAAAATCATTGAGAGCCGCCAACACCAACGACATCAAAGTCGGCAATCGAGAGTGTCTCTCTACCTAAGATGAAATTGAAACGAAAATTGTTTTCGCGGAGGATTCGGGAGCAAGGGAAGCTGGTTTTCCTGCTTAGCGGCGATTTGCATTTTGGACTCGCTTTCAAAGGAAATGGCAGTGAGCAATTGTCCACCGCCTACACCTTCACTTTGGGCCCAAAATCGAATGGCCAACATGACAGCATCCCTAGCCCCGATACCCGATCCCCGACCCCCAAAAGGTTACGACTGACGACGGACGGGGACGAGAGTTCGCATCCACTGGCGATGAGTAAATGTTTGACTTGTAGCAACAGTTGAGCAACAACAAAGGGAATCGCGTAGAAAGAGTTAAGACCCGGAGTCTCTCTCGCACGTACATGTTAAAAATTCCAGGCGTACGATGAAGATGACTCTCCCGTGAATCCAAGTCGGAGTCCCATTCCCATTCCCATTTCCATTCCCACTACCAATCCCATCCCACAACTGACGTGATATACACGTACAAATAAAATGGAAATAAAACAAAAATACGTTACGTAGTCAAGTGATGCCGAAAGGTACAGAGAGGAAAAATAAGGAGTAAGAAGGATTTCGAATAAAATAAATAAAAGGGGAAAGGATACAACCATTCTATATTTTCTAAAGTTCGAGTTCTTCCTCAAGAAGATACCTTTGTAAACTCTATTTTATTATTTGGTTAAAATGCTCAAAGTTGTAAATATACAAAATTCAACAATTATATATAGAATAGGCAAGACTCAACACTCAATTATTTCTCCCTCTGTATTCAATGAAAAGGGTTAGCACTCTCTCTCTCTCTTGCTCTCTCCCACTCTGCCCCTCGGTTTTGTATCTGTATCTGTAGCTCAGGTTTTTGTATCTGCATCTGTATGTGCTCTCTTTCTCTCTCTCTCTCTCTCTCTCTCGCTCATCTCGCGTATATTACTGTTTTTGGCATCTTTTTCCTTCTGAATGACAGGTTGTTGAAAAATTCAATTTATCCGATCGCCGCAGTTCGGTGCGAGCAATCCTCTAGGTCGTTAGCTCACCGGTCCCAGTTCGCTCTCACCTCCACCTTAATTGAAGACAAACGCGGAACAAGTGATTGCGGACTTTAGTTTGTAACTCATCTTCGTTTTCAACAACAATTCAACAATATTTACCAACATCATCGTGGATGTGTGTGTGCCGGGTACTTGTGCATTTAATTGAATCTGTGAATTTTCGTGGAGTTTACCAGCTCATTAAAGGAAACCCAAAAGCTCAAGTTCACTTACGTTTATTATCGCATTGGGTTATCTTCATAGAGTCTTCAGGATTCGGGGAACCTTTGGTCCAAGTGTATTTCACGGCAAGTACCATCAATATAAAGGCCAAGTTTACCAAGAATACTTTACAAATACTCCAAACGATGCAGCTTATACTGAAGACAATGCAATTTAAGCACCAATTGACAATGTGAATAAGCATTGTTAATTGTAAATGTTAAAAAGCCGATATGGGAGCTGAACTCTGACGAGTAGATGTTTGAAAGATTTTCACAAGCTAACTGAGAAAAAGTCAGAAAAGTAATGAAGCCTTTTAAGTTTCAATTGCGAAAGCAGTGAAATCAATAATTTAAACCCAAACAGCAAAGGAAACTAACATTGAAAGACCGTAGAATATATTTGCAAATTGCAATCGAAACCGGATATAAAATAGATTGCAACTAAGCAATAATTATATTAATTTAAATTCGGAAAGCTTCTCTGTCTTCGATTTTATAAGGTTAACCAATCGTTAATATCTTTAAAATGAAATAAATAAAATCGTTTGAAATAAAACACTCTCAGCACTACAATCAATGTCTAAGCAATTATGTATCTAAAACAATTAACTTTTATAAAAGATAAATATATCAAACATAATAAATGCAAAATATTAAGGATAATAATAATAATCAAAACGTTTACGTTACCTTAAAATAGGTCCCAAGGATTGTGATCTGCCAAAGGCCGCGTTAACGGCGCTTCACGCGGGCGTCAACAGTTTTGGCCAACTGCCCGTGGGTCCAAACTTGGCCGACTTGGGCGGTGGAGCCGGCGGCGGTGGCTCTGGTGGCGGAGTGGGTCCAGTTGGCGGGGGAGTGGCTCGCCTGCATATCTCCGGTGGATTGTGCGACAACTCCAATGCGCTGAACGCCGGAAACGGAAGTGGAGGCAGCGGCAACGGCAACAGTAACAACAACGGCAGCAGCAACAACAACAACATGCAGCAACAGGATCAGGTGAGCAGGCCAGCGCTATAAAGAGAGATAGAGATAAATGAAAGATTGTGAAAGAAAAAGCCGCAGGGAGAAAGATAATATAGCGCTTAGTTAATACGAAACTTTTTTAATAATCCATGTTCTTTTCGATGTTTATTTTTTCCTTCAAACACTACTCTGCTATGCCAAAAATAAAAAAAAAAACAAAAACAACAAAATCCAAAAATACAAACCAATTCGATCCGAAATTCAATCCGAAATGAAAATCTGTTTCCAAAAACGTGAATGTTTGTGTTCTGAATTGTGTAATGAACCTAATTAAATGTGCCATGAATCATATTGTACTCTATGAATCATATACGTACTCTATAAACAAAAGTAAGTGTACTTTGATTTCCATACTTAGAACCGTAGAACTCCTCTATCCTAGTCTAACTATATTTTCCCCTAATCTGTAGTCTATATAGTGTGTAATCTGTTTGTAATCTGTAGTGCCTAGAATGCATTCCTAGTCCGGTAGTTCAGTTCTTCTGTGTCCTAAGATCCTCCGCTGTGGTCCCATCTCTCATCGGTCTCTGTGCCACCTTGGCTGTGTCTCTCTCTTCCAGCACCTGGACAAAAACAAGCAGAAGCGCCACCGCACCCGCTTCACGCCCGCCCAGCTGAATGAGCTGGAGCGCTGCTTCTCGAAGACCCACTATCCGGACATCTTTATGCGCGAGGAGATTGCCATGCGGATCGGTCTCACCGAGTCCCGTGTCCAGGTGAGTCTACAGAGTCCGCCTCGATTGGAATCAAAAATCGTATAGCTAATAAGATGCATAACACGCGTCATATAGAATTTTAGGAAATTTACTTTGAACTAATCCCATTTAATAGACTCAAGAGTAGTAAAGCTGCAGCAATAGGGTTAGTTCGGCAGCGATAAGGACTCCAGGTTCATATAGGTCTTGTAAATAATTAATTTTATCTTTTATATCATATTATATATAACTTTGTTTCAACTAAATTCTTGATTTGGTTCATTAAAGTAGCCATTAGGACTTTGACCGCAGTATGCCTGGCTCTTTCGTTGAACTCTGCGTGGTTTTGTCCTGCGGCACGACAGTTGTCAGTGGTCGGAGCTGTCGGAATTTTGGGTTTAGTTCGTTTTAGGGACGACATGACATTTCACTTGTGTTGCACACAACCGCAGTGGACGTTTTTAGGATTTGGGGGCTTCTCGGCTGCAGAGGATAGAGACATTGTGGGGTTCTAACTTTCCCCGGACTGCAACAGTTTACGAGGCTCGGCTCTGGGGCGGGGCTGAAAGCCGGCGCCGCCGAACGCCATTTAAGCGCCCAAAATTATACTTTATTAAAGCACATAAAGTCACATTTAGTCGGGCATCCAGCCACACGCCCTCGCAGGCCCCTCCTTTGCGCCTGCAAAAGTTTCACACTCACACAGGAGCACACAATGGGCATTATCCTTTTGTGGCTGGCACAGCTCCCCGGTGCCATCGCTGCCATTATCCTTGTCTCTCTTTCGGCACCGGCCCACCGCCCACCCCCACCCCCGAAGGTCCTTTTTGCATGCGAGCGGGCTTTGTTTATGCGACAATCGAATTTACTGCTTCATTAAATTTGTGTTTAAGCTTCCGCTTCCGCCTGGCAGCGACTGCGCCTTGTCCTTTGAGTGCGAGAATTGTTTTGCGGTGGAAATGAATGCCAAAAACTTCGGCTTATTGGCCCATACTCTCCGCTCTGGCTAAAACAATTAGCCATGAGTGAGCAACTCAGGCGAGGACACCTTCATGATGATCCTGCCGACGCTCGTGCCCTGTGCCGGATGTGTCCTACTTTGATAAATTGTTTTAATAATTGCGTATCAGTGTTGCCCGTTAATGCGGTTTTTCCAACCACTACCCCCGCCCCGCATCCGGTTGTCCAAAAGGACAATGCAATCACCTGCCGGGGGTAGAAGCTGCATGCGGGGGGTTGGGATGGATCTCCGGGGTGTGGAACTCCGTGTTAGAACTGCCGTCGGCTTTTCTCTTTGCTTTTTTTTCCGCCTCCGCCGACAGTGTCGTTGTCCTGCTGTTTTAATGCTTGATTTTGCGTTGTCGTTGCGGCTTAGAGGATGTCAGGCCGTTGGATTAGTTTTGGGATTGCTGTTTAATAAAATTAGCATATAAATTAAGTTCGCAGTCGAAGGCGAAATAAAACATTTAGAGCTTCGAAATTTTCACACTCTGTTATACCTATATGAGGTCGGACCTTCATTCGATATGCACACACACGTCTGGCCCTAAATCAATCTACAAGGATTTGCAGCTAATGACGGCATAAAGACAGCCGACATCCCAGATCCGACCCTCGCCTCTACTATAAATGCCCGAAAAACGCTTGTCCATATTAGCCCCCAGAAAAAGCGAGCTCGCAGCCAGTTTTCATATATTTAGTATATATTAGCCGGGAATGTGGGTTCTTTGGTAGGCAGGAAGACAGGTGCATAAGTTATGAGGCTCACGTAGTGCCGACTGGCTGAGCGTGTGTGCTGCTGCCAAGGAGCAGCATTTATGGTAAATATAATTTAATAAAAATAAAAGTCAGTGCCAAGGAGCATCAGTTTAGGCCAGCGCCCTAATCCTAATCCGATTTTCCGACTTTGGGTAAATTAGAATAGCAGAGACCAGCGGGAGGTACCCCTCCGAACGTTGTTAATTTGTGTGTTTTCACACCGCCTTGCCTCCCCCCTCGGTGGGCGGCAATTGGACAATTTGCCCAAGGACAATCTGTTTGTCACACGTGACATCTCCGCGGGGGAGCGGATCCCTTCGATGTCCGGGGGGGGATGGCCCAGAAGATGGCCCACGGAATTGACTTATCATGATGCGGCATTGTCAAAATCACTGCTTTGGCTTTGTGTTGAATGTTTGCAGCATTTATTGGTTTGTTTATTAAATTGTTGCAACGTGGTTGGGGGGGGGGGTCACAGGGCCGGGGGCAGAGGCCAAGGAGAGCGACGGCCCAGCACGTGGCAAGTGTGTATGGATGGGTGTGTGCCAGTGCACTAAATGAATTTCTCACATGATTAATTTGCCTGGAAACCCGGTCTAGGATCATAACGGGGAGAGGAGCAACCTTGGCAACCTTTGCGTAATGAAATCTTTAAATAAAAATGATTCTAAGCAACCATTAGGATTTGTTTTCCACTAAAGCAGATTTTCGCCTTCTTTTATTTTTATAAGAGCTTTTAAAACTGTTCTTATCTTTACGAATTTGCGCCTTTTCTAAAAAATTAATGTAAAATTATGCATATGGCGGGCTATTATAAATATATTCAGAAGCTTATTACACAGTGAAGAAATCATTTCTGACCCTATTAATCATATATCTTCTTGATCAGCATCAACAGCTTAATCGATCTAGCCTTGTCCGGTCAAAAAATAAATTTTAAAAATTTGTCAAAAATTTTAAAATTTTATAAGGGATTACATCGTTAAAATTGACAAATTTTGACAGAAAATTGAATTTTTTAAATTTAAAAACTCAGTATACAGATTTGTTAGCCCTACAAAAACTAGCATAGAACAGCTTTCCGAATTGAAATTATTGCATTTTTGGCATAGTTATTAAACTTCAAAAACTTAGATTTACCCAAAAAAAATTAACATATAAAATTATTGGTTAATATACTTAGGAGACACATAGTTTAGGATTTATTGGTGTTATATAAACGACATGGATAGAACATATTTTCCGTATAAAAAAAGTATAAACTTTTAAATCTTACCGACATATGTATTTTGGCATTTTATAAATTAATATGCCCATGTTGTTAACTTTTATTCTTCGCTCTCCCCCATTTGTTCTTTAAATGCTTAAATTTAATTTTTTAATTTAAGTTCTTAGTATTACAACATCGTAATCCATGAACCCAAGGCTCCACACTACATATTTTCTCGATAAAAAATCACACCTCTTGGCGCTTCATCGGGCATAGGGAAAATCGATTGGTCTAAGCCACAGGCGAGGTCCTTGCGAGGCCATCCAATCCCTGGCCCATCCTCTTGGCCTTCCCACTGTGAGCGCTGATAAATTATTGCCTCGACTTCAGACAGAACTAATTTATTTGCTGAGCCGCTTAATGCCCCTCTAATAATAGTCCACTGACTGCTCCTGCCAGGAGCGGGGTTGTGGGAAACGAGTGGAAGCAGGGATATTAGCCAGACCATGTGACTCCCAGGCACAATATCCGAATATTTTGTGGAAATTAGACGAAATATTCTCATAAAAAGTGAGCATCTTTATTAAAAACGCACGTGGGGCAGAGGGGGTCAAGGAGCTGGGGACATTGTAACGAGTACTTTCCAGCGAAGCACTCGAAGTCGGGTCGGGCCAAAAGGCGACTGGGTCGCGTCTGATATAACCATGGCATCGCAAATTTTAATTAAACTTTAATTGAAATACCAAAACGAAAATATGCAGCAAACAGCACAAAAGAAGGAGGGTCCTGTGGCGGGCTAAATTTAGCGAGAGCTTTAAAAAAATAAAAGCCAGACGGAGTAGGGAGCGACAAAGGAGGTGGAGTCCGGGCTCGGGTTCGGGTTCGGGTTCTCCATAAAATGCACATAAAGAGCATCAAGGAAATCTGGCACGCATTCTGTTTATGGCATATGAAGCAATTCCGAAAGCAATTTCGTTGATACTTTTCATTGAAATGTTTGTGTGAAAATGGCGTGCCAAAGTGCCGGACGGTTGGCAGGGGTGAAGCGATGGAGCTCGGGGTCTATCCCGGATAAGCTGCTCCAAATGCCGCTGCCATTGATAGAATGACAAGAGTCCACACGACCCAACGACAAAAAAAAACGGACAGAAAAAAAAGGAAAAGGTTGAACAACTTGGCAAAGATGGAACAAAGCGAATCCAAGGGGAGCAGCCTCTGGTGCTGCGCATGCTCCACGAATGCAATGAAACATTCCAAATTTTCGGGGGTTGCATTGGCCAGCCTCCGTGTAGCCCCAGCCCCAGATTCCAGCTTCCATAAAAGTGACTGCAGTTGCCCCGGCAACCCACAAAAGGATAACAAAATGAAAGGCACCAAACCCAGAAATCTTAAAAAAAGTAAAACAGAACCAAATATATCAAAAACTATTTCATAAATCAGGGAAATCAGAGCAGAGCCTGCTCCCTGGGCAACCCCCAAAGAAGCGATTTGATGATGTCTATCAAAGGCCAGTGCGACACATTTCTCCAAAAGCAACGAAAGAGACGGCTACAGTGGGCTGCTGGTGGTGTGAGAGAGAGACGGCCGTAGTGGACTCGGTCTCGGCGGGTTGGAGCTCCAATCCCCGGGGTTTGTGGGTGGGTTTGGTGCCTGGGCCAGCGGCAAGTGTTGCTGGGGCTGACTCGTAAAGCAGGATTTAAAGGATAACATAAAATAAATCGACTGGCATTTGTATTTGTGTGTGTGTGTTGAAGAGTGTTGAGGGAGGTGGAGCAGAAGTCGAGACGGCATTTTATGAATTTATACGCATTTTTTATATGCTCGAGAATGAAAAGATATTGGCCGAAAAGCGATTTCCATAAACCACTCAGGGCCCGGAGTCCCAGTCCCAGTCGGAGGATATGAAAGCCGAGATAGGACCAATAATGATAATAAAAAGATGCTCAAGCTGAAGATGAAGGCAACTCGAAGGAAAAACAAGCACCAAGGACTTTGGGGCAGGACGACATCAAAGGCCAGCAGTCAGGGGACAGTTTGGTGTGGACTTTTGTTGAGTGGCCATTTTATATTTCGGTTGCCTGGCAGCCTCAGGGCAGAACATCCTACCAAGAGGGGGGTTCAAGGAAAAGCAATAACCTGGCCAATTGATTTTTGATTATGCCCCGAAACAAGGGCAGAGAGCGGAGCAGGGAGAGCGATGCAATAACCAATCTACAATCGACAGGACCAGCAAAAATTGTCAACGCAAACGAGCCGAAAAATATTATTGCACTTTCTGGCTTTTGCCAATCAAGCGTTTATTAAGAGACACCGTCCGACCACCTGTCCCACCTGTGCCGAGTTCCGTGTACTGTGTACCATCGACTAGCTCTGCAAATAATATTTGCATTGCAGGCTAATCGAATTTTGATTGCAATTCTCCGCGACTCGCTCTCTGGCCGGCCTCTGATTGATAATTTTGAAATTGGCTTTTGAAGTGCGGCTTTCGGGGCAAAGTGCATTTCTATGTTGGCAACGATACTGATTTTTCTCTCGCTGGCGAGACTCCTTCGTACCCGTATTATCCTTACAGCTGTTTAATCAGCCATTAGGCATAATGTGCAATTAATGTTGCATAACGAACCGGGCGGAGGATATCGTAAACAAGGGGGGATTTCGGATATATATGACACACCATTATGGCAGGGAAATGCAATCATAAGCGGGGTGAGGATGACACAATGAACAGGTTCATAATAAAAAGTCGTTAGCCCACCGTTAGCACCCACCCCAGGACTCGTCCTGCCATAGATCCTGCACCACCCCCGGAAGCGAGGACCATCCACCAGCCCATAAAATCAAAGCAAATCACTTGTTATCCCATTTCCAGCCGCAGTTCAGTTCCCCCGGCCGTGTAATTTGGCCGATACTTAATTTCTGACTTCTGCTTCCATTTGCTCGCCGGCTCGCCCCTCGTGAGCATTTCTGGATCTGGATCTGGCTCTGGTCCCGGTTTCGGGTGCTAATATCTGCGGCCTGCCACAAGAAATTGCTTTTTCATGAACTTGACTCATTTATTATTTGCAACAGTTTTTCCTACCCTTCCCCCTGCCCCTGTTCACTGTGTTATTGTTTGCCTTTGCCGGTGGTGACTCTTCTTTGTTGCTGCTTTTGTTGTTGTCAGTCGTGAAGTGAAAATTAAAAGTCCAAACATGAAAATGCTTTTGTATGAAACATATGGCTAAAATTTTGTGGCCCGCCGATTTTTGGGTTGACTTCTATTTTTTATGTGCAGTTTGCAGATCGAAGTACAGCAGAGCTTGAATGGGAAAGGATACTTTTTACCTTTGTCACTTTTATATCCTTTAAGGGGTATTATAATTTTAGTCAGAAGCTTGTAATGCTGTGAAGGAGTCGTTTCCGACCCTATAAATTATATATATTCTTGATTAGCATCAACAGGCAAATCTTGCTAGACATTAAGGAAAGAAAATACATTTTTTCCACATTTTTCAAAATTTTATAAGGGGTTACATCGTTAAAATTGTCAAAAATTTACAAAAATTTTCATGTTTTAAAATTCTAAATTAAGAATTCGGATTTATTAAATTGATAAAAACTAATATAGAACAGCTTTCCGAATTAAAATTAACGTATTTTTGACTTAGTTATGAGATTTTGAAACTTTGATTTGTCGATATAATTATCATATTAAAATTTTGGGTCAAGGAATACGGATATTTTAAGCTTAGTTGTGATAGATTTTCGTTTAGATTCTTTAATTCAATAGCAAACTGCTAGAATATATAGACTTTGACTGAAGTTAGTTTCCTTTATGTTTAGATTTAATTTATATTTTAATTTAAATTTAACTTCATTCTTTACGTACTTTAGAAAGGAAGAATATTAATTTAAATCATTTGAATTATTTCTAGAATGAAGACAGTACGACAGAAACGTTTCATAATGTTAGGTTTTATTATGTTAATTAATATTTTATTTTTTAAATATGTAAAATTTGTTATTGCAAGTTTAGACATTATCCTATATACCCTTCGCTTAAGTAACTACCCTTTAAAAAGATAAAAGGACATGGGAAAAATGCGTATGATTTGACTTTTGGGCTGAAGACAGCCACTCAGCAGCTTATAATTTATGCATAAGGGTGAAGCTTAAAAAATTACCGTTAGACACACAATTTAACGCGACATAAGGAGCATTTCTCGACTTCTTTTTTATGTATTGGTTTTTTTTTTTTGTGTTCAAGCTTGAAATCGGTTGCAACGAAAAGAGGCAGCAGGAAGCGGAAATAAAAACAAATCAAAGGCAAACAGACGGACTCACACACGCACATAGAAATTGGGATTGCCTGACACACCCCCGAATATTGTGAATATATACCATATATACATACAGACATAAAAAATAAATGTATTGTTTAACCGACATTTTAACGCCTATTTACGTGCCGTGCACGTCATGCACGTTATGCCAATTTAATGGCTCGCAGCCTTAGACCAAAAAAGCAGGCAATGACTTTTGGCTTTTGCTGCCTTTGCCTCCGTCTCATTTTCCGCTATGTCTTCTTCCGCTTCTTCTTATTTCCGTTCGCAGTCTGCGTGTGGGTGTGTTTGTGTGTTGTGAGTGTAGGGAAATGCTTCCACACGAATGTGGCTAGCAAAATAAAACAGTAAGCTAAATTTAATTTAGCGAACTCAATAAGCCAAAAGGAGATGGCAACACATATAGCACAAGAGAGACGGACACAGAAATACAGGACACAGTAAAAGGGGCAGAATAAATGAGGGAGAGAGAAAGAGAGGCAGAAAGAAGTGAGAGAGAACCGAGGGCAGACAGTCAGACACTGCCTTAAATTATTAAATTAAAAGTTAATGAATAGGGCGACGCATAAACACGTAAAAAACATAAACAAGTCAAGGTCGCCGGCACTTTTCTCCAACCCCTTTTGAGGTATACACATACATATAAATGTATATATGTATGTAGCATAAAACCTCATCCTTTTACCCCTAGCTGCCAGGACTCTCCCCTGCATTGTGGCACATTAGCGTCCCTAGAGTAACATCGAGAAGGCTGCGATATTCCAAAACAACCTGAGATAGTTCCAGTTGTGTTCAGTACACACAAAAAAAGTGTATTACCCTCAATTTAAGATAGATTTCTCAAACAACAAACAAGTATATTATTAATATTAAACTATTAAAGTTGTCTCTTACATTTGATGATCATTTTTTTTCAATCCTATTTAGTTTTTTTCTAATCTAAACCTGGATTTTCCCTCAGTTTATAGCTGGTTCCGTCAGCCAATGTCCGACATATGACAAACCCACTGGGGACCATCAGGCCATCAGAAGGCCTTACAAGCAAAGTTACTTTGCTGGAAACTTGCCATTTTTCTTTCTGCCTCTTTTGCTCCCCGGCTCGCACTTTCCGGCTTGTTGTTTTGGCCGTATTCCTTTGCCATTAGTCTGGCGCACTCAGACAGAAACAGTCGACGCCGACAGTCGGTGACAGCTCAAGATTTGCCACGAAATGCTGGGATTTATAAATACTATATAGCCAGGCTGAGGTGTTTTTGTGTGTGTGTGTGTATGTGAGAGAATCACGGTTAAGTTGTCAACCCGCCTGCGAGTGATGTGGATGCGAAGGCCTGATGGCCTGGCAAAATCGTTTTCATGTCACTAGTCATTCACCTGCTGGCACTTTATTCCCCCTTTTTTTTCTATAGCCCAGCCCGAAGAAAATAACAAAAAAAAGCTAAAAGGAAAATCGAAAACCGAGAACGGAGAATTTGAAAACTGAGAATCTCTTGCAGCCTGCAGTTCCGCCATAGCTTTTTGGCCCCAAAATGTAGGCAACACTTTTGGCCCGTTCGCCTGACGCAAGTGGAGGAGGAAGGGACTGCAGGTAGTGCTTGTGTGCTGCCTTGTAAATGTCAAAACCTCAACATGTCTGCGTTGTTCTTATGCATATGGAAATGCCAATTTGAAGCGAACACATCCGACACGGTCCTCGACCCCTCTTTCTCTCTCTCTCTCATCGAGCCTAAGACAAAAGCGTATCGAAGGTCCAGCTCCGGACTCGGATTCGCTGGCCAAAGATGCCAAATTGCTGGACCTCGGACCTGGGGGCAGGGAGTGGTTGGGCGGTGGAAATCGGTGTTTGCCTTGTTCTCCGCCAATATGTGGAGCCGAGGAATTTACATACGGAATTTATGCGCATGTAAATCTGTTTCTGTGCGTGTGTCGAGACATGTTTTGACTGTCACGGCGGTAATTGATCTCGATTAAGACCATGTTCGTAGGCGGCAGAAGCAGAAGCAGCGGAAGGAGCCCGAAGGGTTGGAGAAGGTTCTGTGAAGGCGGTTCCCGGAATGCAGTGGCAGTTGCCAAGAAGAAGTCTAGGAAATCGATGGGAAAATAGTAAAGATATCTCATTAACTTTAAAATCAATTAATAGATAACTATTTTGTATATCCTTCCATTGAAATTATTATATATTGTCACTCTTTTCATTGCAGGTCTGGTTCCAAAATCGACGCGCCAAGTGGAAGAAGCGCAAGAAGACCACAAATGTTTTCCGCACTCCGGGCGCCCTCCTGCCCTCGCATGGTCTGCCACCGTTCGGGGCCAATATTACCAACATAGCCATGGGCGATGGGCTCTGCGGCACCGGAATGTTTGGTGGCGATCGTTGGAGCGTGGGTGTTAATCCCATGACGGCAGGTGAGTGATACCCCCGATCAAAGTATTGCCCCAACTAACTTTCGTATCTCGTGTCATTCCTACTAACTGCTGCTATTTCGGATATACTAACTTGGCCTGCAGGCTTTGGCCAGCTAAATCAGTCCTCGCCGCTCTCGTCCTCGCTGAACAGCGGCCTGAACTCGGGCATTAACATGGGCTCCGCCCTCGGAGCAGGCAGCTATCAGCATTACGGCCTCAATGCTCTGGGTAGGTCGTTTTGGCCATCTCCGCCGACTCCTCCTCCTCCTCCTCTCAGTCCAAAGTCCCGCCCCGATGATCACATGCCCAAAAATTTTCCATCTGCATGCGACTACTGACAAAGGCCAAGCGTTGACACTTTTTTTCATTCTCGTTTTGTTGGGTCGAAGTTATTTGCTTGGCTTTTGAGACCATCGAGATCCAGTTCCAGTTTCAGTTCCAGTTCTGCTGACAATTGACCAAACACGACGACGACGACGACGCCAGAGTCCGGCGTTTCTCATTTCTTTGAACTCATAACACTTTTTTCGGTAGCCCCAAAACACAGCATCGCATCGTATCATTTATTATACCCGGACTGCCTGTTTGCTCGATCAATTAACAGGCAGTCGTTTAATTTTCAGGAATACCCAAAGGCATTTTTTCGTCTTCTTTGTTTGGTTTCGTATAGTTGTGCTAATTGACATTTTGGAGACATGTTCATGTCGATTTTTATATATTTTTCGGCTCCGGCTTTGGCTCTGGCTCCATCGATTGTCAGCAAAGTTTTTCATTGTTACACTTTTTTTCGAGTTGGGGATTTTAAACTTTTTGTGATGATGCACATATCAACGAAGTGACATGAAATTATGTCTGTATATCATCAGTAACTTATATCAGTAGCAGAATATAGTAATAATAGTAAACAAATAGTAGATATTTAGCTGGGGTCCTCATAAAATAAGAAATATAACTAACACTAATATATAGATACTACCCAAGGATTCTTAATGATTTAATTTTTATAAATACTACTTAAGTTCTACCTAAACCCCGATTATTGTTTAGTTACTTGGAATATATACATATATTTACATCAAAAGTTGAGACAGATTCTTGAATCGTGTTCAATATTATTAAATTACATATTATCCTATGATAAACTCAATCATTCTTATTCTTTCCCACAGGCGACTCCATGATGTACCAGCACAGTGTGGGCGGGGTCAGCTGTGGGCCGAGTGGCTCGCCGAGCGCCACCACCCCGCCGAACATGAACAGCTGCTCCTCGGTGACCCCGCCGCCACTTTCCGCACAGCCGAGCGCCAGCCAAAATGAGCTCAATGGCGAGCCTATGGTAAGTTTTTCCTTGAAATCTGACAAAAACTTTCCCAAAGTATTTAATACATACAATTTTAAGAAAATAATTAATATGAAAGTTCATGTATATCTTGATAATTGTGCATTTTTCTTTTGTTATTTTTCTGGCTGCATAATCTATTGGTTACAAATAAATTATTATTTAAATTCAATATAAAAAGTTCAAAAGGCAGCAAAACAAAAGATTAACTTTAAGCCTTTGTTGAAATGTGATAGCTTTAATCAAATTAGAATTTGTGACTTTTCAAAAATAAAATTAAACAAATAATATTATTACAATGATTTTAAATAAAATAATAATTTGTTCTTATTCAGAATCATTTCTTAAGTTTAATTTTAAATGTTTGGCCTTGTAATTGAACTGTTATCACATAATTTAAAATTCTGTAAAAATATTGAACAAATATGTAAATATTACATTTTAATTTAAATAAATTTGAAATATTCTATTCGAAATTCTAGTTGTTAAAAAAAAAATTCCAAAGCTTTTCTGTTAGTTCTTCGTACCTTCGGCCATTTTGTCCTTCCAAGGACTAACAGTTTACATGTAGAAAACGAGAGCCATACTAATTTTACATACATTTCACTGTTAAATTCCAGCCGCTGCACCAACAACAGAGTCACCAACAACAGCAACAGCAGCAGTCTCACCAACAACAGCAGCAACAACAGGCTCACCAACAGCAACAGCAGCAAACTCATCAACAACAGCAGGTAAGTTACTACAACGGTTTGTGTATCGAATACCATGCTAAATTGTTTTCACTCAACTGCAGATGGCGCCACCGACACCCACACAGCAGCAGCAGGACTCAGGACTTCCGCTTTGCCATCAGTCCATGCAGTCACCGTCCGATGGCGCCACCGACGAGGACGTGTGGCGAGGACACAGCATCGCGGCGCTACGCCGCCGGGCTTCCGAGCTGAATGCCACGGCGATCCCGTCCTATTTACACCACCATGCCGCCGCCCACAACAACTACGAGCAGCAGCAAATATACTGAAATTTGTTGAAGAGCTTCGAAAGCTTTTCGGATTACGGGTACGCCAACTGCGGCGGCACCCACGACCTGGGCTAGGTGTGCAGAGTGCGTGCATAGTCCGCGTAGAGTCCGTGTAGAGTCCGTGTTGAATCGGGAGTAGGCAGGAAGAAAGGACTCCCCCGGCGGATCCATGAAGCGTTATAAGATAACCAAAACTAGGCTAAATTACTGTACAACTTATGTGTTTGCATTATTTGTTTAATGATTTCCAAGATCAAGGAGTGTGTATCTTCAACTTAAAAGACTATAATGAATGTAAACATGTATACGAAAATCGAAGCTTGAGCGGACGCTGAGGACTTAGATAACCGCGAGTAATTAGGATCGTAAGTCAACCCAGTACCACCCCCCACGAGTGGTCGCCCCTTCCCGCATGAATATGTAGACCTTAGCCGTAACATTTGCCGTATACGAAAACTGTAAAAACTAGACCGCCCGTGAGATGTCAGGAGAGTATCTTCTTATCCTCGGGCGGCACAATAATTTTTGGCAAGGGACTTCCCCGGAGCTCGTACGTATGTAAGCGTATTTATGCCTAGGCGTGTATGTAAGTAGATCTATTCTCATGTAAGTGTTGTTGTTTTTGTGTATAGGCAGTATACCTCCGTTCCATTCCGTTTGCTATCTATCCTCCAAATCCAACAGAGATACGACCCATATAACCCCATAGAATATCAAGCGAGAGACCAGAAATAGCAAAATGCAGCAAATGCAGCTCAATTCTCAACACGAAACCGTTTCAGAATGCACGCATCCCATGGATTACTTTTACGATTACCAATTACAAATTATACCAATACGAATACAACTATATATACATGCATACGATTATGGCATACTTGTAATAGACTTTCTTGTATCGTTTAAGCCTAAATTTAAATCCAACTAAACAAAAAATGAAAAACAATTACTATGTATGTAATTATGCGTATTATTAAATAGTAAACTAAATTAAAAATTGAACGTGATTTGCATAACAATGGCATTGAGGTTGAATAAAAACTAGTTCATGAAGTGACTGGTTGCGTGCTCCGATTAAGTGGCTAATTGATTTCAGTTGGCTTTCTGAAAAAAAAAGGAAATCGAAAATAATCCCACTCATCGGTGACTATTGTGTAATTATCTAAAAGCCTTTCTCAAATTATTTTAGATATTAAAGTGAATAAAGTCAGGTTACAATTTTCATATTCGTTTTCAAAGAGATTATCCCTAACAAAGAACCAAAATGAATAAAGGAGAAGAAAGAGATAAAAGCATAATAAATATATTACGATATTTGCAGTCACAGAACTGAGTAACAGCTTAAAATACCCCAACTCTAAGTCAATCCCTGAGATGCTTAAACACTCCTTTTACAAAATTATTATTCTGAGATAAAATAGTATTAAAAAATAATTTAATTTGCAATTTATAGCAATATCATTCATCCTACTCACAGATATTTATAAAGCCATTCAGTTACCAGAATATCATTTATGACAACAATTGATGGCCATGCAGGCTGCATATATGTATATATTTTTTTCATAAGTCGAGAATTTCCCTGGAGCCGGACACTCCTTAGCCTTTGCTCTATGTCCCCTTGCAGATGCAATTACAATAATTGAATGGGATTGAAGCGCCAGGCAGATGCTCAAATGCCAAACAAGTTTAAGCTGAAAATTGGCAAAATTGATAAAACTTTGACAGTGCACAGCACACACACTCGCACCCTGATAACGGTCCAGTTTGTGTGGTGCGCACGAATGAGAGTGTGTGAGTGTGAGAGAGCCAGGACCTCAGGGCAGGACGATTTCCATTGGCCGTGACACCAGTTCGTGGCCCAGTCCGTCTGATTGGGGTCAAAAAAGGAGCTGGAGCAGGAGCAGGAGCAAGACCTGGAGCCGGAGCAGGACGAAATTCAACCCGACTGCATGCATGGGCTTATAAATTTTATAATGCTCGACTGACATTTGACATGCACATTGTCAGGACAATTGGCCCGTGGAGTCCCCTGCAGCTGAACCCGTAACCAGAGTCCGGACCCGCAGAGCCCCGATCCCGGTAGCCAAACCCAGAACCCCAGGGGCTGCAGCCGGGGAGCCAACTTAATCACACTGATGGCACTTTTATGTATATTCGATGCGAGAAAACATAAACAATTAAATAATAAAAGCAATACAGAGAGAAAAATCTGCACACGACTCTTGTGAATATTATTTTAGCTGTTTTTCCTAGGCCCTTGTAGACATTACTCCCAATTTCCATAATATTTAAAACGTTTTAGAACACTTTAAAAATAATAATACCTAGCAACAGTCCCAAATATTATTTATTTAGGAAGCCTCCTGGATACAAAGAATTTTTAAAGAGAAAACTTCCAAATCGAGGACCTTTTTCTGCGACATTTCTCTGTGTACTGTCTGCAGGCGAGACCGAGCAATTTTATATTCTGATGTGAAAGGTGGAGAGGAAGTCGGGGGCCCGGAGTATAACGTGCTCGAACTCCAAAATTGATAACTTGCCATCACCATCGACGTCGGCCTCCTCGATTACCTTGTCGGCAATCTGCTGGTGCTCCTCCGGACTCAGCTCGTTCTTGGTCATTGTCGTCAGGCAGGACATGAGGTCAGCGTGCCCGATGAAGCCGTCCTGATCGAAATCTGCAAAGTTATGCCAGACATAAGTACACACAAGTGCCAAGGGGGCGGCCAACCTTCCGAGCTGCCTTACAGAACTTGACATTTTCTTGCACAAAAGTCAAGTGATGTGTGCCAAACTGAGTTTGCCTAGCTGCCTGCCACGTTTGTGTCCTCGTACTTTTGTATGTGTGGCATAGGTAATCGCCTGCTGCACGTTTCAATTTGTGTCAATCTAATAATGCACATTGAAATAAAGTATAGGAGCCCTTCTCTCTCCCTCTCTGTCGAAACTAGTTTAGTTTAGCAAAAATTTTGAACTGCACTCGAGCTGAGAGATACTTTGCATCCCATCGATTGCCGGCCCCACTCTCTGTGGAATTGTGGCCCATTAATTTCGAGTGCCAAGTGCACAATCAATTTGCACGAAAACTTTCGCCCATTTATGGTGACATTTTCGGTACTCTAATTTAAATTTCAATTAAAATGCTTATTAGAATTTATGGCTGTCCTTGAACTTTGGCCCTGCAGTCACCGTGGCCCTAAACAACAATAGTTGCTTGGCACGGCGCCACAAAATTGGCGAGTCGCGGGTCACGCTGCGTAGGTCCTCACTGTTCCTCACTGCCTCCCAGGCTTTTTCCACTTCCCAGAGACACAAGAGGACCAGCAAACACTCACTCACACGCAAACTATGTTAAACCAAAGACAATAAACAGGGTCTGCGGAAATGCATAAACAAAAGCTCAAAATGCTGGCCAACAGCTGAAACTGCAGCTGAAGATGGAGTTTGGAGAGGAAGGCCTAGACCACAGACAGTGATGTCAGGTATTATGGTAGTAGGTAGGTGGTAAGTCGTAAAGAGATACGTACAAAAAGGATCTTAATCAAGCAATTTAGATTTTATCTTTATAAAGCGGCGTCCTGTTTTTCTGAAAAAGCCTTTAAACCTACATATGTTTAAGGTCTTTAATAAACATTAACTTATCTAGATATCTAGCTATCTAAATAAAAAAGATTATTTAATTATATTGGTTACCCTTAAGCGCTTTATATTTCTGTAAAGATCAAACATCTAAAATAGGCTTATGCTCAAGGACTTCCTGAAGTATGATAACAATAATAAATAGCTATTCCTTTTCTTATTATTATTAACATATTACCTATTTCCCATCACTGGTCACAACAAAAAACAGGACAACAAGACATAGAGTGGTAGTAGAGAAAACTTACCATAAATCTTGAAAGCGTAGAAAACTTTAATGTCCCTCGGCGCCTGCTCGCTGAAGACGGAGAGGGCGTCGAGAAAGTCCTCAAAGGATAAATTGCCCTGGCCATCGCGTGAGAAGGCCTCGCCTGTGGAATGGCCAAAAATTGCTATAGTGTTTTGCTTTGCTTATGCACGGCTTTGGGAGTCCTTTGTTACGCACAGATACGCCGGCGAAAGGGATTCTCACGCAACTCGGGCATCTTCTCGATGCACTCGCAGGGAACCTTGACACTCGAGGCCTGACCCTCGGTCATTTGGCGAGGCACCAAATCCGGTCTCAGCTCACGAAAACGTTTATGAACGCTGAAATGTATAGAAAAAAAATACAAAATGATGGGTTTTAGTTTTGGATACCGAATAAGGAAATACTCTTGTCCAGGCACAAGTTGAATTTTATACGAATTGAAGTCTAGTTTCTTAAACTACAAAAAAGACTAAAAGTTAATGTCCTTAAAATTACAATTAAGATAAGATGTAAGAAACATTCTTCAGAATTTTCATGTTGTTTTAAACTTTTCTCTATAGTTTTCTTTAAATTTACATAAATAGTTTGGGCACTTGCATCGACCTCTTGCGAAAAAGAAACCCTCCAAATGAACTTTTCCAATGGAAAGCTTTTTATGTTTGAATCGAAATCTGGATACAGTCGAAATTGTGATCCCCTCGGAGAGGGTATGGATAATGTGATGTGGCGGATGAGAGGGCGATAGAGGCGATGGAAGCCTTTGTGTCCCGAGCGTCTGTCTGTGGCCTGTCGTGTGAGTATTTTCTTCCATTTCCTGCTCTTTGTTCCCACCGAGTGGCAAACAAAAGGATGCTGGGAACAATGCTGCGCCGGTCTTTGTCTGACGCCATATGAAATGAAATAGTTTTGGCTTATTACAGAAATACAAATGGCCTACCGCAGGATCTCCTTGCGCGTGAAGAATGTGCAATCCTTTCCGATTTGTGGGGGCGGGAGCAGCGTTTGCAATGCATGAAACCAAATTAGCAATGAGATCGTTCCCTTCGACTGATTGATAGCTCACCTGGTAGTCGTCCAACTGCTGTTCGGTGAATGTCACAACTTTGTTGCCCATCGTTTCTGGCCGTTTTTATTTTGTTTAGTTTTTCGCGTAAATGTAGCTGCTGGCCAAACTGGTTAGTCCCGAGCGTGAATGGCGACTGACACTGTGGCGCAAAGTGCGCGGGCGGACCGGCTATAACTTTGCATAGCTCCGTGGTTCCACGGCTCCGGACACATCCTGCGGCGCCCAGGCAGAGCATGGCGCCCGCATTCGCATGGAAATTAATTAAGGAGTGTTCTGGCGTGCCATTTCCCATACCCACTTCCATTGCCGTGCCCCCATAACTATGCCCTAGCTCGCAGCTCCTCCTGCCGTAGCGAGGACAGCGCCGCGTATCCTGTGGTTTGTTTGCCGCGGCTGCCTTTTGCGCTGTCAAGCTGCGGGAAAATCGTTTTTAGAGGTGCGGCCCAGGAAAGTAAAAACGCGAAAATAAACAAAAAATGTGGAAAAACTAAGCAAAACTGTGACGATCTAACGAATAGGGAGTACCACCCGATGATTTAATATGTACTCAATTTCAAATAATCATATTAAGGTAATAGTTAACATTTGAATTCGATATGAAAACAGTAATAGTTTCATTGTAAAGTCGCTAAGACCAAAGACTGTATATAGAAAATTATCCTAGAGGCCCTTACTTTACGAATACACTACAAAATGTTACATTTACCCCTTTTAGTTTTTGGTTAAGCAATTTTTGGCACTTTCCCCATTTGAATTCAACGAAAATCCTTTGACGATGCCTGGTAAAACTAGAATTATTTCAGATTACATCCAATTAACATGAAGTTAACCTGAAAACTCCACTATGTAAATATTATCCGCACAGATACAAGCTCACAAACAAGTAAAACATACCCTTAATCCTGCGATGAACGGGTATGAAAAGAACTCAAAAATCTAACTGAATGCATATGGAAGGGAAAACTGTAGCACAATTTTGTGAGCCCGACAGTCGATGCGTGTGGCTTTTAGTTGGGCGTAAAGTTTATTAATTAATTTAATGCTCGACGGCACTTTTCAATTTCACGTGTCTGCTTTATGAATTTATGAAAGTGACTGTCGGGCTTGGGGTCCAAATCGAGGACACTGAGTTTAGTTAGAAAGTGATGACCCAGCAGGGAGACACACCAAGGCTGCAGAGCGTCCATGCTGCGGAAGATTTGGAATTCGATTAGTGATGGCGGTGGCGGCATTGTGTGGATAAAACTTACCTCTGGCCATCGGGGCAATCGGGTTTGGATTCGATTTCGATTTCCTGAAACGTCAACATTATCGAGCAGTCCAGGGCCGTGGCTCCCAGCATGTAAGCCTGCTCTAGATCCGGTTCGAGCTGCTCCTTTTCCTTTGCCACTCCGGCGGTGGCCAGCAGGTTTCGCAGCGCATTGTAAGTGGGCAGGGATTGGGTGGGGCGAGCATATCCGGATTGCCACATGAAGGTGAATTGTTCCTGCAAAAGCCAAGAAATGTTACTCTGTCTCATTCTCAATCTCTCCATGGACAAAGCCACTTTGCAGCCACTAGCTGCCTCTCCGAGTAAACTTTCAACTTTCAACTACTCACCTGAGCATTTTTGGGGAAAAAAACTCAGATGAAATGTAAACTTAGGGGACCGAAGCATTGAATACACTTTTGAAAAGCAATTAAAATCATTGAAGTCATGGGTTATTGGAAGATTTTGAAACGTTCTTTAAAAGTGAAACATCTTCATTTACAAGCTTTAACAAAAATTGACTCGAAACATATGCAATACTCCTTTCGCAAAGGGTATAAAAAAACCAACGTAAAAGCTATCTTCAATTGCCTGGCGTCTTCTTTGGCTGGGAAACCCAAACAAAGACAGACGGACTGCGGAGAGGGCAGAACTTGGTTGATTGGTTGGCTTACCTTCACCAGCAATTGCAAATTCAAAATTTTTTGCAGCACACAATTTTTTGGTAAGCTAAATATTTCCGCTTTGTTGATTTGTGCTTGAGTTTGATTCGCAGCCTCATTCTCATTCCTGTTTCGGACTTTCTCGGTCTCATTCTGATGCAGCTTCCCATGCCGACTCGTACTTGGAGTTGGCTGTGTTTCCGTTTCCGTTTTTGTTTCCGTTCGAGTGGCCACTGCCAACACATTGCCGGCCAGTTGGCTTCTCGATGTTACTCCAACGACCGTGGCCGGTGTTGTTGCCTCCATTCTGGCCAGCTTTGTGTACCTTTGGGTCGTTGCCGCTGCTGCTGCTCTTGCGGCAGCTGGTCGTGTACGGGTCGAGGATTGACCAGCAGCAGTGACAACGGTCCTGGCTCCGGACGGCATGACAACATTAGCGCCGCCAATTTCAGCAGCTCCGGCTTTTGTCTCCGTTGCCGCAATTGAAACGCGAATCTGATTCAGCTGCAGATGCTCTTGCTCGTGGCTCTGGATCTGATTGGGGCTCTCTGTTGCTTTAGATTCCACTTGCTGCACCGAGAAAAATAACATTTATTTATTTATAGGTATTATTATATTTATGTTTAAAGTTTTAAACAAACACACACGATAGTAAAGAGTAAAGGGGTTTTGTGGTAGAAGAAGAAAGAAATTGGGATTTGGGGTCAATTACTATATTGCATTAAACCGAATAGAATGTAAGTTAGCAAATATAATTAAATCTAAGTTCAAAAGAACTACAGTATGGGGTTTTTTTTCAGTGTGACTTACCTTATATTCCCTTAGCAGACAGGCAACCAGCAAATGTTTTATAAGCACCATAATTTCACTGGAGAATTTCAGAGATTTTATGGCGATGGCGATGGCGACGATGGTGGTGGCGGTGGCATTGGTGAAATTTTGTTTGTTAGCATTTTCAATGCGCATTCCCATTTCGTGTGGACGTCGTCGGCGTTGTCAACGTTGTGCCAAAAGGTGTTGAAGCGACATGGCCATGGAAAAACATAGCCAATGGGGTGGGGATGGTGGAAAGCATAAGAAAAAGTTGAAAACCAGGTAGAGAGAGAGAGAGAGAGAGAGAGAAATGGAATGCAGCCGGGAAAATGGCGATGTTGGCATTTGGCACTCGAGAATTTGTGTTTGGCTGTTGCTTCTTGCATTATTTATTGAATATTTGCGTGTTTCCCGGAATTGTTTGGGAGTTTCCCGGTTACTTTTTTCACTAGCTAAGGAAATTTATGTAGGACCGGAAACAAGCGGGACAAAAAGTAATTATAACAAAGGCTAAGATAGTTCGTAGTGCTTCATTTACATTTTCCCAGGTTGTCCATGATCAAATTCTCTTAAAATATTCGCACTTCTCCTCTTTTTGGTATAAAAATATTTATTTAAAAGCCTGTCTGACTTACCCGGGAAAGACAAGCGAGTTCAATTCGTCGAAGGAAATCGAATTCGCGTGATCGCCATAAATTAAATTGCCGTTCTGAAATACACGTAAATTATTTTGCGGGCAGGCGAAAAGTGCATTCAAGGCATCGAGCATACGACTGGGTGCACTAAAAGCAGAGAAAAACCAATGAAAATACATCAGTGCACAATGCCTCTCATACAGTGAGGGAAATAATAGTAAAGCTGGATGAAAAAATGTAATAAAGAATATATTTTAAAATGTTTACTGTCCTATATGTTGCGTTAAGGCAGTTGAGCCCACAGCCCCGACTTTTAAGTTATCAAATCCTGCTTCTACTTCTCACATCAATTATCTTAATTAAATTTGTGTTATCTTTATATTATTAAAGTTCGAAAAGAACACTGAGGGACAAAGAAATAATATATATAGACTGCATAGCCATTTATTAAAGTTGAAAATAAATGAATTACTAAGAAATTATGGAAATTAAAAGGAAACCACTATCAAATAAGAATGCTAAATAAGTGGAAATAGTAAGCCTTGAGTCCCGAATTTTGCTGAGTAGATTGAATAATTTCGTCACGTAGTGTACTTATGAATAATACTATTAAAACTGATGTATATGGATATATGGAAGATGCTGCCGCCCAAAACAAAGGCAAAAGAAATGACAACAATATTCGAGAGGCTGTAGGAAGGAGCTCAGGTCAAAAAAAATATATAAAAAAAAGAAAAGCGGGAAAAGAGCAGGCGGTAAACCGGAATGAAAGCGCAAGCAAATTGAATTTTGTGCACGGATGCACGCATGACTTGAAACAGCGGGCCGCAAATAAACGAATGAGTATAGCGGGCCTGGAATTGGGATTGCAATTGAAGTGGACCAAGACCCGGAGTCCTGGAGACCCGGACTGTTCAGGGTCCTGCCTGCCTGCCTCCAGCAGAGGTGGCAAAAAAAAAAAGAAGCACTGCACTAACGCAGAAGGAGTGGCAAACAGTAACCGAAAGTGTTGGAATTATGAAGCACGACAGGACACGCAAATGGAGCAGATTGAAATTTATGACTCGGTGTTCGTGCCAAAGGAGCGGCCTCTGCTGTCCGTCCGGCACAATGCTCCTGGTTCCGTGCTCATTGTTCGGCGCTAGGGGGTTCGATGACATACCCTGAGAACAGCTCCAGCGGACAGTAGTGGCCCAAACGTTTGATTTTCCCATTGTGCAGCTGTCGAAGGTAGTGAATGTGAAGAACTAAAACGACCTTCGTTATCGCCACTCTCTCTCCCTCACTCACCTTCAGCAGTTGCATGCTGCAATAGCGACACCAGCACTTGTCCCGATCCTTAAGCTTCTTCTCTGGACGATGCTTGTCCTCTTTGGCCTCACCGTCTCTGTTTGGCTTTGTCTCTGCTCCTGCTGGCATTAAATCAAATAAATCGTTGACATCACTTGCCAACTGGAGCCATCCTTGTTTGGGTTTTATTTCGATGGCATATGTATCGCCCAGACGACGGACACCGCCTCTACTGTCTCCTCCTCCTCCTCCTCCTGACTCCTTGGTCCTGGCTGCTCCTGTTCCGTTTCCATCTCCTGTTGTGCCCTGTGCCTGCAAAATTATATCGTTTTCGCTTATTTGCTCTCGCTCCTTCACACTGTGTCCTGATCCCGGTACCGGTTCCCGGGAGTAAATGGAGTAAAAAAGAAGGTGCCGGCATGTCCTGCCATGAAATATTATGCCTGCCGTGTACCGCGAACTTTTGGCCCCGGCGTTGATGCCATTTTGACTTGAAAATGCAGCGCCGAGCGCAGCAGGAAAAAAAAATGGCCACCATGAATGAAAAGCTTCCATGGGTTCGGTTGGGTCGGGATTGGGGGTCGTCCAGGTTATCGCTGCTCCTGCTCTTGCTCCTGTTGCTGTTGCTGTTGCTGCTGTTGCTGTTGCCTTTGCTGTGACATAAAACAAAAGTTGTTGCGCTGATTGTATGATGAGTTATGGAGCCAACGGTCGGCACGGCATGGACGCTCGCTCGCTTTCCAACTTGAAATTGAAAATTAACATTTAAAGCCGCAATTAAGAGGTTCTTTTTTTTCAGAAGCCAGCTTACCTTTTTCCATATATATTTTTCTGGCCGCCACACAATATGGCGTTAGTTATGGCCACGTTACGTATACGTATGCCTCTCAATGGCTCTCCCGCTCCGCTGGCTGTTTGTTTCCTTTGCTGGCAATTTTATTTCGGTCAATGCTTTGGCACCAAAGCCATAAATTCAATATGTACCCACCGAGCACGGCGAACAAATAGCCAAAAAATGGCAACACAAAAACAAAAAATGGGGGGACCGGGAATGATCGAACCGGAGAATACCCTGAACACCGAGGCCTTCTTTGAGGGGAGGATTCCCTCCCACCCATGTGTGTCAGCTAAGCCACACCGCCGGCTATGTCCACTTTCGGGTACATAGGGCATATAATAAAAGTTGCAGCTATGGCGGGCACTTTCAAAGCAATTTCGGCATCTTTTATAACCGCACAAGCCCAAACCATACGGAACGAATCGAAACGGCCAGCGGCGTTTGGCGGACTGGGTTGAATTGGCGGCGGGCGGCACGGAGTAGCTGGCGAGTAGCACCAACAAAGTGTTTACACTGTTGCCCACTTTAATTCAAAACAAAGAACCGTTGATTTATGGGCCTTGGCCAGGGTTTAGCTACGAATTTGGTTGGTGGGGCCATGTTAGCCTCGGTTGCCTCGGCACAAAGCAAACTAAACCGCAAGCAGGAGCAGGAGCAGGGAGCTGAAGGCGACGGCAGCTAACGTGTCCAGCACATATGGCCGAAAAATGCCAATATTGTCCTTGTACAAAATACACAATTTATTTGGACAGCAGCAGGCGAAACAGCAGCATCAGCATCCCAGTTTCAAGAGCAGGAGTAGGAGCAGCAGCAGCAGCAGATGACGACGACCAACTCACCTGTAAATTGGCAAGTAAAACATCGAACGTGGCAGGCAATTGGGTCACATCTGGCAGCAGCAGGCCGAATGGCCCCACAAATTCCTTATCCAGACGCGAAACTGCAACGGGCGGTATAAAACAGACGGAATGAGGAGCGGGAAAAGTCCAGGCATGGGAATTATAGCTAAAGGTAGCTAAAGGAAAAAGGGAAAGCCGAATGAATGTAAAGTGCAAGCGCCAGCATCCGGCGATTATTGATATATAGACGCCGCTGGGTTAGACTACGCCGGCGAATGATAAATCGCTGGCCAGCGCACTATGGATGCACCGGATCGGGCAGCCGCCTGTTGCTCGCTGCCGGGCATAAACCCGATTTTGATATATGGCCACGACTATGGCGTCCGCCACTAATCAGTCCCATGTGGACGGGCTGAATGATGCTGGCAGCCCGGGAGCCGGGAGTCGGGATCTGGAAACTGGAAACTAGAGCAAAGGAGCAGCAGACCGATAGCCCCCGAACCTGGGTGCCTCCACATCGTAAACGTCAGTGAAAGGGACTGGCCCGGGACGGAGCACTAAAACGCTCGTTTATGATTGATTGCAGTGGCTCTAAAAGGCTTTGGACAGTGGCCAGGACCAGGATGCAGGGCGGAGGTCGATGGATGTGGCAGTTTTAGCGGCAAAGGCAAAGGCCAATGGGGCGGAGGCACTGCAGCGAAAGCTGATCAAATACTAAATTGTTGCCACAAACGGCACAGAAATATTGAGCTTAAAGACCCATTCTATCTAGGTCGTATTGCACATGGAAAACTTGATAATATAAAACTAAATTAAAGGTGTCTATGTGTATAAACTGACATTTCTTTTCTCTTAAGTCTTAATCCAAACTCTTCTTATTGTTCAATTTGCTAGTTAGTTAGTTTTGGTGCAGTGCACTTACCCGGTCTGTGGGCGCGTATGTGCTCGTTTATCCAGAATCTATCGTCTTCCTTTGGTATGGCAACAATATCCGCTCCGCAGACAAACTCATTTCCTAATAGACGGCGCATTATCCCGATATAAGCCATAAAATCCGGCATTGTCAAGTCGCCAGCTGGAGATGGAGGAGATGGACCACCATGGACCACGGAGGAAGCATGGTAGAAATGTGGATAAATGAAATAAACACATTTGATGCAATAGCCAAAAGATGCACAAAGATAGAGAGATTCCCGAAGGGAGGGAGATGGAGGGGCAGAGGGCAAAGGGCAATCGGCGAAGGGAAAAAGGAAATAGGGAAAAGGAAGTGGGTGTGGGCAATGGGTGGATCGAAATCCAGCCAAGCGGGCAATAACCAAAGCACAATACTCAAATTGGCTAGGAGCTGGGCCCTGGGAGCAGCAGCTTGTCTGGGTGTTTGAAGTTGCACGCAACCATTTCCTGTCCAACAAAAAAGGGAAAATGTCGGCTGCCGTACATACGGCTAACAATAACAGGCGATGGCCTTGCACGGAAAGAAAAATTGGTAGAAAACGAGGATTTATAGAACTGAAAATACCTTAAAAAGCTGACAGTTAAAATTATTACATTTGGTGTGATCAAACTTTACAAATTTATAAACGAAACTAGGTCATGGAGTTTTAACAAAATAATATAATAAATTCAGCTAGTGAAAGTTCAATACTGTTTGCTTTAACAAAGTTTATGGGTCATCCTTTAAAATAACAATTAGTTAGGGTATCATTTTTACATATTTTCGTGCAACATTTTATCTCAATGTAAGCACATTCATATACGAACCGTTTTCAGGCCCGGCTCCAGCGGATGATTCGCTCTGCCCTTCCGGCCGTGCAACCTCTGCCTCCTCATTCCGCAGTCTGTTGGATATCATTTTTGGCAAACGTAAAACTTTTTTAAATTGCGGCAAGGCGAGCACCAAATTTGCATTACCCTCCGCCCGATAGATCAACTCAATTTGGCGCAGTTCCATCGCCGCGGGCAGATCCAGCAGGGCGTGCAGATTCTTGGCCGCCTGATGCGGCTTTGGATGTGGCTGCAACTGGAACTCCAGCTCCAGCTCCGGCTCCGGCTGCGGCTCTTGCCCGGGGGCTGAGGGTTCTCGTTCTCCTACAGCTGTCATGGCTTATGCGCGGGTGTTTTTGGTTCGCTGCCGTTGGTACGGCTCTTTGCCGCTGTCAAAATGCAACTGGCGCCCTCGAATTCTGCTATCCCGCTATCTGGCCCGCTGCCCTCTGACCCCTCCTCGGTCTGCGGCGCGCCAGTGTTGATGATTGCCGATTGTGGCTTGTTGTGGTTGAGTTTGCGGCTCCGCTATTGTTATTGTTTCTGCTGCCGCTGTGGCTGCAACTGAGACTGGGACTGGGACAGCGACTGCGATGGCTGTTTGTCCTGTCGTGGGCACATTTACGTACATTTATTGACCGGCGATAAGATGCTGCAGCCAGGAAGTCGTCGCCGGCCACCGGGTCAGGTCACTTGGAGCTGAAAGAGGTGGCATAAGAATTGAGTTTGTGCTTAAAAGGGTTTTTGGACCAACATTGCACAAAATTATGGGAATGCTTAAAGTTGTTCAAGTCGAAACTTTAACCGAAATAAAATCTTATTAAAGAGTGTTTATTGTTTATCAAAGCTTTAGAGTCTTCAATGAACAAATTAATATTTATATTTCCTTAGTTTCTTTGGTCTTTATGCACTTAAAGAGAGAGAATGAACGAGTTAACAAACTTAACTTAATTTGTTTAATTGGAGAAGTGAATAGCTTAGGGAAAAATGGAAACTTTTACATGAATATTGTTAATTGATTTACAACGTTTTAATATTTAATTTCATTTGCAAACAGTATATAAATAAATAAATACATAAAGCTAAGCTCCTGAGAAGTACAACGAGGAAAAGTAAAACAAACTTTTTAAACCCCATGAGTATTTTACATTTATTTGTGTCAATATATGAATATGTGGAAATAATTTATTACCAGTTCAATTAATGTATTTATTGAAAGGAGATATGTATGTTAAGATAAATAGAAAAGCAATGAATAAGTGTTAGGAATAGATTGACCTGAACATTAAGAAAGTTAAGAGAAGAAAAGATAGTGTGGGTCTTAAGAATACTTTATTTGAAATATTATTGCATTTAACGATATATTTTTCTGATTTCTAGGATCTAAGTAAGCCGTAAGTAAAGACTGCATATGTTGTAATTATAGAACAGAGATTCAAGACCATATATTTGTGGCAATGGAGACATTTTGGTGATGCTGACTAAGAATACAAGCTGTTTTTTATTATAGTCGTTTATTATTGCTTCCCAGAAATGTGAATTTTATAATCCCTAACTTAAGCGTACTTTCCCATAAAAAGCTAACTTGAACAAAGACTAGTTATAAGTCATAACTTTTGGAAATATTCCCAAATGTGTTAAAACTTGAAACCGGCTTTGCAAACAATGTAAATGGATACGTACCTTTGCTGTTTTGTTTAATTGTAGCTTTACTCCATGCTTTCAGTGCTTAATTCTTCAAGCTTCAAGTTGCTTTGTAATTCTGCACATCGCTTAAACAATGCTTCACTTAAAATCACTTTACACTTTCAAATTTGCAAATAAAAATTTGTTTATGTGAACAGCTGATCACTGAGATCATATTCAGTGTGCACGCACCCGCATTCTGGAAATACAAGCCCCGCTATAGTCCGGTATTTTCCTGCAGTGTGACCCTTTGTCCTAAAGCGCGCTAAATTTAAAATTCCCAAAACAAACTATATAGATTTTAATTGTTTTTATTTCTTGTGTTGTGCATTCTATTAGTTCTTGCGTATGTACTGAGAGCGATCCGTCTGAATCAGAGTGTGGCCGCCAGCGTTCAACACTTGGGTCGCTGAGAGAGAGTGAAATGATTTAAAATTGATAAGTAAAAATCCACTTGTTTTTAGATTAAAGTGTACTCACAAGCCTCTGCCGTCGTCAGAGCCGCAATCAGCACAAAGAAAAAGCCGCAGATCTTCAGGCAGTTCATGTTTGTAGTGTAAAATCAGATTCTACTTTGATTGGCATTAGCTGAGATCGAAGCTTATATAGCAGTCTCTGGCTGCGACTTCGGTGCATTCAGCTGGAAATCTGGAATTTCCAATACGAATCGAAAAACCCCAGGGTCACGATCGGCAGCTAGCTGGTCGCTCGGAATCGGGCTCTGAGCTGATAGCTGATATGGGAGTGCTTAATTGTAAATAAGTTGAGCACGTGAATGAATATTTCCCAGGGGTTAATCGGTTTGCCATATAGCTTTAATGTCTTAAGCTGGGCAACTCAGAGAACTTTACCTATTTACCATGTCTAAAGGTTTATTAAAACCATTTACAGGTTTGAATATAATGAATATTTTAGATACTTTTAAAACATTAACTTTTTTAATAGCAGTAAGGGTATCTAGTTTCTATACCCTTGCAGTTTGCAACTGGTTATTTCGAATCGCAGTTTAATATATGTTTTTGTTTAATTTAAAATAATAAAACCAGTTTCACTTATTAATAATAGACTTAATTTTTATTATTGAATCAAAATATATATGACTTTTGGCAATAAATTGATTTTTGTTCGTTAAATTCCTTTAAGAAAACCTTATATATCCCCGTTCTAAGGACTTTAATTCGATATTTTCATTTGAATATTTTTTGGGTAAATAAATATTTCTTAAATATCATAACTTAGCTAAAAATGCATTAATTTCGATGCGGATAACTTTTCTGTGGTAGTTTTTATACGGATAATAAATCTGCAAATTGAATTTTAAAATGTAAAAAAATTAACATTTTTGTAAAATTTTTGACAATATTATTATTTTTTTTTTTTTAATAAAAATTGAAATTGAAATTCGAAAATTTATTTTTCGTCCGGACATGGCTAGATCGATTTAGCTGTTTATGCTGATCAAGAATATATATGAAATATAGGGTCGGAAATGACCCCTTCACTGTGTTACAGGCTTCTGACTGAAGTTATAATACCCTGGAAGGGTATAAACATATTAATGGCTTATAAAATAAATAAATGTTAAAAACGTGCACATTTTTGCATCACATGCTGTTTCTCCTATAGTAATAAATTCCATTATTTAATTATTAATTATTTTTTATATAATTAAATATTGGAAAGTTTTTCCGCTCCATTCCGTAAACAAGGGTCATTGCCTGAATAAAATCTTTGTTTCAAATACTTTGTTTACAAACACGCAAAGAATTAATTAAGAATTCATATTGCGACTGCTGTCGGTCTTAACACCTTCCTCAGCGCAACAACAATAACCATTTCCAGAGAAACTCCAGGTGCGGACAGGTGACTGCTGCAACACTAAACTGGATTGCATACTGCGCTGTTTACACCCAGTTCCAGTTATTCTAATGGTCGTGAGCTACGTGTGCACATATATTCGAATGCCGATAACCAGCACTAATTGAATTGCGTAGAATCCCAGACAGGTTCTCGCTTCCCCCGAATCGCATAAAATCGCATCAACAACAAGCGAATCTCTGATTGACGAGTGAAGAGATTACGCCGATCTTTGAACCTGTGCAATCCCCCATCGTGGAATTGCCCAGACCACTGCCACTCGAATGTCCAGCTATAAAAGAGCTCGCATTCGTCAGTGGGGCATCAGTATCTCAGTCATACCCCAAAGTCAACCACCAACCACAAAAAAACCACCAAAACCACAAACATGAAGATCTTCCAGGCCGCCGCTGTCCTCCTCGCCATGTTCGCTTCCCTGGCCTATGCTGCTCCCGAACGTAAGTCAAACATTACTAAAACTAGCAAATAGAATAATAAATTAATACAAAATATGCCTTAATTACAGCTGGAACCGTGTTGATCCAGACCGACAACACCCAGTACATTCGCACCGGTTAGGACTTGACAGCTAAACAATTTCCGATGTCTTCCATTTAAATTGCTAATAAAAATAATTAAATGTACAAAATTTATACAATGAGTTTTAAATACTGGATTGGATGCATTACACTTGGAATGGGAACAAAACCAGGAGATATTTATTATTGAAGAAACAAAGTTATACTATTCATATTAGAGATTTAAAGTTATATATATTAGTTCAACAAATAATAGGTATTGTTTAAACCTAATAGTAATGTGTGGCATTCTTTTCCTCTATTTCCTCTATTATAGCTTAGTCTCAGCTTACTCAATTTCAAGTCTAGGCCAAGAGATATTCTCCAAAAATAAATAAATACCAAGAAATACTTTGAATTACTTCCAGCATACAAGGGACATATTGCCAGGGAAACTGTGTTTAATTAAAAATCCAGCCCAATTTAGAACAATTTCCAACGGACAAATTGTCTGTCACCCGATCTCACAGAGCCTGGGAACTGATTTGTTTACAACACAGGCCTGATTGATGGCCAATCTCAGCTAAATTCGCACTCATCGCCCCAGTCTAGACATGTGTCTAGTATACGTACAACTTGTTATTCGCATCTAAATGGAAATTGTTTGAAGCTTGTTTTAATTGTTTGACTTGCAAACTGCTGACGGCCAAGCTGGGTGCGATGGGTGAGATGAGTTTGGGATTCGAGGTTCTGGCGTGGCAGCGTTGCGATTTGGACTGGAACTGTGGCCACTCGGAAATAACAACCACAGACGCGTTCATATTTATATATGCATGCAAACGAAACCGGGCAAAACTTTAAACAATTTACCAAGTGAAAACTATTTGGTTGTCCTGTTTTGGGGTCTCAGCTTTAGTTACAGATCCAGCAACAGCTCCTTTGTTTTACTTTGGGCCACACCCCTCCGCCTCTATATGGTTCGTTACATCAACAATTATTTTAAACTTTTGCCGCAAATATTTCCTTCGCTGGTTTTACGCCTGAAATAAATCGTAATAGGAGTTCCCAGTTCGCTTCTCAGAATGTCTGCCGGCGACAAGGTGGGGCCTCGCCCTCGAATATTTCGTTGTCCGCCCGGACCCTGGGCTAATCCTTTTGATATCCCTGCGAAGGCATTCCCGCGTTTGAAGTGGCCAACTATGCTGCTTCCCCTTCCAATGTGTTCGTTCTGCGGTGGATGTGGGTGCTGGCCAAGTCAATAACCGAATACCGGGGCTTCCTGTAGCGCCATCGCCAGCTCCAACTGGAATTCTTCGATTTGCTCCTGGCCAACATGAGTTCTGGTTACTCCATTCAAAGCGATTTTGAGCGGAACTTTTAAGCCAATCAGTATTCGATTTTCCTTTTTACGATTTTTTGCCCTGCAGGCGTTTATTGAAAATTAATTTCGACAATTTTCACAACTGTTTTAGCCTTTTGCAGCTCGCAGGCATTTCCCCGACTCTATCCACCAGCCGGAGCGAAATGAACAAATTCCCCGAGTGAGCCTCCTCCTGCACTTTGACTGTTTGCCAGGCTGCACCTGCAGACAGTCGGTCGGTCGGTGGGTCAAATAGGCAAATATGTAGTTGGCCAGCATCCGGACTCAAAGGCTGATGGACTGCCGATGGCGTGCGAATCACAAATCGAAATGCCCAACTGCTCATCGAGGATATGGAGGAAGGCGTTCAGGTCCTACTAGGGCCACCTCACCGCAATCCCATGCACGTCGCACAGGTGAAAGTTTCAGCATTGAAACCCATTGACTGGAACTGCAGCAATGGTACCTATATGTCAGACACGTCGTAAGCAGTGGTTCTAAAGGTTATTTTCAATAACTAACGAACTGTGTTTCTGTGTTTTTTTGTAAAACTTACGGTAGGATAAAGAACAGTGAGATCGCTGAGGTATTTGTGTAAGAGAAATATAAGAGTAAGTACGCCTTATGTATGCACAATAAAAAGGTAAAATTGTATTTAAAATGAATTTAAATATCGATAATAATTATAAATACTTGATATTCGTTAAATTCCAAAAACCTAAATGCATCCTGTACGATATTTTCTCGTTTCTCAGAATATTTCTTAGGAATAAAACAGCAGAGAGCGATTGCCCAATGATTTCTCCACTCGGCCGCTGCTCATGATCCGGCTTCCATCCTTTCCACACAAAGCTGTAAACTCAATCACCTGCTGGAAACGGACGTGGCTAAGCTGTGGGTCAATCAGCCAGGTAACTGGCAACATCATCTCCCCATTGTCATAGGTGCCCTGGTAGCTGTAATAGTTCCTGCCGAAGGTACGCAGCAGAGTTCCCAGCTCAAAGGGCGGCAGCTCAATCGAGGATCCTGCCCATCGGATACACCGTAAGTTCTCGGTGACTTGCTTGAGGGGAACATTCTTAAAGCGAGTCCGCAAAAAGAGGTAGCTTATCGCCAGGTATTCCGTTTGCTGGGGACAGTAGTGAAGGACCTGCAGCTCCAGGGAGAACTGTTGTCCGTCTATCGAGTGCTCGGACCTCATGGCGCCCCACTTAAAGTTGGCCTCCACGAAATGGTATCTGCCGCGCAGATCACCGCCACTCAGGTGGGGCACCGAATTCGGTGGGTAGCAACCGCGCAGGATCACCGTGCTGCCATTGTTCTCGAGAAGCATAGCCAGGGGCATGTCATAGTAGTGGGTCCACACCAGAGACTGCTTCAATTGCAGCTGGCAGGCAAATCTGGTCACAATGTCAACTGGCGAAGCATAGCGGTTCAGCTTGGAATTGATACTTTTGTTGGTCACCCAATATCTAAATGAATGAAACACAGCCCGACCACACTGAATGTTCAGAATGAAGGCCATGGACATCGTACAACTGATCAGTAAAGTAACGAAGCGCGATTTGTCGGCCAATTCCATCATCATTCCGAAATAGTTCATGAAGGTGTGCCAGAATATTTGAATTATTGAAAACAGCATGGCTATGGGAGAGAGTGTGAGATTAATTCCTAAGAAACCTGGCTGCTTTTAATATCCATTCTATGAATAGAGGAATAATTAAGCAACTTCCCTTTCACACGCAGTTCAAGTAATCAAAACCCTAACTAAGCTGGCGCTCATTCTCACTTGAAGGACTCCTGGCCAGCAAAATGATAAGTGATCCAGGATCCAATGCATTGTGAATTGCATTCAATTAGCCAGCTCGGTGAGTCCCCAACTAATTACCCAACAACGAGCTCGATTCGGACCAAATCCGTCACTCCGAGAGAGAGTGCAGAGCATAATCTAATCAAAACCTCGAGTGTGCAGGACGAGTCAGGTGCAGTATTCCAATATTGAATTGCCTGCTATGGTCTCGAGTGGCTTGCAAATGACGGCCGATGGCCACTCGAATGACCACCGACTTGGCCGGATTCTGGACCAAATTATTAATCTCCAACTGGGCCTCCAACGAGCGTGGGCTAGGTCAGTTACGTTTCTGGGCACATTTACGACTATTTGCGTCCATGGGCCCCCCCCCCCCAAGTTTTGTTGCTCCAAAGTGAGCCATTTAGGGCACATGAAATTGTGACCCCCACAGGCCATGAATGTGGGATCCTTTGTTTGCCCCGTTGGATGCACTGGAAGCGCTGGGCCATAAAGCAGATAGGCCGAGTACAGGACAGGACTGGGGACAACAACGATGTCGGTTTATGGGGCTTTGTGCCAGGACACACACGCACCACGGCGGCGTTACGGCAAACTCGAATAAATACCAAGCGCACACAGGACTCCTGGGCTGTGGCCCTGCATCCTGACTGCCAAAGTTCCCGGCGCGTGCTTCATAAAATAGTCATAATGCATGTTTTTATGAAATATGAAGTGGCCAAAAAGTTTCTGCCCAAGCAGAGAAGCCAGGACGCAGGACCCAGCCCTGGCCTATTTGGTGCATAAGCCAAAACCAAAATGTAAATATTTTGCCATGTAATTATTTGTATACAGGACTCGAATCCATCTCTCTCCTGTGTGTGGGTGTGTGGCCTTATGCCGTGTCTTAAATGTATTAGTGAGGCCATTAAAAGTTGCCAAGTCGCACGGGAGAGTGAAACCAAAGAAGTGAAATTGCATTGGGATTTTGGTCTTGGCATCCATAAAATAATCATCTATTGCCACTGGCACCAGGATATGGCATATTCGCCAGAAGAAAATTTACGTTATTTAAAGCGGCGTAAGAATAATATAATGTTATTCGAGACCTGAGAGAAAGTTTTTAATTTGTTGTTAATGATTTCAATGATTTTGCAATGCAGAATTTGCAATTACATCTCAAATTGTGGTAATTACTATTCTAAACCATTTTTAAGCTATTCTTGTGCAGTAATTCAATAACTCATGAAAATGTATTTGAAATTGTATTAATGGTAAATACTTTAGAAACTCTGTACTCTGCAATTAGAAAATTATTAAATCCTGCTATTTTTCTGTTAGTAAAATGTAACTTAATACTGCATCCCCCTAACTTTATAAACTCTATAACCCCACTCTCCTATTCAAATGTAGCAATTTTGTTTGTTGTGGTTACCTGGTAAATTTCTTTACAAAAAGGTCTGCACTGAGGAGGGGGAATACAACCGACGGTTTGCGATTGACAGGCTTATGGGTTTACGCTCAGCTAAAACGATTTTACGGCGAGCTCTAGGCTGTGGGCTACTGTCAATATTCATTGCTGCACAGTAATTAAATTGAGACCCTGGCTGGTACACACACACACAAAAAAATGAATGAACTGGCTGGGTTTGGGGACCAGGGATGGTCGGAAATTATTGCAGGTTCCATTTATGACCTTCCCAAAGCCTGTCACAAGCACTCGCCGAGGGCTGGGTGCTGCTGCTGCTGCTCGGCTTGGTCGGGCGATAACTTTTGACATGGCAATACACAAATATCGCTGCAACGAGGTGAGTTGACATAAGTAGGTACCATAATAACGAATTTATTGTGCCACTTATTTGCACTCTCTCCCGGGAAAATATACCCGTATATTGGAGCAACTTTTATCGCTGCCGAAACGAAACTTTGTCGGTCGGAAAGTGGAGCCTGATTTGCGAGTGCCAGAACTTGGGAAGCTCAACTTACTTGGTTGCTTTTCTCTTCGCTGTAGCGTTGCCTGAGTAGAATTAGCAAATCAATGCGATATCAGGGAATTCTGGATGGGGATTTGCCGCCAAGGATTTCGACTTTTAAGTGCAAAACAATTCGACCGAGAAATGATTAAAGTTGAAATTTGACAGCATTTCCGGGGCTAGCCTGCTTGGCACTTCGTAAAACAAACCAAGATGGCTACTAACAATATTTTTAACTACACTTGAAAATAAATACGAAAATATACAAGACAATATCTTAAGCCTTTAAAGCATAGATCATCAACTTTACTGATTATGTTATTAACTTTTCAGTTAAAAATTCATCTTTAAAAGCGATGTCTTATCAAACCTAATTTGTGTATACTTCCCACCTGCTTTCTCATAGTGCACCTTTTTTGTCCGCTTGTCCTTGATCCTTGACTGTCGTTTCATTTCGTTTCTAATGAAATTGTCCTTGCTCGGATAATATCCAATTTCTGTCTGCAAAGAGTTATTAATCCCGACTCCCCGTCTGCCTTTCACTTTTACTTCCAGCCCACTCAATGAAATGGCTTGCTTACTTGGTATTATGCAAATTTCAGCGAAATCACAGAAGTGATGAGGCCAATGACAAATACTGTTCGCCATCCTGGCAATATATCCAGTTGCAATCCGTCGCCTGACCCGTCCCCGTGCCCGTAACTAAGATCCCCTTAAGTGCTTTGCTTTGCCTGGAAATTGAAAAGAAATTATTATAACTTGTATTTGCATTCCACTGGCCGGCAGAGTTGGGAAAAGGATGAGAGCGGGTTCGAGGTTCGAGCGCCTCGGGCTACTGAAAGTTTTCGGGTTTTCGGGCCACAAAAGTCACGGCATCGGACCGGAAAGGGAAATGTGTGCAGTGTACGTGCAGTTTAGGGCGGAATTTATACACCGCCCACACCGTTGATAACTGCGATGGATCTGCCTCGTCCTTTTGCAGGACTTGTTATTAAAAAACTTTCGCCGAGTGCGTCGCATGTTTGGTTCTACTCGGTTATTTTCCATCTTATTTTCCTTTCTCCCTCGGCGAAAGTTAAAGTTCAAAATTAAAAGGATTAGCAAGGGAGGGGAAAGGGGGTGGGTGCGGAGGGTTAAAAACAACTTTGTAGTCTATTTAATGCTAAGGTTATTTTTTCAGCACGCAAATTTTGGGCTTCCAGCTAAGTTTTTTGATTGCAAACTTTCGATGTGACTGCAACGCGAGTAGTTTTCTTCCTTTTTGCAAATGAAGAGGGCGGACCAACTGCTTGTAAGCAGTGGAATTTCCGGTTAGAGATGGGTATTGGGTTTATCAATATAATCTATCGATAGTTATATGTTCATAAAGTGATAAAAACCAAGTGATTCCAGCTAATTAGTAATTATTAGAGTAATATTATCAATACCAATAGAGTATACCTTTTGGAAAAAAATTAATTAACATGAGAAAATCATACAGAAATCATAACAACAAAAAAAATTATACCAAAAAACTTATCTAAAGAAATAAGTCTAGGTAATAATAAATCATTTATTGATATAAATCTTTTATAATCCCTTTTCCTTCACTTATCCTGCTGAAACGATACACCATTTCTCACATCCCTTCTTCCGGTTGACTCCAACAGTGTGTCACACCTTAAGTGGATCTCGAATGATGATTGCTCCTGCAATCCTCCCTTCCTTCCAAATGAAATCTAATTCAATTTCTAATAATACCCCAAGGAGAGCGGGACATAACTTTGCCAGGTCTTGCTTTGTGTTGCTAAAAACTTTTGCTTTGGCTGCTCTCCATATGTGTGTGTGAGTGAGTGTGTGTTTTTGTTCGAGTTTTCCTCGAAATTGAAAAGCAAAACTTGGCCTGCAGTTGAGCCAATAGAAACTGCATTTGTATACAATGCATTCGAGCTGTCCAAAGTTCAGGGTTCCTCCTGTGTGTCGCATCAAGCTGTCAACACATTGCCTTTGACTTGGACCGGACTCCGGGATCGGGTGTTTCCTCCCAGCCCAACCCTTTGTTGTTGTTTATCGAAGCGCAAAAGTTTGCGTTGGAAGCTGCAAAGTTTCAAGAACTTTACCCCCCGAGCCGCAGTAGCGTTTCCAGCAAAAACTATTAAAAGTGTATCGACTCATTTGAGCCATGGCTATTCTGTATTTTTTTTTTAAGTCAAGCTTATCGAATTACACGTCGGACACGGCAGGCAAGCCATGGAGTGATAACCGTGTTTTAGCCACTTTAGTATTCCATTTGTCTATACTTTGCTCTTTAGCAGGACTCACAGGATGAAAAAATAGGAGAAGAATTTGGGAATTGTTAAAGATTACCAGGACTAAAAATAAATTTAATAACAAAGTTTGAACAATAAACTAACTAAATAAAAGCCAATTACATTTTGAAAATAATATAATTGAACAAACATCATACATTTATAGTATTTGCATTATTAATCAAAAAGGTTAAATGACAACCAATTAGGTATAATTACTTGTGACTCTTACAACTTAGTTTTCAATAGTTAAACCCAAATCGGAGTTTATATATTTTTTTTACAGTCTGCTGGCATGATTGCAAATCAATAACAAAGTGAATAGGTGCTAGAGCCGGGCATAAAGCATTTTGCATGCCAACTAACTGACCCATCCGTCCGAGGAGGAGGCAGTTATGCCAGGACACGACTCCTGCAGTTTGCGGATGACTCCAGACGGCAGTAAAGAGTGCCTGGAGAGTGGCACGGAGCTGGCTAACAGAAGAACTGGTCATGTCAATGGACGCAAAGTGTCCCTGCTACGTGCCTGACATTAAGTATTGCCATTGCCCTTTCCGCCACCATTCGCCCCTCGTCGATTCCCATTTCTTTTTTCCATCTTTTCGCTTGCCACGTTTATTACTCTTGCAAAAATCATGCAAATGTCCTGGCCAAAAGGATGCCAGGGCCGGCTTATGGCTGATTTCGAGCAAAGCAAAGTGTCCTCTAATGGTAATGGGTCCTAAATGCGCCTTTCAACCTTGCCATCTGCCAGATCCTTGGATCTCAGCTCTGGGGGGCGACACCAGGGGGATCGTTCGGGAAGTGCCAAAGCGAAAATAATGTGTCAAAATATAAAAAAAAGGGGTCCGGGAGAGACACTCGACTTGAGTGCCACCAGTGGCCATGGCAAACAGCCGAAGAGTGAAGGCTGATAAATAACGAGAAAGTGTCTGAAACAGATTAAAAGTTTATCGGTTTTAGTTAGCAAGGGATCTCTAGACTTATAGTATATGTTTTGTTCAAAAATATTAACTGATATTGTATATATTTAAATGATATTTTAGCGAATTCTAATGTATGGCACTTGTCAGGAGATATTTTTAGGGTCGAAGGGCAATCACTATCACAGCCACTATCACTATAGATGTAAACAGCACGGAGGCCGCGAACAGAATGAGGTCGGCGGGACGGCAGTGCCTCTATTTATAGTCACCGAGAACGAGCGAGAGAACACGTCATCTCAAGAGACAGGCAGAGAGAAATAGAGAGAGACGGGCATACGTAAACATATAGAGATAAGAGAGGCGGAGATATAAAGAGAGAGAGAGAGAAAGAGAGAGAGCTTCACAATATTATATTATTACTTGGACACGCTGTGTACTCTCTTCCAACTAGCTTACTCTATTTCTTATATGATTTAACTATACACAAATGCATAGCATTTAATGGATTATAATTTGTATATTAAATACAACTTTTAAGAATTTTTTTAATAAACAATTCCTTGCAATTTCTAATTGGAACGTTCATAAATACAGGTTCGTAGGAACACTGCTTGCACTTCCAACTGGATTAATCAGCTTCTAATACGATCCCAAAACAAAACCACTATAATTATTCTTTGGAAATATTAAAAATCCTTCATGGTCTATTTGTGGGCGAAACTTAGCCAGCAGAGTCCTATTAAAAATCTTTGTGCAACAAACTCATTGAAATTTCACTTTTGCAAAGTCGCCTCTCCGTGAATCTCCGGCAATCAATTCGCTATCATGGCCTTTCTCATCCCCACTGCCACTTTCATATTACCATTTCCAATCCCAACACAATTTCATTTACATTTTATTCAGCCATTCTCTCATTTTTTTCTAGTGCAGCGCGGACTCTGCGCGATTTTCAATGAGGGAAAACAAATAATTTTCCTTCTTTCATTTGCAGCATTTGCTCTGGAGCTGATGCTTTGCCATTCGGTTTGCACTTGCCCTTGGAGCGAGCACAGTGGATAAAGTGTGTAATTTAGCTAAGGAAATTAGCTTGCCAGGTACTTACAAATATTATTATTAACATTTGAATTCATTTTCCTAGGATTTTTGTTAAGATCTATAAATATTTTTCCAAATCAGTTGAATTTAATGGTTTCAATTTATCTATAGTTTACTTTCTATTTTAATTGGAGTAACTAATATTCAGGTTATTACGTTTTCAAATATATTTTATATATTAAATTCGCAGATCATTTGTGGGGAGTTATGAAATGTCGTTTTTAAGCTGAAATGGCATTATAATTTCTTTACTTCCTGAAAGTATGCTAATATTTATATTTTAAATAATTTTAATAAATATTAAATCTAATGAAACTGCTTACTATTACTACCAAAACCATCAAACATTTGCTTCCCCTTCAAGTTAATTAATGCCCTTGGTTTTGGTTTCCGTTCCACTGTGCTTTGGCGGTGACATTCCTAGTCGCTGCATTGGATCCACCGTGGAGTAGTTCGCCACGACTAGGAGCTGCCTCTGCCGGTGGCATTAATATGCAAAGTATGATATGCTGTTGAGCTGCGATTTGTTGCACTCGATTGGACGAGCTTAAATTTACATGCGGCAAATATTGAAACGCAAGCCACGTGCCACATGGCGGGGCAATGGGCAAGGGCGAGGGTGGGGCAAAGAGAGGGACAAATATTTGCAGTTCATTAATGTTGTGCTAGTGCGAGTGTCATTGAAATTGGATTTATCAAATCTAATCGCATTATTGTTTGTGCATTGTGAGAGCAACTTGCGGAGCACATCAGCCAAGGCAGCTGAAGAAGCTTTAGTTTATGCTTGGGTTTTTATGCACTTAAGAAAAGGATAATAAAAGGATTTTTATTTAAATACAATTTATAAGGTTGTTACAATTAAAAAAAATACTTTTTTGCATAATTTTGTATATGTAGATAATGGGCTAACAATATGAGGATATGGTTATAAGCAAGAAGTTGGATAAAAAGTTACAATTTATCTATAGAATTAAAGCAATTCAATGTAATCAAATATTTAATAATAGTATATTTAATATTTTTCATGATAAAAAATATTTGTAAAGCTCTAAATCAGCAAACAAATGGTACAAAACATCTTAAATATTTTTCAAAAATTTCTACAAATAAATATGTACATATTTTTGGTGCCTTAAGGGTTTCGACAGGTGACTGCTCGCAGACGAATGTATATTTTTTAACAAAATTGCCGGGAGAACTGGGTTTTCGAGTGTGTGGAGCACTCGCATTGCATTTCAATTAGAGTCGCACGTGTGCCACCACCCCTTCTGGCCCGCATTTTGACATTGTTCCGGCCAAGGAGTCACCTGGCGGGCTGTGTGGAGCGCGCGTGCCCGTCCAGGTGAAGCGGCACACGACCTGCGGGCAGTGCAACAATTGTTACCTGTTGCCGGGACACGTGTGCACTAAGCCGCTGAGAGCGGAAGAGGTGACGTGCCGTCCTGTGCCCCGCATTTGTCCTCTCCCCTCCCCTGCTGGCTGCTGACTTAATCCGAGGTGCGAAATTGCAATGAACTCGGAAAGTATGCCCGACATCAATGGATATATCCATTTGAATTCCTGGCGTACGCCCCTTAACCTGGGATTTGCATGGGATAAAAAAGCACTTAGCTGCGGCACGAATGCAATATGCCCGAGGGAGGTTATTTCATATATTGAAATTTATCACAAGGCATGCGAGCGATGGCAATGGGTGAGCTTAAGGATATGCCAGGAAGGAGGCTGTAATTCATTCTCAGGTAAAACGGATGCGTTTTGTGCTCGGACCAACATCCGTTTGGGCACAATTGGCCAGGACTTTGCAGCACTAAACTGGCCAAAGTCCGTGTAAATCCCCGAGCACTAATGTGTTCCTCATGGCCTCATTGAACAGGACCGATATGCGGCTAATAGGATTTCGAAAGACCGGCCCACAAAACAAAGGTCCTACTACCTCTGTGCCAAGTCTTGGACAGGATCATGAATGGAGCGAGCGACAGTGGGAGGATGTTGTCTAATCTGTGAGCGTTTGCTCGCCTTACGCTTTGTAGCTTACACTCCTCGCATTTGCATTTGCATCTGAATGCAATTTTAATTATACAATGCCTCCGGTAGGGTCCTGTATCAGCAGCAGCAACCGGTCTCGGTCTCGGTACCGGTCCCTGTCCCAGTCCCTGTCCCTGTCCTGATTGTCCTATGCTGTCCTGTGGGTGCTCCGTTCGTTATCCTTATGTTTTATGCATGCGGCAACTGCGCGTTAACCGTTGCCGGTTTCTGCCATCGCAGTTGCCGGCTCTAAGAGTCCGCTGGTTGTTATCCCGCTGACCTGCTTCCGCCTGGCCAGCGGCCTTCGTCCTTTGTCCTTTGGCCCGATTGCCTTTGCAAATGCATGCAAATTTAAACAGTGATTTCTGGCCATTCAATTGACATACAATTTTCCACTCACTGCCAGGGCCAGGCAAACAAGCCGCCAGAGTTGGAATTTTTTCCTGTTTTTGTACCCATGTACAATGTTTGTCTTTATTTTATTTCTTTCCCTTCCCTTGAGTAACTTATTTAATACAAATACCTTGAGTTTATATTTAAAATTTAAGTTAAGACTTTAGGAAGAGCATTTACATAATGGTTTTACCACTTTCGAGCAACTTTAGGTACTTTAAATCAACATAAATGTACCTGAACTAAGGTAATATAGTAAGTGCTATGCTTCCCATCTCTGATCCTGCATATTCATATATCCCGGCAGGACGCTGAGCTATAACTCCAAGCGGAATTGGAAGCGTAAATCAAACGCTAATGAAAGTAAATCCTCCTTCGAGCTCTCAATTTGTTAACCCGGAGACGAGGATTGCGGGGGGAGGGGGGAAATAGTATTATAAAAATACACAACGGTAAACTTCGCTAATTACATCAGGAGTAGAACGCAGTCAACGTCGTCGTAGTCGAGCACCAGAGCGCAAAATAAATTGCACCACCCACACTCGCACACACACACACACACTCGGCAGGATATAGAAGGATTTTATCCAAGTGGGTGGCTGGGTGGTTGCAGGTGCTGCGGCAGCTGGGAGTAAGTTATAACTCGTTGGCGGGCGCAAGGACGAAGAGCACATGCGACACACGCAAGGACGTCAGACCGACAAGGACACTTCGTGTGACGCGACTGTGACATTTTCACTGCCCCCCCGAAAACTCCACAGCTTAGTCACACGCAAACCTGGCCAAGAATCAAACGTTTAATAAAGCAGGTATTTAGCAAACAAAAATTACAGAATCCCAATTTCAAGGACATGCTCGGTATGTGTGGATAAGAAAGTTCCATTAAAAAGTATCAGCTATCCAAAGATTTAATGGATGCTGAAATTAAGTGAACTTTTCGTCAAATATATTCTCTCACAGAGTCACAAATTAGAATTTCAATCTTAAATCAACATTTGTTTGAAATTTCTTGGGAAAATACTGCATAATTTCCAGGGCCGAAATGGGGAAGCCTAAAGGAGCGGCAGTCCTTGATGAGAGAGCGAAGGTAGGGAAGTTTCTGCGAGGATTCTTGCCGTTTTGCTACTGCTTGATTAATGATGGTTTCAATGCATCGAATTTGCAGCATGACTATGTGCCCTCGTGTCTGTATATGTGTATGTGTTTGTGTATAAGTTTGTATTGGTGGAAGGACCATTGGTGTACGTGCACTTAACCCACTGACAGCAGCAGGAGTAAAAAGTTCTGCGCTTCGCTCCAATTGCTTGGGGAAACTTTAAATGCATTTTTTTATTTTTCTCTCCACCACAGTACCCAGTATTTTTCGTAACGCAAGAGAGCCTTTGGAGAAGGAATAATTTGAGGGTGAAGAAAGTGAATCCTTGTACCTCATAACCAATTCAGAACGATGCATTTTTCCGAGAGTAATTTGAAGTATGTTTTGAAAGACTTCCTTGAAATGTATTGACTTGGAAATGTATTCATAAAAATTCATATACAAAGAATAATATTTTATTGCCATAGATTTACTATAAAATTACAAATAGGATACTTTCAGATTCGATACAAACGCAAACTGACTTTCGTCCTGTTTTTTTGTATGTTTCTATTTTTGCGAGGGAATTACTTTTCCAGCATTTTTCTTTGGCTGTTAATGCTGCGTAAGGATGTTGCTGGCCCTGTTTGTTGTTGCTGCGTTTTCATTATTTATACGCAGGTCCTGGCAGTCAGAGGCTTTTTGCATTGTGTCTGAGCTAATAAAAACGCAGCAGCAGGAACAGGAGCAGGAACTGGAGCTGGAGCAGCAGCAAAGTTGTATTTTCTAGTTGAATTGAATGCCTGCGGTTAGCTGCAACGTCGTCTTTGCAATGCAGGAATGGCACAGCTCCTGGTCCGTCCCTATATTCCTTCCTTCATTTCTATGCTCCCCCCATATTTTTTTTTGCCAGCAAAAAGTTTGTCCTTCGGTCAGGAGTGCGTTTTGACCACTAGCATGCCCATGTCTGCATCTTTCGCAGCCAATGAATTGAATTGTTGCTTGTTTTTCGTTTTTGTTTTTCGTTTTTTTGCATTGCCTTTTGCCTTTCGTTATGTGCTTTTGTTTATGCAGGCAGAGCATAAATTTTCTAAGGCTTTAGTTTGTGCAAAATTAATTTTTTTTATCTCTGCAGTCGCCTGGTTTTTCTGCTGTATTTGCTTTTATTATGTTTTATGTACGGCGAGCACAGACACTAATGGAAAAGGACGAACTGAGACACTGAGGGGAGGGACAGAAGTTGACCACAAGTAAATTAAAGTTTTGTTTTGTTCGTCTGCCAGTTGGCTTAAATAGCCGGCAAAGTGTTTTCGTTGTCAGCTCAATTGGCCCGGAACGAGCCAAGGGAGTTGGTTTTACAAATAAAAATCTGGTAAAAATAGTATGATTTATTTTATTGTCCGAATAAATTGGAACAAGGGAAAGTTATTTGACCAAGGTAAAAGCGACGAAGTGTATTCATTTAAATACTCACATATTCTTGATTTTATTGTCTTTGGGCTTTAAATTGTCCGGCATTGAATCGAAATGCTGTGTAATTAAATGGCAATTGTTCGCTAGTCCCTCGATTGTTGGGTTAATGAGCAATTATGAGGCATCAATTGGCAGTGGCAAACAAGGCTGACATGACGCTCTTGCGAGTGGCTCAAAACAAAGAAAATCCGCCAAAATGAACAGTTTAATTGGCAACAGCATACATGTGCACTCACACACTTATGGCCAGGACTTGTTACACTTTTCCATTGACACTCGAACGCAGAACAATGGACTCTTAATTTAAGGCAGAAATATAATAATTGTTTTGAACAACTTTGTTTTCAAATTCAATATAGAACTATTTAATGTTAAGTATCTGATTAAATAAACTTTAAACAGCCTTATTTTCTATCTCAAAGTTAAAGTTTTAAGCCATTTCTATAAAAATACTCGAATTTCCACAAGTGGGAGCAAACATATTATTAAAGTCACAACTATTCTGTTGAACACACCTGTGCGCTGGGGGTCGTGGCAAGCGCTTTTCCACACTCATGCACCTCGAAAAGCGGCGACAATTGTGAATGGCCTTTGTCGATGGGCTGGTGGCACAGTTGCCAGGTAACAATTGCCAGTTAGTCCTGGCAGGTGCCTAATCGGAAATGGCGATTTCCCGGCCCCGTCCCACTGCAACACGCTCCTGCCTCACTTCCGCCCGATGGCATCGTTAACGAGGCACATTAGGTGCATATGTGCGAATTTTCTAATTAAAATTTTTTGGCAACTCATTTTCTGTAGCTGGAAAAGCCGTAAACGTTGGACTTTAGGAGCAGGTGCTGGCAATAGGGGGTTGAGATTGTGTGGAGGCTTTAACAGCGAGTGCAAGAAGATCAGTAGTTAAAACAAAAAGTTCCTGAGTGCTTCTGGAAGTGAAATTAAAAATGCATTTTGGGTTGCTATTAAAACAGTATTTTTCGGGTATAAGTACCTTAAACAAATAGGAATGCAATTATCTGCCACTATAAAATAAACCGAAGATACTTCATCCTTCTTCGAAAGGATAATCGTAAAATACAGCAGTAAGTAGCTACTCAGCTGTATCAACAGTTGGCATTCGAGGCATTTGAACATCATTTAAATTAAATGCTTTTTATATGCCATCAGGGACTAAGTCCTTCTCGCTCCAGGACTTTGCTCCATTAGGCAGCTGTGTAGTTTCCTTGGGGTTAAGTATGTGTGTGTGTGTGTGTGTGTGTGCTTGTGGCACCGATTTTGGCCCCAAAGTGAAAACGCTTTCGAATCGAGCTGTAATTGGTTTTGTGGCAACCGCACACAAAGGCAGTTTTGAAAGTGCACTAAAATGGGACTCCATTTTCCTTCATTTTCCTTCGCTTTCCACCGCCTTCCACGACATCCATTATGCATAAGTGTGTGTGTCTGTATGTGTGTGTGTGTGTTCCTTATGCACGTCCCTGTGTGTGTGTGTGTTTGCAGACACAAACACTTGAGAGCATCTATAAGGCGCTCTAATTAATTGTTAATGACTCATTTGGACGGATTATTAGTGTTGTAACGATTTGTAATGACGCCTAAAACACATCTCACACATGTGAATTATTAAATGCCACATTACATAATCCCATTTGAATTATTCAGACCGGGCACCAAATCATCTGTTGGGCCGCTTATCACTTGAATGCCATTAGCATAAACATACTATATTGGGTCAATAAGGGACTTTAAGTTCATTAATTTAATTACAGCTTTAAAAGGATCAAGTCTTGAATTTGTGACTTTAAACGAATTAGTTAAAGATAAATTTCTTATATATTAAAACAAACTTTATGTAAATGTGAAAGAGAGAAAGGGAGAAAGAATGAAAGGTCAAACATTAAGCATTTCGGGGAAGTTTAGGAATCAAATATTGAACCAAGTTTCGAATTAGTTTTTGTAGATTTTTTTAATAGTATTTACTCTAGTTTAAATTTCCACTAAAAAACGAGGAACTCCTTTATAGGTAAAGAAAGATACATAATTCCAGTCTGCATTGATAAATTTATTAATTTTCTCTTACAAATCAAGACTTTATCTTCTTATCTTATGTTTCTTACACACCTGAAGCGTTAAGTACATCAAACCAAAACAAGTTGACTCTGACAGATATTAACATTGACATTTCCGACAAAAACATTAACCCTAATCGGATATAATTTCCCATCAAGATGTGATATTATTCTGTTTTGCTTGGCTTGCTTGCTTCCCCCTGGCGTTTTCTTTTGATTCCTATCTTACTTTCAACACTTTTTGTGGCAAATTAAATTAAATCATAATTTCAATTACCAGAAAATTGACCACAAAAGCGGCCAACGGTCATTACTCTGACTCTCTGTCTCTCTCTCTCTCACTCTATAGACCCAGCTCGCTCGCTCTCACTGCCGCTCAATTCATTAACACTTCAAAGTTTTCTCGGCTAAGGAGCAAGCGAGAGGGGAGAGCGAGCAAGTGAGAGAGAGGGCGATAGCACGCAACAACACTCGAGGCGTTCGTTAATTTGTTAGATGAACAACAAGCTGCTGTCGCATCTAAGGTTCTGGAAACCCCTCCGCCCTTCAAGAAGTAGAAAAAAAATGTTCACAGCCTCCGGCCAAAGGCAAACAATAAATAAGCGCAAAAGAGCAAGAGCTAGTGGGGGGAAAGAGAGAGAGAGAGAGAGAGAGAGAGGGAGAGGGCCAGATATATAGGGCGCACCGCAAACCGGAAAGAACTATTGTTCCGGAAAAGTATGCCCAGCTAGTTACGAGCAGAAAGGGAGAGCAAAAAAAAAAGCAAAAATGATTTCGCACAAACTTTTCTGTTTAGTCAATCATTTTAATTAAGTAATTTTTTTTTCGCCTACTTGTCGTAAAAGTTTTAATAGCAGACCAGCGGGCAGAGAGGAGGAATCCTGCAGGATGGGTATCCTGGATGTTGGAGCTCCTGGCTGGTGGAACTGCATTTTGCGGTTAATTATAATGTTGGGCCTGATTACATTTGCCATGTCGGCGACTGGGACTCTCTCTCACTCTGTGGGTGACTTTCAGTTAATTGCCGAGATTTGAAGTTAGTTAAATGTGGCACAAGTTGTTTGCAGTCGCCTTGTTTTGTTCCTCAGTCAAGTTGTCGTTGTCGAGTCCAGGTCATAAAACGGCAATAAAAAAGTTGCTCGCAACTTTTATTAGCTGCTGATCACAGAGTTCGCCCCACTCTCCAGTTTTCCCAGTTTCCCACTTTCCCAGTTTGTTGCACATTTCTGGCCCGGCCGCGTAATTAATTAAGTTTAGTTTCCAGGCATCAAGAGAATTTAAGTGAAATCAATGAATCTGTCCCCCCCTGGCAAAGGCCCTGGCAACTCCGTGCTTTTCACTCGGTTCAGGACTCAGGACTCAGGACTTTCTATCTGCCTTGCCCCAAGTTCCGGCCGCTGATGTTGGGTAACTTTTTACCCGGCTACGCAACGAAGTTTCAAAGAGAACTGAACCCAATCTGCCTCAACTGCAGGTGAATGTGAATGGATGCTCCTTGCATTTTAAGTTCTGACTGCTCCCGCGTCCCCCTTCTATCGGTGGTGTCCCGGAGCCATACGCTTGATTTCCTAACTAAGCACGCAAATGAAGCGTGTGCCCATCAAGGATGCGACTCTATCTCTCTGCGGTTGCACATGCCATTTATACATACATATATAGCCGGTTGCGCGTATATATCCACCTGGTGGAGCAGCACAAGGACCCGGAATCGTGCAACGTGGCGACAACCGCAGAGGAGAGAGAGAGAGAGAGATAGAGTGAGTAGTCCGGACTCCAGAGGGGCTGAAGCTCAGTTCGTGTTTAATCGTAGAAATTATGCAATTGCCAGGCGGCGGACTGAATCCCTCTCCCGGCACTGTGGTTCCAAGCACGATGAACATGCGGAACATGTTACCCAAAGAATAACATTTACCTTATTTACACGCCCCTTTGGTAAATAAATAAAATCACTGGATAGTTTGGTATAAAATGATGAATGGTTATTGATGACATCTAAATCTATGTGCATAGACTCCCTCTGGCAACGGCTTTAAACCCAAATAATTGGAGTTTGGAAACCAGTTGGGATTCAGACATCCCTGCGGAACCGATACCAGTGTCAGTTCCCGTTCAGGCTCATGTGCTATGTGCCCCAAACACACACATTTGACAATTCGACAGCGCCAACTGTCGCCAGAGTTTATTAGAGGGGCCAAGAGGGCACAAGGGGTAGGCCATGGCTATGGAGAACGTGTCTGGGCAATTAGCAGATCGCACATCTAGTTCTGCCTGCCCACTGAGGTGGTGGTGGTTGCCTATATATATAGGCCAGGCCACACTCGCCAAAACTCAGTTGCCGGTGTGTGGAAGTTTTGTTTTGTCCCGTCCGTCGTCCCGTCCAACAGTAATTGAGAAATCAGTGAGATTCAAATGGCGGCCACCAAATACGATAGCTTTGAGAAGATATGGTCGGGCCCAAAGGACAAGGAGTACTACGGTCCGGATATGACGCTCGGTGAGGTGGCCTTGATCATCCTGCGGCTTTACTCGGACAAAGTGATGCAGGTGTTCGATCCCACGGGCGAGGAGCTCACTGGAGGACAGCTCTTGGAGCAGAGTCGTCGCCTGGCCCATGCCTTTCAGCGTCTGAAGTTGCAGCGAGGCGATGTGGTGGGCATCTCGGCCAAAAACACCAGTTACCTCACCGAAGTGGTTATTGCAGCCCTGCTCAATGGCACTCCCATCAATCCACTGCATCCGGATTTTGATTCTGGTAAATCTCGAACACAGAATTTAAAAAAGAAATATTGTTTACTATATAACCATCAGAAACCATGGCCTATATGTATGAGATCACCAAACCCAAGGTTATATTCTGCGACCTGGACAACTACGAGACCTTGAGCGCGGTCAAGAGCAGTCTCAAGTTTAAGACAGAGCTCATCCTGCTTACCGGAACACTGCCTGGAGTACGAAACATTCAGGATCTACTGGCAGATGGCTGTACCGAGTACGATGAGAAGACCCTGTATGTAAACCAGACTTTTTATGATTAAAGGAAACCTCTAATTTACTTTGTACCCTTGTAGTTTTGCCTGCCCGCATTTAAGCGGCGATGACACGGCCTTCATAATCACCTCCTCGGGTGTAACTGGTTTGCCCAAGGGCGTAAGTCGTTCGCACCGAAGTCTCCTGAACAATGCCAAAATGTGAGTTGTTTTGCGGCATTCCCTCAAAACTTTTCCATAATGTTGAATAACCCCGCAGCCCTCAGCTCTTCACCTCGGAGACAGTGCTGTTCTGCTTCAGTCCTCTTTACTGGATCAGTTGCATCTTCACCCTGATCGCTTCCCTGGTCAATGGGTGTCGTCGGATTATTACCAACCGTCCGTATAGTGTGGAGTACTTTGCAGATCTGGTGGAGCGTCACAAGGTGACCTTTGTGCTCACCGTGCCCCACCACATGGCTCTCTTGGCCCGAAGTCCCGAACGTTTTCGGTTAGCCGAAAAAATGCAGAGTGTCCAGTCCTTTGTGTGCAGCGGATCCAAGGTTCCCTTGGGCATTTGGCGGCAGTTGTATGAACTGCTAGGCGCCGATAGGTTCGCCGTACTCTATGGTCTCTCTGAGATCGGAGGAATCTCGAAAAATGTGGGCGGTCCGCTGGGCAGCGAGGGCAAGCTGTTGCGTAACATTCAGGTGCGACTGGTTGATGGACAAGGTCAGTACTTGGGTCCCAACCAGACGGGTCAGATCCTGGTGCGACTTAACTTTCGCTGGGGAGGCTACTACCACAACCCGCAGGACACTCAGATGACGGTTACACCCGATGGAAAATGGTTGCTGACCGGGGATCAAGGCTATTTCGATGACGACGGCTGCCTGCACTATCAGACACGTGACACCGACGTCTTCAAGTACAACCACTTTCCCATCTATCCCAAGCAGATCGAGGATGTTATACTTCACCTGCCTGGAGTCTATGAAGTGGCCGTCTTTGGAATACCCGATGAGATCTCCACCAATCTCACTGCCTGTGCTGTGGTTCGTGAGGAGAATGAGTTTGGGGAGCAGCTCACAGATCGTGATGTAAAGGGAATCGTAGAGCAACATCTGAGCGAGGCTTTCCACATCAGGGGCGGTGTCTTCTTTGTGGACAAACTCCCAAAGACGCAGAATAACAAAGTGCAGCGGAGGAGAATCTGGCCGGAGCTGAGCGAGGCCACCACCCATCTGTAAGGCAATCTCTGTTACAAAAATAAACGTCACCCGTTGGACAAAGTCGTGCACTGAAGAAGTAAACACAATGACTCAGCCAAAGAGGCTGAAAGTTTCCATATCTGTTCTGTCTGGTGGACTGCTGGTATTGATTAGCAGTCCGGCTGAGATGCGAATGAGTAAATCAGCATCTATTTTAGATGTCACCGGGGACTGGGATGCGGCATGTCCGACTAATTAGCAGCTCCGCTTTTGTTTCCTCTAGCCGGTGCCATATAAGAACCAAATGAGGCGCAATAAAGCACTTATTCGTTTGCCAGCACGATGAGCTGTGAGGTGCACTACGACGCCGCATCGCGGACTTGGTTTGGACCGCGGGGCAAGGACTTTTACGGTCCGGAGATGACCCTCGGCGAGGTCATCATGCGTGTGCTGCAGATCAATGCCGACCAGGTGATGCAGCATTGTGATCCCACGGGTCAGGAGCTCACCGGTAGCCAGTTGGCTCAGCAGAGTGCCCGGCTTGCCCAGGCCTTCAAGAGGCTGGGATTGAGACGAGGCGATGTTATTGGCATCTCGGCCAATAACTCCACCTACCTGACCAGTGTGGTCATCGCAGCTCTCCTAAGAGGCATACCCATCAATCCACTGCATCCAGAGTTTACAGAGGGTAAGAAGAACATAGTATTGTGAAATCAATAAGATAAAGTTATATTTTGTTTGGGATTTCTCTCTTTCAGAGACTGTCAAGTACATGTACGATATCACAGAGCCAAAGCTCATATTTTGCGATGTGGAAAACTATCACATTATCAAGTCAGTCAACGAGAAATTGATCAATCCTGCCAGGATATATCTGGTAAATGGTCAAATAGAAGGAGTACTAGATATCAGTGTCCTGCTCAATGATGATGAATCTATTACAGCTGCCGCGTAAGTTGATCGTTTTATAAATAATAATTTATATAATAATATACTTATTAATAAATTCTTTACAGCTATGTGCCTTGTCCCAAGTTGCATGGTGATCATACGGCCTTTATTGTTTGCTCCTCGGGAACTACAGGAATGCCCAAGGGTGTGACAAGATCACATCGGAGTCTGCTGTGCAATTGCAAGAAGTAAGTAAGAATTGGAAGCTTATCTAAAAATAATTCCTCTTTCTTTCCTGCAGCCCCAATACCTACACCAGGGACAGCATACTGCTCTCATTTAGTCCCCTTTATTGGATATCTGGAACCATAATCCTGTTGGCATCTCTCCTAAACGGCTGCCGACGCATCATCACCAACCGACCTTACAGTGTGGAGTACCTCCTCCAGTTGGTGGCCAATCACAAGGTCACCTTCCTCTTTCTGGCCTCTCATCAAATAGCTCTTCTCTCCAAGCACAATTGCGATCTTGTAGAGCTAAAGGCTCAGCTCAGCTCCGTAAGAGTCCTGATCGGAGCTGGTTCTAAAGTGTGTAAGGCGGTCTCCCGGCGGATGTACGAACTGATTGGTAACCAGCGATTCATCGTCGGCTACGGCCTCTCTGAGATGGGAGGACTGAGCAAAAATGTGGGCGGCCCGGTGGGCTGTGAGGGCAAGGTCATGAGGAATGTAGAACTGCGCGTTCTGGACAAACTGAAGATGCCCCTTGGTATCAATGAGGTGGGCATAGTCTATGCCCGTTTGCGATACAAGTGGGAAGGCTATTACCGGAATCCGGAGGCTACCAGGAGAGCCCTCAGTTCGGATGGATTGTGGTTTCGAACCGGCGACATTGGTTACTTGGACAGCGAGGGCTATCTGTACATTCAGACGCGTGACACGGATGTCTTTAAGTTCAACAACTTTCAGATCTATCCCGAGCAAATCGAGGAGTTCATCCTTAGATTGCCAGGCGTAAGTGAAGCCTGTGTCTTTGGAATCCCCGATCAGGTGTCCACCAACCTCACGGCCTGCGCTGTTGTGAGAACCAAAAGCCTGGAAGGCGAACGTCTGCAGGCGGAGCAAATCCGAAACATTGTGGAGCGGCACTTGAGTGGAGCCTACCACATAAGGGGTGGCATTTATTTTATAGAAAGCCTGCCGAAAACCCCCAATGACAAGCTGCAGAGACGCAAGGTGCTGGACCTCGTGCGAGAATTGGGAATAAAAGCTCAATGAAGGATAGTTAAGAATACAAAAGAAGTAATTTAAAGTTACTAAATGATAAAACTGAAAGCTAATACAATTGATAAAATAGTATATATATTAGCAAGAAAGGCATTTCCTTTATTTCATCAGCAAATTCACCCATGCCAACCCACTGTGCATGCTTTGGGGCTGATGGCTAACTAATGCCGGCAACTCAATGAATTCTAATCGAGATTCAAATTGTAAATGCTCTGGGCCAGGCCCTGCGAGGAATGGCCCCAGTTTGGGGCCGAGGCCGAGGCTGAGGCTGAGGCAATGCCAATGACAAGCAATTTGTTATTTGTGGCACCCCTGTGGCTCTCCGACTCTAGTTGATGGCGGGCAGCTAGGAACATCGGACTCGGACAGATATTCTACATAAAATGAATTGAAAAATTAAAATTGCAATATGCAATTGGCAATGGGCAATGGGCAATGGGCAGCGACAGGCGATGGGTAAAACATACATATTTTATTGGTTTCTGTTTCTGTTTTGGGGTTTTAAGGACTTTTAGGACCGAAGCCAGTCCGGACATTTTCGACATTTGACAAATGCCGAAATGAAATGCTCGACAAAACACGATTCAATTTGCCAGTGATGGTATGGTGCCTCTGCCAGTGTCCTGTGGAAATAGCGTAATAGCATCAGTTAGCGGGAGAGAGGAGACTAAGCCCTATAGCCACATGGTCCATTCGGATCGGGAGGGTCTTAGCCTCTCCCGGCCTGGTCTCGTTCGGTGTCTATGGCCGTCTGCATTCTTGCAACTAATGCGGATTATCCCGGGCTTTGCAAACTGCACCCAAGGTGTAAATTTGTGTGCCAGGGATTTGCATGACCAACGAATAACTGAATGAATCAAGCCATAGATAAGTCGGTGAGTGAATGAATGGGGTGAGTGAATGAATGGACGTAGGCAAGTGAGTTGCTTAACAATTTCCTGCTAGAGGATAAACCCAAGGAGGTCAACATTCCCTTCACTCCTAAGCCTCTTTCCCCTAACAAAATATAATATATGTGCAAAACTGGACTCGGTTAAAAACTTTGAGTTTCAAATAAATTGCATCAATATTTTTAGTTTACACCAAAATTGTTTTGAAAACCTAAAACCTCCACTTGTTTATTTTGAACTAAAACTCAATTACAATTTAGTGGCTCACTTTGTGAAATTGAATAATAAAATGCCAAGTTTTCCTTCGAGAAATGTGCTAAAATATGGTAAGGAGACATTCCTTTTTTTTTCAAATAAATGTTCATTTCCTAAATGCCTCTTGGAAAACTATTTGGTTATGCAATTGGATTTGACCAGCAGGTAACCATTATAAAAATAACATGCTCACAACCATATTGTTTGCATTTTATTTGCTTTTTGCGTACAGCAAATATTTTCAGGAAACGAAAAGCAACAATTTATGCTTTAAAATTTCATCAAGGAAATGCGCAGCATATGGAATCACATGTAAACAAGGACAACAATAAAACTGTACCGACAGGAGCACGACGGAAAGTGCAACAGAAACAGGACCAAGCCCACTCAACCCAACCCGAATCGGGATAAAGGGGAAGTTTGTTATGTTTCCAGGTTGGTCCTGGCGCTACCCCCATATGGATCTATTCACAAAGAGCGAGAGAGAGGAAGAGAGAGAGAGATATCCCGCATATGTCCTGCGCCAGGGAACATGTCCTGCGCCTCGATCGCTCAACTCGCACACATCTGCCGTGCGTTGATTTCGCCCCGAGGAGGGTTGAAAATGTTTGCCCAGCTCATAGTGGTGGCAACTATTGCAGCCACAAAGGACTGACTCGTGGAAAAAAGCCGTTACTTTCAGAGAGCACCTGGAACACTATGGAGTGGCACAAGTCCTCATGCAAATGCAACTATCATGAGTTTTTAATTGTCTGCTGGTGGAACTTGTACACATAAAAGAAGAGTTATTATCAAAATAAAACATTTGATGATCTAAAGGATAACTTAAAAACCCTTGTTAAATTATTCATTCAAATAGAAATCATCACAAGTTAAAGGGTTTACTTATGCTTTTCCTTTGTTAAGTATAGAAATGGATTGTTGAACTGAAACTGGTTAAAAAGAATAGGAAAAGAATATTTAATTGAGTTTCCTTTAATTTAGATTAGATCCTTTTTATAAGTTATAGGTCTTGAGCATCTTTATATCAAACTTTTTGCCATATTCTTTAATAGACTTTGTAATCAACCCACCTCACTCACTTACTTTCACTTACTTAATACAATTTATCTGCTTTATTTCTATTTAATCGAACTCCCACAGTTTAAGGTATATTGCCTCAAATGTTAGCCCAACTTTTAACCTTAATTTTCCACAATAAAAGCCTAGTTGGAGCTTTGCCTCGAGGACCGCAGTAAGTGCCCCAACTGAGGCACGCGTGACACAGGCAACTGAAACCACAAACTGGGCTGCCAGGAACTTGCAATGTGAATTGTCTGTGGTAAGGTGATATTTATAGCAGCTAGCTCACCTCCAGGGTCCAGGCGCAAGGGCCACATTCAAATCAACTTCAAGCTCATGCAATTTTTATGCCACACCCACCCACGGAGCCACTCAACCACTCGCCACCCACCTTTGGGCCTACACGTGCATCTGACTTGTGGTCATTCGGCAGCAGTCCCAAAAGAGTGAACCAAGTAAGCGTGGTCCTAGGAATGGTCAGGGACATCTCGCCATGTTTGTCGGTTAATAAATTGTATGTTTTTGTTGCCCTGCGGTCGCCGGAGCCACCCAACACCCACCACCGCCCTGCGGAGGAGCGTGCATATATTACCCGCCCTTTTATCGAGCATTTTTATGCGATTTCCCGGTGTCGACCTGCTGCGGCTGATGCTTTTATCTGCTCAATGCGCTCGAGCGTGCCCTGGCTGCCAATGAGGCATAAATTCTTGATTTCACGCACTTTTGATTGATGGCAAAGGAAGTGCGAAAATCCTTACCACACAGAGAGAAAAAGTCATATAAATGGGTCAGGAACGTAAACGTTCTTTACATTTTAATTGTTTGCAAACTTTATCAATACAGTTTGAGATATTGATTCATATTTCCTAGTTAAGGAATATTAAGGCAGTGATTAAATTATGTTCATTATATGTAAATGATGTCTTATTTTCCCACAGTGTACAAATGATACTGGTCTAATGCCATCTTCAAGAATGCGGGGCTGTTTAAGGCTCTCCAAAATCTCCAAAAGCGCCAAAAACACACAAAATTACAATCGGATTCGATGTAAAGCTGCGGGCCTCCAAAAGATAAACAGAAAACTTATCCCCACACAATAGAATCCAAATGCGTGTATATATTTTGTGTGTTGGTGTGACAAAAGTAGGTCCGATAAGACTTTGAATGGAAAAGGTGCATTCTAAGCTCGGCCAGAGTGGCAAAGTATTTAAAGCGCTTTCACATCCGGGATAAGATAAGCCAAAGAAAGGCGTTTGAAAAAATGCAAAACCACATTGAAACAGTATTTTAAATGCTCTACCTTATGCTCTAACTTATTGGAACTATAACTTTTAAGAACTTAAGGAAGTTGTGATAAATAATGCACTCTATAATTATATTATTATATTATATTTTATATGCAGAGAACCTATCAAAGACATTGCATTCTTCTCAATATTCAGTCTGTTCCCTGCTCTGTTTAATAATTAATTAATTAATTAAAGTGATTAGAATCAGGAACAGAGAAAATATAATTGGAATTCATCATAAGGCGAAGCTCAAGTTCTATAAATAAATGCCATACTCTTTCGATTCTCAGTATATGTAGTTAAATGTGTTTGGAACCCTTAACCAATAGTTCCTTCTTGCGGCCGACGTGAGGATCCGCAGCTGCTATGTTGGCTTTAATTTCCTTGGGACAGGAAGCCCACCACCGGAAAACTTTCTTGGCCTGAATGGGAGCACAATAGCAGAAAAGCAGCAGAACAGCAGCAGCAAGGCGGTAGTTGGGAAAAAAAAAAAGGACGCGTGTCCTAACGCCTGCCAGCCGTCTGTCTGGCCACGCTTCGCAGCACCTACGCAGGACCATAGCGGGATAGGGGTAGGCTACATATACATACGTCTTAGGGCAAGGACGAGGTCCTGGCACACGCCGCTGGCGTCTCAGTTGAGCGCGTCTTGGTCAGGGCCCACTGAATAATAGTTCACTTTTCATCGCAGATAAGGAAATATATAAATAAGCATTCACGAATGGCAGATCCATCCCTCCCCAGTCGCCACCATCCCTCTGTCTTTCACATTTTCTCTCACATTTCTTCTATGTGGATTATAATTTCTGTAGACACGCAACTGAACGCCCACAAACGCCCACGTTTAGGCCAGAATCTACACTGAGAGAAATCAAACTGTACCACGAATGGGAAACTTTTTATTGAGATTATTTTATATTAAGGATATATGGGTATTTATATATAAATTGTATATAGTTTGAGATTGTTTTATATTAAGAAAATATGGGTATTTATATATAAATTTGATATAGTTTACCTGTTCAAATAATTGAAGAAACGATTTTCCTGTAAGAAAAAAAAAAAACATATTAACGCATTAAAATATATAGTTTATATAGTTCTTATACAAATGTATTCCTTATTTATATGATTTCTTGTTACTCATTTTATTTAACTCACAATTAAATACATTTTACCCTTAAAAGTTCACTAGACATAGGAAAAATCTAGGAAAATCACAGGAAATAAATCCAAGTTTCAAGTTGTAATCATTTTCCTCAGTGTATTCTGGAATTCATCATTAAATTACGCCTGCCAAGAAAAAGATGAGGAGAAAAGGAAGCCGCACCAGTAGAAGATGAGAAAAAAGAAATCATTTATCCTGGCCCTGGACCAAGGCTCGGTTGAAAAGGAAGCAAAATTTTCATAGAATTTTCCCGCACCGTGTTTGTCATGCAATGCGAGGGAAAAACAAACCCCCCGCCCGTCAATTCCGGACGAAGCTTAGTTCATTTGCTGGCAGAAAAATAAGCTTGCCTTTGCTTTATTTAAGCAAATATTTGATATGCTCCAGAGCCCTGCGATGCAGCAGAGCAAACGTTGAGAGCTTAAAGCATAAATCAATATTTGTCACAGCGAATGGGGAACTCATCACATCCAGCGGGGTTTTTAATCGCATTCGGGGAATGCCGGGGGTTTGGGAAAACGAGAACCCCGGCCTCAGCGGGCTGATAAGATAGGCCAGGTGGAGTCGGAGTCAGAGTCGGAGTTATGCAAACAATCGTCCCCCTATGATAAGGCATATTGGTCCTCCAACTCGAAACTGTTACATGAATTCCAGAAAACAAGCACTCATACAAAAAACAACGATACAGTCTAGTATTCAAATTATTCGTTTATTCCTCCTTTATATTTATTTGTTAGCCGGCACGAATTTAAACTGAGCACACTTTTTCAGCGTGAAAAGCGACACAGCGAAAAGAAATTGCATTTTTATTGCAAACAGCATAAAAGAGAGCATGGAAAACTATTTTTTCCTTATTTAATCTATAATAACTTTCTGATTGCGATGATTCGCGGTAAAGCGAAGAGAAAAATATCAAATATATATGAATAAAAAGTGACTACATTTATTTTCTTTTTCCCAAATAAAAAAATACACTATGGGGCACTTTTGTTGCCTGGAACATCATCAATTACTGCCTTGGTTTGAGCTTTACTCTCCATCTGTCTGTCGTAATTTACAAAAAAAATATTGTCCTTTATTTTCCACGGAACAATATTAAATTAGAGTGGAAAAAAAATGTATTTCGATACGATCAAAACGAAATTTGACTTGAAGACTGTTGTGCCAATAAATATTTTAACATTTACTGGGACAAAAGAAGATCATTAACTTGGTTTAGCCTATTCCTGGATATTAATATATGGAAAGGTTGAAATGTAATGCAGCATTTCTTTTACGTTTTGATTAAATATAATGTACATCTCTTGGTAAATAAAACTTGCTGTAAGCTCTCTTGGTAAGACATTTTGTTCTTTAGTTAGTTACTGCTACTCCCAAGTAGCTTTGGCAGCACCTAAATTACATGGCCCAGTGACCAACTGGCCAACTGGCTGCCCAGATCCTGGCCTGCAGCCGCTCCTGGCCATCTGGGCCTGTTCCGGGTTGAATTTCGCTGCTGCGCTGCAGCTACATTCAATTAATTTTACACGATGTTGCGAAAATCCAGCCCAGAAACATAAAAGAATATCCCAGGGGGGAAAAGGGCTGGGGGGGGCTCCGAACTACAACCAAACTAACGATAATTTTCCAGGACAAGAGCGGGACCGTGGCAAAGGAAAGCTTAAAGCAAAAACTACGTTGTAATAACATTTTAACGATATTAGCACGAAAAATGTGGCCCGGCACACAAAAGCGGAAAGTGGAAAGCTTAACGATGCTAAACGAGTGCAGTCTGTGCGTGTATAAGTGCGACGAGGATGGTTGCAAGGACGGGGAGCGAAAGGGAGGCCAAAGGATGCGACACACACACACACACACACACATGGAGAGCGAAGGCTGTTAGCTTCGCTTTTGCGGCTGCCAAAGAAATCTGCAGCGCAAATTGTTCAAATATTTTGGCTTTGCCACGCACACAGGCACATGGAGCACAGCATCCCTCCAGCCCACATTGCTGTCTTCTTTTCTTTTCGCCGGTGGACCGAAGAACAAAGGGGTAGGGGGTTGGGGGCGAACATTGTTCAAATGCAGCGAGTTGTTACATAATCCCCGCTGCCTTCCAAAAACATATGTTATTGCACAGTCCGCCCCCCCCCCCCCCCCACCCGCCTTCACGTGCTGACCCCCTGCTGAAGCCGCATAATGGCAAAGTGAAAAGAGTTTTGCTTTCGGCGGCCTTCTTAAAGCGCCAACTCGCAAACTGCCATCGCATTATATGCCACAGCATAAATCCAGACTTACACTGGGAGAAAATAAGGATTTCAAGGAGAAATTAAGAAATAATAAAATAAAATAAAATAATCAAACCTTAGGTTAATAATAAAACCCCTACAATCACCAGATTAATCCTTATTTCCATTCATAAAGCACACACTGTTCTCTGAGTGTTCCGCCAGCTTAGCTCCTTCTAGACTCAGCCTCAGTATCCTTTATCCTTTCACCACTCTCACCCACAACATCTCTTTTACCACATCCACTTTCTGCCTCATCCTCGCGGTGCGTACGCCCGAGTTTATGCAATGTTTTTTCGCTTGTTTTGCGGCATTGTCAACAGTTTTATTCTACTCGTCCTCGCCATATCCTGCCCCCCTTTCGCGCTCTTTCTTTGGGCTTGTTAATATAAAGCAGGCGCCATTGCCGCCGCATTGTTGTTTTTTCCAGATAGGCCAGCTTCGCTCTGTTGGTCCGCACTTATAAATTGTGTGATTTCCCCCCCAGCGCCAGTTTAAACAACAATGTGCGTCAAGTGAAGCATGTACGTGAGTGCTATCGCCTGTGTGTGTGTGTGTGGGAGAGGCGTTAAAACAAAAGTCAACAAAGCTGCTCCTCCAGTGTCTTTCGCAGTGTGTGTGTGTGTGTGTGTAACAGTAAATTATGGCAGCAGGCACACACATACAAACACAAAGGCAGTGCTGCCGCATGCACCGCTTGAGACAAACATAAACGCGCTGCATACTTATAGGGGCGCCAAGTGCCTGTGAACTTTGCCTTCAGCATTGGCTATGACTTAATAAGCAGTCCTCTCGAGCTGCGAGCTAGAGAGGAGGCATGGCAAGGACATCCCACTGTCTGGCAGGGGATTCTCTTAAGACCCAAGCACACATATGGTCAAGGCTGAGAGGCAGCTGGCTAGCAAGCAAACAACTCCATTAACATGCAAACTTTATAATAGCGATTAAAAAGATGCCAAGTTTCGATAAACAAAGAAGAAATCATTGCGAAAGAATTCACAAAACTTTTAAGCTACTGACTTTGTTGTTAATTAACACAGAGTGATTTAAAATCCTTTGGTTCCTAGGAAAAAACCTAAATACATAAGCACAAAAAATGGTTTAAGCCACAAATGAACGAATTCACAAAAAAAAAATATAAATATATATTACATAAAAATATAGATTAAATAAAAACGGAATGCTTAAGAGGCTTAAGCAGGCAGATATATTTACTATTGATTAATTTAATAGAAACATTATAGAGTTCGAAATTATAAATAAATAATAAATTGGTTTACCAATCGGACAACTTTAACCTACAGCCATAAATTAATAACAAATCGCAAGGTTACTTTATATATCAATTATAAAAATTTAGTAATTATGATTGCTTTTATGGGATATATAGATATTTTTAGAGGTCTTCACACTCTGCACACATTATCTGGCTTTTATTACACCCTAAAACAACTTTAATAAACTGTTGTTGAGGCACCCAAATTTAATTTAAAATCAGTAATATGGGTTTTTTCAGAACTTGAACAATTTTGTCTTACCCTTACACCCATCAAAATACTTTATTTAATTAATTCCTTCTATTTTCTATTTTCTTTAAGAAACCCAAGACCTTTGAGGAAGAAAAAACAAGATAAGTGAAAAACCTCTGAATACAGACTGCCTTCTTATCTCCGCTCCTCAATTTCTGCGACAAAAGACAGGGGAATAAGTTAATGCAACTACCGAATTTCCCAGCGCATTGCTTTTCTCTTCTGCCCACTTGTGTGGGCACTCTGAAGAGCTTTTCCAGCAAACGCTCTCAAAACAATGTCAATGCACTGTGCACCTGATAAGAGTTGCAGCTGAAAGTTTAGGGTTTCTGCTGGCTGTTCCGCCGCTGCGACCAACTAACTCAAGGTAAACAAGCGGGCTGCCAGCGACTTGTTGCTATCTTCTATCTTCTATCTTCTATCTGGGCTTGGAGCTCGTCGCTTTGCGCTGGGCGTCGTTAAATTATTTTCTTTACTGCTGCGGCATGCTCTTTATATGGCTTTCTGATGACACAGTCGCGGCGATAAGGAGGAGGGAGACTAGTCCGGGAAAAGCTGAGGCAGCGCGAAGTGCAACCGGAGGCGCCTGCGAAGGCGTCGGGTTTCCGCTTCGATCCGGGCTATTGAATATTCGCCAGCTCCCTTATTTACAATTTCCGCCAACTCGGCACTTCGAAAGGTGAATCTGCGACTGTCAGATACAGACAATTAATCACTTGGTGATCTCCGAAGCTCTTTCTTGAAGCAGACACACGAAAAGTTTGCCAGTGAGTCACACACCACACAGAGAGTGGACATTATAAAGACTCTTCAGAGATATCTCTTTGAACTCATGCTGCAAATATGCCGCCGAAAGTCTGACCGAGCTCAGAGTGTTCTCTGGTGGAGTTGGAAGTTTGAATTTTGGTATGCGGGAGTCAGAATGTCTGAAGTTTTGTCTCTGAAAGTTTGGTGGCTATCACATATGAGATCTCTGAGTTCCGATAGTATACTATAAACAAATGAGCTTCTATATCATTCTAATTGATACTACTAAAGTTCTCTGCATACTATTAATATTTATATGAAATATAAAAGGTACTTAAATTGTAAAACAAAATGAAAAATTTACTTTAAACTAACCTAATCAAACTGAATATAATGTCATAGTCACTCATTGTTTGAGCAACTTATCTGCTTGCTTTACTGAAGTATTCCTCAGATAATATTGATGGTTAAATGACATTACACTGGATATACAGTCAAACAAGAATTACTCATCGAATACAAACCCAGAATTTCCTTTTTACTTCATTGTCCCACTTTGATAGCCAACTGTGATATGCATAGGTAAGGCTATGAACTCGAATCTTTCAGACCCAGGGCTCTGCCATTAGTTTTGCCTATAAATAGAGCTGGGAAAGCAAATGCCTTGCCCATAAATTCCACCAATGCAGCATATCGAAAACGCTGCTCCATTCGAAACGATAATGCTCGACTTAATTACACACGAGGGTTGCGATGCACAGGGGGTGCAGACAGCTGGCAGACGACGCGACTCGCAGTGCCACAAATGCACTTAAGTTTTCTTCGCTCTGGGCTCTGCTTTTATTTTCGGGGAGGAAGTCGTGGCATAAGGCACACATCACTGCCAGCGAAAAGGGAGTCCTTTTGCGCGATTGAGCAAAGGCATGCCACATATTCCATGTTCACTAAATTTATGGGAATTAAATGATATTTATTAGGAAAGATGGAAAGCAATATGGCAAAGGGAAATCAATAAAGAGAGCTTTAGGAAACTTCATATAATTTGTAGTAAGACTTGTTTAATCATCAAGAGGAACTACATCATATTTCTGTTAATTTTCAAAGACATTTCTATTATTATTTACTTTCGACAAATCACCGCAATTGCCACCCTTAGCCAGTGCTCACTGTTTGGGCAATTGCAGGCTAGCTCGCGCCAAAGTCTGGCAGCTGCCGTCTAGAATTCGGAAGGCACAGGAATCCTGAATCCTTTGCAGGCTCATTCGCTGGCTCAGTCAATGCTCATTCAGCTCTGGGGATAATTGCTGCCAAACGAAGTGACATTTCTCCCTGACAATCCTTTGTGCCTGCTGCTCCTGCTGCCTGGGATTTGGACTCATTCTTCTCCGTCATCTGTAGTTGTACTTGCAGATGCAGTTATAGTTGTAATAGTTGTTGCTGTGCCGTGCAAATTCAGGCAGCTCGACAAACAGACTGAGAGACAGACAGAATTTATGTTTGGAGAGCGGTGACGAAGGAGGTGAATACCACAGAGAGAAAATGTTACAAATTCCAGGGAGAACAGGAAATCCACATTTAGAGAATCTCAAATATAGTTCCTAGCCCAAGGGTTCAACTAATTATTTCTCTGTGTAGTTTCTAAGGCAGATGTGACTGAGCTGAGATGTGAGCCTCGTGCATTTCGTTAACGTGACAAAAATACATTGATTACATTTTTTTGTGTAGCTGCACTCGTCTCTGGAACTCTGGGAGCTGGGCGCACGTCCGCACACTTGGCACATTTGTCAGAGCGGCATCGCCATGTAAACATCTTGCACGTAGGATACGTACGGGTCCTTGTGCATCCCGGTTACATGGTACACAAAATACGACGGAATCCTCGTGTCGTACGGGGTCTTTGAACTGACAAATTACATTGACATCGAATGGCGGGAGGGAAATTCCTTTCGTTTGCACTCTGAACTTCTTTTTGGCCCCCTGAAACTGTCGCTTTTTATGGAGTTGCTGCTGCTGCTGCTGCACACAGTGAAAAGCCTGGGGTCAATGTCACGCCATTTCATATCAATAAAAAGTTAAGCTTAGCTGTCAATAAATAAATAAAATAAATAAATGTCAGCAACAAGACAGTTCTTTGCTAGTTCCACAATCGAAGGGAAACTTGTGTAACTCAAACCCAAGACTGGCATGTGAAAGATTCGGGTCAGAGGATAAGTATAAAAAGGACATTGATTCACTTTGAGGTTGAGTTTGTTTTCAATATGTGTTTCTAATAAAATTTAAGTATTAATTTGTTGGTTTATTTTTTAATTTCAATATATCTTAAATAAGAAAGAAAAGGAAGCCCAAAAATAAGAATCTTTGTGCAGCTTTTTTTAAAGAAAGTTACGGTTTTTATCTCTAGCAGTTAATTTTTCTTAGTTTTGTTACCTGTTTTAAGCATAATATTTGAAAAATACTAAATTTTAAAACTGATTCTAACTAAAAATGTGATAAAAATGAGCAAGTTTTCCCAGTGCACATTTCTTAGCATTTGTTTTCGGTTTTAATTTGCTTACGCTGCTATCCAACTCCTCCACCAAGCTCATCCCGATACTTTTAACTACTTTCGCAATTTGGAAATTGCTACAAATTGGCAATAGCAAAAAAAAAAAAAAAAAAAAAACAGCACACACAAACACACACACACCGTGGGCTGCTCTTAATTTTTTGTATTTAATTTATAGGTGGGCGATGGCGATCTCTCAACGCTTTAATGGTGTTTGCACCAATTGTTCAATTGCCTAATTGTGGTCGCGTTACAACAGCCAAAAATAAAAATGTGTGCCATATTTGTGTCTTATCGCCGTTGATCGATCTTGAATGAGTCCACATTTACTATATTTACTGGCCCTTCGAAACTTTCGGTTATCTTATCAGGCGGAGAGCGGACAAACTTGCGCAAGTTGGCAAACAAATTTTCGAAACGGAAATTCCTAAGGGTGAAAATTAATCGGCAAACAATGTCAGTAACTCTCTGGAATGGCGCAAAAAATTAGCATTAAATCACAGCCAGAAGAGGAACAAGCGAATCCAATCAAGGAACCAAATCTCAGGCAGCTGCGCATGCGCTCGGGGGAAGGAAAGGTGTGGAAGGGGGGAGAAGATCGCACCTTTGGAAATGCTACCGAACAGCTGGACGGAGGGAGCGAGAGAGAGGGAGACCGGGTGGTGATAAGAAAGCGAAATAGCAACAAAAGCATAAACTACCACCAACTACTACAACAACGAAGGCGACAATGTGAACAATGCGATGCATTATGCGAAGCGTACATATGTACATTATGATTAAACAAACAAGCTGAGAGAGAGGGAGAGAGAGGGTCGGAGAAAGAGAGAGTCGGTTTAGAGAGAGTGAGCAGCTGCTGATAGTGCTGTCTATACACAGAGAAAAGTTCTTGATTACATCAAATATTATTTGTATTATTTAGAAAAATTTGAAATCATATAAGATAATTTTTTTGTACCTTTATTATCAATATTAAAGATATATATATTACTTAGCTTTTAGGTTGGCATACATTTTCATTTAATATATTAAATAAATTTAATAAATTTAGGTTGGCATACATTTTCATTTAATATATTAAATCAATTTAATAAATTTAGGTTGGCATACATTTTCATTTAATATATTAAATAAATTTAATAAATTTAGGTTGGCATACATTTTCATTTAATATATTAAATAAATTTAAAAATTTTAAGCTTCTGGCATAAGATCAGTCTGATAAGAATAAATTATTTAAGATTATTTTGTTTAAAAACAATGTAATTACCTAAAGCGTAAATAATACTTTAAAATAACTGAACACATTTTTAATTCAATTTTTAAATAACTTCAAACGACAAAAATGCTTTTTCTAAAGATTCTTTATAATCTTTTTATTGTAGAGTAACTTCCATTGACTTTGCTTTAACTTTCTTTTCTCCCAGTGCACCTTACTCACTCAGGTAATGTGACTCTCTGACTCGCTCACGGGCTCACTCACTCTCTCATTCTCGCTTTCTCTCTCTCTCTCTCTTTTGCTGCTGGCCAAGTTACTATTCCCTCCCTTGGAATCAGAAGTCTATAGCTATAGCTTCGTCATTCGCTTGTTAACATTCGAAGAACGCAGACGCAACACACTGCGATCGCCGCGAGTCTTTCCTCGCTCAGTTTCTTCGTTCGGGTTTTACGTGTTTCGTTTACGTTATCGCCTGTGTTTTATCGTTTACCGTTGTGCAGTGTTAAACTATTTACGCTTTGTTTTGTGGGTGCACCACCACCAGCACCACCACCCCCCCAGCCACCAAGTGCCAAGTGACCAAAAGAAAAAAATAATAATCAAATGACACGTGCTTGAAATATAAATTTTACTATCATTCAGCGACCGACAATAATAACAACGGCTTTATTTGGGATTACCTCGGCATTCAGAAGAAGAAAACGGTAAGTTTGGGTCACCAAAAGCCGCATTTGGGATGCCAGCCAAAACAGACACATAACTGTTTATGGGCCCCCTTTGACCCCAAAAAAAGCTTATCAATAATAAACACAAATATTTAATACGATTCCGCATACGCCCCTTGTAATTACACGCGCTTTAATACACACTCTCTATATATGTTTATATATTTATTGAACTCATAACCCAAACTAAATGCGACAATATTGTTTTTATTTCGGTATTTTCGAGGACTCTGCTAAGCTCGGTTTTATGACTCAGGAGCGTCCCAGAGTCGTCAGACCGCATAATGATTGTTTTCTTGGTTATTTTCATTTCTTTCTTCTCGAACGGCTTTCCTCTGAATGTTCTTTATAACGTAGATCCCCCACACATGAGTCACGGACGAGCTTGGGGATACCGAATGGATACATAACTCTGTGGAGATATATACTATAATTGGGGGAGTGGGCAAAAGGTGACTGATCAGGTTGATGGTGAATGAAATGTTCGTGTGGGGTGGTGACTAAGCCCTGGCTTGACATAACATTAATTGGGTTAGGTAAAGGAATACGAATGATACGGGTTGGGAAGCAATGAATATATAGTCTAGACGTAATGGTAGTTGAGAATTAATTAAAAATAACCTGCAGCTGTATTGACATTCCTATCTAAACTTTAATAAATTAGCTATGATTACAAATAAATGGTTTACATTGTTGATGTTGAAATAATTGATACAATTCTGTATTATCTCTGAGCAGTAGTCACTATAATCACTATTTATTGTTGTTAATGGAATTTGTATAGGTAAATAAAGATATAATTCAATCAGAACAAGAAAGGAAGTTAAATTCGTATACCCTTGCAGAGAAAATCAGTCATAACTAAGCCAAAAATGCATTAATTTCCAATCGGAAAGCTGTTCTCTGCTAGTTTTTAATAGCTTAATAAATCTGCATACTCAAATAAGATTTTTTAAATATTACAAAAATTTCAAATTTTTCAAGATGTCAAAGATGTAAAAACCTGTTATAAAATTTTGAAAAAAATTTTTAAAATTTAATTTATTTTCTATATGTCTAGAAAGATTCGCCTGTTGATGCTGATCAAGAATATATATGATTTATAGGGTCGGAAATGGCTCCTTCACTGAATAGTAAGCTTCTGACTGAAATTATAATACCCTGCAAGGTCGATATTTATCGATATATCTATATGACGATTCTCCTGTAGCCCACAGCTTAAAAAAAACTCATAACTAGGCCAAAAATGCATTAATTTTCAATCGGAAAGTTGTTTTGTGCTAGTTTTTAATAGGTTAATAAATCTGCATACCTGTATTTAATTTTTTAAATAATAAAATTTTTGTCAATTTTTAAAAATGTTAAAGATATAAAATTTAGGAAAAAATTTTTTAAAAATTAATTTCTTTTGTACATGCCTAGAAAGATTCTCTTTTTGATGCTGATCAAGAATATATATGATTTATAGGGTCGGAAATGACTCCTTCACTTAGTTTCATGTTTTTCACTGAATTTATAATACCCTGCAAGGGTATAAAAATTAGGAAAAACTAAATAATCGATACATCTATATCTATTTTATTTGTTAGTAATTTATTCCTAAAGGTAAATTCCAAAGTACGTATGTACCTCATTAATTAATGCATTTACTATACCAACAATATATTATTCCCTGTTAAAACCCTTCACTAAACTTGTAATAACACCCCTTAACCCAAGATCAAAGACTGCTCTTGGCTGCTGTAGAATTTTCAAAATTCCTCACTTGGCACCACAAGAAAATTCGCATAATTTCCGTACAACCAAAAACCTAATTGCAATAATCAAAGGGAACACTGATTGCACTGATCTAGTTCCCCGATGACGGGGAGAGTCTGTGAGTCTGTGTTCTTTTGCGGTTGAAAGATCTGCGCTCCGCGATTGCTCCATTAGAGTGTTAAACACTGGCCATTACACCGGTCAGCATGAGAGGTGTTATTAGGTTCGATGTGGCCAGAAACCAGTCCCGGAGTCAGTCACCTGTTGCCGCCACTCACTCACTAGCTCACTCTCCAGTCCAGAGATCGATATCAATGACAATTGGTGTCGATGGCAACACAAATATACACACATTTGTATATATACACTCGTGCAACAGCCACACGGCAGCATCTCCGATATGCGGCTACCGTTAGGTTGGGGAAATGCCAAAGCAATGATGATTGTCTAATTGAATGGGATTAATGTTTAATTTGGCTTAGTTTATTGATTTTCCATTGAAGCCGCTGCTGCAATGCCGTAAATGGAGAAGAGTAGCAGTGTAAAAAGGGGGGTTTCTAATGAATAAGCTTTGTAATCCGCCGACCGACTCTGTGTTTATTTTTAATGTGTCAGGTTTGGCAGTTGCAACAATGGCGAAATTCGATTCTATATTGAACAATATAGATGGAATAATTGCACTCACTAAATGGCATTTCGATGCCTCTGGAGTGGGGGCCATTTTTTACATAATTAAATGATTGTTTAAAAACTGATTTATTATTTAATTGTTTGCCACTCGAGCGACAACAATTAATTATGCAATAACAAAAAGATGGCAAATAAATAAATAATAATTTCATTATAATCAATGCAACAGCTGCCAGTGCTAGTGGGGAGTGGTGATGCGGCAATTAAAATTTATTACGCTTATTTTGCATTTATTCCATTTTAATTTGTCGCTTAAATGTCAAAACTATTAAACTGATTATGGCCGATGGCGGGATTAATCATTGAGAGCTTTGCCTTTACATTTTCCCCCATCGATTTTGATCTCGTATTGGGCCTTAACTTTCGGTTAATTAAACTGGCCTACCTCGGTTTTCCCACTTTCCATCCATCGTGTTTCGCCAACGACCCCATTCGAGCCAAGTTCAGTTAACACATAACCACCCCGCATATTAACTTAATTATGATGATTAACATTTTCAGTGTAATTTCTGCCACCGCTCTCAATGCAATTTTCAATATGTATAATATATATGTGAGTATTTTTAACATGGCCACTATTTAAGCTGACCAGAACATCAATTTATTATTCAATTCGCTCTCTCACATTTCATTTTTTCTTTTTATTACGAAATAAAATGCCTTTGATAACGAAGCATTATCTCAGCTTTTGTTTGGGTCTTCAATGCGATATGGCGTGGTTCCGTTGTTGTCTTTCATCGAATTGCATAAATTATGTGTTCCACTCTTTTTTTTTAGATTTCCAAATTAATTGGCAGAATTTATATTTCTTTCATTTTTGTCGCAAAACTTGTTTGCTAACATCTCTATTCAGCATTTGCATATGAAATTCGTTTGGGTTTTCGGCTTGTGTTGCCTAATTAACCAAGAAGCTAGAACTTGGCTTGAACGATGCTTATTCGAAATTAAATTTACATCAATTTTTACACTATTTAACACACCCAATTAAGTGCAATTTGTGGCCGGCTTTGTTGTAGCTCTTGGGCATTTGTAATGAGGCGTACCTACTCATCTCGTCCCAGCCATTAGTATTTCTCCGGCTTTGGCTACAAACCGGATTGTTAGCTAAACATTTTTTACATTTCGTCTTGCCTACCGCTAATGAGGGGCAGGGGACCCGTCTATTAAAATTACTCATGGCTGGCCATAAATATCGATTAAGGGGGAGGTTTTTCAATCAATTTAAGCGGCAAAAAGGGGGCGGAGAAGTGGTAATGAGACAAGTTAAATAAGAAAAAATCTGCAGAAGTAAAGTCGCCGGGTCAAGGGCAGTGACAGGGGCAGAGACAGGGGTCCTGAAAAACGCTCCTTCGCCGGCTTCGGTTACTAATCCAATTAGAATTATGCCGCCGGCCGGGAAGTCGCCTTTGTAGGTGTTCCCTAATTAGATTCACGCCGGTCAGGCGGTTTCCTGTGCGTAAAAAAATTCAATTAATATTTCGTCTAGAAATCCAGACATTTTTCATCCAGAAATAGAACGACAATTGCTGGGTATTTTTCCATTTCATTTATTGTTTTCATGAACAAAAACGAAATAAATTGTAAAAAGAAGTCAAAGGTAAAGTTAAAATTACTTTTAATTAGAATCTTCTATATTCAACAAAAGTTAACACAAACTATATTGTTAAAATAATGCTCTTTGAGGACAATAATAACAAAAAAAAAAAAAATATATAAGACATATATGTTTTTTAGTGAGATACTACTTCCATTAAATTATTAAAACTATTCAAAATATTTTTAGAAAAATCGAAAAAATTATTCAAACATTTTACATCAATTTTACACGAGTCACCAAGTGGCCAGATGGCGCCAATAGAGTGGCTTAACATTTCCTAAAATAACTAAAGCACCACCTTTTGGTTTGGTCGACGATCATATATTTTATAGCATAAACTAGAACCAATTTTATTCCAAAATGTTCTTGAAGATCTTGTGAAGGTTCCCATTGAATGTACAAGAATATTTAAAGTTCAAAATATGATTTAGAAAACATTAAATAAGCCAACAAATATATATTAACAAATGGTCAGAAATAATTTAAAAATTAGTATTATTTTATACTAAACGTGGTATTTTAAATCGTGACAGCACTGGTCATACTGCGCAAATGACTTACTCATTGTTATCTTGACTTTTATCTCTATTTTCGGGCCACTTTAAAGGAAACTGGTCATATAATAGCCACTTCACTTCTTATTTTTATAACGTCACGAATATTACGCGACATCACAGACTTTGTCTGAATACGTTCTCTACCGCTCTTTATCAATGTTTTGCACCTTTTCGCTGCACGTCCTGTACCAAATTCTTTTAAAACAACACAGTCACACTGATCGCATTCGACGAGAAATAAAGCTTCGGTCACTCTGATCGCGTAGAAATAAAATATTTTTTGCAAATCGCAAAGTTTATTTAAATCAACAACAAAACGAAACAGGCGCGGCCACAAATTCCGCTGCTACTTGCCCGGAAACGTCCACAGTATTTCCCATTCTTCGCGAGCGGCGGGTGGCGGATAAAAACGGTGAAAATGAGACCGCTTTGAAGTGGAAATTCCAAGTCGATTGCCGCACGACGACGTCATCGCCAGTCACAAACACACACACACGCGCCGAGACACCGAAACACCGACACAACGACACTAAAGGTGCTCACAGAGAATTCATTGAGATTGTTGTAAATTATGAAAGCAATTTATCAACTGAACCCCGAGCTGGAAACTGGAAATCGAAGGAAGAGCGACAAAAGCGAAGGAAGAAGAACAGCGACTTGAGCTACGGGAGCGGAAGAGATAAACGCGCCTCGATCGGCAGCAGATACACAAAGAGAGCGAGAGAGTTGTGCCCATGTACTTGTTGCTGGATAGTTGACCTTTGGGAGCGCCATAATTTAAATCTCGAGTGTTTTTGTGTAAGTACGCTAATTAATTCACGAATAAAATGGCAAAACGCTTTAATGGCAAGCTCATCGTTAAAAAAAAAATGGCCAAGGTAAAAGCCGCAACAATGGATAAACAACAACAACAGCAGTAACAGCAGAGAACTAACAGCTCTTGGAAGGTTAACAGACCCATTAGCAGCCACTGTTAAATGCCAAACGTATTAGTAATCAAAACGGTACATAGTGTTTATATTGCTTATCGGCCAAAGGACGCCCATAATTCATATTCATTCACTGAATATTTTCGGGAAAAACTTTCCGCTGCCAAAGCACTTCTAGCTACATATTTTGTTGTTTTCGCTTTTCTCTATTTTTTGTATTATTATTACTATTATTTGGCCTGTCATGCGTGCGACAAAATATTAAAAAAGACACGAGGAGGGAAGATATAGAGGAGATGCCGACGCTATATCCGCCGAGCGACAATCTACGAAAATAAACACACACGAGCCAGCTGAATGGCCTCAACAACCCCCTCCCATACAGCCAGACCCCCTTCCGCCGCTCTGATTCTACGCCCATGACCATGTTTTAGTTTCATTTTCCATTTTTCGAAATAATACCACAATACACACACGCAAAAATAATGACTTTCCTATAATAATTTTGAGGATTTCGGCCTTAATTGTTTGCGTTTTCAGCAACCGTTTGCCATTCGTTTGGATGCAGAGAGAGAAAATATTGCAAATAGTTCGGAACTTTTAGAGATTTGATAGGTTTAGTTTGTTCTCTAGTTTTATTGTCAAAAAGAGCTTTAATTAGTTTAAAATGGCCTTTAGATGAGTAGGAAATCAAATGACTCTCTCGTCTCTGATTTATAGTAATAGTTTATATATTTATTTATCCATTTCAAGCAATACAGTTTTGTAATCAATAATTTCTATGGAAAACTGTTATTAATAGGTAACCGGGAAGCTGATTTCCCGTATTATTTCAGTTGTAAATTGTTTATTCTTTTTGGGTTTCTCTGTGTATATTGTTGAACGTTTGTTTATGAATTCGAACGTGTCTGTCGGGTATTTAGGATTCCCATATGCAAACAATTGAAATTATGGTTCGGCTGTTTTTGTTACCTGTTTTTGCTTGCAATTTGGAAATTCGTAATGAGTGATTTCATGAGATTTCGTGCGATTTTCCCCTGCTGTATTTGCATGCACTTGTGTACGGTTTGGAAGTCAACCGTTTCAGTCAGTTTTGCAGTCACTGTGTGCTAATTACTATTCTCGATAAAAGCTTAATGTTTGCCTTGGTGCTGTTGCTGTTGTTGTTGTTGTTATTGTTGATGTTGTAGCTGGTCTTCATTACGCAAACAAAAGATAAGCCACACAATTGCTTGTGGGCAGCAGCTGCTCGAAAGCTCGAAAGTGTCGAGTAAAGCAGACGAACGTGCCAACTGCTGCTCGAATGCTTAATCATTCGCTCATTGGCTCAAAAGCCCATCTCACACACTGACTCATCCACCCATTGAAAAGAACAAAAAAGTAAACAGAAAAACAGAAAAACATAAAAACACTAACAATTTCGCATTACTCGAGCTGCCATTGAAAGCGTTGCCTGTTGTTGCCTTTTGTACAGTTTGAGCGGCACTGCAATAAGTGGTTTTCTCCTCCGCAGAAAGCAGTATGGACACCCGCATCGAACTGGAGCTCCAGCCGGTTGGCAAGGAGCAGGAGCAGGAGCAGGAGCAGAAGCAGCCGGAACAGAAGCAACATGAGGATGACACTAAGCCCCAGGAAACGCAGGAGGCTGAGGATAACCATCTCCAACAAAAGAGCCTGCTAACGCCCGTTAAGATCATAAATGCCTCGAATCAGTCACCAAGTGGCAACTCCATTCAAGACCTGGAGGGCACACCGCGGACGCCTAGAACGCCGCCCCCGATGAATATGCAGCCGGGAACATCCCGTCAGCTCTTCAGGGACGCCGCTCTAGCCCACGGTGCCCAGAAATCCACAGCTCTGCTGCAGCATGAACTAAACAATATTGCCGCCACCCAGACGCCGGTCTCGAAGCTCCGTAGTGCCAGCTCCACGCTGGATGCCAGTATTTCACGAAATCCCTCCACCACCGGGGGCAAGCATGAGAAAAAGATCGGACACCGGCGAGTGGCCGAGGGTGGCGAGGTGACCTACAAGAAGATCCAGTCCAAGCAGATTATGGGCTCCATACAGCTGGGCATCCAGCATACGGTGGGCAGTCTGGCCAGCAAACCGAAGAGGGATCTGCTGATGAATGACTTTTGGGAAATGGAGACCATATCGTTTCCGCCAGATGGTTCCTCGATCACACCAGCTCATCACTACAGCGATTTCCGGTTCAAGGTGTATGCGCCCATTGCCTTTCGCTACTTCCGGGATCTGTTTGGCATCGCACCCGATGACTTCCTCATGTCCATGTGTGCCTCACCGCTGAGAGAGCTCTCGAATCCAGGCGCTTCTGGATCTATATTTTATCTGACAGACGATGACGAGTTTATCATCAAAACGGTGCAGAAAAAGGAGTGCGAATTTCTGCAGAAATTGCTGCCCGGTTACTACATGAACCTCTCGCAGAATCCCCGAACCCTGCTGCCCAAGTTCTTTGGACTCTATTGCTTTCATTACAACTCGAAGAATGTGCGATTGGTGGCCATGAACAATCTGCTGCCATCGGACATCAAAATGCATGCCAAGTACGACCTGAAGGGCTCATCATTTCGCCGCAAGGCCTCCAAGGCGGAGCGACAGAAGGCTAGTCCCACGTTCAAGGATCTCGACTTTGCCGAGCACCATCCGAACGGCATTTTCCTGGAGACGGACAAGTACAATGCACTGATGCGCACCATACAGCGGGACTGCATGGTGCTGGAGAGCTTCCAGATCATGGATTACTCACTGCTGGTGGGCATTCACAATTTGGACCTGGCCGCCAAGGAAAAGCGGGAGGAGCGCATTCTAAATGCACGAGCCAAGCTGCAGCGCAAGGAGAGCGCCACCCAGGGACCCTCATCTCTGAACCCCGATGACGATGCCCCGGAGGCGGATCAAAATCAACTCCATACGGTAGCCTCATACGCCTCCATTCCGAGCACATCTGCTGGGACAGGAGGAACGGCATTGAATCGCACTCGCAGTATGAATCGTCAGCGTTTGGTGGCTCATTCCACAGCCCTGGAATCGATTACAGCTGACATGGATGTACCTCTGGAGGAGGACGAGGATGTGCCCTCGGGCGGTATACCCGCAAGATCGGAAAATGACGAAAGGTTGATCCTATACATTGGCATTATCGATATCCTGCAGTCATATCGCTTGGAAAAGAAGCTGGAGCACACGTTCAAGAGCATCCTGTACAATGGGGACACGGTGTCCGTTTGCCGTCCCTCGTTCTATGCTAAGCGCTTCCAAGATGCCATGGCCAAGCAGGTGTTCAAGAAGACGCCCACATTTCCATTGAAACATTCCCCCTCCAAGCGCAAGACCTCAGCCACTCAACTGTTGCGCTCGCCAGCCTCGCGTCTGCCACCACTGAGTACGCCGACCGGTGGACGGCAACCGGTCCTGACCATGCTCTCCGGCATGTCGACACCACCGCCGGCCTTCGACGACATCTCCGAGGAGGATATTACGGCAACCTCCACAACGACGCTGCAGCGTCAGCAAAGACAGAACGGCAATAGCCAATCGAACAACAATATCCATGGGGAGATGGAGGGTGCACCAGGTGCAGCAGGTGGTAGCAGCACAACCGGTGGCAGCGGGGAACCTAGCAGCACCTATCATACCCAGTACTCCTACGATGGTTCCATACGGACGGGCAGTGCCCTGACCAGCGACTTTAGCGATGATGAGTCGACGGGACCGGGATTGAGTTGCTCCCGTTCGCCTCTGAATCGTGCCCACCACAGTGTCCAGGTGACGACGGGCTATGTGGAGCAGATACTCCAAGCGCCACAGGACGAGGCAGAGCAGGTGCATGCAGATGTCAACGGCAAGGTCACGTTGACAACCACCACAATGACGACCACAAAGACGGCTCACATTCAGGGACCCAGCTACACATCCACGCTCGTGCTCAACGACCTGCCGCGCTGAGACTGGAAGCGGGACTGGCATTGGGTGTACAAGGTCCTTCAGCAAGGATCCATATATGTACAGCTTTCGGGTATGTGTGTGGGTGGGGGGCTTGTAAGGTGTAAGAGCGCCAGTCTCCCCATCTCGAAACAAAACAAAAAAAAAAGAATGAAATGGAAATACTGAAAACGAGCTCGTTTATCTTGATTAAACACAAAAACCAAAAACGAATACGTATTCGATATTAAAATTTATGTGGCGCCTGTGCTAATTGACTGCCAACCAGCCACGCCTCTCAGATGCCGATGCCGCCGCCCCCTCCACACACACACACACACACACATACAGCCTAGGAAAATTTATAAATATTATTTGGCTTTACGTTTTTTTTTCTTTCTGTTGTTTTTGCGTTTGTGTGTGGCCTTAACTGAACTTTGTTTTAAAATCTCGAAATCATTGTGAACGGGAATCAAACTACTTGGACGAAGTGGAGATGCTGGGGGGGAGGGGATCAAAAAGACGAGAAGAAAACTCAGTTATTGTCTTTAAATCTATAAATATCTTTGTATGTTGCTGTATTATAAAGTGCGTTTACGTATTCTAAGATGCTCATGTAAATAAACGAAACGATAAATAAATATATATATATATACATTTTATACGCCCAATGTCCAGTGTCCTTGGGGGGACGGGGGACGGGATTTTCCGGGCGCTGACACTTATTGGAGCTCTGTCTGCGGCTGACCATAAATCACTTAATGATTTTCAATGTTGCTATTAAGCACCGTTAATTTTTATCGCCTTGCAGCATTGTTAAGCCTCTCCAGCCAGCCAGCCGGCGTCAATTGTGCAATATTTATTGTGCCAGCGAAAAAGGATTTCCCCGGTTCGAAATTGTAATGTGGGCATGGAGCTAACAGAGAGAGCTCTCCATTAATTAGCCCATCGGCCCAGGGACAGTGATTTTCATTTTGTGTATCCCGTGATTCGGGATACCAAAAAAGAAGGGGGATATTTAGTGATATATGAGCATGGAATGGGAGTCTTAAATGGCGAAATTATGGCCAATTAAATTGAACTATTTTATATTATCAAAAAATACCTAATAAAACGTGAAAGAGTCAAGATCAGTGGTATACTAAGACCCCAAATATGTACAGAATTTAAAGAGTGTTAAAATTATTTAAAATTGTTTATAAATTATTTTATAATCTATAAAAAGAATGAGATTCTTTTGATAGTCATTACCCAAAAGGGATTCTTTTAATTATAATAATTAGCGTTTTAAAAGTTGACTTCTCACATCCATTTACATACATATGTATAATAATCCTTATTACATAAAATTACGCAAAAAAACAATATTATTACGAAATGCGTTAGAAGCATTTAATACTTTTTGTATTCATATTTAACTGTAAGTGGGCAGCAAATATTTGTTGGGTTTTTATTGTCGTGCATTTTGTACTAATTGAATACAATTTTAATTAATTGCTTAATGAATTCGATAAATATGCGTGTGCAGCGAAGAGTGGTGGTGCTTGTGTGTGGGTGCATTGACCGTAGGGAAAAATTGCAGAAGAAAAAAAAACAAATACATTTCGTCCTTTATTTATTTCATTTTGTTTACTTGAAACAAACACTTGGTCAATATTTGCACTGAGAGTGAGGCAGAAGTTGACCAAATGCCACATTTGTGGGCCAAAAAAAGAGTGAGTGATAGAGAGAGACATAGTGTGAGAGGTCAGAGTTCACTGGGCATGCAAAATAAACTTCCCCACTCATGCATAACACAAATAGTTGCACTCTCTCCCACCGATCCAACAAGTTCCTCTTAATACATATGTATGTATGTCACATTATGTAATTATGGCAAAAACAAAGTTTAATAAATATGTAAACTGCAAAGTGCAGAAACCACACAAAATTAAACAAAATGAAACACGAGTTCGTTGGGTTTTGCGATGTCACACGAAAATTGTTTTGCAGCATAATTAGTTTATTCCATTTGCATAATAGAGACCCGAATCTGTGAATGCTTTGTCCATTCGGTTTTCACTCCAGTCCATTTTCATTTCCATTCCCCCCCATGACCACCTTGTCCTCCGCTCCCCCCACCCAGAAATTCATTTGCATTTCCAGCATTCCGGAGTCCGGTGGAGCGCCCCTTCTTTATGCTTATAACTCAACAGATTTGGCCTGTAAAATCTGCATAAATGGCCCACAATTTGGGGCATTCACATCAATTATTTAGAAATTATTGCACCGTAATGTATACACAGTGGAACAGTTGGACACCTGGCCGGCCATATGCCAAATATCATTTTGATGGGCCTCGAGTCTCCTTCAACTTTCCAGCTTTCCCTTGAATCACTCGAGTTGAGATGAAATTTTAAATGGAAATTGAGGGGGGGGGGGGGAGTCCCAGCATTTCATTGATTAAAATAATGATTTTTATCAGTTTCGGGCGGAAATTTAATGTTTTTTGTAACGGATATTACGTCAATGTTCAGGCATGTGTGTGTGTGTCTGCTCTCCCCTCGTAGCAGCGGGATGAATGACCCCGGAATAACCCGAGTGTATTGGCAATGAATCCACAAGTCCAGCCAAGCGGCAATTGCATTAAATTTAATGAATTTTAAGCCTGTTAAACGAATGAGTTCAATTTATTTAAATGATGGACACTACTGATATCCCCTTCATTTCTCTTTCTTTCCATTTCAGGCATGTCCTTCCAGCGTAGCTACAGTAAAGTGTGGTGGGGCTCGGAGCAGTCCTCCCTGACCAGCGGCGGCATCTATTCGAGCTTCAGTGGCAGCCACTCGTCCGGAGCACAGAGGCAACCCACCTCCCTGGGCCCGTTGGGCAATCTCTCCTGCATCCAAGAGGTGGAGGATGAGCAAAATAGCTCCAAGCTATCCTGGCACAAGCACGATAGTCCCGGCAGTCTGCGCAGTCAGGTGAGCATATTATTGCAATCCATTTGATTGTACAACCCAGAGGCGTTATTCCAATTTAAGTTGAGGAAAGCTCCGATTAGTGGTGGCTCTAAGAGGCTTTAGTTGCTATAATTAGGCAGACTTTCATTGTGTAATAAGGAAATTGAATACCCTTTTACTTATTCGCAGGATTCGGGTTTTTCGGATAATGAGGAATCACATCAGCTGCAGCATCGCCAACAATCACAATCCCCGCAATCGCCTCAGTCGGACGACAAGCAAACCCCCACGGCCACGCCCACCTCGGTGCGTTCCGTGGCCACGCCCCCAACTGTGGTACGCCGCGTGGGCAACTCAGCGTTCTACTCGCCGCTGATCAGTGTCTCCCGCCGGATTTCGTTCACCAGCGGCCAAAAGACGCCAAAGGCGAAATCTGACAAGCAAGAGGAGGAGGCGGAAGACCAGGACGAGGAGGATGCTGTGGATGCGGAATTGGCGGCTAGCCGCAGTCGGCTTTTCGAGCAACTGGATAGCATAAAGCTGGACGATGAGGCGGAGCTTGTGACGGCGGAGGAGGATTCACCGCCTCCACGTCCGGCAATAAGACGCCGTCGGCGAATTATGCGAAAAGCCAAACCGGAACCGGAAGAGGGTTCGGCCACCGAGGAGGAGGAGCAAGAGCAGGTTTCTGCGCCACCACCGCCTCCATACAATAACGAGACCGTTTACTTGGGCGAGGCACCACCGCCCTACAACAACGAGACCGTGACCTTTGGCACCACCGAGCAGGACGAGACCCTGCAGCCCCAGCCCTCTCCCCTAAGAGTGAGTGCTCTGCGATTCACGGCCAGCACAAGTACACCAAAGACGCGCTCGAGGATCGCAAAGAAGACGAGAAAACATCCAGAGCCCGTGGCCAGCTGGATGCAGGAGCAGCGCTGGGCCGGAGAGCCGGAAGTGATGTGCACCCTGCAGCACAAGTCCATTGCCCAGGAGGCGTACAAGAACTTCACCATCACCACAAGTGCGGTATGCAAACTGGTGCGGCAACTGCAGCAGCAGGCTCTGTCGCTTCAGGTGCACTTTGAGCGCAGCGAGCGAGTGCTCAGCGGACTGCAGGCCAGTTCCCTGCCGGAGGCCCTCGCTGGAGCCACTCAGCTGCTCTCCCACCTGGACGACTTCACCAGCACGCTGGAGCGTCGTGCGATATTCTTCAATGATGCCAAGATCGAGAGGAGACGCTATGAACAGCATCTCGAGCAGATCAGGACGGTGAGCAAGGACACGAGGTACTCTTTGGAGCGGCAGCATTACATCAACTTGGAGTCCCTGCTGGATGATGTGCAACTCCTAAAGAGACACACTCTGATCACGCTGCGCCTGATCTTCGAGCGATTGGTTCGCATTCTGGTGGTCAGCATCGAACAGAGTCGCTGTGATCTGCTCCTAAGGGCCAATATCAATATGGTGGCCACTTTGATGAACATTGATTACGATGGCTTTGCCTCCTTGTCGGATGCCTTTGTCCAGAACGAGGCAGTGCGTACTCTCCTGGTCGTTGTCCTGGATCACAAACAGAGTTCCGTGAGGGCCCTGGCTCTTCGAGCACTGGCTACCTTGTGCTGTGCTCCCCAGGCGATCAATCAACTTGGCAGCTGTGGCGGCATTGAGATCGTTAGGGACATTCTCCAGGTGGAATCTGCCGGCGAGAGAGGAGCCATCGAGCGCAGGGAGGCGGTATCCCTACTGGCCCAGATCACAGCCGCCTGGCATGGACCAGAGCACCGAGTGCCCGGCTTGAGGGATTGTGCCGAGAGCCTGGTGGCTGGATTGGCTGCCCTCCTGCAACCGGAGTGCTGTGCCCAGACATTGCTCCTCTGTGCCGCTGCTTTAAATAATTTGAGTCGAATGGAGGCCACCTCACACTACTCCATCATGTCCAACGAGGCCATATTTCGGTTGATTGATACCCTGGAACACCAGGACTGCGGCACCAGTGTCTTTCTCTATGTAAGTAGTGTTTATTATGATTGAAAACTATTTAAGCTCATTTATAAATTCATAAATAGAATGTACATATTTTTCCTCGTTATTAAATTCTAACTGAAATCCAAAAACCAAAATCCCAACAGGCCAGCCACTTTTCCGATAAAATTTTAATTTCCTGACATAAATTATCCTCTCATGTGCAGCTTTGCAATCAACAATTAAAATTCTCTTAATAAACAAATTTACCGAATCGATATAAATATATTACAACGCAAAAATGGCAACTAATTTAAATTCATTTGAAAGTAATCACCAATAAAATATTAGTAATCACAAATTTAACTTATCTTTAGGATGAAACTTAATTCAAATGAAATGCTTTCAATACATATAAATTAATATAGAAAATTTAAGAGAATATTTAATGAATTTTCATGGCAACAAATGTAATGCCTGAAGAACCTCCCCATATCCTTTATATCCTTGTGTTTCCGAACCTGACCTTGGATTGGAGCCGCCTGAATCGATTTCCTGCAATTTTTTGGGCAATTTTATTGAAAGCTTCTCGGAGCGTTGGCTCGTAAAATTTATTTGTGCATTTGCAAAGCAATTTTTTCGCAATCTTGGCCACGATTTTTCATTTGGCCCAGGCCTCGTCCCAAATATACACACACACACACACACCCACTTTGAGTTGCTTATTTTTTACTCATCAACATTTGCCACCCTCTCTCTCTGTTTTATTTCATCCGCACAGGAGCAGATCGTTGGGATGCTGCACAACATGTCGCTGAACAAGAAGTGCCACAGCCACTTGGCCAACGGCGTCATCATAAATTTCATCACGTCCGTGTACCAAACGGAATTCTACAAGACCTACGGCTCACGTGCGGAGAGCGATGCCCAGCGCCGCAGCATCAAGACCATTCTGCACACGCTGACGCGCCTGGCCAGTGATTCGCCCACGCTGGGAGCGGAGCTCCTGGAGCAGTGGCATCTGCCGGATCTGCTGCGCCAGTCCTTGGCCCTCAAGCCGCAAGTCGCCTCGGCCACATTGCCTTCTCCCCAGCAGCAGCACGGCAGGGATATATCCCAGTTGGCGCGACAACTGCTCGGTGTCCACCAGCAGGAGCAGCAGATGCTGGCCACTCCCGTGCCGGTGGGCACCTTCTCCAGTGGCCATCAGATGCCCGAGGCCCAAACGCAGACCAGTTCCAGTGCCAACTCGAAAACCAAGGCCAAGTCGGCGTCGTCGACGTTGCTCAAATTCAATTTAACACGTCAGGAGAGTTTCGTCTAGTGTTCACCACCTGAGTAGAGTTTATTTTGGAAGGATAAGGGAGCTACACGGAGAGAAAATGTAACAATCTATGCTTATTAACTATCTAATTACTCTTTATATTAGCCACATAATCTTAAAGCCAAATCACTTTCCTTAAAGCTTATTGCTATTATATATTGAAATTGATTTAAAACGTAAAAACTCAATTAAATTATCCTGTAAAGTAGTAAGACGTAACGCACAGCTTTACAATTTATTAATAAACCTATTAATACTTCAATGTGGCTGTGCGTTATTCAATTTTTATTTGAATATAATATCATAATTTCCTTCAGAAATTACTTATTTCTCTACCAAAAATACCCAAAAATTTCACACATATTTTGCAAAGATTTTTCTCTCTGTGCAGACACGTCCTTTGACCGGACACAAGCCGGAAACGCAGACGTGCGTCAAGTGTTATTACTTTGTCTAGGATGTTGCGTGACCCGTTTGGCCTCGCTCTCGCTCTCGCTCGCACCCCTCCTCCCCTCTCGCTTCAACGTTATCCTTGCTGCTGGATGTAAACGAAGTAATTTTTATATTTCCACTCAGGCAAACAAAACAAACTGAGGGGGCGGGGCAACGAGAAACAAAATAAATAGAAATACAATTTTTTTGTTTGGTTATTTTTGCTGTTGCCGAGGCAACTTTGGTATTCTTGTGTGCTTATAACAAGAATGCTCTTAAAGTGCTTTCTTTCTCTCTCTCTCTCGGCAGCCAGATTTGTTTTATGTTTTATTCAATGCAAATGCAACTTTGACATTTTGCATTCTCATTGTAAATATTTTTCCCCCGATCCCAGTTCGAAAACCAAACCCATACGGCTGGCAATTTAAAAACCAAAAACTCGGAAAATTCCTTAGATGTAGGAGCAAAGTCCTTTGTGCCAAATAAACTGAGAAGAGCAAAATTCAAACAATTTATTTGTTCAGTACTTAAAGCAATTGTATTGCATAACACACACTGTATTATATATGTATGTATGTATGTATCTAGCCTAAGTTTATTATAAGACTAAATATTAAAATTACACATTGCTTACATTGTAATTAATGCGATGAAATAAAACGTTGAGTTGTTTAAACTACAAATTTTAAGTGATTTGTTTGTTGGGTGAAAAGTGGTTTGAAATATGATTTTTTTAAGGGTTTTTAGGCATAATTGGTTATCGGTTTAATAGTTTCTTAGACCAAGCTTATCCCGAATACTTCGAAACATAAAAGATAAATGTTTAAATACAAATGGAAAAGCGAGTGCAATATTATTATTTGCAGATATAAATTACCATTGAATTTCCCTATCTTTAGCTTTAAGGTTTAAATGAATACGAATATCCACATAGTTTAATGCTTGTAAAGTCGAAACAATAGATTGAAGTAAACGTTCATTGGATTTATACTGTAATAACAGGGAATTACTGGCAAATTCAACAAACATTGTGCTCTCTGCTCTCAAAGCTGTTTTGCTTTTCCCCTGACTAGTTCTCTTTTATATTCTTTTGTTCACAACATTATGTGTGCTTTGTAGCAGTAGAGCAAGCTTACGGTGGTTAGACACACTTTTACTGTTATCCCTGTCCGGGCTTCCTGCCCCCTCGTCCTGCGGAAAAATTCTCACATCGCCCGGAGTCCAAATGAAAACATACAAAAGTAAATACTGCACTGATCGCCATCTCGGCGTGCAAATCCACAGATTCCCACAGACTCACTCTCGCACTTTATCGGACATTGGAAATCAGAGCTTAGTGTGTGTTAGCCATGAAGCTGTGAGTGTGTGTGTGTGAGTGACAGGAGACAAGCAAAGCTGGAAGCTGAAGGCCAAAGGAAAGTTAAAGGGTTTAAAGCCGTTAAGCGATTTTAAATAGTTTTATTTCACATTTTTATAAGAGATAAAGGGTTTCATCAACTTTAAAAAATAAGTGTAGTTTTAATTGGGATTTCAAGAAGAGTAAATGAAAATATTATTATTTAAAGTATGTTAGTTTGTGCTATGTATCAAAATTTAACATTTTCTACCATTAAACAAATACAAGCTACATTTAGAAAGTTATGTTTGCAATAGTCAAATAATATATTCGTTTTTCAATATCAGAAAAGCAATTTAGTTTGAATATTTTCTATTTAAAAATGAATAATAAGACCCCTCTCTTAAACTCTCAACCAAGAGGAATTCTATATTTTCTGTGACTGTGGAATATTTTTAGCAAAATTCAATATTTTTTTAAATAAAGAGAAACTTTTCAAAAACTCTTTATCAACCCAGTTCTAAGTAGTAAAATATTTCATAACCTGTGAGTCACTGAAGTGAATCCATCCATATTTTATCTCGGTTTGGATTCCTTATTTAAATAGGGTAGCTCAAACTATGCAAAACGCTTTGGCCTGGCTTAGATGTCAAAAAGCGTGCTAACTTCACATCCTCCATTCAGCTCCAATCCCCTCACTACGAAATCCTTCCTTGCCTGTCGATATCCGAATCGGGCATAAACAAGTTCTTTAGAGTAGATTGAAGTTTTATAATGTTGGCATATTTTGCATGGCTGAGCCTGGAATGAGCAAAGATGCTATGCCATGGCAATGTGTGTGTGTGTGTGTGCTTCCATTGAAATGTGCCACACACACACACACACACAAGCGGAGAGAGAGAATCCTGAGACCCTGTCCCGAGCTTGAGTGTGTTTGCTTGTGGCATGCGGAATGCCCGACTCAGATCCAAAGTGTTGCGGCATTTGATGCCTTCTTCCATAAGTGTGTGTGTGTGTGTGTGCGTATTATGACAAGTATGGCTGACATCTGGGGGAGGGGGGGAAAGCGGAAAGCAAGGAAATAGTAAAGAAACAGGATCTTAGCCAGAGGTGCACACACAGGACATATGCGACGAAATGTCCGAGACCAAAAACTTTTTCTATAAAACACTTTTGCAGTAAACTTTAACGGGCACTCTTTGTGTTTGTATTAATATATATTTCAAACTTTGATTTAATACACGTAAAAAACTTTAATATAAATAAAAGATTTTCTAAGATTTAATAAATATTTAAAACGGTAAAAAAAGGTAAGCTTGAAATCTAATTTAAAAAACATATTTATACCATATGAAGATAAGATGTTTAAATCACTTATAATTCAAGATCCTTTCAAGATGTCCTTAGAGGTATCGTGTCCCCTGGCTCATCACGTGATCATCTCTCCTCCTGGAAAACCACCTTATGCCACGTGGAAAGCGACCCATTGACCTCGACTCTAGTCTCCAGTCTAAAGCCCGTTTATCGTGACTGGCTTATCTATATGTGTGCTCTATAGGTGGAGTGGCAAAGGAACGGGGCTCTGTGGCACTGCTTTCATGATTTTTATAGCATTTGTTGCTGGTGCAGGAAGTGCCTTTAGTGATTTCCGCATGTGCCCGCCTCGGTCCTGTTTACACAGCGAGCATATTGCGGTTGACACATTTTGTGCGTTTATGTTTTTGAAATGTGTTCGCTTTTCCTCCTTTTTTTTTGTATTTTCTATTTTTCTATTTTTTTCTGGTTTCTGTTTTCCTTTCCCCACCGACTTTAAAGTGCCCGAGACCGGAATAAGAACGCTTCAGACAAACGCCATGAAAAATGCATGGAACGGGCGGGGAAAAAACACGTTTCCAAGAGGCAAAAGCTGGCAAGTGAAGCGTAAACAAACGATTTCTGAAACAATTATGGGCTAAATAGTTGGGAGAGTGCCTGGGACGAGTTCTTGTGTCATAATTAGGGCCTTTTGCACGTGCTCAGGGCGGCGGCAACGCGGCGATAACAGTTGGCCCCAAAAACTTTTCCGACCACTATCAACAGCTAAAAGCGTTAAAAGTTGCCACTTGGGCGAAAGTTGCACCTCCGAGGCGGCGGCAGTGCAACAATGATGGTGCAACAGCGGCAATCAGCCGGCGAAACTCCATGTCCTGGAAGCCACAACAAAGGGGGGCGGCACCACGAAGCCAAGTTACTCTGTCAGAACTGTGGATGGATCTGCCCGTGTTAAATTGTCTCTAAAACCAAGTCACTGGATGGATTCCTTGTATTCTGTGGTCCTGGTAAAGTTCGGATTCGTTGAAGGTAAATTGTTTTAGATATAAAGTTAGAGGAGTTATCAAGCAACTTGTTTCTGCATTTGCATTAAATTATTTATGAAGATCTTTATTTATATGAATGGATGGAAAATGGTAAACAACTTTTAGTAGAGAATAAAATAAAAATCAAATTGAAATCATTACAAAAATATCCTTAAGCCTTCGGGTGAGAGATCCATTAAAGTTCACTGCCAGGATAAACTCTCAACCTCTACCCGCAGAGGTGGATGCCCCAGCCTGGGAGATAATAGGGCCTGGGATAAGTTTTTACGTCACTCCACTTAGGGGCTGCAGTTACCATAGGCACTTATGCTGAAGCCAAGGACATGCAGGATGTGAGAACTGCACTTAAATGCAACTCCTGCAGTGTTTTCCTTACACTCCTTTTTTTTCCTGAACAGCAAGCTTATCAGACTTTTGCCGCCGGGCCAAGCAAACACACACACACACACTTGGGTTACTTCCTCAACCGTAGTTCCTCTTCCACATTTCCCTCCCACACATGAGATTTACTCCGACTTCGGGGACTTCAGTGCAATTAGGATAAAGCGCGAAGGGCGAGTTTGAGTGCCGGGCTTTGAGCTCCACTTTTGATGCGGCTATAAACGAGTTGTCATTATTAATGCCTGCCCAGTACACACCGCCCACCGCCCACCGCCCACCGCCCACCGCCCACCGCCCACTTTTCCTTTTTCCCCCCTCCCCCTATAAACCAAAGCATTATTAACTGTGGAGAGAATGGATTGCGTATACGCAACGTGTCCCCCGAGTGAGAACTTTTGCCGCAGGCCGATGGGGGCCCAAATCCTTTGGCATTATCATGCGATTATTAGCCAATATTTTATTTCGCACCATTTCTTACACCATTTGCTTCACAGCCATAAGCATACACATTACTTTGGCTCCGCTCTTGGCAAGGTCATAAATTTTTATTTGTTGCAGCAAAGGGTTGTAAAGCGTCGCCATTATGTTTGCTATGTGTTCGTTTTTTCTGTTTTTTTTTTTGGGGTTTCGTCCTGGTTTTATTTGCCTCGCACGCAGACGTGCACAAGATGCGTCAAAAATCGAGTGGGGTGGGCGGAGGCCCCGCCTGGGCGTGGCAGCTGAATTTATGGCCGCAAATTGATTGTAAGTGCATAACGAAAACTGGAGAATTTCCCGGCGACTGTTTCTGTTTGATTCCTGTTCAAGTGTGGCATTGTTTGCCACCGAAAGACAGCAGTTATCAAGGGGGGAAGGGGTGGCTGTTGGCCATGGTCGTAGGCTGAGCACCCTTGGCTTGGCCACAAAAACAATCAAAACTGTTGACCGCAATTCGCAGCAATTGGTTTTGCCATTCGTTTTTTGCCAGTTTTTAGCTCTGCGGTTATGCGGATCAGGGGGGGAAATCGAGGGGCGGAAGTTATGTTTGCCACAGTTTTCCAGAGATATGAAACAAGACAGGCAAACAGCTTCATTGTTGCTCAGCTTTATTGTTGTCTTTTTTTTTTTTTTTTGCTTTTTTATCCATCTGCAGCTGCTGGAAAATGCATATTGAAAATTGTGCAAACAAAACTGGGGAAAATGCAGTCAATTTTCAGTCGTGTTGTGTTGTCTTCGGTTTGCTTGTCATTGGCAAACTGTGTGTCTGTGCGCTGGCTGATGTTGCCTTTTGTTTTGCCACATCTGGTTGCAGTATCTTGCTACATCAACATCTACTTCTTCCCGGACCTGCTTCCCTGCTGCCCAGCTCAGTGTCCTGCCTCGAAAATTGACACATTGAGCGATGAGGTTTGGTTAATGTGGCCAAGAGAAGCGTCAAGAGGGGGATGGAAAAAGATGGAGAAGAATGCCAAATAATTGCAAATACTGGTAAGAGATATTAAGTTGCATGGCTTGCAATTGCAGGCACCAAGAATCCATCTAGAATATTTGGGACTGATGAAAATCTGTTCAGCAGCACACTGGAAAAAGTATCTAAGGACTATTTATAGATAGATCTCTTTCACAAATAAGTCGTTATCTTCTGTAAATAAAAGTTATTATATTAGAAAGTTATTTGCTTAGAAATTATATTAAGGAAACATCTGGAGTTGTAGCAGTCTGCACTTTGAGAAAGTTTCATTCTGAAACCTCTTTATCACCATGAGATATTGTTATACTTTTCATGCTTTAATTAAAAGTAAACTAGGTATACTGTTGATAATATTATCCTTCGCTTTGTAAGTGATTTCCAAAATCCCATGCTGCATTATTTACATTAGATATGAGATGAAACAAACCTAAATTCCACATTTCAAACACCATTTTTTGGCCGTGCAATGCGAAATAATAGCACCCCCCCTTCTTTGGCCCATTAAATTGTATTTTATCTCAATTAGCGCAAATATTTTGCGGCTGCCATTGCCATTGCCATTGGCAATGTGGCAGGGCCAAAACGGGGCGAGCGGGTAAAGTCGTTAGCCCAGGGGGCAAAGTGCCAGTCAGGAAGCTTCTGATGCTGCATTTGCATTGCTGCAGTGCAAATTTGATGCTGCTGCCTTGTATTTGCTTGGCAAATGCTTTTTCTTTCGTTTACCCACACTGCTGGCAAAAATAAAATGGCCAGAAGCGAATCCTTTTTGTGCAATTTCTATCACAAACATTTGGAGAGGCTTTTAGCGCAGACAGCAAGCAACAAAAAATAAACCTCTCCCCCTTCTCCCCTTCCCCCCTCAATTGCAAACGCATTAAAAATTGTGCAAAATTAATGACATCATTAGCAATTTTCGGCGGCATGGAGGCAACGTCCAAGGACATTGGAGTTTGTCATTTGTCAAATGCAAACGGCACAGATCTCCTCGTCCTGCCGCCCCACTGATGGCAATTTGAGTGAGCCGGGAGTGGATGCATGTAATGAAAGCTGGCAAAACATTAGAACCGCATATAAACACACTCCCGCAGGGCTCGCAGCACGTAGGTCCGAGGGCCTGGCCAAAAACAGGGTCTCGTCCTGGCCGACAGCTGATGCTGATGACGGACGTGACAGCTGAACAATGCCGGACCGGACCGTGGCCCGCCACGACCCGAAAGTAGGCAACCGAAATGAATTCTTTATATGAAAAGGTTTTCTTTTTTTAAATAAATGAATGCGAGTCCCGAAAATATCACGCGGCAGGCGGAAAGTTAAAAATGTTTTGGCCGCAACAAAAGGAACCGAGCGAATGAATCAAATGGAAAACTTTCCCAGACCGTGTGTTTTAGATGTGCCACACGCATCGAGTCCATTCGCTGGCAGATTGCGTTTAAATAAAAATCAATTTTGTTTAACTAATTGATTGAAGCGGATGTGAAAAGTTGCAGCGATATAGCAGGAATGGTTTAAAATTAAAACGTTTTGATTGAGACAAAAGATTGGCTTAAATTGGGGAATAAATTAGAAGCAGAAACATTGCTCCATTTTTTATTTAAAGAAATAGCAGCATTGCTAAATGAAGAAAATCAATTTGTGGAAATTTGTATTAAAAATAGTAAACATTGGATTTTTGTTGAAAATTAACCAATTCTGAAGATTTAATAAGGATAGAATTGGCTTATAAAATATTTGAACTTTTTATACTATAAAATATTAGAGTTTTTTATACTATATAATATATTTGCGTTGAAATATGTCATAGAAAAATGTTAGAAAATTAAATAATTACCTCTAGTCATTAAACAAATTCATTAAGAAAAGTTGTAGAGATTTTATTTATATATAAAAAGATACAAAGAACCTAAAAACCATAAATTATCTTTCAATAATATCTTCTATGACTGTTGTAATACTCTTAAGCTCACTCTCGAAAAAATCACCTAAGAGAAAGCGTATTTTGTGATTCACCCAAACACAGATTTCCATTTTTGTTTGCGTTAAGAGATTACCAAACTGAGAAAGTTACACAAAGCATTATCCTGCCGCAACCCCCCCGCTCGCTAATACCCGGTGTGTCTGTCTGTCTGTGTGGGGCAGCATCCAGGATCTGGCACAGGTGGTCAGCAGTGGCAAGCAAATGATGTCAGCCATTACAATGCAAGAGTCAAAAGTTGAATTTTAATCAAAAAAAAAAAAAGAAAGGAAAGGAAAGTAAAAGAAAAAGAAGAAAACGCTTGAGTGGGTGGAGCTGCAGCCCGCAGAGACACAAAGAAAGAGGCCACATGTTGTCTCTGGAAGAGTGTGTGTGTGTGTGTGTGTGTGTGTGTGTGGCCGGCATGATTAATGAGACGGTGTTGAACGTTTGCTTGACATGACCCAGCCACACACAAAGCCACACTCACACAAACATAAGTACATCCACACAGGAAGTGACACTAGGCCACAGGAAAAATGAAATCCTTTTGTTAACGTGTTCATCGAGTTTGGGCTTAGATAGCTTAACTCATTGAAAACTAATATAAATATGTCAATAATGGTAGGTTAAATATGGTAAATACTCACTCTCTATATAAATTGTAGAACAATAGATCCAATAAATATCACAGTTGGAGGGAATAAAGCTGTAGGGATTGAAAGGAATTATGTAATTAATGTGTGAATCATGAATTATTTTCAAATTTCATCATATTTGTGGTTCATAAATAATACTTTATCAAACTAAGTTTTAAAGGTTAAGCCATATATATTTGTAATTATTTTTAGGATATATAAAGGTAACATCTTGAATTAAACTCAATATAGTTTATGCCTTATTTCTTTCAGCCTTTTCCAAGATTTCATTAAGTAAAAATTTCAAAACTTCTTATTAATATGTAACCCATTTTTCCCTCCAAGTCTTATTTGTTAACTGGTGTGGTTTTGCGTTAGTTTGCAACACAAATTGAACTCGACTCGGCGTCGACTGCAGGCGACATCGTTCAATTTGTTAGCCTTGAGCTGGCTCCTTGGTTCAATTGTTCAATTTGTGAAAAATACGCTCTCTAACTATAAGCCACACTATGTGTGTGTGCTATATATGTTCTGGAAACGCTTAGCGACGTGACCTTGCCGGACCGAAGATGAAATTGAAATCCAATGCGCAGGCAAATAATAATATTTGGCTAACCTGAAAAGCCCTGATGTGCGGGGTATCTGGTTACCCCTCACATTAAACATCCATACACATGTGTGTGTGTGCTATTCGAGTTGAATTTCCCTTTAAACTATCGGCGATAGTGGGGAGAAGGTGGCCAAGAAATTGAACTCAGCTGAAATTTCTTTCTCTTTACGTATCAATTTTATAACCTTAGACCGAAAAGCGTACAAAATCACAAAATACAAAATGAAAATAGAGCAGGCAAGTTGAGAGAGAGGGGGAGGAGGTGGAGGCAGGCATCGTCCTGAAAGGACGAGTAGTGAAATCGAAGTTCGATAATTTATTTTCCTGCCATTCCAAGCGATTTCTCTCATGCGGCGTAGTACATTTATTACTTATGCTAAGGAGCAGCAAATATACATACACATATATATATATATAGGTGCAGGATATCGGATGAGAGTGTGTGTGTGTGTGGGTGGCATTGCATGCCTCGGATTATATATGAGTGCGATTATTTTAAGTTACGTTGCTTAAATAGCAGCCAACGTATGAGGAGCATCCTGCCTGCCCTTCTCCCTGCCATCGTTTTATATTGAAAACACATATCCAATGTGTAAGTACGTACGTCTGCCTTAATTTGCTTGTGTATGCTGCCTGTGAAAGCTGAATAAAATCCCTCTTCTCACTTTCTGTGAGAGAACTCAGAAAAAATTGATAATTTAAAGGAAAATAGTTGCAGAGAAGTCAAGTACACTTAAATCCCTTTTCCTCGCGGCCTGTAATTACAGATAATGGCCTACTTTGGAAGAAGGAAGAAGAAAAGAAACGACAAGATTTAAAACTTAATAAGGACTTCCAATTAAAAGAAAAACATATCCTTTGCTTTATTGGTTGAAGTAAGCGCTTGACATATAATGTTTTATATTTAATTAAGAACTTTGCTCTTCTGCAAATAATAAACAATATTTAAAATAATCTTCTTACTCTTTATATAATTATCTTAGCATATTTATTAAAGGGGGCTTTCAATCTTTTTCAGTGTAAACTTGGTTCCCCTATATAAAGTACCCATTAACGTGCATAAATTCTACCTAAATGGCACCCAAAAAACTTTATTCTATTTCAATATGTTGATGGTCGCCCATTCAGAGCCAATCAACATTGTTGCTGTCTCTGACCATCCCAACCGCCTCTGGAAGCCCGGGAAAATTGTGGCCAACAGCAGCTTTGTAGACCGTTAAATGGCTTATGAAAACTCACTCAACTCCATTACCCGGCTCAGACAGTGACACCCTGAGGAGATGGTCACCAACCGCAGAATCTACCCATTTCGCGTCGCGGCTCCCCTTTTGCCGTTTCAACAATTTTAATGCGCTCAATGGACGCAGGGGGAGGGTGGGTGCTCTTTTTTGGGGGTTGTGTAAGGTGGGGGAAAGCTCATTAATATGGAAAACTTTTATGAGGCAGTCGCTCCTCTTGTTAACTTTGCTTGTAATTTCGCCTTTTAGCAAGGTATAATTTTAATAGCATACTTCTCAGGGCTTTCGCTTCACGAGGCAAGCGATGGAGGTTCAGCGTTGCATCCATCGACATTCCATACTCCATCGCTGCTAATGGAGCACGCTGCAGCAATTTCGAGACATTCACAAGCATATAAATTTCGGTTTGCATACTTTTTGGTCATTAGATATTTAGTATAATGTGAGTTTTTATGCGCGCCGCGAGCTTAACAACGATATCAAAAATTGTATTATGATCGATTGCTGCTTACCTGACCGAATCCCCGGAATTTTTATGAGCTGGCCTTTAAAAAAAAACAGTAGGTATTCCCTTTTTACCATCGCGCAACGGAGAATAATTGAATTTCTATGATAATTTAATGGGCATCTCGACGCTTTCAGCTCCTGAAGAACTAATGTGCTGGCCAAATTGCCAAATACTTGGCCAAACCTTTGATGAATAGTTTCGGATAACAGTAGCGATGGCAACATAGCTTTACCCGTCGCATCCGTGATTTATCCCCCCGCACAACAGCACTCTCGCAATGGACCCGCTCCGCGATTGATGTACTCGCTAAGCGTTTGATTGATGGCTCAGTCAGTCAGTCAGTCAGTCAATCGTTCGACCCGTCAAAAGCGCTTTCCAATTATGTGTGCGAGAAACTCGAATCTCTTTTGGCAGCAGCATCGCTCTTTGGCGGAATTTTAATCGAAGATCTATGGCAGACAAATGCATTTCACAGTCATGCACGAGACGCTGCACCTGTGCCCTCGGTTTATTAGCGCAGGTAATTTCAATTAGGTTGCAACAACTGATGCCAACCACTGAGTGAAATGGAAGTGGCAGCTAATTAAATTACAACATTCACTCCATCTGCTTATGCAAATTAGTATGTATATCTATGTACCAGGCTTCATTTCAACCCAAGTTTACATTCTCTGTTGTCCTGCCTCACCTCAAAATGCGGTAATTCACCAGGTTTGAGGTCAATGAGGGATTTGATAAGTAACCAGAGGAAACCAAATTAGGAAATGCTGCTCTGGAAGGGTTACAGATTCATCTGCGATGCCAATTTGTTCCGAAACTCTGCAGTGACCAACATGGCTGGATAATTATAAATTTCTTGGTTACATTAATATGAATCTTAATTATACTAAATTAAGATGATTCCTGAATTTTAAGGATTTGATAAAATATTAACCTAACAAGTATTTGGATGTAAGTTGAGTTCTTTACCTAAACCATTTTATTTGCATTATTGCTAAAGTTTATTTTATGCTTTATAGTTTTATTCCAATTTTTAGTTAATACAAAAATATATATTTATACAGTATTCCAAATTGAATAAATAGTAAATAAACTTTTATACTAAATAAGAGTACTCTTTGGTTGAAAGTAAACAAAACTAAATAATAAAGTAAATAATACAATAATAATAATATACTTTTTGCACTTCTTATTCTTTATTTTATTTATTTCCTATACTTTTAAATAGCTTTGCCTACCTTCAACAACTTTTCAAGATCAACTCCATTCGTGTTGATAAAGTTCCCAGCTCTTGAATGTATCTCAGATAATTCCAAAGAAATCCCCCCCATTAATTAGCAACATCTACACGTTGCAAGTGCGAGGCCATTGATGGCATTTCTAAGATGCTGCACAGAGGAAAATAAATGAATTCCGTTATAATTAATTACGTTGAACACCCGACCAATCCGAATCCGAATCCGAATCCGAATCCGAGTCCGGCACTCCACTTCTATCTCATCCGCTTAGGAGGGGGCTTAGGGGCGGAACAATTCATATTAGAAAGTGAAATAAAAATGCCGCACAAATAGTTTGTGCTTTCGTGCGGAAAATGGCCAAGATGACAAAGGCAAAATGCTGTAAACATCTCTGCGGTGGATACTGTGAGTCCCCGGGGAGGAGCGACGGGGTCAGCCAGAGCAAACAATTGGCCAACGAATTAATGATGGCACAGCTCTGAACAATGAACCGAGCAAATGAGGAGCTGGAATCCTCGGATCAGCTTGATTAATTGCCCTTTTGCTGGCTTAGAGAGTCCCGGATTCCGCATGCAGATGCGTTTTGCCGTTTGGAAAATGCAGTTGTATTTCTTGCCAGAAAGTCAAAGGGAAAGCCGCCTGCTTACGCCCACTTTTCCACCCCCACCCCACTTCTTTTTTTTTTGCTTCTTGTGATGGCAAAAGGAAAAGGCAAAGACATCGGCCTTTGTCTTGCGCGGCGAAATAACTTGCATTCCAAATGGAAAATAAATGTAAAACGCCCACAATTCGGTTTCTCACAATAAAATTGAAGACGAACTGCAAAAGACGTCAGATATGTATAAATAAAATGCAGAATGGCGGTGGGAGAAAAAATTTATTGAAAGGGTGGAACGATTCTCAGTCGAAGAGTGAATTCCCTTCAAGAAAATAGTTAAAGGTTTGAATTTAAAGGCCTCAAAACCAATCTAGTTAAAGTAATTAAGATATTATATTATATATATTTTATGAGACATAATCCTTGAGGAATTGATAGCTAGAGGAAACTAGAAATATCTCAAGAGATATTAGTCACATTTCAAGGATTAAACCTGCATCATTTTCCAACAATTACCAATCAAAGTGCCCCAGCTATATTTTTTTTGTACGACAAAAGGGTATTCAAAGTTATGCCGCAAAAAGAGAAACGCCTTCTCGCTTTTTTCTGCAGCAAAGCGAAGCGAGAAAAGAACTGAGGAAAAAAATAACGAAGTATTTTCCAATAAATTTGCATAAGTTGCATTGGAAAGCCACCAGGCACAGGCCGCACGGCAAGGAAGATGCTGAGGATGCCGCAAAACGTCGCCCTCTGCAGGCAGGCAGGTTGCATTTTTCACCATTTTTCTCGGCTTTTCAGGACTTTTTCCTCCGCTTTCCGCCGCAAGTTCTGTGCCTTTGTCGGGATGCTGCGATGCATAGTTGAGGGGAGGCGTGCATCAGGTGTAGTAGTTTTGTGGGCGTGGAAGTCGATCCAAGAGATGCAGATAGAGACCGAACAGTGCTTGAGTAGAAGTATTTGGAATAAAATATTTACCCGGCTCTTTATACTTCGCACAGGGTAATTTTCCGTTCTCATCCAAGGCTCCGCAAGGATGTGACAAATGTTTCGGGAAAATCATGAGCTGTTTGACATGTTAAACATTTCCGTTTTCCCTTTGATTGATTGTGCCATGTACACAAGCACTATTAATGTGCATTACTTAAAGCCCAAAATAAATTTAATTGTGAGCGTAATCACATTAAATTGGCAGAGCTTGGAAAAGGACAAACATAAGTAAGCAAAAGCCACAGAAATAAACTAGTTAATAAAGCTATCAAATCGGAAAGAACACACTGAGAAGAACAATATTTACACCTAAATTCATTATAATAATGCCTCATAAGGAATTGGATTAATTGGATTCAGGTATGTAGACTTTCATATTTAATTAAAATTGAGCAAATAGTCCATCGAAGGTATTTTAAATTTTCGTCACTTCTACTGAAGATTTTAATTACAAGAATTTACAGCAATTAAGACTTAATCCTTAAGGCTTGAATTATGGTAATCAACTTGATTAAACAAAGCTAGTTAGCTTTGTTCTTAAATACAAGCCTTTTGGCAAAGTGTTGTATAGATTTAAATCCAAAAACTTGAACAATATAATCTAGAACTTAAGTTTAAACTTGATTAATTTACAACCTTTAAATTATTTGAAGGCCGTTTCTCGCTGTTAAAGGACAAACTCGCACACACGACTCATGGTCGACTGGTGAATTATAAATTTTCAATGAATTGACACTTAAGGTCATGTCGCACTAAGCTCTTCATTTTGCTCACGTAGCCAGGACGTCGAAGGTGTCGTGGTCACCAGTGCGTGTGCTTGTTAAGTCTGTCACCAGGCGGAGGAGGAGGAGCCTTCGAGGCGAGCCGGGTTCGATTTGGCAGAAAATCCTGCTCTTTTTGTGGCAAACTTTCATCGCCAATGTGTAGCCCTGAGGCGCACATACACACAGCCCTTTCTCCGTTTTGCACCTTCCTGCAGAAATTGATAGAAAAATGGAAAAGTTTTCTTGAACTTTTTTTTTTTTGGTACTGGACTTTGGAGGTGTGGACTTTCAAGGACACAGCTCGCACGGAATCCAACGACACCCTTGGTATTTGTAATTACCCCAAGGCAGGTAATAAATGTGCATTGAAATTAGTTAAGCTCATTTGTCCGTTGTCCAAGTAAGAGTCGAGTCCTGGCTTTGTTGCGCAGCTGCAGAGAGCGAGCGAAGGTCCTGCGGACGGGGGAAATTTTCTCTTCGGTTTCGCATCTGCGATAATTGAATACAAAGTTGCAATCAGAAACAAAGCAAAATTAATGTAGTCACATATATTTTGGGCAAATTGAAATATCACTTGGCCATAAATTATTACGGCTTACACACACACACACACACACGCATATCCTTTAGTTGCTGTCAAGCGACAAATATTTTGTGTTCTTGGAAATCTATGAAACTGAAACAAGACAAATGGTAATCGCAACATTTATTAGCCGAGTTGGCTATCAGGGCCAAATCATTGGCCAGCCCAGAGGCTCATAAATATATGGCCAAATACCACACCGATTGATGTGGCCTAAAAGTTGAGTTACGAGTATATGCTTTCTAATTGTTAAATATATATATAAATATATTAAAATGTAAATATATAAGTCACCTTAATTACAACTAATCCAATTCTCTTTTACACTTAACTGACGTTGCTAGGACAGACTATAATATTCGCATCAGGTCAGTCAACTTTAGTTGCAAAATGCTAAAGAAACTTCTGCAAAGTTGATACTGCTCTGTAGTTTGGTTATTTAGAGCATAGCTTACACTAACAACATGTTGTTACTAAATGAATCCCCCCCCCCCAAAAAAAAAAAAGTTGACTTTACAGGCAGGCAATTTCTATTTTCATTTAATAGCCAAAGTTTTTATGCAACATTCGAAATTTGTGCCAAAAATATTTTCGGTGAGGCAGCAAAGTTTCTTGTTTTGCCATAAAAGTAAAAGGTGTGCCAGAGGGCCCAAAAAACACACTCAAAAAAACAAAAAAAAAAAAAAAAAAAGAAAATAAAGGAAAGATGTTGGCTAAAAGAGGCAGGGATGCCATAAAGCAGAATCAGGACCAGACTCGGTCTCTGCAATTCCGATTTGAATTACATCGTGTGCTGTTGTTGCTCCTTCTTATTAAAAGGTTACAATTTCAAACTTCAATTTTGCAGAATTTAATAACCAAGGCAGAGAGAGAGGGGGAGTCAAGGGGAATGCGAAATATTTATGAGGAGAAATTCGGCTCCTGGGGACAGGCTTCGAAATTTATTGAGGGGGAAGAACCGGCAAAGTGTCGCGGGGGTTGCGCTTTGAATTTGCAATTTCAATTTGAAAACAATAAACTAAGTCCATCGATTAAATCCTGCGCACGTAAGGCCGCGCGGCTTAGTTATCCTCGACGCTGTCTCTCCATTGTTGTCCTTCCCTTCGCCATATCCCCCATAAAGCCCACTCTTTCGTTTCGGTTTTGGCTATTCGGTGCCTTATTTATGCGGTGTTCTCGGGGGGGAGTCCTTCATTATGCCGGCGATAGTATCGCCTGCGAAAAGGGAGAACCAAAGGAATGGCCAGGAAAAGCCTAATGCGCTTCGAAGGATATTCCAAGTCAGAGTCGTCGTTCAAATTCAAGAACAAGAAGTTACGGCAATAAAAGTCCCCCAACAAAAATAAATTTAGCGCGTAATCAGGGTTTAATGCTGAGGCTGAGACCAAATCCACATAACAGCTGTCAATTAAAAAGGATAATTTCCCTGATATCCATCACCCAGGAAATGGCAAACTAGCCGAAGGAGAAGGGAATGAGAACCAACTTGAAAATGGCTTCCAGCTTCTGCTGTAGATTCTGGCTTTCGGTTTTGGTTTCGACCGGGCCAGTGAATTATGGCCAACAAATTAGTGCGGATTAACACGGCTGTGTGTGAATTGTCCAAATGGAATGGAGCGTGCTTGCTCCGCTTCGTTTCGTTTCGTTTGGTTTCATTTCGGAAAGCCCTCTTTAAAGCCAAAGTCAGCTTGATTCATTGTGCACACAAGCGAGATTTTGATAGATTTTGAAAGATGCGGCTTTTCGGGGCAAGTCCAGTCAGTGGCTTGCCCAATTATTTCCTTCTTCCGGCCTGCCACTTAAAAGAAACCTTCGCTGCAGATACCACTGAGCTTCCAGGATTTAGAGTGCGGGGTGCGAGTGGATCGCCATTTTGTGGCGCTGTCAGAGTCATGTCCCAACACAATGACAGGCACACTCACACACACACACACACCCTGACAAGCAGATATATGTATATACACCCATACCACTAATCCACTGAACCAATTTGCTAGACAAGAGCAATGTATGAGCACCACAATGGTTATTGACAGCCGACATTCATACAGAGACAGACGCTCCAAGGAAGCCAGGATCGAAACGAAGTGGTAATAAGTGGAGCACTGATAACGAAGCAAACACACAGGATGCTCTTTCTTCATTAAAAATAAATCTATTATTTTAAAAAAAGTTGTAGAGGAGATGGAGGCACTTAGGGGAGACTATTAAGAGTCTGATTGAGTAAATTTTAGGTATTATCCTCATTTAAATTACAGAAATGATTTATCAATTGCATTTATTATATCTAGTTTAATGTGTCTTTCCAAGTATATTGACCTAGTTGGTGTAAATAATTTAGCAAAGCTTTTAAAACACGTCGTGTATGTATTTGAATACATTTGTACATATTTCCCTGTTACTTACCAGGACATACCCTAATGTCAAAGCTAACGTTGAAGGACAGCTGTCCCGAGATCAGGCAATGCTGCATATGGCCTCAAATTCCTTTGGACAGAAAGTCTATTAAAGTTGCATACGCATTCCTCTGGCTTTTACTCTTTAAGGCGACAAAATGCGAAGGAGAGTTGGCCAAATAGGCGCCGGCAATTCGGTCAGTGACAAGCCAAACTCAAAGGACTCAGACAAGTTTTTTGGCCAGGATGAAACCTTTTTTTCTCGGTCTGGCACGTGCTGTCTAGTGCAGGCACATGTGGAGCCCAGAGCCCCAGAAGATTCCCATAAATGTTCTATGGCATATAGCATATAGAATATGGAGAGAAAGTCAAAGTGGAAAGCGGCACTATTAAAGCACAATCACATTTTAGCATTTATTGTGGCAATTTCGCCAAGAAGCGATTCCCCGTAATGGCTTTCTTTTTCGGGGCCCTGTTGCCAATGCCGGACCATTGTTGCGATATTCGTATCAGTTACTAAATTCAAATACCAAATGCCAAGGTTGAGGCCAATCCCCATTCGGATGTGTGTAGCATGTTCCGCTTATGGCCCCATAACCATACCCATAATAATAATAATAATAAGGAAGCGAATTCGAATGCCTTGTCCCTAATTGATGGGGCTGGCATATATGATTTCATTTATTCCCATCCAAAAAATGTAACAGTGTATATGTGAGGGGGCACTATTCATCATGCAATTGTAACAAATTAGAATGTAAAAACGGCTTTCTGGTCATGTTAAAGTCGCTGGACAGACTCATTATGTCAGGCGGTATTTATATGGTATGGTATGGTATGGAATGGTTTGGTAACCCTCCAGGCCACATCAAAATGAAATGAATGCACTTCTCCGCCCATCCGGCCATCGACCAAATAAAAATAGTGCACAGGCAATGGAAATTCGCATCGAAACCCATAATGAACTGGGCGGGTGCACCGAGTAAATAAAGTGCTGACTATTCAATGCAATTACATGGAGACGGATAACATTTTACCAGGGATCGGTAATATAGGAGATGAAAAGGGTATATCCGGTTGATATACAATTGAATTATATTAGAAATAAATATAATAATATCTATTCTAAGAACCTCTTTTCTTTTCACTTGAAAAACGAAAGATGCAAGTGGAGAACTCTATACCATTATTAATACCAGGTCATTAGGAATATTTAACAACTGTTATACGTATATATTACATATAAATATAATATATATATTAAATATAAATATAATATATACTTATTGTAATATTTATTCTAAGAACCTCTAATCTTTTCACTTGAAAAACGAAAGATGCAAGTGGAGAACTCTATACCATTATTAAGATCAGGTCATTAGGAATATTTAAAAACTGATATACGTATAAATTACATACAAATGTAATATATATATTAAATATAAATATAATATAGTTCCTGTAATATTTATTATAAGAACCATATTTATTATATACCATTTTTAATGCCAGGTCATTAGGAATATTTAACAAATGTTATACGTACATATATATTAATTATAACTGCTTTCATATATCTTGCTTAAAATGTTCATATTTCTTTTAAAGTTTGCAACCTTTTTGCTCTCCTCGAAATTTCCGAATTACTAATTGTTCAAATCGAATATTCGTAGAGAATGCATCGCTTTGTGAAACTATTTCGCCAGCGAAAATATTTCATCCGTACTTTTCAGCGAATTTTTTGGGCAAAAAGCGAACTCTCCTCCTTTGTGAATTTGGCTTTCGGATCATTTTGTGCTTTTGCTGAACAATGAAGCCTATTGAATATCTGCAAAACTATTTCGCCGGTTAAGTTTTGCTGCTGAAAGCATTTTCGAATGGTGAATGGTGGGTCCTGAACCGGTTCGAAGCACCAAGTTTCCATTGGGGCTCAGTACCAGAGTCCAGAGCCATTATTCTGCATTCGTAATTAGAAGTCTGCGGCAATGGCAGTTTATCAGGCAGGCGAAAGTTTGCGCCGCGCGAAATTGTTATTTGAAACATGGAAATTAAATGATTGTTAACTTGTGCGTGCCGTTCCGTGGCATTTTGTGCTCTCTTAAATTTTTGCATTAGTGCCACCCGAAACTTTTTCCTCGCTGTGGGGTTGTGGGGGGAAAGTGGAGGAAAGTGGTGTTAAAGTGGCAAGCAAAGCGGGGTGTCGTGGGTGGAAAGTTGCAGTTGCACAGTTGCTTGAGTGAAATTGAATCAGAGTGTTTGTGTTGCGTCTCGTGAGCAAACAGACCACTGAGATTGAGCGCCTCTAATGACACGACCACGCCCACTCGCCATAACCCCGGAAGGCGGAGGCGGTTGTCTCTGCCTGTATGTGTGTGTGTGTGTTATTGCCTCGGTGTGTTTACAGTTTTACAAGCATGTTGCCAACAGCTTCTTACAAGCAAAGTCAAGTGGAGTTGCATGGAATTGGGGGTAAGACTGCGTCTTTTGTTTCCACTGTCGGAGTGATGTATAAATCAGTGGCATGCCAAGGATATTTTTTCAAGAGTCAAGGGGATTTCTATGACTTATACGTACTATATATTCTTAAAAGTCTTTGTTGAACTGATAAAGTCAGCAAAACGAAAGATTGGTAACGTCGAAATGCAATTGTTTTAAAAGCTTTGCATTTGAAGTCTTGGTATATTACAGAAAATATCTAATTTTACTAATTTTACTTAATTAAACTTCCTTAAATTGGCTTAATACCTATATTACAAGATGTTTAAACATGTCTTCTTTAATTGCAATTGTAATATATATATTTAGAGCAATTTTTATTTACTATTTACTTTGTATTTCCTGGCATTGAATGTTTTACAAAAGTATCTTCAACAATCTCCCCCCTTGAAGAGACACCACTGTCACTGAATCGCACTCGCTTGGATTTTGGGACGTAAATTTACAATGTAATTACAGCAGAAAAGCTGCACATGCATAAATGATTACGTATATACGAGCTGCAAACGATGTTGTCAATTAAAGCAAACAGGGATCAATGCATTGTTTATCCTTGTGCCAGGCTGACTGGTCGAAGGAGGGAATCCAGATATTTGGATGTGAACCTCTTGGGCCCCCCCGCTGCTTTATTGCCTTAATAGGCCCCCCCTCGCCCACCTTTGTTGTGAGGGGCATTAAAGCAAATGCGAAACAATTGCCACATCGACACTCGATGGCTCTCATTTGCGGTCTCTTTTCCTTTCGTTCCGTTTATTGCCATCAATTATTTATACATACAATTATTCTTCTACCTTTTGCGAGTGCCTCGTATCCTGGTGCCTGCTGCCTGCTGCCTGCTGCCAATGATCCTTAATCGGGTTGGAGAGCAGAGTGCAATTGCTGGATGTTTTCTGTTTTCTGTTTCTGTTGGCTTTTTGTGGCCATTCCTGTTCCTTTTTTCCTCTTTTTTTGCGCTTTAACCGAATGGCTCTCTTGGCCTGGCCCAATTAAACGTGGCTGGGTCAAACGCTTGCTGCACCTTACAGCCCCGCCATAAATCAAACTTGATTAATTGGGGTTAAAGGACACAGCCCCATCCCCTCCCACTCCCCTTTGCAAACAACAACAAGAAGTACAAGGGACTCGTTTATTAATTATTGAACTGTTCAAGTGTTTGCTGCTAGATGGATGCGCATTGTTCTAATTGCAATTTCTCCAAGGCAACCATTGCAAGGCCTTTCCATTGAATAATGTATCACATTACGTATACGCACTGTGCGCCGCCATTCATTTTTAATCAGCTGCAAAATCAGCTTTAATGTGTCGACATGTGTGTGTGTGTGTGTGTGTGCTTGTGCATATTTGTCGCCTCAAGAGACTCAACAAACTCACACACACACTCACAGGCAATCAGAAAATTTTCACCTTTTTGAAGGTTGTTTTTCTTGCCGGCAGTTGCCACGTGTTTTCCCCACTTGTTTTTATGGCTTTTCCAGCGTTCTTTTTTGTTTCTTTTTTTAAGGGGTATCTTAGAGTTGAAAGGTGTTTCGTTTTTCATATTTATATTTTTCGATTTTATATTTTAAGATTATTTATTAGAGTTTAAATTCTATTTAAAATGGTTATTATATTGGAAAAACCTTAGTAATGGACTATTAAAAACTTGTGCTAAGAATTTCCTGACCATTAAAAGATTATTTAAAGTTTCTACAGAAATTAAATTTATATATTCTCTATTTTGTTGTTATTATTTTCTATTATATTTTTTTTTCAATCCCACGGTATTCAGAGTTCCTGAATCAATTTCAAAAACACTTTCGCCTCTTTTTCTTATTTTGTATTATGGGTTTTCTTTTTGGCCACCTTGCTGCATTTGCCTTAATTGGAAATGAACTTAATTTTGTCGGTTCATTTAAATTTCAACTTTGATGGTGCCGCACACACACACACATGTGTGTGTGTGCGGCATTAGTCTAGACTTTGGAACCAGAACCAGGACCAGGACTCGGTGGAAATGAAAACAATCCTCGAGCGGCCCACGCAGCTTGCACAGGCAAAACGCTTCCTGTTAAATTAATAGAAACAATTTTGGCCAACAAATTCCCGTGATTGTTTTTAGCTTTCTATGGCCGGAATGTAGAAGCATCTGGCGGAACGGAACCAACAAGAAGAAAAATAGAAATTTCAACTTTTTCTAGGAGGCACTCAGCCTCCGCTTGGTGATTCATAAACCAATATAGAAGCGGAATCTACGACTTTTTGTTTTGCTCATACATTTTGCTCTTGCATTTCATTTTGCGATCTGGCATCTAATGATATGGAAATAATTATTGATTGTGTTGTGCGGGCAACACACACACTCACACACACACACACACACACACACACTGGCCCCGGGAGTTGTGCAGGAAAGTGTGCGTATATATGGGATATGTATAATGTATTATATTCTCCATTGGAGCTTAATAGATGTTGGCGCCTCCGTGCGTACATTTCAGTTATCCTTAAACTTTTCCACCCGCTGCCGGCACATACATACATATGTGTATGCGGGGTGGGGGGATAAAAAAAAAAAGCAAAGTCCTGGGAACGGATAACGGAAAACAAGGCAAAAGCTGTTCGTTCGGATGAATATATATGGGAAGCCATTTGCAAATAAATTGAATGCTCAATTTCAATAATTTTGCATACTTTCTGGCGCAGACAAAGTTGTTTCTAATCCATTTCGACGGGTGGGCGGACATTCAAGGAGGTTGTGTTGCCGAAGCTTGCGCTTATTACACATCTAGTTGGGTGTGAAAATTCCTATAGTCCCGGGGCTCATGTGTGTGTAAAAATAGCCAAGCTCGCACATCTGTAAAATGCGCAAAATCATGATTAAAAAACTTTTCCTGCCTCGAAGCAATTAAAGTTTGTTCTTCGGCCCATCAAACTGATTGCATAACTATTGTTCACCCCCTCGAGTTCTCTAAGGTCACCGTCTAGACGACACTGCCAGTTCCCTACACACTTAATGATATTGATAGAGTGCCGGCCTTGACGCCAGATTTTCCACGCTTTTCTTCGAGCAAACAAACCAATTGAGACATACTCGCGGGACACAAAGGGCGAGGAAGTGGATGGAATCCTGTGAAATGCTCGAATCGAAACGAAATCAACTGAACGAATGAATGAATGAAAGAGGGACTTGGCGAATGCACATGATTGTAAAATTGTAAATTTTATTTGTTATTTTATTTACATAAATTTCCCCTGGGAAATGCTTGCTGCTTGCATGAATATCCTTGCACACAATGCAGCAGAAGGCCTACGAACTCCATGTTGCTCCCCATGTCCTTCATCGATACCACACTAGTTTGTGTGTGTGTGTGTGTGTTTGTGGAGACTCAAGGACAAAACCAAATTGCCATGGGTTTTGTGGCCATCAGAAATTCTAGTTAAATGTAGGCAGCTTTCACTTTAGAGCTATGTAAATGCAAGCCAGAGAAAAATATTTAAAAGTTAATATTTCAAAGTGTATCCCTTAAACACCAATTGATCCTAAATCAGAACTTTTATTTCCTTATTTTATGTTTTCTTTAACATATTTTCTGTCTGTAAATTTATAGTTTCTTTGGGGAGCCGCAGCCGGACCAGAACTTTTAATTTGTAGAGTAACCGGACTTCAGCCAAGTGTCTCGAGCTGCCCTCTCTCCCCCCTCTTGGCCTGTCAGCAAAAATTCTCCTACGATTTTTGGGAAAATTCGTTTTGAATGTTTTTCTTTTTTTTTTTTGGGCAAATAATTGCCGGGGCACCATGAGATGTTTGTTATTTACAGTATCTGTGTGTGAACCAAATTTACCTGGGGGAAAACCGAAAATACATTTTTGCCCTCTGTTTCTCTACGCTCCATAAATGAATGAATGAATGAGTGAATGTTGGCCAAGCAACGTAGATGCAATTAGGGTTAGTTTTCCAGTGACGAGGCACAAGAATGAAACGTTTAGGGGCGAAAGGGGGGATTAAATTCCGTAGAAGAACGCTGGCTTCCGTTTTGTGCCGCACGCTTGGAGTGGCAACAAGTGCCACTTGCACTTTGACTGACGCGCCAGCTTCTTGGCTTGGTTTGTGTGTTCGGGTTTGGGTCCGGGGCCTGGCTCTGACTTTGGCTCTGGGATTCCGCTTTTGGCCCGACCGGCAAACTGCTAAAAAGTGCGCAAAATTAAGTGCCTGGCTGCTGTCTAAAAGGTGCTTCAGCTACTCGAGTGCGCGGGGAGATGGAGGAGCTGGAGGAGCTGGAGGATCTGGAGGAGCTAGAGGAACTGCGCTCATATTTAGCGGCTTTAGACATTTGCAGAACTCTGAAAGGCAAACGAGCCAAGCTCGAATGCAGTCTCTGGACGATGGAATATGCATGGGATATTTTTGTTTTATTTTGTGGAACATTTTCATACATTTTCATTCATTAATAGGTAATGAGAGAGCTAATTATATAACACACATTTTCAGGCATTTTAAACTAAACATCCCTGAATTGTAGTCAAGTTTTCATTTATTCTTAATGACCCAGTTTTAGTCATGCTTAATTTTTGCAAATAAAAGCTAGGAAAAAACTGATAACTGAAACTGATTTAATTTCAAAGTCTTTTGTTAACCTTTTAGTTCTGTTATCTACGTATTGCCAGAGATCCGTCTAACATCTTTCTCATCTCAAAAAACTCTTTAAAATCTCAATATTTCCCCCACGGTGCAGAGTTCAGGATGAAGGACGAGGAATCCTGTTTGGCTGGGAAATTGAATTTCGGGGCAGCGCTTTCCGTACGCTGGGGTCGCCAGCCAGGTGATTAATTGCGTTCAGGGGACAGCAGCTGCAGCCCTTGGCCGGAAGTGGAGGTTGTCCCAACGGGGATTCCCGGGGAATATAGCTGACAAGCACGTGTGCACCGCTCTGAAAAATCATTTTTCCTCGTATTCTCCAGCAGATTTATATGTCGCTTTTTCCCTTTTGTTTTTCTACGGCAATTATAGGCAAAAACGTAAACAACCATAAAACTGGCAATAGGCCATCAAATTCACTAAAAATAAATCTAAATTTGCATTGCGCGGCTGCATCGTTGTTATCGATCAATTCAAGTAAATACGATGTATTTGTTATTTAGATAGCACATGAAACATTGGTCCCCAAAAGGTTTTCCATAACGACGTTTGAGTTTCCCTTTCGGGAGTTATTTTGCATACGGAAATCTCTTTTTGGTAGCTAAATTCGAATGAAATGTAATTATTACTTATATATGTTATTATTAAGCTTACATAACTACTCTAAAAAAGTTCATTTGAAACAATTGTTAAACGTTTCCCAATAATTTAAGGGATTCCATTTAAGTAAAGGTCCTTCGAGTATCTAAAGAGTGTTAATTACTGCAATAGTTATCAACGAATTTGTGGTATATTTCTTTAATTAATTGTTCTTCTCTAGTATTAATTTCTACCAATTATTGGTTCAGTTACAATCACTGATTTTGAATTGGTTAACACAAACAAAAGGCTTTATCCATGTCCGGAATCTGCTCCTCTGCTGGAAATCATTGGGGTCGGCTTTTAGCCTAGGGTATCGCAATTATAAAAACATTTTAAAATAAATTGTTGGTTTTGCTGCCATTGTCTGTTGGCTGCCTGCGCTTGTTTTGTGGCATCACAATGGGCCATGCGGTTCCCATCTCTCCTGCAACACTCCTGCCTCAGATGTCGCTGTTGTGGCACCTGTGTCCAGGTGTGCAGCCCAATGTCGAATCTGTCGCTGGTACTCCGATTTTTATGTGAAGTACCTCCCCCCCACACCCACATCGTTAAGGTGGCTGAGACAGCCGAAAATGTTCGGGCCTCTGATTTATAGTCAATTTGTCTTAAATTATGCATGTGGCATGAGGCAGCTGAGGGGCCCAGATAATGGCGGGAAAGGCGATGCATCCTAGGGCCTAGTGCCAGGATCTTAGTACTCCCCCCCCCCCAACGAGCATTTATCATATTTTATCACTGCCTAAATGCGTGCCATAAATAATTCGTTCAGTTCTTTTCCACAACTGATTTAATAGACTGAAGAGCATTTACCTGTAACACGGACTGGCGCATAAATTTAAGCCAAAGCCGCACACAAAAACTCGCTAATAATTTGTCAAATGCCACGGGGTGGTGTCCTGAAATTTATCGAGACGCATTTGGTACGCTTGTCCTGCGAAAGGACCCACTACCGACACACCGTGCGCTCAATTAAACTGCAATTGCAACACGCTTTGGCCATTCGCTGGGGTTATGTGACCGTTAATTGGTTGCGGGTACTTTCGTTAAGCGTCCTTACACTGCAACAATTTATTCATTCCCAGCCCGAGTTTGAACCCCAATCGCAAACGCAATCGGGGGCCGTAGTTCAGCTGACCGCTAATTACAATCTCATTGGCGAAGAGCAGAAACTAATTAGCCTGTTTATCGAGTTCGCGTGGCAGCCATCGAAGTTACTCAATATTAATTTTCGGGCTTATCCCATGCCTCTCAGCTTTACAGCCTCCTACAGTACGATTTCCAATTATTGAATTGTTTTTCCTAGCTGGGAAATTCTAGCCTCATTTACCGCACATGCTGACCATTCGGCGGTGGAGCGTTCTCAAGCGTCGATGAAATAATTAAAACTTTGGGGGTTCAACCAAAAAAAAATACAAACGAATCAAAAGCCTGGAGGAGAGATATAAAAATTATCCCAAGCTGACTCTCAGTTTCCCTCGCTGATGATGAGTTTCCACCAATTGAGAGATGGCCATAAAGCAGAGAAATTAAGTGGGGCAATGAAGAGGGAGTCCTTGTTGCGAAGAGAATGCTTAAAGGTATTGGGAAAAGGTAAGAATCTACTTTGTATCCCAATATATATTAATATTTTTTGTGACTTTTGTATATAGTAGCAGTATTTGTTTAGTTTCGATTAAGTTTGTGAGATCTATGCCTGTGCAACTCAATAAATTTCCACCTCGGACATCCCGGGCATCCACATTGTGGGTGAAATTTAAGCGTAACCCAAAAAACCGTCACCACAAACACTTACACACTCGCTTCGGTTTGGTCTGGCTCTGTAATGGCCACAGCAGGTTTGGTGGACAAGGACGAGGATGAGGATGAGGATGTGGCTCCGGATGAGAATGGGAATGAGGGGATGAAGGGCAACGGCTGCTAATGGGGAGGTGTGCTTTTGCACATTCTTTCGGTTATGGTCCTTCACGCTCTTGGTTTTTTTTTTTGTTTTGTTTTTCAGCTTTTCCTTGGCCCCAGCTATTTTTACCAATGTGCTGAAAATCAAGCGGTCGAGTCGTAAACATTTTTTTAATTCATCCTCATCCAACACTAGAAGGAAAACCAAGAATGTTGGCCATCAACCACACACACAAACACCCGCACCTAGCCAGGAAGAGGGAAAAGCCATTAAACAGCTGCAGAAACAGCATGGAAAATGGGAAAAAATTTTAAATTCCATAAAAGAAAAGTATTTAAATATATAAAAAAAATATCATAAATAAAAGAGGGTCAATAATTACTCCTTCAAGTTTGAGTTTTGAAAGGTATTCAAAGAAACAGATGGCTCCAATCATTATATAGCTTAAGTAGTAATCAATTAAACACAATTAATAAATGGAACACTATATATATTTAAAGTTAAATCTCGAATATACCTCTATTTTCTGGCAGTGTAAAAAAGGAAGCTAGAATGTGGAAGCAGCGGAGCTAAGCAGCTGTGTAGTCTGTAGCCTGGCTGGCGTGTTGAGTGTTTGCGTTTTTCAAATTGTGTGAATTTATTTTTTTCCTGCCTTTGTTTTTATGGCGCCTGAAATTATGCTTATTTCGCCATTTCTGTTTAGCTCTTAAAGAAATTAAAAAAAAGAAGCCCGCGAAAGTGAAAGCGGAGAAAGGGACGCGGCAAACCGCGAGGTAACAAGGTCCTTGAGGGTGTCTATGTGTGTGTGTGTGTGTGTGTGCCTTTCGCATTGGCGCCTTTGCCTAAGACGACTTTTGTTTTTGTTGGCGAGCCCTCAGCGAAAACAAAACCCCAAAGTCCTGTCCCTAAACTCGCTCGCTTAACGCCAAAATATAGAGAAAAACCTCAGGGATCCGAATTAAGCGGCCCCTTTAAATTTATACCCCAAACTGGCTGGATACATCCTGCTGATATTTAATTCAGTATTTATCCTAGGATGCTTTGATTTCTCTGGCCACATTTTGATTACTTCGACAGCAACTGGCAGGCAGGACTGTACATATATTTTCTGTGTTGTGTGTTGCCATTTTTTACGTTTGACAGCCAACTGTGTCCGAGCCTGACAATCCGACAGTTGGCCCAAACTGAGGCCATTTTCAAATTGACAAGAACAGGAAGTGCCTTGCTGGGGGGAGGGGAGGGGGGTTTTGGCCAACCCAAAAGGGAGTTCTAGCCATTGGGCGAATATCAAAAACTCATTACAATCACTTCTGACGTAAATGTGGCCAAGGAAAATAGACCTAATGGCCCACAAGGATGGCCAACACATAAAATTCGACAACGATGCCGTCTGAGTGGGCGGGGGGGGGGGTCAGAGAGCGGAGCTTTTGGGTCAACAGTGTTAATTAACGTTCACCTATTCATAGATCTGCGTTTCTCTTTTTAATTAAAAACTTCAATGGCAATGGCAAAAGACATTCATAAGTATGAAATTATATTTGCAGAGGACTCGAAGAGCTCTCTGTCATCAAACGTAATGTATTTAATATTTTCCGCCATCGAATATATATATTATATATATGTGTATCCATAAATTGTTTTTCCCTGTCTCATTTGTCTAGGCAATTTGTGTCTATAAAGCGCACAATAAAAATCGACATTAAAAGGCTGCCATTCAAATAAATATGGCCTTGTGCTAAACGAATCGTTAACAAAAAAAAAATGTATATAGGGGGAGAGCAAGGAGAGAGCACAACGAAATAAAAAGCGAAACACTTTTTCAAAATAATTTCACACAATTAAAGTGAAAAGCCATACGCAGACGTCTATTGTCGCGAACAATGGCCAAGAGGAGACGAGGGTCCTGGCTGAAGGAGAGTCGGGCGATTTATTTGTTGAGTGCAAATTATATTTGAAACACACACACACACACACACACACACACACACTCTGGGATCCCATAGAGAAATGTACAAAATTTGCCGAGCAATTTGATGCAGCAAAAAACGTTACACAAACGAATCAAGTGGAATTTGTTTCATTTCAACGGCGCTCTTAATTTGCTTTACGTTTTTTCCCTATTTCTTGTTTTTTCTGAGCAAATTCTCGAACCGATTTGGGCGGCATCCAATTTAAGTACGTTTTAGGGAGACTTCCAGGAAGATCAGATTTTTAATAACTGTCTCTAAGAGCATAAAGCGCGCGAGCCGGCTTTCGGACCGAAAAGTTGTCCTAACAATGCGAAATGCCATAAAAATGTTGGCTAAGTAAGTTCCACTGATATGGCCAACTTCATTTGTATTTCCGCTGCTCCAAGTACTTCCGCCGGTTGCCAGGCTCAAAGTCAAGATGGCCAAAAGGCTGGCAGGGGTCCTATTTACATTTGAACGGAGAATGAACGCCGGAGGATGGAGGATGGAGGCTGGAGGCTGGAAGATGGCCCCGGCAAATGTATAGTTTATGGGCAGCTTGGCTAAGCCGGCTGGCATATTTATGGGGTCCAGTGTATACGTGTTTTACAGCGCTTTATTCGTTCCTGCATATTTCATAAATTACGTGGTAATCTGCGTGTAATTGCGCCCTCCTCCTGAGAGCGATACTGGGTAATTACGTTCACTGTTTGGACAATCAGGCTTCACGGCACTTCATAACCCATCTTCGATTCCCTGCTGGGAAGGATGGATCGCTCGGAGGCATCGCAAACAGTGGTAATTTCGACTCAACTTGAGTTAGGAACTGGGAGAGGGAGCTGCTGAGCCCCACGGATCACCATATACTCATGTTCCGGGGAAAACAAATTGCGCTGTTGACCTTCGCATGGTTGGCCAAAAAAGTTTTCCCTTTGACTTTCAATTGAATCCAACAAAGGGGCACAAGACAATTCCTTCAGCATATATTTATAGGCATTATTGCTGTACTCAAGGATTTCCAGTCAACGATTTTGGCTCGTTAGTGAACCGACTTTGCCGTGACTGTTGTTTGCCCCCCTTGGCCGCAGATTTATGCCGCTGCCAAAAACTTTTTTAACAACATCCGAAATTTACGATTTTCGGAACACAAGGAGCTGAGTTGTATAGAAAATAGTTAACTGCTCCGTCTGGCCTTTGTGTGGCAAGTATCTGCATCTCGGAGCTGTTGTTTGTCCTGTTTTTGGGAATTGTTTTGATTTAGTAATGGCGGGCGGACATTTAATTAGTGTCGCCAGAAAGTCTGCACGCAGGCCAGATCCCGATAAATAAGCCGACAGACATTGGCCATTGTTCGAAGTTTATCTCTATAATGAGCTCCACGCCGCTCGTCCACCTCAACTGGGCGGTGAAGTCATCCCTCCCTCTTTCTCTCTCTTGGAGGCCACATCCCATCTCATCCCATTCCATTTCGTTTTGGCCACTAAATAAAATTTGAATATGTAAAGTATGTGCCGCAAGCGATTTGGAAATGTTAAACGGGGGACAAGCAAAACATTTGGTTACACCGATTCCGCGGCCGACAATCATGTTAATGAGGCTGTCGCTGTCAATTAGAGATGAATCTCCAGGGCGCACCTGTGGAGCAGCAAAACGTAAATCCAGAATTTATGAAGGCCTTTTATCAAATCGAACAAGTCTTCTGGGGCCACGCTGAATGAGTTTATCTTGGTGCTTTGGTTGACAGGTTCGAGACGCCTCTTTCAAGTGTCAAATTCATGCGGAACACTCTGTGAAATTCGGTTTGGATTGTATGCTTGAAAATGTGTATATCAGGCATGGGAATATTCTTTACTCTTTCAATAATTAACAATAAATGAAGATGAATTCAAGAAGCCAAAATGTGTATTCTCCTAAACTCACCCAAGAAAACCTAAAATATGTTTGTTCTACGCATATTAAATCTATAATTTATATACGCTAATATTTTGGGTAAATCAAAGTTTTTCAAACATCATAGCTTGGCCAAAAATCCATTAATTTCAATTCGGATAACTTTTCTGTTCTAGTTTTTATAAGGTTAACACATCTGCATATTGAATTTTAAAGTTAAATAAAAATAATTTTTTTGTAAAATTTTGTCATTTTTTTAACAAAAAAATTGTTTGAAAAATTTCGAAAAAAAAATATTCTACCCAACATGGCTAGATCGATTCGCCTTTTCACGCTGATCGAGAATATATATGATTTATAAGGTCGGAAATGCCTCCTTCCCTGCGTTTTAATCTTCTAACTGAAATTATACACTGCAAAAAGGTATAAAAACAGACAATTTTCTTAAAAATTCTAAGTTTATCACACATCATAACTAAGCCAAATTAGCATTAATTTTGATTTGGAAAGCTTTTCTGAGCAATTTTTTATAGCACTAACAAATCTGCATACTGCGTTTGTTGATGCTGTTATAAGTTTCTGGCTGAAACTATAATAACCTGCAAAAAAGTATAAAAACATAGAATTTTGTCCAAAAATCATAGTTTAAGAAACTCATAACTAAGCAAAAAAAATCATTAATTTCAATTCGGATAGTTGTTCTATACTAGTTTTTAGTAGATTAACAAAACTGCATACTCAATTTTTAATATAAGAAAATATAAATTTTTATCAATTTTTTAAAATGTCAAAGATGTAAAAATCGGTTATAAAATTTTGGAAAAAATTAAAAAAAATAAAATTTCTTTTGTACATGCATAGAAAGATTCGCGTGTTGATGCTGATCAAGAATATATATGATTTATAGGGTCGGAAACGACTCCTTCATTGAGTTTCAAGCTTCTGACTGAAAATATAATACAATACAATCTAATTGGTTCTGAAATGAATATAGAACCTTATAAATTCTTAATATAGAATCAAAATCACTGTGTTTTTATGCCAATTTTTTATTCGTTTGATAAATTTGTTTTTATAAATAAATAAATATTGAGCTTTCGATGGGTGACAAATAGATGAAAGACTATCTAGCGGGAGATGCACCAGGATGGGCCGAAGAACTTCTTGCAGAGCTTGATGGGGGCCTCGGTGGACTCATCAGAGTCATGGTGGTGGTGTGGTGGTGGTGGTGGTGGCGGAGGGTAGTAGGGTGGGTAGTACGGTGGTGGTGGTGGTGGCGGGAAGGGCGGGTAGTGGGGGAAGGGAGGATACGGGTGTCCAGGATGAGTGGGATGAGTTGGTGGCTTCCTGGTGGTGGTGGTAGTAGTTGTCGATGTAGAACTCGTCGTGGGATGAGGCCAGCCGCCGTGTCCATGACCGGGATGAGGATACGGGTACGGAGGATAGGGGTAGCCAGGATAGGGATAGTGGCCGTGTGGTGGTGGTGGTGGTGGGTAGTGCGGGTAGTGCGGATAGTGTGGATAGTGCGGGTAGGGTGTCTTCGTTGTCGTGGGGGTTTTGGTGGGCCTCTTGGTGGAGCTGGGCTGCGGGAAGCTGACGACCAGGTTGCCATCGCTGCCGAAGAGCTTGCGCCAGGTGGAGGGATCGGTCTCCGCGTCGTTCTCAACGCTATTCAGCTCCTGGCTGGTCTCCACACTCGACTCCTGGCCGAGGGTCTCCTCCTCCTGGGGGCGGGCCATCGCCAGGGCTCCGCAGAGCGCCAGGCACAGGCAGAGAACCAACTTGGGGCTCATGGTGTGATAGGTGTTCGCTTCGAACTGATTGACAGATGGCACCACCTGCGCTTTTTATACCTGGCCAATTCGCGAAAAGAAATGCGATCGCGCCCCCTGAGTTATTGCCAAAAACGGTAACGAACCATTGAGCCACTGAACATTAACCCACTTAGCCAAGCTTTTCAAAAGATCTCCCAAGAAAATGACAAGTCACCAGGCCAGTTAGCATGCAAATTTATTCGGCTATTAAAATCAGCTCAGAACACGCCCAACTTAGTGACTAGTCGCGCGGCTTTATTCGCTTAGATCGTCGTCACTGATTAGTTAGCTAGTCTAACGGTTCATTTTGGTTGTTTTTTTTATTGCTCAAGACCCCCAGCTGGCCCCAGTGGACCATCAAAGTGATTAAATCTTTTTTACAACAGCTCGGCAGATGGCAGAAAGAATTTACATTCCAGGTGTTGTTGGGATTCTTAAAGAAAACTTATGACTTGCTTTATTTGTGACTTAAAAGTTCTTCAATTTAAGTTTGTAATTATAAATCATTACAACTTCCTATAAGGTGGCACACTTTACATTCATTTCTTAGTAAAATTATTTGAGTGATTCGGGTATCATTAGATTAAATCTCAATATAATAATTCATTTATTATCTTCTTGGAATAAAGAATGGATTAACCTTTCTTATCTTTACTAAATAAAAATCTTCCAGCAACCTTGGAGAAGCTGTACTTAATACGCATAAGAACCGTAAAAACTAAACCATTAATAACAATTTAGATAAATCTCTATACTTTTAGTATAAAAACTCTACCATATTTTCGTTTAGGACTTAGTCTGAAATTAAACTCTGGAACTAAGCACCATGTTAGTCGCCTACCTCGGCTTCTTTCTGATCCTCCAAGCTTCTTTTATAGCTGGACGCGGGAATAAAGTATACGATTTACCGGGAGGTGGACAGGTGGTTTTCGTTTCACCATTTGGGGATTCAAATTCAAAGCCAGAACACAAACATAAGGAGAGATACCCAGACGGCATTAAAGTTATCCAATTGGGAGGTTCCAATGGTCAAAATAACAACAGAGACTCGAACCTTCCGTACGGAATCTGGGATTATTTGAAACTACAAAACATCACGAAGGACCAATTCCCATCCGGTTTTCAAGTTATCCAATTGGGTGGTGACAATGGTCCGCATAGAAGGCGTAACCATGACGACAACGATGATGATGATGATGACGATGATAATGCACTGCGAAAAATATTCAAAATGTTCCGATTTGGCTTAAGACGAGGAGGCCATCGCTCCAATTCCCAATTTCTGAATCTCCAAGGAAGGGATCTCGGTAATCACCGGCCCTTGGAGCAGGACAGGAGAGATTATAGCCATCTGGTGGCTACCACTAAACCGGATGTACCCCGAACTCGGGTCAAGATTATACGGCAAAATGTGCCCCGTAGGATGATGGTAAGGAATCTCAGGAGCAGCCAAGCTCACTTGACCAATATGCAGACTCTCAGCTTTCCCGTCTTTGAGGATGAGTGGCAGGTAAGGGGTTAAGAAATGCCTTGGAATAGGAGCCTTTGTATTATATATTTATAATCTCTTTTCACATTAGATGACCTAGACTGGATATATGTGGAAACTCTTGTAAAACTCATACAGCTTTGGAGATAAATAAAAATACAAATACCTATTAAATTAACAATATAATTGTGTTTAATTTGGAAATGTTTGTTTCGGAAATGACTCTTCACTGTTTTACAAATTTCAGAATAATATTATAATGTATAATATACGTACATAAAAATAATAAAAATGCATATATAATATACAAAGGTATGAAAAAAAGCCATTTTAAGTTTGGTTGAATGTTAAAGAAGCAAATCTTAAGATTCTGACATTTTCTAATTTAAGGTTAGCAGCCTGGGATACATATTAATAAGCCATCGAATCGACCAATGGCACTCATCCCATTGAAATTTCTACGCACCCAGCTTAGAAGTCAAATTATGTATTTAAAAGATCCAAAGACAAGGCCTACTTTAAATCCATGTCAATCTGTGGGGGCCATATAGATAAGTTATTCAAACATATACCAAAACTCCAGATCTTCAGGGGTGCTATGAAAGCTCATTTAGTTATTAAGATATGCTATCTATTAGCCAAGACTATGCATATATAAATCGATTATTTGGCCAAAGTTCATGTTTCGGCAAAATTAAAATTCAGAATAGAATTTTTAAGGTTGTATAAAAGTGAGGTGATCTGCCATCAGTTCTTCAGTTCTAAGATAGTTTTCGCCATGTTGATCAAAACCTTGGGCCTACTTCTCCTGTTTACGGGTCAGTCCTTCGGAGACTTGTCTCACTTCGGTATTCCCAACTTTCCCACCATTCACATCGGAGGAGGTGGCTCTGGCACTCGTCCCCATAAGCACAAGGGCCAGTCGGAGTACGACTCATATCTGAATAAGTATTACAGTGATTACTGGCAGCAGTACTACCAAGCCCAGGCAGCTTACTATGCCTACTGGCCCTATGGACCATATGGTGGCTATCCACCTTATGGACCGCCTCCCTATGGACCGCCACCGACAACCAAAGCTCCCGACACAGACACAACATCCACTGCGATCCCAACCTCAACGGGTACACCAACCACTTCAACTGCTATTCCAACATCGACGGGTACACCAACCACTTCAACTGCTATTCCAACATCGACCGGAGACCCAACCACATCCACCGCAGTTGCAACGCAACCCACAACGACACCATCTCCAACGACCTCCACAGCTGTGGCTCCCCAGAACACGGACACCACCTCAACGGCAGTTGCGCCACAAGTTCGGGCTCGAACCACGCCTCTACCCTTCCATCTAATCAATCCGGGTCGCAGGCAACCGCTTCCCAATTATGTCCTTCGAACGGAGGAGGGAGCACCTGCACCAGCCCCAGTATATATCCCATATGATCAGTTCTACCAAGGAGACCAGCCAGGTAGATACTTTCAGTTCGTGGGAAAGAAATAGAAATATTTATGGAACATCAAATTTAGTAAAATCATAAACACCCTTAAAGAAATGTACATTTATTTTTATTTAACTTTGATTTAAAAGAATCTAAGTGAGTGATATTTGTAATCGCGGGAGAAAGACACATTAGCCAAAAACCAAAAACATTTCCAGAGCTGACGGCTTCCGACGTGTTATCATATTAGCTGATTTAGCTCTTATAAACAGATTTAAATCGAATTAAATGGGTAAACAAAAGCGCGAAGAGAAAGAAAAAAGAGAGACGCGATCGATTTCTCTGATCGCCAACTTATTAATGGATCGAAATTAGCATTTATGTCTCGCCGAGTGCAGATATCTCCTAAATATGCAAACCCAATGCCCCGGTAGACTTAGTTGATGACCGAACGTGTTTCGATATGAAAGTAATCGGATTTCTACTGTGTTTACTGGCTCTGACCAGTCTTGGTTCGGGTGCAACTGACCTAGAGTCCAAGCAGGAACAGATGCGAACAGCGATACCATGGCTGCTCCTATTGTCCTATCCCGGGGGCTTGCCACAAGTTGGTGCCCCATTGCCTGGAATACCCATCCGTAGACCCTTGGACGAGCTACCTCCTTCCAGTGCCACCATGAAGTTGCCGCTTTCAGATGAGACAACAAACTCCCAACCAGCCAGCGATTTGGTACGTGAACAGTTCCTCCAGGGAATTCTACAGGGCTTACGGCAACCTGGAAGTGGAGCAACTTCACCCTCAGCTGCCATGCTGGCAGATTTTATTGCCCAGGCCACCACCACGACGCGAAAGCCAGCGGTGGAAAAGGACTTGAATGCGCCTGGTAACGATGAGGATTACGACTATATAGACTTTAAGAACGGATCGCGTATCAAGTACGATCTGGATGGAGCAGAGCAGCCGGTGAATAAAGTTCTTCAGCAGACTACAAGCCGTCCGACAGTGGCTCGTCCCCAAAGTCAAACCCAAAGCAATGTGGTTTACTATAGACAGCCAGTAAGATATGTTTATTATAGACCCGTCTATAGACCAATAGGAGTTTACAATAGAGTTGGCTAAAAGAGCTTTAACAGTCAGTAGAGATCAATAAAGTTATAAATTAATCAAAGATGATTAGCAAATTAACGAGGTTTGGTAATAGAGGGGTCCGTTAAGTAGAACTCCGATTATGACGGGTCATCAGTCTACTAAGTTATGCAGTGGTCGCTTTCTGCTAAATTCTGTGATTTCGCTCACCAAAACAATAAAAATTCAAATCGCAAATGTGAATCTTCTTTAGTTCCAAATTCGAAGCTCCAGTCTAATCTTTTGTCGCTCCCAGACACAATCCAATTTATGACACCCGAGAGACTATATAAAACTCTTGTCATCTTATACCCACCGCATTAGTTCTAAACTAACCGGAGCATCGTAGAATCCAGCTCGCAATGCTGATCACATCATTGGGATTGCTTTTCCTTTTGGCCGGCCAGGCCTGTAGCCAGACCTTCACTATTCCCCTCTCACCGGGAGGCCTTGTTTCGGCCCTAACCGGAGGCGGTGGCTCTCGTCCCAGCTCCCCCTCGAGCAGCAGCAATAGCAACAATAATGCTCAAGCCACTCGAGACTATTACGACTATTACAGCCAATTGCAACAGTTCTACGAAGCCCAGGCAGCGTATAACCAGTACGTTCAGTACCAACAGTACGTTCAGTACATAGCTTACCTTTACGGCCCATATGGACCCTATGGCCAAAATGGCAACTTTGGACCTGGACCCAATCCGCCAACGACTACACCAGCGCCGGTTACAACATCTCCAGCGATTCCAACGACAACCGATAGTGGAACTTCAACTTCGAATGCCATTCCTGGAACCTCTACCACTTCATCGACCACAATGTCTACGCCAACCACTGTAGATGCAGTTAATCCATCATCAACAGCTTCACCGCCCACCACTGTGGATGCAGTTAACCCAACAACTACAACTACTACAACGACAGCGTCTACGCCCACCACTGTAGATGCAGTTAACCCAACCACAACAACAACAACAACAACTACTACAACGACAGCATCTACTCCCACCACTGTAGATGCAGTTAATCCGGTAACCACATCCACAACACCTTCTACAATGACTTCTGATGCTGTGGGCACCCAAAACACCGACACCACTGTGGATGCAGTTAATCCCCCAGGACGAGCTCAGACGACACCACTTCCCTTCCATTACGTGCCCAACTCACCCATCAGTCCCTATGATCTACACCGAATCAGTTCAAATCCAATCTTTGTCCGGGGAGCAGCTATTGCATCCTCTTCGGCACAGGCCTCTCCCTTGTATATACCATACAATGGCATCTACCGCAGGACACAGCCAGCTCCTTACTTTGGTTACGACGCCAGGAAATAAAGTATTTTACCCATACGACCATTAATTTATTTAATAAAAGAACGGAAAAACATTCAAGTAGCTAAGAGACTTTCTTTTACCAGAAACACTAGCTTACATACGATTGAAAACTAAAGATATGTCCTTGAAGAAGTGCCGACTTTGGGGTAGAGCAGAACTCACCAAATAATCAATAAATCACAACTAGTTGGTTATTCGCATCTATAATTTTGTTACTTTAGCTAAATCTGGTATTCAATTATTGCTTTTATTTATAATTCCTTTTTTAAATCATAAATAATTGGTTAATTTATGTTTTCTGCATATACATTTTATTTGTACTTACTATATCTGTAGTAATAATATATATTTCAGTGTTCTTACTACACTTTCATTTAAATTTTACCTAAAATTTGCTGACTAGTGTAGTAGAATCTTTTTAGAGAATTCCACAGAAGCAGTAGACACACCCCAATCATGCGCCATTTGCATGGACAAAGCTTAGTGGTTAGTATAGAACAAATTAGCATTGGTAGCTATTCTTCGTTCTTTCTTACAAATTCTAAAAAACCTTTCAAATTTATTAATTTATATTTACCCAGACTATTGTTTGTGTAGAGTGTCATTTTGATTTTACGACTTCTTTGGCATGTATAAAACTCCATGTGGTTAGTGGCTACCAATTCAGTTCTAGACTAACCTAGTCGCAGGTTAATCTCTGTTCGGAATGAAATTAATCACTGTAAGCTTGTGGCTCTTGCTAGCTAACCAAGTTCGGAGTCAATCATTACAAATACGGATACCTGTGTGGGATGCCTCTAATTTGTTTACGCGTCTTACCGGCATTCAAATAAATTCGGGCAATAACAATAACCAGCGGCCACAGAGTAGCAATCAGCAGGAAAATGAATACAATGATTATCTAAATAACTATTATAACTATTGGGCGAATGTATACCAGAATCAAGATGGTTTTAACCCATATGCGTATGAATACTATGGGCCCTATGGGCTGTATGGACCATATGGACCGTATGATCCTAACCAGTTTCAGTCCACTCCGGCGCCAGAAACAACAACTACACCAACAACTACAACAGTTCCTCCAACGACATCTACGGCTATTCCAACCTCTACTAACAGTCCAACAACATCACCTGCTATTCCGAGCTCAACTGGAGCTCCAACTACATCAACAGCACTTCCAACCACAACGGACGCTCCAAGCACATTATCTACCGAGAATCCAATTTGTACAGTTTTCCCTCAGCTTCCAGTTTGCCAAACGACAACAGAAGATCCAACTTCTACGACGGCAGCTCCAACATCAACACCAGCAAGTCCATTAACATCTCCGACAACAGAATCTTCATCCTCGACTACGGATGTAACAACATCTACAGCGATACCGACTTCTACGACGGCAGCTTCAACATCAACAACAGCAAGTCCATTAACATCTTCGACAACAGAATCTTCATCCTCGACTACGGATGTAACAACATCTACAGCGATACCGACTTCTACGACGGCAGCTTCAACATCAACAACAGCATCTTCAACCACAGAAGCTATATCTTCATCCTCAACTACAGATATAACAACATCTACAGCGATACCGACTTCTACGACGGCAGCTTCAGCATCAACAACAGCAAGTCCATTAACATCTTCGACAACAGAATCTTCATCCTCGACTACGGATGTCACAACATCTACAGCGATACCCACTTCTACGACGGAAGCTCCAACATCAACAACAGCAAGTCCATTAACATCTTCGACAACAGAATCTTCATCCTCGACTACGGATGTAACAACATCTACAGCGATACCGACTTCTACGACGGCAGCTTCAACATCAACAACAGCATCTTCAACCACAGAAGCTATATCTTCATCCTCAACTACAGATATAACAACATCTACAGCGATACCGACTTCTACGACGGCAGCTTCAGCATCAACAACAGCAAGTCCATTAACATCTTCGACAACAGAATCTTCATCCTCGACTACGGATGTCACAACATCTACAGCGATACCCACTTCTACGACGGAAGCTCCAACATCAACAACAGCAAGTCCATTAACATCTTCGACAACAGAATCTTCATCCTCGACTACGGATGTCACAACATCTACAGCGATACCCACTTCTACGACGGAAGCTCCAACATCAACAACAGCAAGTCCATTAACATCTTCGACAACAGAATCTTCATCCTCGACTACGGATGTAACAACATCTACAGCGATACCGACTTCTACGACGGCAGCTTCAGCATCAACAACAGCAAGTCCATTAACATCTTCGACAACAGAATCTTCATCCTCGACTACGGATGTAACAACATCTACAGCGATACCGACTTCTACGACGACAGCTTCAACATCAACAACAGCAAGTCCATTAACATCTTCGACAACAGAATCTTCATCCTCGACTACGGATGTAACAACATCTACAGCGATACCGACTTCTACGACGGCAGCTTCAACATCAACAACAGCAAGTCCATTAACATCTTCGACAACAGAATCTTCATCCTCGACTACGGATGTAACAACATCTACAGCGATACCGACTTCTACGACGGCAGCTTCAACATCAACAACAGCAAGTCCAATAACATCTTCGACAACAGAATCTTCATCCTCGACTACGGATGTAACAACATCTACAGCGATACCGACTTCTACGAAGGCAGCTTCAACATCAACAACAGCAAGTCCATTAACATCTTCGACAACAGAATCTTCATCCTCGACTACGGATGTAACAACATCTACAGCGATACCGACTTCTACGACGGCAGCTTCAACATCAACAACAGCAAGTCCATTAACATCTTCGACAACAGAATCTTCATCTTCAACTACGGATGTAACAACATCTACAGCGATACCGACTTCTACGACGGCAGCTTCAACATCAACAACAGCAAGTCCAATAACATCTTCGACAACAGAATCTTCATCCTCGACTACGGATGTAACAACATCTACAGCGATACCGACTTCTACGTCGGCAGCTTCAACATCAACAACAGCAAGTCCATTAACATCTTCGACAACAGAATCTTCATCCTCGACTACGGATGTAACAACATCTACAGCGATACCGACTTCTACGTCGGCAGCTTCAACATCAACAACAGCAAGTCCATTAACATCTTCGACAACAGAATCTTCATCCTCGACTACGGATGTAACAACATCTACAGCGATACCGACTTCTACGTCGGCAGCTTCAACATCAACAACAGCAAGTCCATTAACATCTTCGACAACAGAATCTTCATCCTCGACTACGGATGTAACAACATCTACAGCGATACCGACTTCTACGACGGCAGCTTCAACATCAACAACAGCAAGTCCATTAACATCTTCGACAACAGAATCTTCATCTTCAACTACGGATGTAACAACATCTACAGCGATACCGACTTCTACGACGGCAGCTTCAACATCAACAACAGCAAGGCCATTAACATCTTCGACAACAGAATCTTCATCCTCGACTACGGATGTAACAACATCTACAGCGATACCGACTTCTACGACGGCAGCTTCAACATCAACAACAGCAAGGCCATTAACATCTTCGACAACAGAATCTTCATCCTCGACTACGGATGTAACAACATCTACAGCGATACCGACTTCTACGACGGCAGCTTCAACATCAACAACAGCAAGTCCATTAACATCTTCGACAACAGAATCTTCATCTTCAACTACGGATGTAACAACATCTACAGCGATACCGACTTCTACGACGGCAGCTTCAACATCAACAACAGCAAGGCCATTAACATCTTCGACAACAGAATCTTCATCCTCGACTACGGATGTAACAACATCTACAGCGATACCGACTTCTACGACGGCAGCTTCAACATCAACAACAGCAAGGCCATTAACATCTTCGACAACAGAGTCTTCATCCTCGACTACGGATGTAACAACATCTACAGCGATACCGACTTCTACGACGGCAGCTTCAACATCAACAACAGCAAGGCCATTAACATCTTCGACAACAGAATCTTCATCCTCGACTACGGATGTAACAACATCTACAGCGATACCGACTTCTACGACGGCAGCTTCAACATCAACAACAGCAAGGCCATTAACATCTTCGACAACAGAATCTTCATCCTCGACTACGGATGTAACAACATCTACAGCGATACCGACTTCTACGTCGGCAGCTTCAACATCAACAACAGCAAGTCCATTAACATCTTCGACAACAGAATCTTCATCCTCGACTACGGATGTAACAACATCTACAGCGATACCGACTTCTACGTCGGCAGCTTCAACATCAACAACAGCAAGGCCATTAACATCTTCGACAACAGAATCTTCATCCTCGACTACGGATGTAACAACATCTACAGCGATACCGACTTCTACGACTGCAGCTTCAACATCAACAACAGCAAGTCCATTAACATCTTCGACAACAGAATCTTCATTATCCACTACGGATGTAACAACATCTACAGCGATACCGACTTCTACGACTGCAGCTTCAACATCAACAACAGCAAGTCCATTAACATCTTCGACAACAGAATCTTCATCCTCGACTACGGATGTAACAACATCTACAGCGATACCGACTTCTACGACTGCAGCTTCAACATCAACAACAGCAAGTCCATTAACATCTTCGACAACAGAATCTTCATTATCCACTACGGATGTAACAACATCTACAGCGATACCGACTTCTACGACGGCAGCTCCAACATCAACAACAGCAAGTCTATTAACATCTTCGACAAAAGAATCTTCATCCTCGACTACGGATGTAACAACATCTACAGCGATTCCAACTTCTACAACGACAGATAATTTACTTTGCCTACAGTATCCCCAACTTCCTCTTTGTCAAACTGCAAAATCAGAACATTTTGGGGAAACGGTATTAAAAACCCCAACATTTTCAGAAATCAGAGAATCGGGCACAGTTTTCAAGCCAGATCAACAGTTATTGATCACATCAAAGCCTCAGTCTGTGACATCGCTCTGTTTCTTTTATCCTCGCCTGTGCTCAAAACCAGAAGAAGCTCAATTTGTGCGAGTGGCTGATAAAAATGGAAAACCCTTACTGCTAATATCATCAGTTGAAGGAAGGTCTCATAGTCATGTTCAACCTGCTCTGTGGCGAGCAATGAGAAGAGCCGTCAGAAAAAACAAGAATTAATGTATTCATTTGCATACATTTTATCTACCTGAAGTACTTTTATAAAATACATTTGAAAATCTTGAATTTGTTCTACTTTAGTAATTATGATGTATAATAGTCAGAGAGATTATTTAAATATTCAAGGGTTAATTAATATAATTAGTTTAATATACTTAAACTTATAACTACTAATCTTTATTTGTATTTAATCGAATTCGGTAGAAATATGGATTATTTGGAATTACATTCTATATTTCAGAACATTTGTATATTCCAAGGCTCAGTAGCTTCATTGACGTATTACTCGTGTTTTTTTAATGAATCAGTTTATTTATATGATTCTCTCTAAGTTTTCTGTCTAAGTTAAGTTGGCAATGGAAAATAACTCACTTGGAGGTGCAACTATTAAAAAGCGCTGACCCTCGTCTAGAAAGTGGCTTTATCGGCAGAATAACTTACAAATAACTTTATTGCGTATATTTAAAAACAAACAGTAAGTTAATTAGACAATTCTATAGTTTACAAAGGTCTAGGGTCAAAGCTGGCCTTAAGGCATCATCAGTGGCTTCATTATTAACTTCTGATTTGTCTATAAAAACGCTCTTTCGACGCAGCTTTAGGTTTAGTTTTCCTTTAGACATTTAGTCATTCAAATCAATACGCTCCAATGATACCAAAGCTCACCTTTCTTGTGCTAATACTTTCAATCGCGGTGAGGAGCCAACACCCAAAGGAGTCCTTAAGATTAAACGTGCCCCTCTGGGATGTGGGTGATCTTTACTCCCGTATTTCAAATGCTTTTGGCGCAACAAGCTCCACGACAGCGCCGCAGGTTGCAAATCCAGCTGTCGCCAATCCTTGGGGCGACTACTACAATGCGCTCCTGCAGGAATACTATAATAAAAAGCAAGGATTATACGCTGCAAATTCGGCGAGCGAGGTTATACCGGTGGAGCCATTGCCCCTGCCTATACCTGTTCCAGTACCCCTTCCCAGGCCTCCGCGTCCACTGCGGCCTTTAAGGCCAAGACCAACTCGACCATGGCCCAGACCAACTCGAAAGCCCACAAGAAGGCCGACGACAACAAGGCGGCCTACAACAACTACTGAAAGGACTACAACCACTCGGACAACAACAACTGCATCTCCAATATCCTCCTCGTCCTCGAGTACTTCGACTCCCAGTGTTCCAACAACAACCGAGGCAATAAATAGCACAACAATCGAACCAACTAGTAATTCTACTGCATCAGAATCATCAACCACTGAAGGATCCACGACAACAGGAGGATCATCAACAACAGGAACTTTCCCATCATCGACTATAATTTCGAGTTCCAAATATTTACCAATCAGTACACCCAAAATAAATGTGCAAGCTACAACAGCAGATCCCTTCTACCTGCTCCAAGAGACTCCCATTCGAAGCCCTACGGTGCTCAGTATGGAAGGATCTCAGCCTGGTGAACTACGACCTGATCAGAAACTTACAGTGCAATCACCACCTCAGTCCATGACTTCACTATGCCACAATTATCCAAGACTCTGTGCCAAACCCGAGGAGGCGCAGTATGTGCGGCTAACAGATGGATTTGGAAAACCCATGCTCCTCATATTGCCTGGAGCAGTGGAGGAGCATCCTCTGCCAATAAACTCTATACAGCGGCCTTTTCGATCTCGACCATACCGTCGAAAAAATCCCTCCAGGAGTAGATACGTTTACCGATTAATCAAGAAAAGAAACAAAGCGCCTAAATGTATAAATTTAATCAGCAATTTAGGCTTAAGCAACAAAATCATTACTTTTATTGATTAATTTCATTCTTATAAAAGAAAAGTATTCTAATATTTAATACTTGGGCTTTAATAAGAAATTTGGGAATGCAATTAAAATTATATTATCCATTAATTAAATGTCATTCAATATCGCAAACAATAAATTAGCACATTCGATGACTTTGACGATTTTATTTTATGATTTGTTTTTGTTTTTTGTTCTTTTACTTGATCAAAGATTATTAAACCGCTGATTTCTTTTGTTGTGATTTAATTTAATGGCAATCTATTGAATATATAAAGCCATTAATGGAACCTGGACCTCAGTCCGTGTTTATACTAGGAGCATGTTGCTACTGAGGAATGTGATTTTAGTGCTCGTCGCAGTTGGATTGAGTTGCTTTTTCGCCAAGTCCACTGCCACTCAGGTTGAGGTCCGAATACCCGTGGAATGTTCAAAATATTATAGGTCAAGTGACCGGGTAAGTTAATGGACACAGGAGCACTAAAAGGGGGAGGGTTCGTCCACAGAAGAAGGAGTATTGGATACCTCCTTATGGATACTACGGTCCCCCGCCATTGATGCACTCTCCCCCTTTGCTGCCTTACTACCCGCATCCTCTTTACCCACCGCCAAAAGGACCGCCTATAATTCCACCAACTAGGCCCCCAACAGATTCACCTACAATGCCACCAACAATGCCACCAACAATGCCTCCAACAATGCCACCAACAATGCCACCAACTATGCCACCAACTATGCCACCAAAACCAACTGAAGAGACATTTAGGTGAGATCCCTCAATCTGCATATTCTATCCATACCTAAGAACCTACGATGAAGCTAATGAAACAAGTGACAATAAAGGCTTGGAGAATATGGATGCACTCAACAAACCACCAAAGCTATCGATTATTTCAAAACCTCACTCCGTTGGATCGATTTGTGATCATTTTCCTGAGCTCTGCACGAAGCCCGATGAAGCACAGTTCGTAAAGTTGTCTGATTCCAATGGAAAACAATGGCTTTTGATAGCGGGTATTCCTTGAGATATAACTGATGGTTTATAAATAGTAAATCTATGTCACAGACCTTTATTTAAAAAATTATTTAAAAGTATTTTTTAATAAATGATTATAAAACACATTAATTATTGTAAATATTATATCAATAATTTAAACATTTTATAAAAGACATGGAGAAACCTCCAATGATTATCAGCTAAGGGAAAGAATCACATTAATTTTTTGATCAAAACAAAGATCAAGCTGAAAATGTGTTTGTAAGCTATAATTAACGTCTGTTCTAGTTTGCAAAATCTGTCTTAATATATTGTACACATGAAGATATCAACAACCAAGTGAAGATCGTATTAACGTCAGTCTAAAGATCTTTTTGGTGATTGACCGATTTATGGTTAAGTTTTTAGTTTGTTGCCCTTAGAATTCATTGCGATCAATGATTGATAATCTACTTTTTATTGGTCATCCATGGATATATAAGGCGTTTGTGTTCAGCAGAGAACAGTCAAACATTTTCCTGCGAGTATGCAACTGCTAAAAACTGCTATAATCTGGGTCTGGTTTGCCGCTGCTGGACCCAATTGCTTCCGTTCCTTCACCAATGGCCATCAGGTTCAAGTTCGGTTACCCTTTTGGGATTTTGGAGGAGCAATCAAACAAGTGACTGGTTACATGACAGGGCAGGACTCGGGAAATCCTCCTAAGAAAAAGGAACGTCCTCATCGTGAAGAGTATTGGCCGCCCTATGGATACTACAATCCGGCTCACATTTATCCGCCTTATTATTATCCCTATCCGCCATATCCACCACCTACATACCCGCCTCACACAACCAAGAAACCTCCAGAGACGACCACCAAAGCACCCACTGAAACGACCACAAATCCTCCCACAGGAACAACAACCGTAGCACCTGGAACTACAACCGTAGCACCTGGAACTACAACGGTGCTTCCCCCCGAAACAACAATGGCTGCCACAACTGAGGCAGCAACTGAAGCACCCACGACGAATCCACCTGGGCGGGATCTATGCCAAATCTATCCTCTTCTTCCAGAATGCCGGGATATTAAGTCGGTGCAACTGACAAAGAAAAAGAATTCGAGCAGTGTTCTCCAGCCGGACCAGAAGCTCTCCATTGAGACGGAGCCACATCCAGTGACATCACTCTGCTTCTATTATCCTAGACTTTGTATGAAACCAGAGGAAGCTCAGTTTGTGAGTTTGTCGGATGAGAAGGGCAGACCTTTGCTGTTGATATCACCAGCAGAGAAGAAACCTGTCCACTCCAAAGGGTAGTACTCGTATTTGTATTTGCCGGTCAAAGGATTCTTTGATGACTTTGAAGGATGGTCGAAAAATGTTTTATGCAATCAATAAATAATAATATAATATCTACAAAACAAATCAAATAATTCTTGTAAGAGAAGAGAGTTCAAACTACAAAAACCAAATGGTAAAGTATTTTCCTGTCTTGAGACACACCCATTTATTAGATAATTTATATGAAGAATGTGTCGTGAACATTTTTTTTGGAATTTATAGATTCGCGAATGCTTTTATAGAATCAAATCAGATCTCACTTTTTAGCATTTTAAAAAAGTAATATAAGCAAGTTGTAGGATGTTGATCTGCATTGTTTATTGGACTTTCTTCTGCTGTCTTCTTTTTTAACGATCATTCTATTGTGGTGACTCTCGTATACATTTAATAGGAATAGAATATATATAGGTGTCAATAGAGTATTAGCATTAGTTTGTCACAAGACAAGGAGCATGTTGCTGCTCAATAAAGCTTTGTTTTCGCTTTTGATAGCGGTGCCCAGCTGGTTCGCTCTGCTCTCAAGCGGACACGAGATACAAGTCAGAATACCCGTTTGGAATGTAGGGAATATTTTTTCAGACTTTGTTAAGAGTCGTCCCACCTCAACAAGACGTCCTACAAGGCCTCCAATAACCTCCACAAAACCTACAAGATCTACGACATCTAAGAAACCAATAACTATGCCGACAAATCCAACGTTTAATATCTGCTCTAATTATCCACAACTTCCAGCATGTCAAGATGAAGTAACCCCAGAACCTTCAATATGCGATATATATCCCCAACTTCCATTGTGTCAAGAGGAATCGAATCAACCGGAACCTTCAATTTGTGATACTTATCCACAGTTGCCTTTGTGTCAAGATGAAAGTGTTAGGAACTCCAAAGTCAGTGATTTTGAATTGCTTCGATGGAACACCGATCCCAACTTTTGCCTGTACTATCCAAATTCGTGTTCAAGTCCCGAGGAATCGTCAATTCTTCCTATTGTCGATAGCCAGGGACGTCTGCTGCTGATTTCACCAGGTTTACGAGGAAATAAGTTAGAGCGTTCTAGCTCTGGATGGTTGGGACCCACACGAAGACCTGCTTGGCAAAGGCAATCGAAGAAAGATACCCTGCAGAGCAATCAAAATCTCTCTCTGAAATAAAGTTTAAGAACAAGGGGCCTCGTGTCGATCTCTTTATCTGACATCCAAGATACCCGATTATTACAAAGCTTTGGAATGTCTCAGCCGCAATTCGTTTGTCATGACAAAAGATGAAAGATGACAGCAGCACTCGGGTTGGATCTATTCAGGGAAACTGGTTTCAGTTGCCCCACTCCACCATCTCAGCTGGTCCAATGGCCAGTCCAAGTTCAGCTCCACGGGGAGGTAGTAGGTGAAATTGAAATGAGCTCCGTCCAAGCCTTCAGAGCTTCTGCGTGGCAAGTAATATTTACGATCTGCCTCACAGTCCGTTGGTGCACAACTAGTCCAGTGATCAACGATGGAGTGCTGCAGGATCTAAAGAAGCTGAACCTGAGCCAGGCCAAGCTCGTCGCGGATAACTCCACCATCAAGTGCAGTCTTACACCAAATCTCTGCGATTGGCAGCTGCATCTGTACGGGGGTCACTCCTTCAGTGTTCCACTTCAACCAGTTGGAAAAGGTTCCATCGTACAAACAACCACAGCTCCTGTTCGAGAAACCTTTGAATTGACCCCTTCTGGAGCTGGACCGCAGCTATTCCTTGTGGCCGAGGTGGAGCCCAAACCCAAAAAGGAAATGCGACGCAAAAGAAAGTTAGCGCGACAAACTCCTTTTAACTACTTGAGTAAACATAGATTTATCTTGATGGTGTTGCAATAAGAGGCTTAATAAATAACCAAATCATTAATATTATTATCTCTCATTAAGACCAAATCCATCAGTTGTCGGAGATTTATTCCGGCTGACTCACTGCCAGTCTGTGAAATACATTTCGCAACCATAAACAAAATTCTCAGCTCATTAATGTCGGCTGGATTCACGCTTTACCTGCGAGGATGGAAGCCGTCCGACCACTTTCAACTTTAACCTGCTATGCCAGGGGTCTGGGCCCGGGTCTAATGCCCATTAAGCTGTCTATAAGAGTTTTATTTGGCGTTAAGCACAAAACCGAGGGGGTTCTCGCATTCTCTCTATTTGTTTATTCAAATATTAATAGATGGCTTTTTAAGTGCCCAGCCGCGTTATTGTTTTCTAATCGGGGGGAGCATTTAATTAAGTCATCTTTGTTGTCACAGCATCCCGCACCCAAATGAGACGCTGATGACTGTACTATTTGAACAAATGCTGATTAATGGGGGTGGAAATTTTAAGCGAGAGTGAAAGTCCCCAAATGGTAAGAAATTTTGGAGCAAATAAAGTCACAAATAGTTTAAACTCCACAAGCGTTCTAATCAATCTAAATTTTTCGTTTTATTGCAAATTACTGTGACCATAAGACACCCAAATCGTATCCAATCGAATCACATCCCCGACTTACTAGCTATTTGATCAGTACACAAAGTCAAGTTCCGGGCGGAAATTCAATTCGACGCCTGGCCGGACCCTTGATAAACCCTAACCCCGGAACCCCAAATACCATGCCCCTTAGCTACAAATGTATGTCATTGAATTCACACATCATCCGTGGCACGGTCGTCGTCAACATCGTCGGCGATGGTGTCATAAATCGTATTCAAAAATTTTCTAATTTCCGCATACGGTAGAATCTGCCACCAATTTGTCGTAGTTTCAATTTCCTCCTCCATTACTCCGGCGCTGGCAGGACGTCTCTGGGTGCCCTGACGGCGCTTATCCTTTCCCTTACCCTTGCCCTTCGACTTGGTCCTGCTCCGCTTCGTTGTTAAGGGACGATGCGTGCTGATTTCCGGTGATTGTGTTTCCAATTCCTTAGTCGGCTGCATGACATTCGATGGACCTGGACTTGCTGCCAGGATGGGGTTAGTAGCGGCAGGAGCAGGAGCAGTAGCTGGAATAGGAACTGGCGTAGTGACAGCCTGGCTTGCTGTCATCTTTGTATCAGTTTCATTGGAAGTCCTTGGTCCTGTTTGCGTTGGCTTGCGCCTGGTCTTCGGACGAGGGGGTCGCGCTCTGGTTTCGTCCTTCTTTTTCTTGCCGGACAGAGCCTTTGTGCTCGTGTCACCGGCATTCTCCGCTGTCGGTTGGTTGACAAGCTGTTGCATTCCTGTCGATGCCATATCGATAATTGTCCCACTCGGTGCCATGGTTTTCTTCACACTTGTCAGGGATTCCCCTGCAGGCATTGTCACGGAGGCTTTAGTGCCAGGAGCAGGAGCAGGAGCAGGAGCAAGAGTAGAGGCCGAGGCCAAGTCAGAGGTATCTACTTTTCCGATTTTATCCCCTTGCGACACGATTTCTGTTTCTCCTGCATTGTTCTCGGCCAGTCCTGGCAGTGTCAGCTTCACTTTCAGCGGCTGCTGCTGGCTTGGGGCCATAACTTCTTCGCCGACTGGTTTATGTTCATGCCCAATGGTCAGGGTATTCAATTGCACTATCTTCTTGACCCCTATATTTTGCACATGGAACTCGTTCGAGTATAAATTCTCCCGTGCGTGCGTACCCAAGTTCATTTGCAGCGGCATTAATTGCATGTTTATAGCCTGCTCCTCAATTGTTTTCTGTTTCTCTGGCAGGACCTCCACATCCTCGTTGAGGTTTCGGTAGTGTGACCTCTGCTCGGTGGATCGGCGACTGTGCTGGGCGATCTGCTGCAGCAGGTGTCCCATCGGAGGAGGATCCTGCAGCAGGACCTGGCGTCGGGCCAGGTTCATTCGGGGTTTATTGTAGGCATAAATGTCCACATTGAAGACACCGTGGGCGGGAGCTCGTCGCCAGTGCTTGGCGGGCGTGGCTGTGTGTAGTTGAAAGTGAGCACTCACTGTACTTTCGCTTCAGCGACAAGGCAGACTCACCTCGGATTGCCAGAAGGGCACAAGAATGGACTAGAAACAGCAGCAGTGGCAGTCTCATGGCGGCTAATACATATTTTAGGCGTTGGCTTCGTCTACGACTAAACCGATTTTCGACCATTCGACCAATTTTATGGCCATCCAATTTGGGTCAGTCCGCAACTAATTTGCATTGACGATTCATGTTGGCCAATGTTCTGGGAATGTGAAAACACAGTGGACCCCCCCCCCCCCGGAACTCTCGCCGATTAAGATCGAACATGGAATGCTTCACTGTCCATTCCCGGGAACTGGTTTCCCCAGCGAATCGATTCCAAGCAACGGCACATTTGGCTGACTTTTGCTGACAAACAATGCTTTAGTTTCGGCCATAAAATATTATTGTGTTGCCACCTCGGCCGAGCCTTGGCCAAATTCTGTGTGTTTCGGTTGCTTGGCCAAAAGCAGCGAAAGTTGAAAGTTGTGCTTAGCATTACAATGGCCAGCTAATGGAAAGTAATTGTCTAGAAATTCCATAGAATGCGATGACAAGCCCTGATTAAAGTGTTCTTATGGTGCATCTCAGTATCAAAATATAAACAGACAGTTAAGCTACATAGTCTAGGGAAATCCCAATAAATTGATTGAATTTAAAATGACGCCAGTTAAGTTGGAATGTAACACGATTAATTGTCAATAAATAACTTTGGTAATTGAAGTATTTAATATGAAAAGCGTTAATTAATGATTTATGCTCAATGTGGGTTAATTACCCCATCATCACGGCGACATTGCAATTCGAAAATCCAATCGAAAAACTGATTTATCTTAAAGAGCTTGTCAAAAGCAGTTGACCAAGAGTCACCAGGCAGCAAACAAACAGCGAACAAACAGAAGCACTGACAGTTTCCACTCGGAGCACTTAAGATAACTTCGAGACGAGTCGAGGAGACCAGTCACTCTGGCGTCCGGAGGAGGACCGCCGAGGACTGAGCCGTGCTGTTGATGATGTCCACCAGCAGTGGCAGATTTATGAAAACTGTTGACATTTAGTCCTTCGAACCGTAAACTCTGAGCGGACTCAAGGCAGCGGAATTTACATTCGAACAATGCAGGCCGCAGTGCACGGGCATAATGCAAAAGGAATCGCAAAAAGGAGCAAAAGGACCAAGAGCAGGCTGCCTGGCAGGGAAATGTGAAAAAAGCCAGATGACAGCAGCGAAGGCGGACAAAGGCAATTGTCCTGGCATGTGAAGGAAGTCGGTCTACAAGAGGAAAAAATCAGTGAAATAGGAACAAAAAAAATGTTAAAATCGTTATCCATCTTCTATTTCAACTTTGATACGCTGAGGGAAATGGGTTGAAAGATTTAAGAAACCTGAGAAAAGCATGAATTTTAAGCCATTGCAAAAGGAGTTTGTAATATAATAATATGAAGATACATAATATTTCTATAGTTTTAGGTTGGTCAAGTTTTCAACTTAATTATTTCGAGTGTACCATAGCCTTTACCCGCACTGTGGCCTAGATGCTATTGGAGTGGCCTCAAATGTTATGTAAATACCTTACAAAAATAAGAAACTGATGCGTTAATGCGATTGCCGCCCAGTGGAGTGTCCTTATAAAAGGGATAAAGTCGATGGACAAGCGGCATTGAAGTCAAAAAATGGATGCAATTACAATAACTTCGATCCCTGAATTGAAGTGGCACTTTTCATTCATCATTCGAGCTGAGAGCTTGGGAAAGACGTTGACATATCCGCTGACGTTGAAATGGCTTCCCTTGGACACTTGCACTGCGGATGCGGAATGCGGAAGTGAATCCGAAGCTGGCCTATGCAAATAAAAACAAGGAGAGGCCGGGCAATTTAAGAGGAAAAGAAGAGAAAATGTCGTTTGTAGAATTGCAAGTGCACTAACGAAACAATGAGTCAAAAGAGCCATACTTACACTATCAAAATATTTAGAAATTGTATAAAAAAGAAAGCATTTCTTATGAGAAAATTAAACGGAAGCCAAAATAGTTAGATTTAAAGATACCTTGCAAAGGTATATTCAGAACTCCCTACTTTCTACACTTTTCTATAGTTCATTTTTATGTTCTTAACTATCAATTTAATAACACTTTTAAGATATTTTTTGCAGTGTATTTAGAGAAGGCAAAAAGATAGACAGAGGGAGAAAGCAATCGAGCGAATGCTGTCGTCGACGTCTTAATTAAGCAGCCCAAACAGCAACAACAATTAGCTGTGCAGCGACTCAAGCGTTGTTGATTGTTATTGTTGCCGACTACTGAGTGTTCGAAAGAGATGGCAGGATAAGCAACAGAGAGAGAGAGAGAGAGAGAGAGAGAGAGGCAGAAAAAGGTGGGTGGTACAACTGCACTGCTTGCACTTGCGGTCGGGTTTCCAAGAGGCTTATTCCATGATTAATTCAATTGAAATTTCAGCAGGCAAATTGCAGGAAACTTTAAAACTTTTCCAATTTCAGCAAAAGCTAGCTTTTTGCTCTCGTTGCTGCTGCTGCTGCTGACTCTTCTGTTTGTTGTTCTGGCAAATACACACAATTTGCTTTGTCATTAGACGCACACTTTAAGCACTCAATGAGGCTCCTTTGCCCCCTCTGGGCCCCTCTGTCAACTGCTTTTGCTTTGGCTGCTCATTTCCAGCTTTGCCATTTCTTTGTCCAGTTTTTATTTGGCCATTCATTTGTTGCATTCGAAAACCCAAATAGGACGAAAAGGATGTGGAAAGGACAGAGAACCATTCACAGCATTTCGCACATTTTCGCTTAATTTGAATTTTTCTATGCAAATGCCCTGCACTCTGCTCCAAAAAAAAAATTCAACTGTTTTTCGTTAAATATTTCTATTTTATTTTCGGTTATTTTTGTTCTTTTCTTGTATCCCTGCTTTTGTCTGCGCCAAATTGTTATTGCAATTTTCTTTGTATACTTTTGCACATTTTGCAGCTCTCGCGATTCAGTGCGCTGTCGTTTATTTGATATTTGTATTCCTCTCGCTGGGAAATATCCTCCGATAAGGTAGTTCCACTGTCTAACAGCGTGGGGAATCCCCATGGAAAGCAAATGGATGGATGGCTTCAACTTGGCATTTTTATTCGTTCATTCTGCTCCATAGATATCCAAGCTTGTGCTTTTAAAACTAACACTATTTGACTGTCAATAATAAAGAAAAACTTTGAAAATTGACGCAAGAGATTTGATGAATCCACAAAATAAAATATATATATTATTGGTGAGTTTAGATGTGCCACAGGAATTGCTCTAGATTTGAAATCAAAATAATATCAAAGAGAAAGATGTGTATATTTTTCAAATTGATTTCGAATTGGTCTTGATTTGATAATGATTAAAAAAAGAATTTGCAAAAGTACCTAAGATTGCTATTAGGGAAATCGTAATTCGTTTGAACGGAAACATGGTTTATCCTTCTCATTTACCCCATGTTTTTATCTGTCTCTGATTATTTTCCTTTTCCAATTTCCGCAAGCAATAAGCAAGCGGAAAAAGAGAGCAACTGTGTGCCTGGCTAATTGTTATGCAAAAGCCAAAATGAGGACATAAAAATGCGTTAACCAAATCGGTAACAGAATCTGGATGTATTTACCCCTCCCGGGTGGATCGTGTTTGATTTGCCGGATGGCCTTTGCCATGCCGCAAAACAAACGACACTTTGATTTAGTGCAACAACAATAGCACCAAGTTGAAACAGTGGCCCAGAAGCCGCAATAAAACAAAACAAAAGCTAATGGCCAAACAAAACGAAACCGAAATGCAGGCGGCAATTTTATGGCTGACATAAAAGCCACCCCCAATCCATGATGATCAACATCATTTCCCCCCCAAAACCATTCCCAGCACCATCTCTATCTTTATCTATTTCTTTATCCTTGCCAGTATTTGTATCTGTGTCGGACGCCGCCTGAATGTCAATGTGCAGCCTGCCCTAAGGCGCCACACAGTGCGTATGCGCGATACAGTTTATCGTCTTGCCGCAGCGTTTCATAGTTATATCCGAGCAGAACTTGTTGCTACAACGGAGTCACAACTTCTGCCACCTAATGCCGCATCAATATGCAAAGCCGTAAGCAAGTTTCGGGCAACTCGAACCGCCCACTAAGCCGCTTAAAACACAAAAGAACACGAAAAAAAGAGGAGAAACTTTAAGTTCATTTAACTTTTGCAATCAGCTGGGGAAGTAGACAAGCAGACGAGCAGCAGCAAGCCATCGGCTGCCCGGCCAATTTATGATTTATTAACAAACGAGCGAAACTCAATTTTCGGGCCCTGAGTCCGTTAAGTCAGCTAAAAGGATTTCATAAACTTAAATGATTTTAATTATTGAGAATTATCAGCACTGAGCTGAGCTCTGTAATGGTATATTCTCCGCCTGAAGTTTCCCCGTCTTGCGCCGTGAACTATTTCTGTTTGATTTATCGCGTTGCAAATTCACAATTCTGGTGATTAAAGGGGGAGCTCTGGCCTTCACCAGCACCACTTCCCTTCGCCATTGCCAATTATCTAAGCAAGTGAGCGTGTAATGGACCCAGAGGGCAGTTGACTTCTTTTTATACCCCTTGGTATATTGGAGCTTACAGGAAGTATGACACTTAACTATGTTTAAGGAGCATTTATATAAATAATAAGAATATCTTTTTTAGTTGTCTTCTATTCACTTTTAAGTTCCTGAGAAGAGATTAAAGTATTCCTAAATGGAAAGAGAGACGCCCAGGTATCTTATAGTCGAATCCTTTCTGTTTCCTTGTAATTTTTTCTCCCCTCCTTACTTTTTGGCATCCTGGCCGCTGTCTTGTCCTGTGCCTGTGTCCTGTATTGAAGAAGCCTGGCCAGAGATGATTTATGATTGCTCGCTGTGACTGGCTTATTGGGGCGTGGTGGTTGTTTCAATAAATGCTCTCTCTCTCTCTCTCTCTCTCTCTCTGTTTGGGCATTAAAATTTAATAGTCTCGTCTTGGAGCAAAATAATACCGAAGCTGAGTTATTTATGAAGTGATGCTCTAAATTTATTTAAAACGCTTGCAATAAATTGCCACAGATTTCCATGTGAAATTTATGCAACTTAATTCTAATGCATATTTATGGCGGCAATGCTGCTCCTTCTCAAGAGAATCGGCGGAGGAGGAGACCCCGGGATTCGCGGTGGAGTGCGGAAATTTGTCCCCAATCAATCATAATTTGTAACTGTCATCGCAAGCTGCGACCGCGTCCATTGAGTGATGAAGTTGTCGCCACGACTCACCCACACAACACACACACATATACATACACACAATTGTACCCACACAATGACACAAAAGCCAAACTAAAGTCAACCACAGAAGCCGGGGACAGTGGGCCCTAAGGGCTTTAAAAACCCTAAATTACTTCATTAAAAGTATAATATATAAGAATAAAGTAGAATTATTAACATTAACATTCAAATAATATTTAAAATAATTATAATTATATAAATCTCGAATTCTTCTTTTACAAAATCACCATCTTCTCCATCATAACTTTACAGTTCTTTGATTTTTAACCACTGTTCCTGGTAGGCTTGTCCAATGACCTGCCCATTGCATTGGATGTCAGGTGAACACGCCCACGTGCGTATGTGAACCGCAGATTTATCGCTGAATTTCGCCCCGCCGTGCCGAACAGTCGAATATTCAAACAAAAGGCAACGCGGAAAGCCCATGGACATGGGACATGGAATGGGTATGAAAAGCTGATATGCTGACAAAAGTTTGATATGGCCACGAACTTGACAAATGTCTGACAAATCCCGTCAGCGGCGCATCTAGTAGGGCTAATGAAAGCCAATTGCTGCTTAGCCGGGCTTCTCCGTCTCCGAGAGAGAGGAAAACAAAAGGATCCGGGTCCGGACACCGGAACCTGTCACTGTGCGACGGAAAATCTCCGGCACGTGATTCCGCTCATCTGCTGGGAGTTCTCTGCTCCACTCGGTTCTTGTTTCCATTTTTCCGCTACTCCTCAGAGGCTCCACACACACTGCTCTATACATGTACATATATGAATGTATGGGAATATGTGTGGCGCCACAGATTTATGATGATTTTTTTTCACACACGTGTGCGCAAAAAGTTGGCGTTAATAACGATTAAGTGCGCCATGCGACATTGACTCCGGGCGCAAAATGAAAGTTTTGGCCAGATTTTTGTTATTCCCGACAGGTAGTCGTTAGGCCGCTCACTCCTGGACTCACTTTCGTCCTTGTCGTCCAGGAGTCCTGTTTGTTATGATTGCGAACACCGTCCATGGTTTGCTGGGGCACAAATGATGTGCAAAGAAAATCTCACTGATGGAAGTCATATTTGGGTAATTGAGAAATTGTTCTGATTTTCTATAACTCTTGAATAATTATTTTTTTGTTTTCTACCCTTTTTTTTTCTTTAATAAAAAAATTGCAGTTAATTATAACTTTAATGGTGAATTGAAATAAATTTTATCCCTCAGAAGTCACCAAAAAGATCTAAAATATCCTGCTAGGTAATAAATAATTTTCTTCGGAAAATCAATGCCTTAAAAAACGCATAACTAAGTCAAAAATTCATTAATTTCAATTCCGAAACCTTTTCTGTCTTAGTTTTTAAAAGGTTTATAATTCTGCATACTTAATTTAATAGTTTAAAAAATTTGAAATTTTTTCCAATTTTTGACAATTTTAATGACACAAAATTTTGAAAAAAAATCAAAAATTATTTTTTCCTGCAAACATGGCTACATCGACTCGGTTTTTAATGCTGATCAAGATTATATATAATTTATAGGGTCGGAATTCACTGCGTTTTAATTTTCTGACTGAAATTATATTCTGCAAAAAGGTATAAAAACAGGCAATTTTCTTAAATAATCTAAGTTTTTCACACATCATAATTAAGCCAAAACAGCATTAATTTTAAGTGGGAAAGCTTTTCTATGCTAGTTTTTATAGCACTAACAAATCTGCATACTGCGTTTGTTGATGCTGTTTTCAGTTTTTGACTAAAATCATAAAAACTGGCAAAAAGGTATAAAAACAGATAATTTGTTCCTAAAATCTTAGTTTAAAAATCTCATAACTAAGCCAAAAATAAATTTATTTCAATTCGGAAAGCTGTTCTATGCTAGTTTTTGTTATGCTAATAAACATGCATACTTCATTTAAAATTAAAAAAAATTCCAATTTTTTTAAAGTTTTTGACAAATTTTAACTCATAAAATATTGAAAAAAAATTGAGAAAAATTTTTTTCTTCCAAACATGGCTACATCGACTCGGTTTTTAATGCTGATCAAGAATAATATATATGACTTATAGGCCCGGAAATGATTCCTTCACTGCGTTATAAGCTTCCGACTAAAGTTAAAATACCCTGGAAGAGTATAAAATACCATTCATTTATGGTTTGTTATAATAAATTACTATAATATAATACTCATTATAAACTGGGGCGCATTCTGTAATTCCAAATTAAGCTTCCTTCCCTTTTTTGCCAACTTATTTTATTCCATATTGTTCACCTTACCTAGGCATCACTGTTACTTTTTGTGGGGTTTAAACCTTCACTAAAGTCGATACCAACTTTCACTTCCAACGTGGAGGCTATGTGGACTTTTTAAAATGCCTCTCAGATGTGATTTGTGTCAAACTGTCGATACTGGCCAAGTAAATCAAAGTCATCTGGCCAATGGCTCCTGCAACAACACCCCGAATCCTGTCCGCTCTCCCTGCTGGACTTTTCCGCCTCACCGTCGCTGGCATCCGTCATTTTTCATGTTGCCATGTGGCTGGTTGGCGGTGCAGACCCTGGGCGAATGTGATTATTGATTGGTGCCCACCTAAATTCATGGCTGCCCTCGCACCCAAAACGGACCATTTATCTAACTACATATAAGCGAAAGTCAGGAGGGGGCTTGTTAGTGTGTGGCCACTATAAGGGGGGGAAGGAAGTTGAAAATGGAGACACAGACCCAGGGAGGAGGATGAAAAAGGGACACCCTTGAAGCGCACAAAGTTTGACGTTTATGTGACATTTGAAATCAATTTGCACAACAATTGAATTTTCCCATTTTTCGATATCTATGTTTCAGTGTTATTGTTTGTCCAACGCCGTCGTTATGGTCACCCATTTCCATTGCCATTTGCTGGTGTTTTTATCAATTTGGCGATGCAGCTGATGGGCAATCGATGCGTTTACATGTCAATTAGCAATTTAGTGCGTGCAACATTGTCAGCAGCGAATATATATCCGGCTGTCTGCGTGCAGTTGCATGGTGTTTTTCGGTTTGGCAAAAAGCTGCATATTTAATTGGCTTCACAAAAGTGTAGAAGGAGGGACACGCCCCAATGACCGCAAGAGAGGGCCGCAAATTGATCGGACGACCGACGAGTGCCTGCCAATTTGATGCATTTCCAAATCCAAATAGATAATCCACAAACATTTGATTCAATCGAATGCGCAAAACGATTTCCACTTCAAAATTAATCAGAGCATTAAACGGGGGGAAATTTGCAAACTCCGGCCAGGACATAACCATCTAATTGGTTGATTGAATGTGTTAGGGAGAGGCGGTTTCTATGCCAATTTTCAAAGAACTTCCAACCAGCCGGCTGACTGGCATTTTGGAACTTCCCAGCTGAACCCTTGGCAGACAGACAGACAGACAGACAGACAGACAAACCCATTGCCAACTGCCATATTTGTTTTTCAACTCGGGGCCAAGCTGACGTAGACCCGTTTTAGCCAAACAAGCGGGCAAACATGTCCATTTGGCAAGTGCAAGGACCAAGGGACTGTGGGTTGGTGCCACTGCTGCAGCTGCGTCCCTGCAATTGCCTAGATTTATGCCGTCTAGCCGCACTCTGAGGCTGCAGCTCCAGACACTGCCGAATGCCGAATGTTGAATGCTTCCAGCCAGCGGTCACTGCCGAACGTCCTTAATTACACAGAGCAGGTAATTTCTGGAAAGTGCCTTCAGGCGAAGCAAGGAGGTAGGGTCTTCCCCTTTGAATTTTGGGGGATTTTAATGAAATCAGACATCAACCCCATGTCCTCTGCCTGCCTGCAGTCCCTATTTCCTGAAATCAAATGAAGAACCGACACTGGGGTCTGGAATCTGGGTATCTCTGGAGGCTGGGTGACCTTTGTGGCCGGGGCATGAAAAATTCCAAACGCAACGGCGGATGTAATATTTTTCACATCAGCATACGTTGCGGTCCAGCTTCAGAAGAGATAAACATAAGCATATGCACATGGAAGTGTGGGTGGAGGCGAAAAAGTTTGGAGTTATGAATATTTGTGCACTCGGAAAATCAGGAAATTTGCGGCCCTTGAATTCGGGGAAATTCCTCAAAAGCACTCGTATTTATATGGTTATTTATACTGGCTAAATGGAATAATTAATATTTTAGAATTTTCTGCTTAACAGATCAAAAAATCTGATTGATAAACCCTGGAATATTTTTTTGGTTCGAAAATATGCTCCCACTTTTGATTACAGTTTTGAAATGAATAATATAGTTACCCTTTGACTTTGAGCTTGCTTTAATAATTTAAGCCATTTTGAGGGGTTTTACTTTTCCCGTGTGTAGGAATATTGCCTTCTCTGGAAGCAATCCTGGCTAGGCAGAAGCCAAGTGGTTTCCAACTTAGCCCAGTGTTTGGCGATGCTGCTGCTGCTGCTGCTGCTGCCGGCGGAAGTGTCTGAGGGTCCTGTTTTGTGTCCTGGACTCGCCCTTCCGCCAGCACCATGCATATGCAGATGTATGGCCAAAGAGATATTGCCGGTCGGTTTGGTCGTATGTATATACGTGTATTTATGCTTAATATTTAGTGGCAGCTGCTGGTTGCATAGTTTTGGGCCAACGCGGCGTATGCGTGTTGCGGCAGCGTGTTGGGGCAACGACTTTTTGTTGTTATTTATGCCTAACGGAAAAGGGAAGTTGGCTTCGTAGCCGTTAGATTTAGAGAACTTTTCCGCCGCAACCAGAAAGCAAGAGAGGCAACGGAAGTTTTTGCCACTTGCCGCATGCATTTAAATCGCTTGCAGCGACGTTTAGAAAACCATTTATAAGGCACACAATTAATTAAATAGTCCCTTGTTAGCTGTCCGGTTTGGTTATTGATTTCTGCTCTGGGAGCGCTGGGCGGGGGGGCCATTTACCTAGACCACAACACGCTCCCCCTGTTACCTGGCCAACAAATACAAAAAAATAAAAGTTCAATGTAGATTTTGTGGCATTTTCATAATTTATTATGCTGCCAGTTTGTCGGGCACATATCACCATAAATAATATCTATCCCGAGCACACACACACTCTTAGTGTGTGTATATATGACCACATATACCATGTAGTGAAACCCTTTTTTATGCTGCTGCTGCTGCTGCTGCTGCTTAATCTACATAATTTTCGGTCCCTTTCACAAGCGGTTTGATTTACACAGTGTGTATAATCATTAAAAAGGCTCCGGGGCGGCGAATAAAAAACAATTTTTAAGTTGCCCTCCCTCAAGGGTTTCGACCGCTTAACTTGTTTATTTATTTTAGGTGGTCCACTGGCCAAGGCCAGGAGGAGGCGGGGTGGACGGGGGGAAAGGTTACTCCGACTTGGTAATATACGGACCTCATACGGACGGACCAGGGCAAGCGATTAGAGCTCTCGGACGTAGTTCTCCTAGCTGATGATGTGTGGTGGCTGTGGCCCTTCTCCTTCGGTTTTATCTCTCTGTTTTTGTGAAACCATTTACATAAGTGCCACATGCACGGGGGCCCAGACATCAGTCTGAAACCGGCGATTATCCCTTTTTAATAGACTCATAAAACGGTTATTAACTTTGTTGCACACAAATACGCATAGAAAAACAAGACCGGATACAATGTACAATGTTTTATTTCATTAAAGTCGTTTCTGGACACTGACTCAATTTATTATGTGAGTTTTCTCTCTCTCTCTTTTTTTTTGCATAGTTCGCTGCCATTACCCTTTTGTGTTCGCCTTGCAGAAAAATAAAATAACATTTGGCATTAATAAATGGCCCTGGGGAAAGGTTTTGGGTAGATGGAAGATTTTGGGTATTGGGTTTGAGTAGAAAACTTTGAAGTTGTGCCTCAAATATAAAGGGAAATTTGTAAATGAGGTGGATTAGTTAATAGGTCTTGTAAATATATTGGATATATAAAATAAAAATAATAAGAATGTTTCCCGAAATGTATATCCTTTCAGGGTATTATAATCTTAGTGAGAAGTTTACAACGCATTTAAGGACACATTTTCTACCCTATAAAGCATAAATATTCTTGATCAGCATCATAGGGTCGGAATTGACTGCAACATAGCGTTACAAACTTCCACCTTTCTGGTATAAAAAGAAAAAAAACTTAAGTGTGGCTAAGAACATGTTGTGCAACATGTTGCTAAGGTTCATAACGGTTAAGCAGAAAGGTTAAGCAACGACAAATTCAGTATTTATGCCAACAATTTGGGCAAGAGTATATCCATATATCCGAATAATATATATAAAAATAATATAAAAATAAATAAATAATATAATTGCTATTTACAAATAACTTCCACCCACTAGGACTTACAGTCCACAAATGTAGATCGTAATCCGGGATCAACTTCCCGTAAGAGAGCGCTTTTCGTTTGTTTAAATCTAATTTGGAGACCACCCATATGTATGTTAATCCGGGATCAACTTCCCGTGAGAGAGCGCTTTTCAATTATTTACATCTAATTTGGAGACCACACATAGGTGTCTTAATCCGGGATCAACTTCCCGTAAGAGAGCGCTTTTCGTTTCTTTACATATAAATTGCAGACCACACATACATATGTACCCAATTACGCGATCTACATGCATTTCGTTTTCAAGGGGAAATATCAGAGACACAAACCATAATGGCGAATCCTAAGGAACATCAAAGAGGTGGATAGAAAAAGCTCTACACTCAATATTACTACTCAGAAAGAAAATAAAGAAAAACATAAAGGAGATCGTCACTCACTTTGTTATTTTTTGCTGGAAGTTGAAACTGCGAAAGCTCTTTTTCTCTGCCTTGTTGCAGTTCTCCATTTACAGACATTTTTCACAAAAATATGCACTTAAAAAAAATCTAAAAAAAAATGCCCAACATTAACATAAATATATGCACAACAAAAAAATTTTAAAAAAATTTTAAATATGCACATACACATGAATATATGCATATATGCACGTGTTGAACCACCGAAAAAAAGTGGACAAAATAGCGCTTCCCTTGCTTCGCTTTTCTTCCTTCTTATTTTCCTTGTGTCGGCATTCGCCGCATGAAACGGATTTACCGATCGATGGAAGGAGATGCGCACAAAAGCGAGCCACAAAATAGCGGGACTTTAAATCACTTGCACATTTCGCTCTTTCATTCTCTCACGTCTCCTTCATTCTCTCCCGCTCGACAGATACCGAAAATTGCGAATTGGAGTCATGAGTCATCACTCAGGCATTCTGGCTCTCTCCCCTCTCTCTCTTTCCCTCGCACGCTGCGACATTTTAATGGCGATCGTTGGCGTTGTGTATGTACATATTGAAGGATACATATAATTTAGCACTAATTAAACACTTGTGCTACACTAAAAGTCCGCGGAGCAGCTAATTTTGTTTAGTTGTTATTGCACTTTACTTATGTATGAGTTGTATGCTTCATTTATGCAGCTGCGAACGCACCAACTCCTTCGATCCTAATTGCCCAATAAGATTTCGTATATACACACCGGATGTGTTATCCAATTGGACTAATAGGTTATTCCACTTGATTCACTCGCGCTTAATTAACAATTGGATCAGTTTTCGCACCTAAATTGGTTTTTTTTCGCACGTCTTTACTCCGCAAATTTTCCGTGGCCATTACGATGCCGTGAATTTACGATTGTGATATTGGTATATCGATGCTTGTAGTCTGAGCTGGAGTATCGTTAAAGGAGTTGAGTATCGATATATCGGGATCAACTTCCCGTGAGAGAGCGCTTTCGCTTGTTTACATCTAATTTAGAGACCACCCATATGTATATTAATCCGGGATCAACTTCCCGTGAGAGCGCTTTCGTTTGTTTACATCTAATTTAGAGACCACCCATATGTATATTAATCCGGGATCAACTTCCCGTGAGAGAGCGCTTTCGTTTCTTTACATCTAATTTAGAGACCACCCATATGTATATTAATCCGGGATCAACTTCCCGTGAGAGAGCGCTTTCGTTTGTTTACATGTAATTTAGAGACCACCCATGTGTATCTTAACCCGGGATCAACTTCCCGTAAGAGAGCGCTTTTCGTTTCTTTACATATAATTTGCAGGCCACACATACATATGTACCCAATTACGCGATCTACATGCATTTCTTTTTCAAGGGTATCAGAGACACAAACCATAATGGCGGATCATAAAGGACGTGGGAAGAAAAAGCTCTTCACACAATATTACTACACAGAAATAAAATAAAGAAAGACATAAAGAAGATCGTCACTCACTTTGTTATTTGTTGCTGGAAGTTGAAACTGCGAAAGCGCTTTTCCTCTGCCGTGTTGCAATTCTCCATTTACAGACATTTTTCACAAAAATATGCACTTAAAAAAATATCTCAAAAAAATGCACAACAATATCACAAATAAATGCACATCAAAAAATTTTAAAAAATGAAAATTTGCACATACTTATGTATATATGCATATATGCACGTGTTGAGCCACAAAAAAAAATTGAAAAAAAATAGCTTTTCCCTTGCTTCGCTTTTCTTCCTTCTTATTTTTCTTGTGTCGGCATTCGCCGCATGAAACGGATTTACCGATCGATGGAAGGAGATGCGCACGAAAGCGAGCCACAAAATAGCGGGACTTCAAATCACTTGCACTTTCGGAAATTTTCCGTTCCACTTGCACAAAAAAAAAAAAAAAAAAAACGGCTGCACACATCCCGCGCGACGTTTTTCCCGATTTTCGCACGTTAAGTCCGTTTCTATGTCTTTGCACGGCGAATAAAGCTCACGATGGCGAAATTACCCGTTTTTTCCCGTTTTTTCCACACCTTTTCGCTCTTTCACTCTCTCACGTCTCCTTCATTCTCTCCCGCTCGACAGATACCGAAAATTGCGAATTGGAGTCATGAGTCATCACTTAGGCATTCTGGCTCTCTCCTCTCTCTCTCTTTCCCTCGCACGCTGCGACATTTTAATGGCGATCGTTGGCGTTGTGTATGTACATATTGAAGGATACATATAATTTAGCACTAATTAAACACTTGTGCTACACTAAAAGTCCGCGGAGCTGCTAATTTTGTTTAATTGTCATTGCACTTTACTCATTTACGAAGTGTGTGCTTCATTTATGCAGCTGCGAACGCACCAACTCCTTCGATCCTAATTGCCCAATAAGATTTCGTTGATACACACCGGTTGTGTTGTCCAATTGGAAATTTGGGTTGTTCTTATTGTTGCACTCGCGTTTAATTAACAATTTGATCAGTTTTTACCAGTTAAATTGGTTTTTTTCCGCACGTCTTTACTCCGCAAATTTTCCGTGGCCATTACGCTGCCGTGAATTGACGATTGTGGTATTGGTATATCGATGCTTGTAGTCTGAGCTGGAGTATCGTTAAAGGAGTTGAGTATCGATATATCGCTGTCACAACGTGACGTAAGTGAATAAATATTACGTTATTAGATTTTATTAATATTTCGTTGGGGGAATGTTAAATATACATTCGTGACATTGGTGGCCTTAATTAAAACTTAGACAGAGACTTAAATATTAAGTAAATAAATCATTTGTTAAGGCGATTTATCACGAAATAAGTATGTTTGTGTGCTATAACATTTATAAACTGTTCTTTCTACTGTTGTTATGTAACTAATGTATTGTAATCTAAGAAAACTAATTAAGGAAATCGTGTAGCATGATCAGTGATCTTATGCGTTATTATACCCTTGCAGGGTATTATAATTTCAGGCAAAAGTTTGCAAAGCAGTGAAGGAGGCACCTCCGATTATATAAAGTATATATAATCTTGATCAGGATCAACAGCCGAGTCGATCTAGCCATGTCCATGTCTAGTCTCTCTCTTATGAAAACCGGTCGACTATATCATATAGCTCCCATAGGAACGATCGAGAAATTAATACAATTAAAAATTATAACTTTTCCAGTTTTCATCAGATTTTTATCGTGTTTGAGATATAGCATTACTATATCCTATTGCTCCCATAAGAGCGAGCGAGAAATTAATACAATTAAAAATTATCACAGTTTTATATTTATTTACAAATTTGTGTAAAATTTTATAAAAATAGGACTACTATATCCTATTGCTCCCATAGGAACGATCGAGAAAATCGATTGCAGAGGAAAATATAGTTTGTATCAGTGAAGGAGCCATTTCCGACCCTATAAATCATATAAATTCTTGATCAGCATTAAGTAATGGGGTCCATGGCAAAAATGAAATTAATGAAAAAATAAATTCATAGCTAGCACAACTTATTCTTGACCTAGGCCTGATCACTAATATAGCTTCTCTGAATGTTTAAAATATAAAAAAGAAGTAATTGTCAAAGTAAAGACTTACCCCAGTAGAGGACACGTCATCTTTCGTCATTGCTTAATTCCTTCCGGTGTAGAGTTATATTCCTGGTGAGTTAATTAAGTATCATCTTACGATATGGACTCATCGAAGTGTTCTTCTTTCACTATCACTCTAGATGTAATTCCTTCCAGTATCGACTTATAATCGTGGTGACTTCAAATAGAATTATCATGGCATCGAAGATCTCTTCTTGTTTATCTGGATGTGTTCCATGGCCACGTCATATATTTCAGGTCGAAGGGTAATCACTATCACTATCACTATCGATGTTAACACTAGGTACCCCTAGGACAGACTGAGGTCGCGGCGATCGAAGCACCTCTATTTATACTTCCCGATCAATGATAACAGAGAAAGAGAGCGAGAGGGAAAGAGCTACCTCTGTAGCTGCAACAGAGAGAGATAGAGCGTAAGCGCCATCTCTAGAGCTGCAACAGAGGGAGGCAGACATACCAAATGTTATTGTGAGTAAGAAAGAGAGCGAGAGGCAGAGGCTTACAGAGGCATACAGAAAGAGAGGGTGAGAGTAAGCTATTCACTGCCATTACAATATTATAATATTATATTTATTTATTAATAATATTATATTATATTATTAATATTAATGTTATATAAAATAATATAATAATTATAATATATATAATAATATAGTATAATAATAATTAATAATAACATAAATAAAAATTTCGGTTTCAAGAATATTCATATTTATAATATAAATATTAATATTAAAATATATAATATTAGAATATTTATATTAATATTAATATTAATATTAATATTAACCGAAATTTTTATTTATGTTATTATTATACTATATTATTATATATATTATAATTAATATATTCACTGCCATTACAATATTATAATATTATAATTATTATATTATTTTATATAATATTAATATTAATAATATAATATAATATTAATAATAATAATGTTAATATAATATTATAAAAAATATGCCTCTGTAAGCCTCTGCCTCTCGCTCTCTTTCTTACTCACAACAACATTTGGTATGTCTGCCTCCCTCTGTCGCAGCTCTGTTGCCTCCCTCTGTTGCAGCTCTAGAGATGGCGCTTACGCTCTATCTCTCTCTGTTGCAGCTACAGAGGTAGCCCTTTCCCTCTCGCTCTCTTTCTCTGTTATCATTGATCGGGAAGTATAAATAGAGGTGCTTCGATCGCCGCGACCTCAGTCTGTCCTAGGGGTACCTAGTGTTAACATCGATAGTGATAGTGATAGTGATTACCCTTCGACCTGAAATATATGACGTGGCCAATGGAACACATCCAGATAAACAGGAAGAGATCTTCGATGCCATGATAATTCTATTTGAAGTCACCACGATTATAAGTCGATACTGGAAGGAATTACATTTAGAGTGATAGTGAAAGAAGAACACTTCCATGAGTCCATATCGTAAGACGATACTTAATTAACTCACCAAGAATATAACTCTACACCGGAAGGAATTAAGCAATGACGAAAGATGACGTGTCCTCTACTGGGGTAAGTCTTTACTTTGACAATTACATCATTTTTATATTTTAAACTTTAAGAGAAGCTATATTAGTGATCAGGCCTAGGTCAAGAATAAGTTGTGCTAGCTATGAATTTATTTTTTCATTAATTTCCTTTTTGCCATGGACCTTATTACTTAATGCTGATCAAGAATTTATATGATTTATAGGGTCGGAAATGGCTCCTTCACTGATACAAACTATATTTTCCTCTGCAATCGATTTTCTCGATCGTTCCTATGGGAGCAATAGGATATAGTAGTCCTATTTTTATAAAATTTTACACAAATTTGTAAATAAATATAAAACTGTGATAATTTTTAATTGTATTAATTTCTCGCTCGCTCTTATGGGAGCAATAGGATATAGTAATGCTATATCTCAAACACGATAAAAATCTGATGAAAACTGGAAAAGTTATAATTTTTAATTGTATTAATTTCTCGATCGTTCCTATGGGAGCTATATGATATAGTCGACCGGTTTTCATAAGAGAGAGACTAGACATGGACATGGCTAGATCGACTCGGCTGTTGATCCTGATCAAGATTATATATACTTTATATAATCGGAGGTGCCTCCTTCACTGCTTTGCAAACTTTTGCCTGAAATTATAATACCCTGCAAGGGTATAATAACGCATAAGATCACTGATCATGCTACACGATTTCCTTAATTAGTTTTCTTAGATTACAATACATTAGTTACATAACAACAGTAGAAAGAACAGTTTATAAATGTTATAGCACACAAACATACTTATTTCGTGATAAATCGCCTTAACAAATGATTTATTTACTTAATATTTAAGTCTCTGTCTAAGTTTTAATTAAGGCCACCAATGTCACGAATGTATATTTAACATTCCCCCAACGAAATATTAATAAAATCTAATAACGTAATATTTATTCACTTACGTCACGTTGTGACAGCGATATATCGATACTCAACTCCTTTAACGATACTCCAGCTCAGACTACAAGCATCGATATACCAATACCACAATCGTCAATTCACGGCAGCGTAATGGCCACGGAAAATTTGCGGAGTAAAGACGTGCGGAAAAAAACCAATTTAACTGGTAAAAACTGATCAAATTGTTAATTAAACGCGAGTGCAACAATAAGAACAACCCAAATTTCCAATTGGACAACACAACCGGTGTGTATCAACGAAATCTTATTGGGCAATTAGGATCGAAGGAGTTGGTGCGTTCGCAGCTGCATAAATGAAGCACACACTTCGTAAATGAGTAAAGTGCAATGACAATTAAACAAAATTAGCAGCTCCGCGGACTTTTAGTGTAGCACAAGTGTTTAATTAGTGCTAAATTATATGTATCCTTCAATATGTACATACACAACGCCAACGATCGCCATTAAAATGTCGCAGCGTGCGAGGGAAAGAGAGAGAGAGGAGAGAGCCAGAATGCCTAAGTGATGACTCATGACTCCAATTCGCAATTTTCGGTATCTGTCGAGCGGGAGAGAATGAAGGAGACGTGAGAGAGTGAAAGAGCGAAAAGGTGTGGAAAAAACGGGAAAAAACGGGTAATTTCGCCATCGTGAGCTTTATTCGCCGTGCAAAGACATAGAAACGGACTTAACGTGCGAAAATCGGGAAAAACGTCGCGCGGGATGTGTGCAGCCGTTTTTTTTTTTTTTTTTTGTTGTGCAAGTGGAACGGAAAATTTCCGAAAGTGCAAGTGATTTGAAGTCCCGCTATTTTGTGGCTCGCTTTCGTGCGCATCTCCTTCCATCGATCGGTAAATCCGTTTCATGCGGCGAATGCCGACACAAGAAAAATAAGAAGGAAGAAAAGCGAAGCAAGGGAAAAGCTATTTTTTTTCAATTTTTTTTTGTGGCTCAACACGTGCATATATGCATATATACATAAGTATGTGCAAATTTTCATTTTTTAAAATTTTTTGATGTGCATTTATTTGTGATATTGTTGTGCATTTTTTTGAGATATTTTTTTAAGTGCATATTTTTGTGAAAAATGTCTGTAAATGGAGAATTGCAACACGGCAGAGGAAAAGCGCTTTCGCAGTTTCAACTTCCAGCAACAAATAACAAAGTGAGTGACGATCTTCTTTATGTCTTTCTTTATTTTATTTCTGTGTAGTAATATTGTGTGAAGAGCTTTTTCTTCCCACGTCCTTTATGATCCGCCATTATGGTTTGTGTCTCTGATACCCTTGAAAAAGAAATGCATGTAGATCGCGTAATTGGGTACATATGTATGTGTGGCCTGCAAATTATATGTAAAGAAACGAAAAGCGCTCTCTTACGGGAAGTTGATCCCGGGTTAAGATACACATGGGTGGTCTCTAAATTAGATGTAAACAAACGAAAGCGCTCTCTCACGGGAAGTTGATCCCGGATTAATATACATATGGGTGGTCTCTAAATTAGATGTAAACAAACGAAAGCGCTCTCACGGGAAGTTGATCCCGGATTAATATACATATGGGTGGTCTCTAAATTAGATGTAAACAAACGAAAGCGCTCTCTCGGGAAGTTGATCCCGGATTAATATACATATGGGTGGTCTCTAAATTAGATGTAAACAAGCGAAAGCGCTCTCTCACGGGAAGTTGATCCCGATATATCGATACTCAACTCCTTTAACGATACTCCAGCTCAGACTACAAGCATCGATATACCAATATCACAATCGTAAATTCACGGCATCGTAATGGCCACGGAAAATTTGCGGAGTAAAGACGTGCGAAAAAAAACCAATTTAGGTGCGAAAACTGATCCAATTGTTAATTAAGCGCGAGTGAATCAAGTGGAATAACCTATTAGTCCAATTGGATAACACATCCGGTGTGTATATACGAAATCTTATTGGGCAATTAGGATCGAAGGAGTTGGTGCGTTCGCAGCTGCATAAATGAAGCATACAACTCATACATAAGTAAAGTGCAATAACAACTAAACAAAATTAGCTGCTCCGCGGACTTTTAGTGTAGCACAAGTGTTTAATTAGTGCTAAATTATATGTATCCTTCAATATGTACATACACAACGCCAACGATCGCCATTAAAATGTCGCAGCGTGCGAGGGAAAGAGAGAGAGGGGAGAGAGCCAGAATGCCTGAGTGATGACTCATGACTCCAATTCGCAATTTTCGGTATCTGTCGAGCGGGAGAGAATGAAGGAGACGTGAGAGAGTGAAAGAGCGAAAAGGTGTGGAAAAAACGGGAAAAAACGGGTAATTTCGCCATCGTGAGCTTTATTCGCCGTGCAAAGACATAGAAACGGACTTAACGTGCGAAAATCGGGAAAAACGTCGCGCGGGATGTGTGCAGCCGTTTTTTTTTTTTTTTTTTTGTGCAAGTGGAACGGAAAATTTCCGAAAGTGCAAGTGATTTGAAGTCCCGCTATTTTGTGGCTCGCTTTCGTGCGCATCTCCTTCCATCGATCGGTAAATCCGTTTCATGCGGCGAATGCCGACACAAGAAAAATAAGAAGGAAGAAAAGCGAAGCAAGGGAAAAGCTATTTTTTTTCAATTTTTTTTTGTGGCTCAACACGTGCATATATGCATATATACATAAGTATGTGCAAATTTTCATTTTTTAAAATTTTTTGATGTGCATTTATTTGTGATATTGTTGTGCATTTTTTTGAGATATTTTTTTAAGTGCATATTTTTGTGAAAAATGTCTGTAAATGGAGAATTGCAACACGGCAGAGGAAAAGCGCTTTCGCAGTTTCAACTTCCAGCAACAAATAACAAAGTGAGTGACGATCTTCTTTATGTCTTTCTTTATTTTATTTCTGTGTAGTAATATTGTGTGAAGAGCTTTTTCTTCCCACGTCCTTTATGATCCGCCATTATGGTTTGTGTCTCTGATACCCTTGAAAAAGAAATGCATGTAGATCGCGTAATTGGGTACATATGTATGTGTGGCCTGCAAATTATATGTAAAGAAACGAAAAGCGCTCTCTTACGGGAAGTTGATCCCGGGTTAAGATACACATGGGTGGTCTCTAAATTAGATGTAAACAAACGAAAGCGCTCTCTCACGGGAAGTTGATCCCGGATTAATATACATATGGGTGGTCTCTAAATTAGATGTAAACAAACGAAAGCGCTCTCTCGGGAAGTTGATCCCGGATTAATATACATATGGGTGGTCTCTAAATTAGATGTAAACAAGCGAAAGCGCTCTCTCACGGGAAGTTGATCCCGATATATCGATACTCAACTCCTTTAACGATACTCCAGCTCAGACTACAAGCATCGATATACCAATATCACAATCGTAAATTCACGGCATCGTAATGGCCACGGAAAATTTGCGGAGTAAAGACGTGCGAAAAAAAACCAATTTAGGTGCGAAAACTGATCCAATTGTTAATTAAGCGCGAGTGAATCAAGTGGAATAACCTATTAGTCCAATTGGATAACACATCCGGTGTGTATATACGAAATCTTATTGGGCAGTTAGGATCGAAGGAGTTGGTGCGTTTGCAGCTGCATAAATGAAGCACACAACTCATACATAAGTAAAGTGCAATTACAAATAAACAAATTTAGCAGCTCCGCGGACTTTTAGTGTAGCACAAGTGTTTAATTAGTGCTAAATTATATGTATCCTTCAATATATACAAGGCCAACGATGGCCATTAAAATGTCGCAGCGTGCGAGGGAAAGAGAGAAAGAGGAGAGAGCCAGAATGCCTGAGTGATGACTCATGACTCTAATTCGCAATTTTCGGTATCTGTCGAGCGGGAGAGAATGAAGGAGACGTGAGAGAATGAAAGAGCGAAATGTGCAAGTGATTTAAAGTCCCGCTATTTTGTGGCTCGCTTTTGTGCGCATCTCCTTCCATCGATCGGTAAAACCGTTACATGCGGCGTATGCCGACACAAGGAAAATAAGAAGGAAGAAAAGCGAAGCAAGGGAAGCGCTATTTTTTCAACTTTTTTTTTCGGTGGTTCAACACGTGCATATATGCATATATCCATGTGCATGTGCATATTTAAAATTTTTTTGTAATTTTTTTTTTGTGCATATATTTGTGTTAATGTTGCGCATTTTTTTTAAGTTTCAACTTCCAGCAACAAATAACAAAGTGAGTGACGATCTCCTTTATGTCTTTCTTTATTTTATTTCTGAGTAGTAATATTGAGGGTAAAGCTTTTTCTATCCACCTCCTTGATGTTCCTTACGATTCAACACTATGGTTTGTGTCTCTGATATTTCCCCTTGAAAAGGAAATGCAAGTAGATCGCGTAATTGGGTACATGTGTATGTGTGTTCTGCAATTTATATGTAAAGAAACGAAAAGCGCTCTCTTACGGGAAGTTGATCCCGGATTAAGACACCTATGTGTGGTCTCCAAATTAAATGTAAAGAATTGAAAAGCGCTCTCTCACGGGAAGTTGATCCCGGATTAACATACATATGGGTGGTCTCCAAATTAGATTTAAACAAACGAAAAGCGCTCTCTTACGGGAAGTTGATCCCGGATTACGATCTACATTTGTGGACTGTAAGTCCTAGTGGGTGGAAGTTATTTGTAAACAGCAATGAGAAGGAATGAAATCCCTTTAATAATTTTATTTTAAATATTATTTATTCTGATTTACCATGTTTTGATATTTATATTATTTTTATATATTTTTTTATGGTTTTATGGATATACTCTTGCTCATATTATGCTCTTATTATTATTTGATCCTATATTTCACTTGCAAGGGTATTTTAGCTTCGATTTTTTCCTTTCTTGTCCATTTATAATGTTAAATTTATACATGAAAGCTAACTTCAATAAGGTGACTATTGTATACTCTTGCCATTTGGAATTTGATCATTCTTGACTAAAATTGTAGTACCCTGCACAGGTATAAAAAGTGCGACAAACCTTAAGCAACATACACAAAAAATTTAAAAGGTACTTCTGTCTTTGGCCTGAGGAATTTTACTTGTTATTCCTGATTCTACAACTGGCCAAATGCAATTTCACTTTTATGCTTTTCTCCTGGCCCCTCCACCCAGTCCTGCTGTGTGGGTGTGAGCACAAAATCCACACACAATAGTAGCAAAACAAGATAAATGAAATTCTGATGCAAATTTGATTTGTTTGTAAATGTTCGACGTTGCAATGCGGCCCCAAGCCAAAGGCGAACTTTGCAGCATCTCCCTTTCATAGGGAAGGGAAAAAGGGAAAATGGGAAAAGGGAAAACGAAGTTGGACATCAGCAACATGTTGCCGCTTTTCTTGCCTCTCTTCCTTTGCTCCAACAGTTGACATTTTTATGCGCGCATGATTAATTATGCAATTTTGCATTCGCCATCGGTTCCGCTTGTCCCCCAGCTGGCTTTCGGGGTTTTATGGCTGATGCTATTATGTGCTCCTCTGCTCTGCTACTTCGGGACATCAATCAGCATCTAGAACCCGACTTTGGGACACTTATTCAATAGTCATGCATGCAATTAGCGGGCAGTGGGCGGAATTAAATCAAAATGTACACAGGGCGTATACGCAATTTAATCAGGGAATAAGTGAGGAAACGTGAGAGGAGCCCAAGACTGGGGACTAGAAATTCGCACGCAAGGCAAAAGGAGCATCAAAAAGAATGCGGTGGTCAACTGGAGTTCAATGAGCCCACTAACCCCACAGTCCCCCATCACCGGCAATGGCCGCTCGGCGAAATGGTCGCAGACAATCGCAGTTGGCAGGCAAATAGGCCATAATGCTGTACGGCCAATTTGAGGCACGTTTCAGTTATTAACGGCAGCGTGCTGCCTCTGTAAAGTGCATGCCACACGGTCTGGACACTGGCCAGGCGTGCTAACGTGACCAATATGCTTGTCATTGCCATAATAATCAGCTTTTGTCAGCAGTGCCGCTAACTCTGGGCCCCATTTCGACTGGATTGTTAACCGACAGTAACGCACTTTTAGCAGGGTGGTTCAATATGAATATATTGATATATATATAATATAATAAATTTACATGTATTCAAAGGAATAAGGTTGTACAATAGATACTCCCACAAGTCCGAATTTGTTAGGAAAATATCATAGATAATGGTATATATACGGTGTATAAAGTATTGTCTCAAAGATTATCATATTTTCTAGTAGTTATCCTTAATACTTCTCAACAGATTTCCGCTTGAGACACCCTCATGCCCCGAGCAGTAAGGGAAAACAGTTGTGTCTGGACATGTTGCTCGTCACTGCCCCGCTTGGTTGCATGCAAATATTTGCTGATCCAATCGCCGGAGATGACACAAAACTTAGCAATTGTTTGCCGCAACACTTTGCTTTCCCCTCGAGTTCTCAGCGACAGCTTAAAGGACATTAGGCAACCATCAAGATGAGTAGTGGTGCGTTCAATTAGGCACCAGATATCATAATTAACATCGACTAAAAGGTTTCCCCCGTTTTCCACTAGAAATACCAATCAATTAAGATTCCTATGACGAAATCGGTCGATAAGTGTTTTAATTTTTTGACCAAAAATGCTGTCATGCATGTATTTTATAAGCCAATATTTATATGCGACCTTTAAATTGATATTCATTTTAAGCTGTGTACAGTTTAGTTCATGAAGTATACAGGAATAGTTGTGTGTTTGAATTTAGATTCAGATATTGTTTCTATATTTAGTTAGTCAATATATATGGATAATCTTGGATAAAGTAGGGAGTTATTTTGATGAAAAAATACAATTTATTTAGGCAACAAATATGGTGTTGTGTAAAGCCATAAAAATATTAAGCTTTAATCAACTCTAAATACAAATTCATAGTTTTTAGTTATACAATTTTTGGCAGAGTATTTAATCGTTGATAATTCTAAACTCAGCTCATATTTTATTCTTTCGCTTATTTTTGTTAGCGATTGCGCGAATTTTTATTAATAGTCAATTTGAAGCGATTTACTTTTGGATTGTTTGATGCAGTCAAATGTAAAGTTTCAATGGGGCTTAGGGACCGGAATTTGGCCTGATTGTGGGCGATTCTGTTGGAATTTATTATGGCCACTGACTGATTGTTTGATTTTAATTGAGTTACCTTATACGCTCTGCGGCTCTGGCTCCGACGCTCGAACAATCAAAGGCCGGGGAAAAAGTTGAATTTGATTTGGTTTTCGATTTTTTTTTTGCAGCTGCTGAATGGTCGCCGCCGGAGACAATAATTGGATTTTATGATTTACGTCATTTGATTGCCAGATGCGATTGTTTTAATGCCCAGCGTTGGGTTTCCGTTTTTTCGCGAGCAGCCGCAGGAAAAGCCGCAGCCGTGTCGGGAAAGCTGTCTTAATGAAGTTGTCTCGTTGTAATTAGAAGTAATAATAATTTCCTAGCCGAGCAGAGTCATTATGAATTTGGATTGCGGCCAAGGAAATGCCATTAATCAAATTAGCGAGCGCATAACTTTTTATGATTATGCTCCGTGATAAGCGCAACTTACAGGCCGGGAAAGGCGTCGGGAAAAAGGAAGGTTGAGGGGGCGTGACTTTGCATGCGAAAAAGGAAAACTTGGAGGACGTCCTGGCCATTTGCTTCTTGCTTATTGTTTAATTCTATTTATTTTTTAATAAACAATTTTCCTAATGAAATGTCTGCCTGAGGGAACGGGAACGGGAGCTGGAACCAGAAAAGGGACGGACAGGAGACAAGCAGAAGCCGCAAAATTAATTACGATAAACCAGAGAACGGGGGGAGGGGCGCGTAGTCCTGAGTCCTGTAATGAGTCCGCATCAAGTTAATAGTAATTGAAAAATTGTAATGAAATGCAGCTGTTGTTGTAGTTGTCCCAGAACACGTTCCTCTGCTCCTCCCATTCAAATTGGGCCTCCTCCACAGTCATTGTGCGGGATTATGGGATACACACTACACACTGGGGCACTGGGAGGCAGAGAGAGCCTTGGCCCAGGCTTAATTAAACGAAATTATCGCACTATTGTTGGGCATATGTCTTGTCCCGCCCATCTCCTCCCCCTTTTTGGGTAGTTTCCTCCTCTGATTGGAAGGAGGATAGGCTTTGAATCCATGCCATTTGCAAGTGCCAATTAATTGCAATACCTGGCCAACGCTAAGGCTCTTGCATAATCCAAAACTGGCCACTTACTCGCTCTGGCGATCAAGGATTTTAGACAGATATATAGATATACAGATATAACTTAGAGCAGGCTTCTTTTGAAGATTGTATAGTACAAAGTTCCTATTCCCAACCGATTATTATCATATTTCAGGAACCTTTAACTAGTTAAGGCTAATTAATACCAATTTAATTTGTTTGTCAGACCAACGACATCACTGATTAGCACTGTTAAAGCTCCAAAATCTTCATATGGGAACCCTGGGCCATTGGCTAACTTGTTTATTTTGACATTTCGTGCGGAATTGAACGAATTTTGACCTAATTTTGGGACAACAACGCAACGTTCGTTTGGCATTTGGCACTGGACATTGGGCAACAAGGGGCACTCTCCCCCTCTGGATGCACTCCATTCTTGTTCAACTGCAACTGCACTTTGCACTGATTATGGACAAACAGCCAGCTTTTTGCCGGCTTTTGCTGCTGCTGTTTGCTGGTGTCTGCATTTAATGTGCGTTGTAAGTGAAATTAACAGCAAAACTGCATTCGGCCATCACCATTTGCTATTTGCCAATTTAGACATAAATAGGCAAAGGAGTCAACCCCGACCCATGTCTTAAAGCCATTTAAGCTGCTTGTTGGCCGGGGATTAGGACGGTCTGTTGGCTGGAGCTGGAACTGGAGCCAGATTGGCAAGAAAGGATATGCAAATTGGGACAGACTTTTGCCTCCTTGTAAGTTTCAATCAAAATGCAAATATTGATGCAGTTGACATATGACGTTGTGTGCAACCGGATCGGATTGGGAGCCGAACTTGGAGCAGTCGAAACATGCCTCGCCAGCATGCAGATTTATGATAACAGAAGAAGGGGAGGGGGACACAGGAGATGCTGTGCTGCCTGAGGCAAAGATATAGAACCTGAGCCTGGCCAGGCGGAGCCTTCTTCCCAGCAATGCAATAACAAAGGATAAAATAATAAGATTTACTCATGACTTACTCTTGACTTTGCCAGAGAAGGTTCCTTCAAAGGGGCGTGGCAGCAGGCAATGTTTTATTAAAACATAAACACAAACAAAGTCCCACCAATACGGCGGCATCAGCAACTATGACAGCGCCAGCCAGGACACACCAACAGATTGAATAATGGCACAGGTGCTTCTCGTCGGAGAAAGTGGGGAAAGTGCTGCGGGCTGGTGGATAAATTAAAAACAAAAAGTATGGGGGATATATGTATACTGAGAAATTCATCGCATTAAATTAGAGCGGAGGTTGAGCAACGGCTGCCAAGGTAACTTTTTGTTATTATTTTTCAATTTCTTCGTCATCTGCTGCTGCTTCAGCTTCTCAGTTCTTCAGTTGTTCAGTTGTTCAGTTGTTCAGTTTCCTTCTTAGCCAAAGAATTGATGTCATTTTTCAAGTGGCTTATGTGTATGCTTGCCGTAGCCTTGTGCATTGCTAAACAATTTTTGATTATGTTTTGCTGGGAAACTCAATTTTGTTGGCCGCATCGAAAACAATATGAAGTGGCAAGGTTATTTTTCTTCATTTCCCACAGATGTCAAAGGTGAGGGAGTCGGCTTGATTTTCATTAGCATTAAATTTGGAACTATTGGCCATTAAATTCGCTTTAAGTTTCTTGTTAACCGGAACACTTAACTTACCTTTACCAATTCAATCGGCCAACTTATGCAACCGAAACGTTTCGCTTCTGATTTTATTTGATCGTCTTTCAAGGGGGCAATTCATCAATTTGACTGGCATGTGCACATAAATCAACCCAAACAAAACCATGGCAAAAAAAAAAAAAATGGATAGCCGAAAAGGGAAAACTCTTCAAAGCCATTTATAGTTGTATTTACAGATGTGCAACCGATGCACCCCAAAGCGTGGACCGGGGGGCGGGATGATGCATGTAGATTGCCACTTAACAGCGAAATAAAGTTTCGCGCAAATTTTTAATTGAATGGCAAGCGCATTGAAAAACTTTGCGTTTGCCACTAAAATTGATTACACTCACAGCAGAACCCCCTCGCCACACACTCGAGGCGAAACTTTCGAGATACATTCTCGCATCTGTATTGCAGGCAGCGTTGAGATATTGGGGAAATTATTGAAGCAGAAATCGGCACTCGTGTCAAATGCATAACGTTGAGCTCAATACCGTTGCCGATAGCGGATTCCCAGGACCCTACAGCACGGCACAGCACGGCAGAAGGAGGCCTGTCGTTTTGCCGGCTTGTTGCAATTTATTCTAATCGCTTGTCGGAGAAAGAAATAAAAAAAACGAACCCCGATGGATGATGGCAGGCGATGCGTGTAACGATGCAGCACACGAAGTCATCGGTAAACCAAAGCCAGAGACCAGACCCGGGCCGGGCCAGGCCAAAAAGGTTGCCAATTGAGTGGCGCCAATCAATCTGCAGAAAGTGTGTCAAAAGCGTTGCCCAACTAAGCCGGGAGTGAGCTTGAAGAGCGTTAAACTCCGGCCGGATGGCGGACCGACTGACGGCTTGTTGTGTCGCTTATGGCACTTAATTGACGCCAATCGCATTGACTTGCAGTCACTCTCCATTCAGCCTCTGCTGATGGCAAGAAAAATCACAGCTCGTTAGTGTTGCGAACATACGTTTTGGGTTTCCATCTCGAGGAGTGGGCAAATCAGGTGAGAGCTAACCGGTAACAGGTAACAGGTAGCAAGGTAGCAGGTTCTCCATTGCCATTGATGCCATTGATGCCAAATTGCCATTCCCGGTTTTCAGTTAGCACACAGGTTTGACAACAGATTATTAAATGCCAGTCAGAGGCAGGCACTTTCCAAGGATGTTTGTAGGGTTTTGAGTTTCTCTTAGAAAGAGGAAAGCTAATGCATACTATTTTGTATGAATTAAATATATCGGATTTAAATTCTTTGCTTCTATTTGATTAGTACAAATTATATAAAAATAACCGAATAGAATCATTACAAATGAATCTAGTTTAGCTTTAAAGGTGAGACCCTAGTGGACATGGCTAAATTGACTCGATTGTTGAATGTTAATCAAGAACATACACACTTTATAGGGTCGGAAATGACTTCATAACAGCGTAGATATGTAATATTGTATAATATAATACTTTTGCCTAAAGTTATAATACCCTGCAAGGTTATAATTACTTCCTATCATGTGTTATGCTTCTTAAAAATCGTATTTTTTGTTGGGAAAACCTCTACCTCGAAATCTTTTCAAATCGTAACCCAATAAATTGGTTATTTATTTAATTTTTTATGTGGTTAGTGTGGATTTCCAGAGTTTTCTCAATACCCCGATACCGCACTTATCACAAGACCTGCTCTCGATGGCTTGGCAACCGCAAATCAGTTGAGCTACCAAATCAACAGCCAGCAAAACCAATGCCGGCGACAACTACATGACAGCCGACACAGGCACACCACACACACACACACACACCAAACACACAACCAGATCCTTGCAATGATGCTTCCTCCTTAAAAATCACACCCTTGTTTGTGTATGTATGTGTGGGCGTTTGTTAATGATTATTTGACGCCATGTTTGATTGACGTGCAAACGCCTGCTGATGCTTCTGATGCTGCTCCAGCAGCCTCTTATTGTATACATTTTATTATCCGTGTGTGTGTGTGCACACCTCCTTACACCCCCTCCCTTGCTCCCACCGACTGGTTGCGTTAATGGCCGCCAAAGACCGCAATAACCACAAGGCACTTATCAATTTTTGCGCCTTAACAAAATGGCACTCGAGCGTGTATTTGTGTGCGCACTTCCGTTGATATCAAAGACATATGTATGTGTGTGTATTGTGTGTGTGTGTGTGTCTCTTTTGCAATGGCGTTCCTGCATTAATATTCCGTTAAATTGACATTTACATGACGAAGACAATGATGATGAAGGCGATGATCATGTCACTGGCACTGGTGACGTGCTTTCTAAATGGTTGCTTGACTTTTCCCCCCCGGTGAAATTATTCTGGATCTAATTTATCTTCATCAATGCAATACATTCTAAGGGAAAATTAGCAGCAAAAACCAATTATTACAAGTGTTTATTTGCCATGTTAAAGACACAAAAGCTTTAGTTAAGTTATTAATAACACTAAAGCTTAACTAAGAGTTTGTATAATAATTATTAATTAATTATTATGGCATTTGCAGTATGGGTATATTATTTTCCAAATATAATGAGCCAGTAAAATGCATTGAATCGAGGAATTCTATTCATACTACCAGCAAATTTAACATTATAATTAAACCAATAACAACAAACAATAGGTAATAGGAGAAGAACTTGTAGATTGACTAGAAATAATAATTTACAAGTAAAATTCATCAGAGAAGGATCTTTGCATCCTGCAACCAAAGGATAACTGACTTGATTTGAATTTATTCTATTTGAACATTAGGTTTTTGATCAAACTAATCACTTCGATGAATCGATCTATTTTTGCCTGACGTTGACATTTTACAGCCTTTTTTTGGCAGTAAGCTTGTGCAATTTTTGGGCAATTCCATATATGTATATATATTTTTTTTTTTGCTTTGTTTTGGATCCAGCAACAGACTTGCAGTGCTCTCAGCAATTTGCTAACATTCAACTCAGCCATGTCCAAAATGGCAGCAACAAGCTTCTGCTGTGTGTGTGCGGACCGGGTGTGTGTGTGTGCTTGATGTTGTTGGATAAACTATGTAGAGTCCTTGAAAAACATGCAGGCCATGGGAGCGGAATGCCAGCGGCGGCAAAAACAACAAGCAGCGAGCAACAAATAGCAACAAATAGAAAGGAAAAGTTAACAGTTGACATAGTTTAGAGTTGCTTGGTCAGACGAAGGCTGTCAAGGGGATGTTTCAAGGGGTTTCGTGGGGTTTCGAGGGGATTTGCAAAAAGGGCGGCGGGATGCTGGGCTCTGGGTTCAACAGCCACAAGCGTAAGCCGCGTTGAATGAGAAGCGGAATGAATGTCTTAATCAGAGTGCTGGGTGTGTGTGTGTGTGTGTGGGCGGGTGGGAAATTGGTGGCAAACTAAATGAATTTAATTGCCGCAGGATATGAAAGTAATTATTTTGCAGTGCATAGACACAACACTGCCAGTTGCTCGTCCTCTTGAATAGGGGGGAAGGGGGGCTGGAGGGGAGAAAGGCGTAAGCGTGCCACTGGGCGTGGCTCTTTGGCTGTGTGTGTGTGGAACTGTAGCAGGCCTGGCTAAAAACGCAATGAGGCCAAAGGCGAGTGGTGTTCTTTAGTCATTGCCTCACTGCATCCGATCCGTTGCACTTGCACTTAACAGCAAACGGGCGTTCAAATCGCCATACCCACGCCCACGCCCACGCCCACTTTCACTGCCACGCCCACATGCGATGCGATGCACCACTGTCAATTGCCCCGCGGTTATTTTGAGTTGTTCTTTAATTTATTCTCTTTCATGCCTGTGCGTTCGTTGTCCTTCGCCAAGTGAACGGATGTGTGTATTAGTACGAGCACTGAGAGAAAAGTGTGGGTAAATGCATTGTAAATTCGATAAATTAAGTGAAAATACTTAAATCTGTAACTGTATATCTATTTAAACCTCATTCTGCTTGTCTTTATTTGCCAAGTTCTTGTTATATTAAAATCCCTTGGGCTCTTGAAGTTTTTTCCCCCATTTCCTATCTAATAATGCTTCTAATAAATGTAAAATATTATTATGAATAATTTTCCTAAGCTCTTTTCTCTCGGTGCACTTCCACTAAAGAGCCTGTCGCAGCAGCAACAGCAGCAGATGCTCTACAAAAGGCAACGATGTGTTACACTTTCAATTGTCGCTGTACCTCAATACTGCCATGTGTGTGTGCGATGTGTGTAATGCTCCTTGTTTACATGGTGGCTCTGTTCTGTTTCTGCTGCCTAGATCAACGCTTCTTTCTGGCATTGTTAGTGGCAGGACCTTGTAACACTTTCGATCAAACACGCACAATAACAAACACAAACACACATCCACTCACGGAAATGTGCAACAAATGAACGTTTCTGCAACTCAATTCCAAGTCCAATTATGACGGGTTATGGCTCTAAGTTTTGTATCCTGTTGCATAAATATTTAAGTTTACTTTAGGTTCTTTGTGAAGATATATTCTGCAAACCTTAAACAAAGAAATATTATCAGATATACTTCTTGATCATCAGTTCCCCCATTTAAAGTCAATATAAATTTCAGAGTTTTGTCAATTTATTTAGATTTCAAGGATAATTTTTCTAAGCCGGATGCTTCACTTATTGTTCCCTCTCGAGCTGAGGAGAGTGAACGTAGACAGGAGCCGGGTGGGTCAGTCCATAGTTGCGAACCACCTTGGGATAGTTGGAGGCGTACTCCTGCTTGGGATAACTGGCTGGCTGATAGGCGGAAACCTCCTGGTTGGCCCTGGGACGCTTGACGCTACGCAGGGGATAACCATTGGGCTGCTGGTAGAATCCATTGTAGGCGTCAATCAGGCGACTTAACTCCACTTCATTGCCAACGGAACGCTTCTCTCCCGCGGAGCGATGGTGCTTGGGTGGTGGTGGTGGAGGAGGATAGGGATAGTAGTAGGGCGGGTAACCATAGGGATAGTACGGAGGGAAAGGTGGATACGGATAACCGCCATGACCATGTCCATGACCGTGACCGTGACCGTGACCGTGTCCATGACCTGGCTTTGGTGTAGTTGTGGTTGTCGTTGTGGTGGTATCAGTGCCATTGACCACCAAAATGCAGTTGACAGTGGTCACATCATCTTCATCACCATCCTTATCTCCGTCTCCATGCTCATGTCCGCTTCCATGACCATTGCCATGACCACTGCCATGTCCCGAACCCGAACCCGAGTTGGAGTCGGTGTTTGGCTCATACTCAATGCTCACCACACGACCCAGGCGCCTGTCCTCCTCTCCCTTCTCCAGATCATTGGTGGAAATCACGCACAGGGGACGTCCCTTCTTGTTCTGATCCTTGGAGCCAGAGCTGAAGATGGCTGGAATGAAGCTGCCGGCTGCAAAGCCAGAAGCCAGACCCTTAATGCCGGCAATGGAGCTGCTAAGCAGACGAGCCTCGGACACCTCCTCTTTGCCCTGAGTTAGCCGGAGAAGCTCATTGTATTCCTGCCGCGTCACCGGGTGCAGTTTCACCAACTGGGGACGACTCCTGCCTGTGGTGAGGAAAGATGATGAGCTTCCTCCCAAATGCTGGGACCACAAATCAGGAGAACTCACCCGCTTGGACAGCCACAAGGCTGAGCACAATCGCTGCTAGAACTGGAAAGAACTTCATGCCGATTGCGAATAAGCTCCATTGGCAGCGCTCACTCGCTTATATATTTCTAAAATCTTGCTCTTGGGTAAGCAGACGGAATGAAATTCCCTTTCGGCATTGTCATTCAAATGGATCAACCAAAACTGCTCATCTACAGTTAAGGCATCACCCTAATCGACTCCAATCTCCATAAAATACGCGTTGACCCAGTTCTCTCTTGGCCCAAAACAGCGCCTTACCCATACTGGTCTCGCTAATGGCTAGTTGAAGCACCTTTTTGACCAAAACACGATTCACTGACTGAATGATAGCGATCTAGAAGTTATGACTTGGACCATCTCATCAACGGATCGTTTTTGGATAGCTTAGTCATAGCTTAGAAAATGGATCATCATTCAGAGTGAAATCTTCTCTACGATTCTTTAATCAAATAGCAAAAACACATCATCTTTAACCAGTACATATTCTAGCTTAGTAGCTAAGTCCCAAAGTTAATTAAATAAAATAGTTTTTTTATATTTTTCCCATTGTCTTTTATTGTCTGTAATTATAAGGTTCGCTATAATAAGGATAGAAACGTCTCTTGTAGTCATCTTCCTCCTCGTAAGAGTCCTCATCTTCATCATCCTCCTCCTCGGCCTGGGGTTTCTCCACTACCTTATTGGCATTCGCTTGAGCCAACTGATTCTGATCAAAGTAGGGAAATCCATAACCATAGGGATATCCCTGAGGCTGTGGGTTATAGGGATTGACATAGGGTTGTTGTGGTGGAAATTGTGGCTGGGGAGGATAAGGTTGTGGTGCCCCAAATGGTGGCAGTGATCCATAGGGACTTTGTCCATGGGGACTTTGTCCATAGGGACTTTGTCCATAGGGACTTTGAGGACCAAAGGGCTGTGGGTTTGGGTAGGGGCTATAGGGATAGCCACCGTAGGGAGAGGGAGGATAGGGCGTGCCATATTGAGGTGGCAATGGATAACCACCATATTGCCGGGAACCATCGGAATCATCATCATCCTGGCTTGCTGACTTGGGATATGTACTCTTGTTCATTGTTTTCCTTTTCAATGGGGCTGAAGTGGTGACCTCCACCTCCTCTTTTTCCTCATTTTCCTCCTTAACCTGTTCTGCAACGGAATCTTCCACAGGCTGAGGAACTTGTGGTGGATTCCAATATTGAGCGTAATTTGGATGAGGATCCTGGCTAGGCAACTCCTGTTCAGGTTCCTTCTTCAACACCACAATACAGTGAATGGCGGAGTCTTCGTCATCGGCCTCAATTCCCTTTCCAGAGCTGCGAGCGGATGTCACCTCCTCATCTCTGCCCACAGGCTCATCCTCGCGGGTCTTGATCACGCACAAGGGTTGACTCTCAAAGTCCACTTTCTCGGTCTCATCGGCCTTGCTGACCGTGGTGAGACCCACAATCCGCAGCAGGGAATGCCAGCCAGAGCTAAGGGTCTCACTGAACGACTCGCTGACGGTGGCAAAGCCCCCATTGATAACCCTGGCCTCTGATATCACCTTCCTGCCCTTGGTTAGCTGCAGCATACGATCGTATTGCTTTTGATTGATCTCATAGACTCGCACCAGCTGCTCCCCCTGGTTAGCTTCAGGCGATGAAGGTGGTGGTGGGGCTGGAAATTATATAGTTCGTTGTGAATTCTGGAAGTGAATTTTCCAATTGCTAGCACACACACCTGTCTCCAGGCTGGCACAGAGGGCCAGCAACACCAGCAGGTACAGGCATCTATCCATTGCCATTTGCAATATGCTTCAACACCTGGACAAGAACGGACTAAAATGCGATCACTCCGCTCTGGTTTTATTTATACATTTTGCTAGAATTTATATCAAACGAATAAAATCGAACGGTACAAAAAGAGACGCCCCGAATTTGGAGACGAATTGCAATTAAATAAATATTGGGCGGCATCATCATCACTCTCGACAACATCGCTCCGAATCGATTTGAATAAATTAGGCAAATTTGATACACATTCGATGACACTCCGAGAGCAGAGTCAATGAACGCATTATTAGCATTCCTAGTCAAGCAGAGACGAACAGGTTTCACCTGAGAGGTGAGCTCAGATCAGATGTCAATCTGGATGAATATATATAGGGGTTCATAAAAGGGTGCATGTTAATGGAAATCTGCAAAAGAATGCGACTTAAGCTGTTAAGTTTCTTAAAGTTAAACTCTAAGCTTAAGCTATCTTAATTAGCTAAAAACATTTCAGTTAATAGAGATGGCTAAAAGATAACCCAAGCAAATACTTACCCAGATGTTTCCTCTTGGAAAATAATCTCTACACTTTGTTTAAATTTTCTAAATCATATTTTTATTGAATCGATTTGGTTTTTCTTTTCACAAAAACTCTCGCCTGCAGTGTGTGTGTGTGTTTTAGTTGTCGCTGTTCAAACAATCCTATCTGTATATGCATATGTAGGGTACCTATGGATACGCACACATAAATGTATTGAGAGTACCTGGTTTAAATATGTATATATATGTACTTGTAGCTGCAATGCTGCGACATACACTCATGGGTAAATGTATTTTGCTAGGGTTTCGTTATTGTTTTTATTTTTCGATCGGGAACCGACTTTGCCTAGTTAATTGCCAGCTTTGATTAGTTCGAGATCCATTTCACTCTATTTACAAATTGCAGGACATAAGGAGATCCTGTCCCAGGGGTCCATCCATATTAAATTTAACTAGTGTTTTCTTTTTACTATTATTAAAATTGTTTTATGTCTCGTGTTGCGTGTTAGTTAATTTTAGGTTGCGTGTGATGCACTCCAGGCTCGCATCGGGGTGCGGCTTACCAACTAAAACGCAATTTATCAGCTTTTATCGGCTTGTTTATATCATTTAAGAGTTAATTAAAATTACAATTTCGTCTACTAATGAATTTATTTACAGTGCCTGCGCATTTGCATGGCAGTCGTATCAATTATATCGATAAGCACAATTATAAATTGCATTTATTTTTAAATTTTGCCCCCCTCGTTTCTGTGTGTGTCTGCTTTTGGTTTTCGGTTTAGTTTTCTGTTTTTCTTTTTTATTTTTTTCTAGCCAAAACTAATTATATACAATTAAACGAGTTTACCCCGCAATTGGGTCTGACACAAACAAGGTTCGAGTGCTGACGTATGTATGTATGTATGAAAGCGAGTGTTGGCTCTCATTGTTATCCGCTTATCGACTATACACATTCACAATCGTATCCTAACGTAGCTAATGCCTAAAACAGATAAATGTGCAAAGCAACCGATTCGCACTCGAACATAAAACAATGGCCTTGCTTCGTCTCTTAATTGTTTTCCAAAAAATACCTCCTCCAAGTGCTCTTCGTTAAATATTTCCCATCGAACGGCAATTATTTACAGCAAATTTCAATCCAATTTCTGACTCAATGGGCTAAGGGGTGCAAGGTTGTCGCTGGCAGTTAGAGATTGCATAGAAGAAGATTACTGTGAGTCCAAGGAATAGGGCATGTGGCATGTGGAGTGATTCGGGCATCTCAGAGTATTTTATAGCTAGTAAGTCTTACTTCATAATGAGAGTGTGGGGCATTTCATTTGCTATGGGTTGTGCAGTCCATTTTTGGCAGAAGATAGACATCAATCAAAGGCATAACATAAAAATAAGTTGGATAATGCCAATTCTACAAGTAAGAAATGTTTCTGCAACCAAGCTTCTCTCTCTTGCTTTTTAATAGAGACTGCATTCGATTGGCGTTACCCAACTTATTATTGTATTATCTGATAGCCAATAGCCGTATTCTGGAAATCGATAGATATTTCGGTTATTATTGACGGCCATCGATTGTCACTTGTAAGGGGAAAAATTGATACAGTCAGTCCGGAGTTAAGCTTTAGAATCAGATATATAGAAGTAATGCTCAATCAATATCTTCGTATGGTTGTGGGGAGTCTATCAGTGATGATCACTTACTGCCTATCGATTATTGGTAATTAAACTTAATCAGAACGACTGGCAAATTATAACTAATTATCTTCATTAAATACTTGTTTTGCTTATCGTCTAATATATGTTTTCTGTCCACTAAGTGCATTCATCTTAGAAGTTAGTAAATACTTATGTTTGACCCCCCATGCGATACATAAAAAACTTAAATCACCTTGAATATGTTGTGTACTGTGTGTTGAATTGTGTTGTGTTTTGTGTGTGTGTACTTTGCCTTTTTAGTGTTTCGCTGCGTGTTGATTATTCCTTCATCTCATGCACTGAACAGCCGCTGGGCGTTCTCTCAACATGTTGCACGTTGCTGCCATAGATGTTGCTGTTGCAGTTGCTGCTGTTGTTGCTGCTGCTGCAGTTACTCGTGCTTCGCTGTTCGTTAGCGCCGTTCGCTTCGGGGGACGCAGTGCCGCCGAATTTGCCGCCGCTGCCGCAGCATGGATGTATCCACACCCGGCCTCGTAGAAGTGCTGCAGGCAGCAGGATACAATGCTCAGGAGCATGCAGCAGATGCCGCAATAGAAGCTGTTGCTGTTGCTGCTCGAGTTGTGTTGCATGGCCGCCGGGTGCTCGCCTGTTGAAAAGCGAAAGCAAGCTCAGGATTAGGTATGGTAAAAGCCATTAGTGTCCTAATTGCAGCATAGTTTCCTGGCACAACACTTCAATGTCAACCCAAAGTAGGGGAATTTTAAACATTAAACTAGGTAAAATCATAATAAAAAGAAGAATTTTCACTAGGAAAATAATATATGTAATAATAATAATTGCATTTTCCATTGACACATATATCTAACGACCGGAAATTAAACAAGCGTTAGTTAGACCTAGCTTCAGCTTCCTGCCACCAATCAGACGCCTTTGAGTTTTCGCCAGATAGCATCGAGTTTTTCCCTGCTTATGCCAAAGAAAAACATCGGCCGCTCAAGTTGTTATAGTTCTCGATGAGCTCTCGAGCACACAAGCTGCTGCCATAAAGCTGACAAGCTCCTCGAGCCCTCACATGCCCCTCTGGTTATTGGCTGGCTGGCTGAAAACTTTCTAGCTGCCTGCAGTAGCAACTAGAAATAATTTCCGTGCTGCTGCACAAATACAAACATGCGGCAGCAGCAGCAGCAAAAAAAACAGAAACAAAATATAAAAACAAGTTTTACAAAATCTGAAAAGAGGCAAGCAGCAATTTCTCGCCGAGTCGGCTGCAATGCAATTACTGCACGGCCACGCCCCGTTTTGCACTTGGCATTACAAATTGCGAAAGTGGCGCTGCTAACAGGCAACTTCCACTTCCCGTCATAAACATGCAAAACTCTCTGACAGCTCAAACACCGGCAGGAGCTTCCACACACAGCACAGCACAGCACAGGTAACCCGCTGCAGTCCTTAGTTACTTACCAATAATTACGTGCACATAGACGCTCGAGGTTTTTGCCACCGTCGGCACACAGGTGTAGTTGCCAGTATCGCCGGGCATGGCGCGCTTGATTTTTAATCTGTGCCGCGGAGCAGGGCCAGTATAACCAGGAGCAGGAGCAGGAGCAGGAGCAGGAAAAGAGAAGAGCATAGAGAAAGTGAATGGCTGTGGAGGAATGCATGTGGAACAAAAGGCAAAAAAGGGAAAAGGCCAAAGAATGTCGGGGGAAAAACATCAAGGGGGAAAAAAAATACAAAACTTTTGCTACTTTATGCGATGGCATAATGTGTACCGAGCTGACTCCACCACTGACTCTAATTCCAAGTCACTTTGCACTTGAAGAAATTGAAGAAGCTTAGAGTTGTACAAAATAAAAACTATTATTCAATTTATTATTGCAACTATTATTATTAAAGCTGGTATTAAGGCTTTGTAGATTAAAAACTGTTGAAATATGTAAGCAGTAAAATATGTTATTCTATATTTTCCTAGATAATTTCCCAGTGCCTTTTGCTTTAGCTTTTCCAGAGTGCTCCTAATCCCTGCTTTTACCACTCTCCTTTCATCTCTGTCAGCGGCACCTGCATTTTATGGTCGTCTGCGTCGTTAGTTAACAGCATAAATGGGCAATGATCACGTGGCAGCAACTGAAACAGAGCAAGCCCCCAAGTTCCCGGAATCCGGAATACGGATCCAAATCCGACTGCAACTACTGTGACACCACAGACTTTGCGACTTTGACTAAGGCAAATTAAAAGTCACACACGGCTAACTCGAGCACAAAGTAGAGTGATGGAAGGGGATTTCAATGGGAATCAAAACCAGATGATACCCTACTTACAGGAGCTAAACTTCATAGGGAGACTTAGAGCAGCTTAGCTACAAGGATATGAATATAAGGATATATTTAGCAATGTTTTGTTTATTAATGCAAGTTTTTAGGCTACAAATCAGTTCTCCTTTTCTTATTCGTTCTTCAGGGTACTTTAAAAAGGCTAAACTCGGATGTTACCTAGCTCAATTAATTATATAAAAATTCTTATTGAATTTAAGTGTATATATTTACTATTTATTTTGTTAATTTTGCACTTTAATATCGCTTAACGTATTTCTTTCACATTTCCTTCGACTTGAACCTTCTCTAAGTCTAGTTCTTGGCTCCCTTTTGCTATGCAGACTGGCATTATTTCCTGCCTAATCCACCCTCGATCCTGATTCGGACCCAGACTGGCGGGGAAGATCCTACAGCCGGGACTCGTCCTTCGCTTTGGCCTTAAAATGTCATTCAAAGTCGGGGTCCATGCTGCACACGGACTGCAGGCCACATCCACTACCGGCTGTGCTTTAAATTCCCCGCTCCAAATGCCTGCCCTGGCCTTAATTAAGTGAGGCGGTATTTTAATGCGAAATAACTGAAATGCTCGGCACACATTTGCACGTTTGCTCCAGGTGGCAGAATGGCGAAATGATGATGGGCAAGGGGAGTCGTTACTATATTTGTACATACCTCGAAGTCAGGCCGTCGGTCCAATCATCCTCGACACGAATCCGGGCCATGGAGCTGTCGATTTCATTTTCGCCCTTGCCGTCGAGCATTTCGCTGCCTGCAAAAGGGAATGGTATGCGTGGTAGTTGCAAATTGAATTGCGTAAATGAGGTGCATGCCACCGAGGCTTGGAGTTCATTACGCATACGCACCTTTGTACCAGAATATGTTGCCCAACTCGTGGGGTCCCTGCATAATTTTGCAAGTGAGGTTGATGTCGCTGCCGGTTTTCACCATCAGATCGCTGGGCCCGAAGATTTCCGCTTTGAGTTCTGTGAGAAAATAGGAAGAGCAAGCGGACAAAAAGTCACTTAAGTTGCTGCCACACAAAGTCAAGTCTGCCTTCGTAACAATGATAATAATAATAATGTTAATGATAACGTCCAAGTGCACGTTTGTCTGGGAGTGGAAGACTGGGACTGGGACTGGGACTGATACTGCGAGCTGGGCTCTACTTTATTACACAGACGCGTGTCTCTATTATGCTGGCGATAAGCTTTTGTTATGCCACATAAAAGGCAGTCGGGACTCATACGCCCCGTGGTACCTGCCTCCTTTTCCTTTGGCTTCCCCCTCCCTCCGCCTCTCAGCGGAATTGTCTAAAAAAGACAAAAAGCTCGCGCGGCTGGCAGATTGAAAAGAATTTTCTGCTTTCCATTTTTTGGGGAACAAAATCAAAATGTCAACATTGAAGTGCCTTTTGTTGTTACAGCGTCAATGATTTCAATTGCGAAATATCATCGTGGACAGCCCCCCCGAAATGCGATTTGTACTTAAAGCTTATGATGGCTGACAGTTGCCTTAATGGAAAACGTCTCAGCCGCCTCTCGAGCTTTCCCCAAAAGTGAGCGTTAAATGCGACTCCATTCTCTGTTCCACTTTCGCTCTCGTAAGCAGCTAAAAAAAATGGAAACTTTTCAGGTCCTAAACAACCGCAAAGCCCGTGGAAATAAATTGCAGCCACAACGGGGGCAAAAAAGGAGGGAAAACGGATTGCAACTGGCACATTTGTATAGTACAAACATCCTAGATGTGGCTAAGCTTTGCTGCGGGTTGCCTGCCATTCAATCGTATGGCAAAAACCGAATTTGAATGCTACAAGAGGCTTCCAAAGGGGAGAAACAAAAAACTAGGACTGATGACTTTTCCATAACTCTCCCATCTCTCTAATTCTTTTTCAACTTTAAGTCGGTCTTTAAATCAGGTGTGTGCGATTGTGTGACTGTGTCGTTTTTTTTTTTTGGGGTCCGCGTCCCAAAAATGTTAATCTAAATGAAATGCCAAGTAGAAAAAGTAATATACCGCCCGAAACAAAGAAGGCCAGAACAGGAAAGCGGAGCCAAACGAATGGGCTGGAGCAACCCCAAATGGAATTCGAACATGCTGGGCGATTATCTGGCTGTTTTATAGACCCGCACACACATATATAGGAGTGAATATATATACATATATATATATATAGGTGTGTGGGTAGGACCCATCTTCCGTGGAAAGCGCTGAGTGTGGCACCTTGTTGTTGTACCTGGCAAAACAATTGTGGCAGCGAAAGCTAACCGTCTATGACTTTTGCTAGCATCGGTGCAGAGAGCAAGGACTCGTGGCCGGGAAAATTATTGCCACCCCAACTCACACACACACACACACACACCAACACACATGCAGCTGACAATGCGTCTGCGGTTCCCACGAATAGGAGGGGTTTTCACAAGAAGCGGGCTTCTTTCGCAGGTGTGAACCCGCATGCTGCTGCTGAATAAATGTGAGTCCTTCTGAACGGGAAATGGGAAATTGCTTATTTAACTATAATTAGATTAAGTGGGATCCTGCTGCATTATGCAGGGGGTGGGGAGCCAGGTGAGTCCTTCAGTCAGTCAGTCAGTCAGTCAGTCAAGCAAGAGCCACTTGGTCCTATTTGAAGTTTTCATTAGACCTGGCCGCAGTTGACCCAGGAACCGAAAAGTTGCAAAGTCTACTCCTGGCCACATGCCAACCATCGTCGTCCTGGCAAACAAAAAGTCCTTACCGAGCCTTGTTTACACACACAGACTCAGACTCTTTCGAATTTTTGTGCAGCCGCAGCAGAAAGTGGAAAGGATGCGGCCAAAGATGGGCCATGGAAGGGGTGTGTGTGTGTGTGTGTGGAAAATGCATTTCCATTTTTCTTGATTTCGCGCATAAAATGCGCATAAGCCTATATGGCCATAAACATTTGGAGCGATGAACTTTGCCTAGGGCCGGGCACAAAACATGGCATACTTTTTGGGGCCGCCGCTGCAGCCAGCTCTGGATCCTGGCTCCTGGCTCCTGGCTCCTGGCTCTCGGCTCGGTCTCGCTCTCTGGGCCCTTATGCTCGTTTGTGGGGCCCGGGCCGTAAAAATTTATTACCCTACGTCAGTGTTGATGCATGTTTGCACACATGTAACAACATCTCGGTATTTATTGCCCGAAAAACAATATCAAACTGGGCCGTGTTGAGCGGGCATTATCTTTAAGCCTCTTTAAATTCGAGGGGGGGGGGGGGGGGTAGCGACCGACAATTAATCGGATGTGGACATGGTCGTGGACGTGCAATTGCTCGGAATTAATTGTCAAATCAAATAAACAAATTCAATTTGTAAAAGTCAGCCGCATTGCCAGCACAATTGATGAAGTATTTGGCCCCGCCACGCCCCCTTCCGCAAGTTCCATTTCCATTTGCCTGTCAGGACTTCAGCCTCCTAAGCCCAACAATGGCGAAATGAAAATGCCAAAACATCATCATTGCCCGGATCCCGTTTCGGGATCCTTTTCAGTTAGTCCCCATTGTTGTGATTATTATTATTAATAATTCGACATTGCTGCAGAGACATTAATCATTTCCTCCTCCGCTCGACTCCTATCCCATTTCTCAGCAATATCTTAGTAATTTATCATTGGGGCATTTTTTGGTCTAGGCATTTGCCGTAGAATGTAATTTGAGCGCAAATGAATGAAATGGGAAGTAAAACATTTGATTGCCGGGCAAATTGTGCGGCCCCGGTCTCTGGGTCTGAGCCCCCACTGGAGTCCTTTCCTCGTCGTCGTCGTCCTCGGCAAGTCCTTACGGCAACTTATTTATAAAAATTCATTATCCTCCCCACAAAGCTGCTGCTGTAGTGCTCTATCTCTTACAGCCACTCGTTTCGCCTGGGCATTTTCCTGGCCCGGTGCTTTGTATATATTAAGCAAAGGCAATGGCACAGGTAAAGGTAAACTTTTGCTCACGTTCAATTTGCATGCGAATTGGGTCAGGTGGGCGCACAATCAACAACTGCAGCTAGCAAATTCCTGCTGCCAAGACAATGGGAATCGCTTAACTTTCAAGCTTCTTGAGTGTTCGCATTTTGAGCATTCAATGTGCATCATAATTGCCAACATTTTCTTGGTTTTCGTCTATTAACCTCAAGGAACCGGGGAGGAAGCTCAAGATTTCTTTGTTTTTGACAAGGCCACGTTAATGGATTTTTTGTGGGCGCACAATTACTTTGCCATTCAAGATGACAGAACACAAAACTAATTTAGTGCTGCTTGAGAAGAAAAGTCAGGAACTTATAAATAAGGGAAGAATTGTATTTGTCTGACGATCACAACATGTAATTATATTTATTTTAAAGCAATTGTGAATATCTGAAGATCTTACCAAAATAATCATGCATTTTCGAAAGACCTTAGTGGGCTTTATATATATAGTAGCACCTGATTTCCCTACAAGTGTATAATTACACCTATGCGTATACGTAATTTTTTGGTACTGTAAATTTAAAAATGGACGTCTTTCCTTGACGTTTTCATATGATTTTATTCACCATATGTCACCATATTCCCATTCTAAAACTCCCCCCTCTGCTTCAAACTATATACCTTAGATAATAAAGGAACAAAGTGCCTTAGTCCCTAGCTAATCATGGATCCTTGCTCGTTCGGGTTCTAGATTATTATTTGCGCTTGATTGCATGCAATTTGCTGGCTGCTAATGTCAACAGCTTCTTGGGCCAAAGTGTTGGTTTATGGAGCCCAAAATGAGCCATCTACTTGGCATCTCCATCTTGTCAGCTACGCATTCAAATTGCCTTCAATTCCAGCTCTCATCCCCAGCTCTCCTGGCTGGGAGCTGCTGCAGCTCTTCCGGTGCTCCGGTTGTGCAATTTGTTTTCCACTCGCCCCTCGCCAGGTTGACTAAGCCAGGTAGCGCTCACGCTTGATTACATTCGCGTTGGTAAACAAATTTTTTTCAAGGAGCATCAACAACACCTTTCTTAATATAAGCACACTTTCAGAGGGTATTATAAATTGGTAAAAGGTAAAGGGAACTTTAAAGTGAAGACTCGACAAGATTTATGATGTATAAAGGTTAAGTTTAAACCAATTTGAAGCTGATTTTAATTAGATTTTAGTATTCAAAAATTATAAACAAGGAAAAATAATAATAAAGTATAATAGGGTATAAAAAATCCATTACTACTTCTACAATTCTACTAAATTTCAATCGTTTTCTACACTAAACTCCTCAAAATGCAATTTATTGATATTATTAGTAATATCCCTGTGTAAAAATAAAATATTCTCCTATTCATTACGGGAATATTTTTAGTTTAAGAAAACTGTGAGGGCATTTAACCTGCGACTTTGGCCAGGTAAAATTTCTTGCTCGATTTATTTTCGCCTCTGCTTCAGCACTCTTATCCTGTCCTTGTCCCCTATTCCATGTCCTTCGGCCGTCTGATGGGGTCCTGTTCTCCTCTTGTCGCTCAAGTTGAGTGGGACAGGGAGACATAATTTAATTTACAATTTGCTCGCTTTATCAGAGCGTTTGGTAATTTGCCTTAAATTCAAAATTAAATCGAGTCTGGGGGCAACAACTCGCAGTCGTCTGAAGTTATCTATGTTCATATAAACATGCTACCATGGCCGACACCTAGTTGGCAGTATCCTGTACTGCCATTTTTTCTGGAGTCGAGTTGAGTACATAAAGTTGGTAATTTAAGCAATTGGAGCGGCTGCTGCAGCATTAAAATGTCAAAAATATTGCGGATGAGGCGGAAGGAGGAAGGAAGAGGCGTCGCAGGCGGAAGGCGATTTATGTTTATGATTCTCTGGTCAACTTGGCGCTGTTTTGTTTATCACTCGCCGCGCTCTCCATTTTATTTATATATTTTTCTTCTTTATCTCGCTCGGAAGGAGGCGTGTAATAGAATTTTCACTGGCAGCAGCAGTGGAAGAAAAACACACAAATTTATGGAATTTTTAGTGCACAATTTTTTATTTGCATAAGCGCATAAAAATTTTGGCATAACAACAAACTTGTTTGCACCGACAATGACAGCAGATACAGCACAGTGGAGCTTACAATTAAGCGACGAAAAAGGGACTGGGAAATAATTCGAGAATTCTCTTCAAATTTAATTGATTTCTGTAAGCTTCTTAGAAGGACTGCTCAGAAAGCATGAATATTTCTTTTAAGTTCTCTGATGTTTACATTTCACTTAGCTGAAAGACTTACAGTTGTATGCAAATCAAAAATAAGGAAAAGTTATGCATCTTATAATTAAAAGGACTTTGTTAATATTTATAAACTCTGTATTCATGATAAATAACCCTACTTAAAGGGCATATTGCACCATTTCTTAATTGTTTTCAGCTATAGCTTTAATAATCATTATAATATATATATATAAGCGACCAAAATGAATTGCTTTTTAAGGGGCCTAGAACCCTATTGAGTTGATTGTTTTCCCTCCACTGTGTCCACTGACCTGCTGTTTGCTGTTTCCGCGTGAGTGGCATGTCGAATATTTTATATGCACATTTCTTCTTTTTTTTTTTTTGTATTTTGGGCATTCAAATGAGTTCCAGACCGTGTGGGTGTGTGTGCCAGCCCACTAATGTGGGCGTGGCCGGGTGCATGCAGCCGTTTCATAGTCATTTGCATTTCCGCAAATGTAATATTTATGATGCTCTCTGGGTGTGTGTGTGCGAGTTTGATGGCGACTTGTCAGTCTGTCAAGTTGCCGGTACTGTTTGGGTGTAAACTTATATTCAGAGTTCTCGTTCGCACTAAAAGATTCATAACCGAGTCCGGGGCTGACCGTAGTGCTTTATGCTGGCTTGAAAGTCGTTTGTCCGTGCGGCTAAAACATATACGCACACACACATGTTGTTGTTGTGGGGAAAATCAGAGATCAAATAAGCTCATTGAGGGCACTCTTCCGCACCAGAGGCTCATAGCCAAATGCATTTTGTTGATATTAAAAGCGATAAAAATGCACCGAACAGGAACGGAACGAAGCCCAAAATCGACAAGGCAAAAGGCAGGATTTTGGGCTCCGAAAGTGTGTTCTCCCAAGGATAACGTCTTGCCGGAGCCGAGTTAACCCATCCATCCATCCATCCATCCATTTTAGGCATCCTTTCCTTAACTGCTGATGTTTGACAAGGGTTCTGACCCGAAAGCAAACTAATTACCCGGCCAATTGCCAAGACAAAGAGGTAAGCACTCGCTCGTACTTAAATCCCCCCGCTGCAGCCAATTTGCACATAATCGAATTGAAAATTTTATAATCACGTACAGAGGGGAGTTGCTGCTGCTAACGTGGCTCACACGCTACGAGAATAGTCGTAACATGCATATTGTATGGCTTCCTTAAGACCATGAAACCTGCATAGTTGGCTCAAAAACTGCCAGCAAGTTTCAAAAGCTCTCAGCCCGTAAAAGTAATCACTTCAGTGGCCTGCGACCAAAATTTTGGGGCCATCCCCTTGTGCCATCTCCTTCCATTTCGATTGGCCTATTTTGCTGTGTCGTATAATGGGCCAAAGTTCTGATTATCGGGCTCAGGCTCTGAGACAAATAATGGGTAATGGTTATGGGATGGGCAAAAACTGTTGCATATATTAAAGCCAAGTCGGAATATCAGTCAAAAAAAGGTTCTCTTTGGCTTGAAAATAAGCCATAAAGTGTATTTTTCAAACATTCATTAAAGCTTGCTCAAGAAATAGCGTGGAGTTTGGGGTTCATTTCATATTTAATAAGTTTTTCTGAAAACTTTTCATTTTAACGGGTAAAAGCCGCCTTAAGCTTTCCGCATTAAGTGCAGAAAAATTCACTGTAATTCTAGAAAACTTGGGAAAATAAAGTATAAAGTTGAAAATAATGAAGTCCACTATAGAAAAGAAACTAAGTTTTAACTTTAAGACATTGTGCTATAGGACTTTAGACTTCTTTCATTATAACTATATACCTAAATGATTTTTAAAACCTCTTATACTTAACTTGTTTTAATTTAAGTTATGGATTGTTTAACAGAAAGTCTTGGTGTTATGTCATGATCAAATAAAAATAATTATAAATGTTTATAAGGATAAAGGACTTCAACTTACCCACTACGTTGAATGTGTAGGACAGAGACATCTTGGGCTCCGTGTTGATTTGACACTCGTAGACGCCGGAGTCACGTGGCTGCGGATATTTGATTTGCAGTGTCCAGTTGGCGGAGCCATCGGGTCGCAGGACCTGCGGGTGTACGAAGAACAGATGGATGTCCTTAGGGGGTTCCGTTACAACCGGAAGTAACACACTCACCTGGAAACGCTGATCGGACGTGTAGGTGGTGCCGCCGGCGGTGAGGATATGCAGATCACGTTTTCGTATCCAGGAAACCTACAATGAAAACAAGAACGGGGGGGATCTCAGTCTCAGTCGTTGGACCGCTTTGCTGCTAAAAAGTTTGTGGAGCATTACAAATTCCGCACTTAAAACTTTTTCTGCCACCCGTGAGTTTAACGTGTTTTGTCTGCTGTTTTCGCTCACCAAAACTCCAGCAGGCGGAACAGGATGAGGTGGCAAAATGAAAACAAAGCGAAAAGTTTACTTTCCTCTTACTTTTTTTTTCGTGTTAATCTTTAGCATTTTGCTTTTTGTTTGAGGCATTTAATCAGTGGACAAACAAAGCCAAAGCAAAGTCGGGTGCGAGCCAAAGTACATTAGAGCGTACAAAAAGGCCGGCGTTACGTATACGCCGCGTTGCTACGAGATGAGAGATGAGCACAAATGGCCATCGACAATTGCAGACGCTGTAAGCCAAAAGGTCAGTCTGTCAGTGGGTCGTCGCGACGGTCCAATTTTGTCAAAGCTGCTTGCCTCAGCCCGATTTCCAATTGTTTCAAATAGCCTTCAATCCTTTTTGTGAAGCCATTGCAGGGGGAGACAGCTTTGACGCCATTTTCAGCCTTTATTTGGTAGCATTTTTATTATTGCTTGAATTACATTTTCATTTGATTGCCTAGCGCCTTTGCCTTCGCATTCCCATTCGGCCCTCGGCTGGAAAATCTTTTGGGAAAAGCCATTAACCATGATTTTCTGTGTCTCTCTTTCTCTCGCTCGAAACTGTCTGTGATTTCTTTGGGGCCCACACACACACTTTGTGCCCTTTTTGGCACATTGTTTCCAATTTATTTGATGACCTTAGTTTCCGTTGTTGTTCTCGGCTATTGTGATACTCAATTTTAATTACATGGAAAAAGTTTTAGCCTCCCTCGCTCTCTCTCTCTCTCTCTCTCTCTCTCCTTTAAATATTTGCTGGCTGTCAACATTAAAGTTGAAAATATGCTACCTCATTAATAAATTTAATTACCTTGCCCCCGTGGGGCTTGGGGTTAAATTGAGGTGGCCATTTATTCAACTATTTGCCAATTGCCAGTGGCTTCGTCGGCTCTTTGCCGGCTAAATGGCTGGCCAACTATTGGCCATCTAATAAATTCATTCGATTTAAGGCGAAATCGGCAAACAGCAGGATGAAATCGGTCACGTAATACGTAAAAATAAAAATCATTCGCTTGTAAAACTTTTATGCGTTTGCCTGCTTTTACGCCCCTCCGGATCATAGGCGAATTGTCTCGGCCAAAATGTAAATTAAACCGATCCAAAGTGGGGGGAAAAGCAAGGGAAAACTGGAGGGGGAAAATAGCCTCTCTCCGTTGGGGGGAAAAGGTCAAATCTCGGCATACGAGAAGTTAAACCCAGTTCAGCAGCGATTTACCCGTTCGTTTATTTCGTCGGTCAATTGTCGCCTGGGACCTCAGTGCGTATGAGTAATACTGTAAAGCAAGGCTCACGCGGCGTATGAGCAATGTCATAAAGCAAAAGGCGAAATCGAACTAAATAACTATCGCAATGGTAACCAAACAGGGTCGGATTAAGCCCCTCATTTATGTATTCCAGGCCAGCACTTAAATATTTAATTTTCCAACTGGAAAACGCTTAAAATCAAAAGTGAAAAGTTTTACAACTCCAGCCAAGGCTGAGCTAAAGCCGTTTTCCCAGCGCTATCCCCTGTCAAGAAGTTGTCCCAATCCCAATCTCTGTCGCACGTTGGATTTCCACTTCACCCCGGCCAGGGACAGGTTAAGGGGAGTCCCCCGTGAGTGGCGAAACTTTTGCTCGGGGTATAATTTTCGTAATGTCTTTAGGTTTAAATAAATACCACAAGCATAGTTTTATATTATTTAACACTTTGTGTTCGCTGCGGCCGGCAAACTTTCGCTCAGTTCCAGCCTCGCACTACTTTCCACTTTCCTTCGACTCTTACTTTCGCTTTGTTTTTCTGTCATCTCACAGCACGGCAGCAAATGAAAGAACTTTCAGCTGAGGTTGCCTCTCTACACCATACATATATATATAATATATAAGTATAAATATATATATGTGTATGTTTCTATGTGTGCGAGCGTGTGGAAAACTTGGCGAAAATACATTAAAAACTTTGCTGACGCATTTTCTGCGTCTCTAACCGAGAGAGAGAGAGAGAGAGACTTTAGACTTGGAGCCAAAAAATAGTTGAAGTTGCAGTTGCAGTTGCACTTCTTAGTTTGTAGCCACTGGCTTTGTGCGAGCTTAGAAAATGGTGTGAAAAACTTCCATTAAGCTCTGCGAAAAGCGGTTCGTATTCGCAAATTACTGGGGCATCGCCTAATGAACTTGATCCAAATTAAATTGTTTTCCCTTAAAGCCAGACCCACCCCGATCCCGTCCCGGGTTTGACAATAAACAAATGGAGACTTCAATGGCAGCATTTTGTAAACAAAGTTGTAAACAGATTTTGATTTCTTTTTTTGTTCCCCTCCGCTGCCGCATTTCTGGGAAGGATGGCTTGCTGGCCTGTTGGCATTAAAAAGGGTTCGCTGCCTTTTTACAAAGCCTAAAACTTTGTTTAATATACTTTTTTTTTCTGGCCCAGCCTCAGCCTTATTGTTGCCGCTTTTGGTATTACACGAGTAAATTGCTCGTGCTCATGTTCGCTGATGTGGCCGTGGAGCGTTTTATGAAAATGTTGGCGGCACTCGGCGCGCAATAAATCAACAGCGAACGGACAATCCTGTGAAGTCAAGTTGAACAAGCGGATTCAGCGCCAGCTTCCGGCAAGGGCAGTCGAAAAACAAGAATGTAGGTGGCATCCTCGGGGATCGAATTGTGAAGCACCCTAACAGGGGGAATTAATTATCTTTGGGGGGTAATCTATAAAGGGGGGATTTCAAATACATTTAATTTGAATTCTTTGTTGAAGATTTATTGAAATATTGGTTAGGGAAATAGGAAAAATCCTAAATAAAACCGCCTTAAAGCAGCAAAGTAGACTTAATCTTGCTTTTCATTTTTTAATTCATAAAAATAATACGAAAACTGTCTAGAATTAAGGAAGTATGTCATAGTTTTAAGTGATTTACTTATAAGTAACATTAAACTAACTAATTAAGACCTAGGAAATTAGTTGTGATAAACAAGAATTAAGAAAATCCTTAAATTGTTAAATTAAAGCATCTAGAACTAAAGGCAGCAAGAAACTCGATCTAAAAACTTTATATAGAAAACTTCCCATTACTTTAAAAGTTATTTTTAGAGCTTCTAAATAATTAGAAATATTTAAACATTTTAAGGAAATACCCTCCAAACTTATTTAAGTTACTGCAAATATTTTATGCCATAGAAATTTCGCCCCTCAAAAAAGTGTATAAAGAACGTCAGAGCGTTGGCAGTGTCAGCTGATATGGAAATAGCACCCAAAACCCTCCTCCAAGAAAAGATCCCTTGGCATTTCCGCGAGGAAAACTCACGGTTAACGAACTAACGGCACGGGCATAAATTACCCGAGGAGCCTGCTTCGCGTGGAGTGGCGCGTAATGGAAGCCAAGCGCCGGCAAAGTTATTTGCCGTAACTGTTACACTTTCAATTTTGAGTTTATGGATGCAGCGGAGAAGGATGCTAGCCGGAGGAGGAGCTGGCCGGAGGAGGAGCTGGCCGGAGGAGGAGCTGTCCCGAGGAGCCAGTTTTTGCGTGGGCACTGACAGCGCGGTTCCAGTCTGTCAATTACAATTAATGTGGGCGACTTGGCTGCGGGACAAGTTTGTTTTCCAGCCAGAGCATGCTTAACTGCCTCCATTAGGCCATGTACCTAACCAGGAAAGGGGAGTCTGGCCTTGGGTATCGATCAGCGGATGTCGATGAGAGGAAAATAGGTCACCATCAGCGTTTGGCAATGCTGGAAAAGTGTTGGTAATTATTTTACAGGAATTTTTTGTATAGTTTTTCTAGCAAAAAGAAGATTAAACAAAAAATTAATAAATAAATGATATAAAAAGATATTGTTTAGAAATATGCATATGCATTCCAGTAGTATTAATTTTAAATACACGTATTATGGAAAGATTTTTCCTTTCACTTTCCACTTTAAAGCGAAAAGGATAAATATTATTTAAGACTTAGCAAGTATTCCTTGAGTTTGACGACACACAAAGCCATCTGGATAAATGTTTTCATCCAAAAACTTAAGTGAAAACAAAAGCAGCCTTTCTGATCGAACAGAAAATGTTTTAAAATTTCTTGTTTATTTCGGTAACAACCTGCGTAAAACACATCAAAACAGATCAAGGAATGGAGTGCGAAAAGTGCGGTTAGTAACCACTATAGATATTCAACTGATTCTAGTGAAAATCCTACTGATCCCCTAAAGACACCGATATCAGAGATGTTGGGGACCTCAAGCAGGATGCCACCACCCTGGAGATGGAGCTCGAGGAGGCTCTGTCCTCGAGCAGTGCAGATGACACTCCACCGGGCATGATTGTGGTGGAGACGCGCATCAGTAACTGGGATTTGAAGCCCCATCAGTCTAGCGACAAGGAAGTCTCCATTCTTGAACCAGAAGTAACCGAAACACCCGCCTGCTCTGTGCCCTTGGGCCTGAAGTCGACTGTCCATTTCCAAAAGGTGCCGCAACCAAGTCATCCGATGGTTAGCACCGAAGCCGCCTTGGCTGCCGCCAATTGCTCCACCTACGGACCACCCACGCCTCCGCTTAAGCCTAAGTGCATAGTCAGTGGCACAGAGTCCATAGCCACGTTGAGGCATTGCATCGATGGCACCACGCAGTGCAACAACCTGGGCCTGGGATACGAGTCCGTGTCTAATGAGTCTATGCCCTCTGTGGGATCGCTAGTCTGTCGCATTTGTCACAATGCCGATAATCCCGAACAGTGAGTGTATTATCTCTGCATTACAGATATTTCTGGTATCGATATCTCTTACATTTCCATTAAACATTCTCTGCAAAATGTTAAGCTAATACCTATAAGGTTTCATTTCCATCTACAGAATTGTGTAAATCAATTATGATTTCAATGACAAGTTGATGATCTTATTACTTAATTTCATGAATATATTTCTTATATAAATCCTTTCAACCCTGTTATCCAAGCACAGGGTGCTGTAACTACCATTTAATTACAAAAGTGCAGCCGCAAATTGTGCAAGAAATTAATTGCATGGCATTTAATGCATTTAGCGCACGGTCAGCCAGCGAGTGCATTTATTTATTTTAATAATTAAACACTGAACACTGCACAGAGCAGAGCAGAGCTTCTATCGTACCTTTTCCCCGCATCGAGCACTTTATCCCTGATTATCTGGTTGGCTGTCGCTTTTAATCCCCCTGATTTTTCATTGCTTCCACTGTTTGCCCATTAAACCAACGGCCACCTACAGTCAATCCTTCGCCTTTTCCGCTCCCGATTTGTTTGCAGACTCGTGTCGCCGTGCTTGTGCAAAGGCTCCCTGACATATGTCCATGTGCACTGCCTGGAGCGTTGGATTAGCACCTCGCGATGCACCACCTGCGAGCTGTGCCAGTTCCAGTACAGCACGGAGCAGACATTGCGGTAAGTTTAAGAACAGGACTTTATACTCGAAGAAAATTCCTTGGGAAATTACTAGGAAGCTTAATAATGAATATATCATGATTTCCTGACTATTTCTTCGAGTGCATTTGGCAGGTGTCACTCGAAGCGGCAGCAGATGAAAGACGCCTGCGGTTCAGATCTTTTTAATCAGCTGAGCTGGCTCCTGCTCCTGCTCCTGTTTCAGTGGCGCCTCCTAATTGCTAGGCCAGCTTTGTTAGTGGCTTTGTGGGATGTTCACTTCACCTGCCAGCTTCCGTTGCAGGTACACCTGTCTGCAATCGCTGCGCCTGTGGTATTCGCGGGCCATGAGTCGCAGGGCTTTGCAGGAGGATTGCCAGATGTTCTCGCTGCTCACCCTGGTGGCCTTTGGCATTATTGGCACTCTGCTGGTGGGCATCCAATACTACGCCATGAACACTCACTCCTGGGGTCTGAGCAAGCTGTGGACCAAGTCATGGATGATGTTCTTTCTGTTCATGACGGTGAAGTTGATCTCTTTGTAATTTTCGCAGCTATAATGTGCCTGCCCCACCCCCAGATTACTGTGTACTTTGCCAACATTTACATGCTGATCAAGTCCCAGCTAACGCCTTGGTATCGGTTAGTCCGATTATTAAATCTAATATCATATATGTTGCAGTTATCATATTCCCTTAGCTGGTGGCAATCTGCTCGTGATATCAAGCTAATCCTGGAGAATAGACGTCCCTTCCCTAATCCAAGTCGCCTGCTGCGAGCTATCCAATTGGAAACGGCCTCGACTACAGCCTCCATGTTCACCCACCACGATCACCTCGAAGTGCCCGCCCAGAACACATCCTTAACGGTCAGTTCGAGCGACGATGAGCCAGCGGATGAGAAGGCACCACATAGATGGGGCGCCCGGCTGGATAGCGAGGTACTGGCCGCCGTTGTGGCAGCCACCGTGCAATCAATAGCTGACGCCAGTGCCAGCGAGTGCGACAAGAAGGAGCAGGAGCAGGAAGAGCTGGAGCAAAGGCAGAATCAGCATCATCAGCAGCAGCAGCATCCTCAGCAGCAACCTCAACCGGAAGGCCTCTACTGAAAGGCCAATGACAAATACTCTGGGGATGTGAGAACGGGGACTTGGGCTGGACAAGTAATTAAGGCTCAAGGGCAAGGATTTTCCTTGGCTTTCGCTGTTTGCGTGTCATTTGTTTAATGTAGTTTCAATGCTTTTAATGAACTTTTCCCGATGAGAGCTTGAATTAAATGGGTAAACTTGAGTCCCAGTTCCCAGTTGATGATGATGATGATGATGATGATGATGATGTTTGCCGGTGCTTCTGTTCCAACTCCTGTTCTAGTTGCTCTTCCTTTTCCTGTCTTGGTTCGTGCCTGCACTTTGGCTGCTTCCTCCAAGGCGCACAACTTCCGGTTTCCGGCCTCGGCTTACGCCCCATCCTTTCGCTCTTGCCTTAAAACGAGCAAATTAAAGCCGATAACACGGGCGCACGAGGCTGATGGCTGAGCCAGTCACGTGATTGATGGCTCATAAATTAGTCATTTTGCTTTAGCAGTCTATTTGAGAGTGTGTGTGCGAGTGGGTAGGGGCAGGGGCAGGGGCAGGGGCAGGGGGCACTCGTTAAGGCTGGCAACACCCCCCAAAGGACGTTTGCTCAGTTGTCGCCTGTCTTGTTGGGCAATTTTTCTCCACAGCCTCGAGTGCAGCCTCGAAATCACCCGGTAATTTGGTCTAGGCTCCTCTCCCCCGTATTACCATCCTCTCTGCCATTTAATAACAGCACGAGTCCTGCCTGCTAATGCACACTGGTTCAAGGACCGAGCGTGAGTGCCTGAATTTTGAATGATTGGACTATCTGTCACCACCCTGGACCAGGAACAGGACCACTGGCCACAAGGACTAAGCCCCGGCTAAGAGAGATTCTGGCCGCCCACCTAATATGCCCCGTGATGTTGACATATTAGCCCCGGCAACGCCAGTCCGCCCCCACATTTTGGCTGGAAAGGGTTAACAACCCATTGCGACCTTCAATCATTTCGCCCTGAATTGGAGTGGACCCAAACGAACCGAAAGCAGGCACCGAGGCCCCCTGCCTTGGCAATCACGGGCAGGCAGAATGATTGAGTGTCTGCAAATCCCAAGCGGAATTTTCATTTATTTTCCACAATTTCCATATGTTAAGCCATTGACTTTGTATACCCTATCCTATGAAAGGATATTCTAGCTGCAGGATAACTTTCTAGGCATATTTGTGAAGACATGCGGTAGTATTTAGAGTTTAGTATAAATATAAGAAAACTATGGGAAAAGTCTGGGTATAAAATGTATTGAAAACTATGAGATTAAAGGGAAATACAGAGTGAAGTTTTTGTATAGAGATCATAATGGGATTTCTACTGATACGTTATTGTTATTTCTTGATTATGTATTTATGGATTTTGGAATTAATGATCATTTATAATTCGAATTTTCCAATCATTTCAATATCTAATTAGGGTATTTTTTGGCTTAGAGAGGTATTACCTACAAAATGCCTTTAGGGCGAAAAAAGCTACCAATTTTTTCGCTGGAACTTTGTACTTACATCCTTATCGCCGAGCCGCTCCACGCGGCAGTGGAGGAAGCCGGTCTGGCCAACGGTTACGGTCAAGTTGCGCGGCACATCAAAGTCGAAGTAGGGCAGCAGGTTCGAGGGCGAGACGGTGGTGGTCGTCGTCGTGGGCGGCGTGGGCGCAATTGCTGCGCTATAACCTAGAAATAGGATAGAGAGGGAGAGAAAACAGAATGTTAGAGCAGTTCAGAGGCATAAAAAAAAAAAACTTGTGCCAAATGGAAATTTATTTTCATTTTCATTCGCACATACGCAGCGGCGTATTGTTGGTTTTTAGCAGGGCCACAACTTTTGGTGGCTGCCAAAGTCCTAACTGAAACTGAAAAGTAATAAAATTCGCATAAAAATTCTGCTCAAAAACCGAGGCTGGAAAACAAATAAATGAACACTGAGAGAGGGATGGACCAGTTTGAGTATGAGTGTGTGTGTGTGGCACACAACAACAAACAAATACAAAAAAAAAAATCCTCAACAAACAATTATACTTTCTTTTTTATTTCTTTCGGCATTTGTTTGCTGCTTTGGGAGTGCTCTCTGAAAAAAATCGGGAGAAAGGCAAGGAGACTTCAACTTGAAAATACTCAAAAAAGGAATCGATGATGTCCTTTTTAAGCCTTAGATATGGTTTACTTAAGCTTCCAGCCTTGTTATAATAAAGCAATAGCTTATGCAAAAGTATTCCATATATTACCATGGCAAAGATCAAAATTATAGGGTTTTTTTTGGAAACAATCAAGTTTATGTTTAAAGAGAGCATACACTCTGAATGATATTAAATTACGCTTAAAAGTTTTTCATATGTTTTTGTCCTACTTTCTTTATATATATATATATATTCAATTTAAGCTGTCTTTTAATAACTTTCGTTATTCTAAATGGTTTTAAAGTTGATCTCAGTTTCAGATGTATTGTTCCTCATATGAACCACTAAACTACGTGCTTAAAAATAATATTAAATTAACGATTAACCTTTTAAATGATCTTAAGATAATGTGATAAGGAAGGTATTGCTAGAAAAGAACTTGCCATAAGAATTATATGCTCAATTATGTGCGCTTTTGTTTCGCCGTCAACAGAAAAGATGCTAATTATGATGGTAAAAATGTTTTCCGGTCATCAGCACACTTTGGTCAAGTTTATGGCCAACGCAAAAGTTGGCCCACTAAATATGTCAAAGCAGTGCAAAAGTTGTGTCCTGCAGCCGCTAAGAGACAAGTTAGATAACGGCCTGGACTCAGGGCAGGACAGGGAAAAACGGGGTGAAATAAGTTCATCAATTCGTGGCGCCCGGGCAGCTGTGGCTCAAAAGGAAGACGGAAAAGCTGGGGAAAAGTTTCGCACATCAAAGCCCGGTACAAATCGGCGTAGATCGCATGCAGCCAACTGGAATACGAATAATTGAATGAGGCGATACGAGACCAGCTCCTGCTGGCTGGCTCCTCGGTTTATCAAACTCCCACGGCTGAACTGAACTGAACTGAACTAACTGGCAGCCGGGAATCAAAGAGCTACCGCTATCCATCGCCCGAGACGAAGGAAAACTGCTGTTGCACATTTCCGTTTCCGCACGCGCCAAAAAAAACTGGGCAGAGGGATAAAAAAAATAATGCGAAAAATCGAAAAAAAGAAGTGAAAACTTTCGCCAAGGCACGCACACACATACGGCTGGAAAACATACGCAAACTTTTCCACATGCGTAGCAACGTGAAAACACGAATCGGCGCCACCACAAGGGTTTGGGATGTGGAAATGTGGGTTGTGCTGGGCTGCTTATGTGGCACATGACAAATTTTACGATTTACTCTCACTTTTCTCTTTTTTTTTTTTCAAAAATTTCGAACACAAAGTTAAATTTAATGCGCACCCGCAACATTTGCGTACGTGCGGCTTTCCATCTTCGGGCAATATGCAAAACATTTCAGCATAGATAATAATGTAAGAGGGAGCATCGGTGTAAAAGTTTGTGGCTAAAGTCGAAGAGGGGTTGCTCTTTCGATATAATATCCATATGGCATTGGAAATATCAAGCAGAAGGTTATAGGAATATTTTCTGGCATGTACTATTCAGGAAAATAGATTTTCCATTTAGGTTTCTTTGATATATATCTATTCTTTATGGTTTTCTAGCAATTGTTGTTTTTTAATTATTTTATAATTGATAAGAAGACCTTTTTCAATGAATGAAAAAAAAATCGAAGAGGAGTTGCTCTTTCAATATAATATACATATATTGTATTGAAAATATCAAGCAGAAGGTTATAGGAATATTTTCTGGCATGTTCTATTCAGGAAAATAGATTTTCCATTTAGGTTTCTTTGATATATATCTATTCTTTATGGTTTTCTAGCAATTGTTTTATAATTAATTTAATAATAGATACGAATTCCTTTTTAAAACAAGTTTTTACTAGAAGTTCCTATTATATTTCAATTGAAAGTCTTTTAAAATCTGCATTTAATTGTTCTAAATTCCTTAGTTTCAAAGAAAACTGAAGTTTGAGGCAACATCCTTGAAAATATTCCATTTTTAAAGCTTAATCTGGTTTAAACTCATCCCATTTCGAAAAGAATAGGACCCTGTAATACCCTACCATGGGCCACTTCCCTCTCCCGCAGATCAAAGATAGGTAACAGGGTATCAAAAGCGAGCGAAAATTAGCTTAGGAATGCTGCACGTATGCGTGCGTGGCGCATAAACGGTGCGGAAAAGCGTGGGAAATTCGGTGGGTGGAAAAACGCCCAGCTTCACAGCGTAACTGAACTTAATTTATTGTTTATCAGCGAGCATGCAATTTATAGCCAACACTGCCAAAGATTTTCACATACAACATTTTTAGGCCCAGCCTCTCTCTCTCTTGCCAATTTTGTTTTTGGTGCGTTTTGGAACTTTGGGCTAATTTTAAGTTTATGCATGGAAAATTTGCTCACGCTGTGAAAATTAACGATGCGGCGGCCGGGAAATGCCTTGCCCAACTTGTCGATGCCACCGATTTGTTGTTAGCCAGGCTTGTTTGTTGTTTGTTGTTTGCCGTCCTGCCATTCTGGCCCGCTTTGGCTATCGATAACGGCCAAGCCGGCAGCTGGTGGCTGTCAGATTTTGGCTTGGCCTTAAAGCGTGCGCTTAATCAAAAACGCTCGGCGCCTGCAAATTAACATGATGCATGGCCCGGCCAAAGAGAGGGGGGGAGTGGGAAAGGACCCTTCCTGCCACGTCCTGAGCTGCGGTTGAAGGACCCAAAATATTTGTCGACTTTTCAACCCGAAAATTAGCAAATGTGGTGGAAAATGTTTGCGGTCATGTGTGTGTGTGTGTGAGGCCAAACATATGAATATTTATGGAGCCAATTCGCGACGAATGAACATAAATTTAAATTACCGAAAATCGAAGGGCAAAACTGTTAAATCAAGGACGTTCTAATTGAGCGTGAAAACTTTAGTGTTTGCAGTGAGAAATTCTAGGAAACGTCATTACTAAAGAAGAAATATAATTGGAAATATTAACTAAAAGTTTCTCATATATAGTAGTTTTTCCCATTTAAGTTATTCTTTGAAGACATGGTCAATAAGTCAGCACTTGCGCCTGATTATAGCCTACAAACAAACATCCTTAACAACACAATTAAAGTCAAATGATAAATTGACATGTGACTGGTGAAGTTTGTTCTCTCTCTCTCTGTGCCTTTGGCTCACTTAATCTCAATCGGGATGTGTAACCAAGCCAGGAGACGAACGCCAGGAGCAGCCTTGGAGAAGGAGATGCCTTGGATTGTCCATGATCCCGGGCACTTAAGGTTAAGTTGCACTGACACCGCCCTGACGCGCTGAGTGGCAGTCAGTCGATGCACTCAACGGGGGGGGGGAAGCATCCTTTCAACTTGGCCCAGAGTTAGTCTAGACTAACAGGACACACACACACACACAGCTGGAGCTCCTTAAATATGCTCCACTATCGATTATGCTGGCAAAATGTTTCCGTTTTGGCTCCCAGCAAGCGGATGTACATCTAAATATTTGTGCAGCAAATTGCTCCTGCCACTTTGCCACTCTATTTACCCGGGAAAATTAAATCAAAATGAAAATTTGACATCAAAATATTGGGGGTATCTCTAATCAGCAGAGTTCTGTTTGGATACAAAGTCAAAGAAGGTCCGGGATTAAAGAGATTTGTCTCCCAGCAGATCGTGTTGTTTTTTAAATAAGGTCCTTTGGGTCTCTCTTGGTTTTTCATATACTTGTGTGTCGCCATTTTTATGGCTAACAATGTCTGCTTTTCTGCGCTTTCCACCGCCTTTTCTTTCCTTTCCTCCGCCCAGTCTATTTCATCACTCAGTTGGCATTATAAGTGCCGCATTTGGAATTTATGATTATTTTTCTTTCGCATATCGTTGTTCCCAGTACCCTGTTCCCTCTCTCGAGAGCATAGCTAATGTGGCCATATGAATGCTTAAATACAAATACGCATACAAATCGGGGCCAACTATAAAAAGAGGCGGTCATGACTCACAATGAGGCACGATAAGTGAGAGCGGCGACATATTAGGCCATCATATGTGTTTGTGTGTTGAGCTCGAACTTCGTTAGACAGCCGCCCGGCAAATGTCGCATTTCAATGAGCATAAAATCCCATGAAAATGTTGCAAAGATGAACCGCTCTATCACCCAGAGTCGTGCCTTATTTAAAAACCGCCTTCCCCCCCTTGGATGGCATTTGCATGCGCATCACATGTCACGCAGAAAACCCCCCAAAAAAAATCCCAGCACGAAAAACTTTGAATCCAAAGCAAGAAAAATATACAAAAAAAATCGAAAGCGAAATCAGATAAACGACCGATGAATGCGACTAGGACATGTGACGGATGTGTGAAGAGGCTAGATCGACCAGCAAATGAGGAATAAAAGTCAAGAATTATCAGGAATCGCTTCAAGGACTCCAGCCGGCACACTCTCACCTTCGAGTGTGTTCGAGAAGGAGAAGGATACGGAGAAGGTGTGAAGGCCCAAAGGAGATATTTGCCACAGATACTTGTACGTATCCTATGGCTCCCTGCATCCTTCGGGTGTGTTGACAACGCCACCAGCAAAGGCACATACACAATTATTTTCTAGGGGCCACAACTGCTGGCGTTGGCAGGTTCGGGCTTAGGTTCCCACAGAGCTGAGCTCAGCAGTTTCATCTCAAAGTGTGCTTCACTTAAATACAGACATTAATCGGAGCACAAAATCTCCTCTTCAAGATGTTTACATGCTCCACACCCGGTGACACATACTTTATGATCGAAATCGATTTGACTCCGCTTCCTGTTCGCAATCGAAATCGCCATCTGAATTGCAATTGCAATTGCGATTGCATTCTGTACGAAAAGCAATTGTGAAAACAATTTCAGCTGCTTTATTGTTTGTAAATGAAATCCTATATTGGTTAACCGACAAAAGGGTAAAAGTTGTTTGCAACGCCTTGCCTTTTTTGCAAAAATTGATTACACTTAATGGCGGAGATAAAACCGTAAAGTCTCGACCACACGGCGTATGTGTAATGTTCGTGCAATTATCATTGGCATATTGCAGGCCATTCTGCCAGCGGTCATATTTCACATTGGCTCTGCAACGCAGGACCCAGGACTCAGGACGCAGGACCCTCCATCCCTATACGCCCGATATGCCACCGATGCTGGCAATTTTCTATTAAGTTTGCCTCCACTCGGTCGATCCGAGTGCTCGCTCAGACGACAGTGTGCGCACTTAGGCGCGACAATTAATTTATGGCCTAGACGCTCTGCCAGCCCATAAATTATGCCTCCGAATGCCAATGAGAACGAGTCCGAGAGTGAGGCAAGTGTGCGTTGCCAACTGGTCGCAATAATTGAACAACGTGGCGTATGAGTAACGGCAGTTGATACCCGGGATTGTTACACAATCAGTGAGGCGATTGCACGGCAAAAAAAGTATCTACTAGACAATTAAGGTATAATTTATGTAGATTTAAGTCGAGATGTGCATAAAAAAACATCTGTAAAATGATTTATATTTAATTAATAAAAGATAATATAGAAAATAGGTTAAAAAAACACCCCTAAAGGTTGATTTGTTGTAGAATTTGATCACTTTACCCCCTATTTCTCCCTCTGCACCACACATAAGTAGCCATAACCCATCGTTGTTGATTAATTACCTACTGATATGGTAACACAACTGCCTGGTGCTTTGTCCATTGCAGGTTTTGGTTACATTGCAGCTAATTGCCTGCTGATTGAATCCGACAGATTAAACTCAAAGCAATCAGCACTGAAGCACTAAAGCCTTGAAACACTGGAAGCTACAGGATCGGTCTCATCTGAGACCACTTGAAGATAGTCGGCAATGACATAGTTTCGGTGGGGGGAGGTCAGGGATGAGGCATCCAGTCAGCTGAACAAAAGTGTCCTGGCTGAACAATAAACAAGTCCTGGCATTGATTTCTATCTTGGCAAAACTTTCCATTTGTGCCATCTCTTGGTCGCTTTTGTTTGGGCCTGCCTTTAAGTTGGCCAAAAAGTATACAGGAGAGAGTTCGCCTTGAAAATTTTCCGGTTGACTTCAAAGCAGAAATGCAAAAATGACATTCACAAACTAGTTGTAGTAGTGCCCCACTCAAACGCAAGCCAATACCAAACAGCTGAATTGTATTGTATGCAGGCATTGAACTTTCCACAGTTTTCCTCGACTTTTCCCCCCCTGAATCAAGGGGACAATGAGGAAACAATACAATACGGGCCACTATTACGTATCTCTCTGTGAGTGTGTATGTGTGTGTTTGTTTCTGTGAGGGCAAAAGTTAAGGCAGGACAGAAAACAAAGCACACACATACACAAAAAATGCTGCAGACTTTTGGGCGACGCTTTTATGGCTATCTGCTGTTGTTGCTGCTGTTGTTATTGCTGACTTTTTCATGATTATGTGCCTCATTTTGGAGGGAGACAGCTATAGCCGCTCTGATTTATTTTAACAAAATGCCGCCAGCTAAGAACTCTGGCCTCCGGGCCATTGCCATTTGGTCAATTCCTATGCGACTGTGGTATCGCAACACAGTGTGTGTCGCTCTATCTGCGGCTCCCATTTTTTCATTCGCATTCCTATCTTCCTCGCTCTCTCTCTCACTCTGCGGCAGTGTCCTGTCATAATTTAGCACATTTTATTAGCCGTTTTTGCTTGGTCGATAAGAACAGGCAGTCATGCACAGAAAGAAAAAAATTAGGGCAAAACAATTGCCTTTGCATGAGAGTAGTATAAACGAAGGCTCCAACTTATCAGACTTAAAGTCAAGACATATCTATTGGGTAATCATTTCCTGCTTTATAATTTAAATGGAATACATCTATTTAAATTTAATCATATTGCTAAGACTTTAAAACTATTTCTTAAAGTGAAAAACTCCTTGGTCATCGAACGTAGGTCGTGGTCCTTCTTAGTATCGTGTCCTGAAGACTTTCTCACATCAAATTAGGTTACCCCACTCTCGCTCATCGCCCAAAGGGGGTTCAACGCTGCGTATGAGTGATTTTTATGGCATTTTTATTTGGTCCAAGGGATTGAGGATTAAGGATTGAGGGCTTACATTGGAATCGGCGCACCCACTAAGCCTTGTCTAGACGGCATCCTCCTGGCTGCTCCTCATTAGCCCGCGGTGTTTATGAAACCTTTGCGGGAACTGTTGAGCACATTAACACTGCAAAAGTTTTCGCCGAAGAAAGTAAACAACTTACAACGAAATGCTGCATCAGCGAAAGAAAAGCGATGGAAAAATCTCATTTAATATGCATGTGCGCTGGGGGAAAAGTCTCTTGCGATTCCGCGAATGGGGGAATGCAAATGGCGATGGCAAAGTTTCGTTTCGTTTGCTTTAATCAGTGCGTAAAATATTCAACTGCAACTGGCAGCGGAAAAGGGAAATCGGGGGATCCCTTTCGTTGAGTCTCTCCCCCTCCCTTGACTTGACTTCTGTCTATCTTTCGCTTTCGTTTTTCTTTCCCTCGTCTTACATGCTCCTTAAAATGGATTTACTGCATTTGCAGTTTGCGTTGCTCCAACTGTCTGTCGCTGACATCCTCTTTGCGGAGACAATAGACTCAGCCAGGCTCAAGTCAGCTCGAAAGTTCCTTGCAGGATATTCCCGTGCTGATTCGCTTATTGTGTGGCACGAATTTCCACATGCTGAATGTCTGACACTCGCGACAGGATGGGGCGAACCTCGTTTTCACGACCGAAAAATATGCCAAAGAACAACAACTTCTCCTCCTTCAGCAGCGGTGCGATTTTCCCAAACGCTTCTGGTATAATTTCACTTGCAAAAAAAAAAAAAAATATTAACAAAATCCCGTGAATAAATTGTAATGAATGGCCCAAGCATTTATTGAAATTTTTAGCGGCGTTTTGGCCCGTCGAATGAAAGCGAAATAAATTTCCAGGGCAAGCGGGATTAAGGAGAAATTGTCGTGGAGCGGAGGAAAGTGCTTGTAAATGACAGCCATAATTTTACAGTTAATGGTTTGACATAGGCACAACCGCCGAGCAATATAATTATATTGCAACGTAGGATCCTCTCCTTGGCAGCTGAAGCAATTAGTGAGGGAAAATTCCAGTGAAATCAGATGCCTGACAAGGTGTTTTTTTTTCTCGAATCGACAGCTGAGGAGAAAGTCCTAGAGTTTTTATTGAAAGTTGTAAAAATATTTAATTGCCGAACGCATGTCTTCTTGATTATTTTTTAATGGAGCATAGACTCTTAACAAAACGAAAAGGAAAAAGTACTTGGGAATTATGTTTCTTCCATAAGTTTTATCTATGTTTTGAAATGATTTTGCTAGAACCTTTTTATTAATTTATATAAGAACTTGGATTAAGTAATGCTTTATGCTAAAGATTTATTATACTTTTCTGTCCTATTTTTCCATGATAATAAGCAGACTTAATTTCCTCTTTTAATATTCACTGAAAAAATAACAACGTTTCATGTTGAATTCATCGAATAGAGACAACGCAGGGCATGTTTGAATTCTCGGAAAAGCATCATTTTGTTAAGCCTTCCATGGAAATCAGTCGTATGTAAATGCAAATTGGCTTGTACTTCATCTCCCGCCGCGGCCACTTTGCATATTCGTGTGTTTTTAATGGCGCAGAGCTGTTCGTGTTCCCTGGAATTGATTTTCGGCACAAACGATGCCTCGTCACTGTGCTCTTAAATATTCCGCTGCCGCAATGAGGTGGCACTTTAAAGCCATACCGGACAAGGGGCCAAGTAAATATATCTACTTACAAAACTCTCAAGTTAATGGTCGACTCTATTGGGCTTAAAAGTCAACAAGTTGGGGCCACAGTTCATCCTGCCACGTCCAAAGGATCTGCTTTGGTCTGGTCCTGGTCCTATCTCCTATTCAATTTGCATTGAGTATCATTTTTGTTGCTGTTGTTGTTGTCCTGCCTGGGTCACACACTATACAATGAACGCATAACGACTCGAACGAATGAAAGTGTGCAAATAAATATGTTTGCAGGGTAAAAAAAAGGACAGGAAAAAAACATTGGAAAACTGCTGCTATCCAAGGGAAGGGAGCGAATGAAGCTTATTCATAGTCCGGTCACAAATTCAACACCTACGCAACTATTGTGCCAATTTGGGGACCCAAGTTGACCTTTTTTTTTTTTTTTGTAGAGATGCCACCACTCCCTCCCCCCCTGACAACCTGCGCCTGACAATGCATGCAAATGACGGCATTTTTTCTCTCCAGCCTGAGAAGTGGAATTTAGGGTGTGTTGTTGGCTTTTACACAGAGAGAAAATGGCAATCGAATAGTTACATTTAATAGAATATTGATTTAAAATGCATAGAAGCCTATTTATTATTTTTTATTTTATCTGCTTCATAGTTTTTGACTAATCTCCTCAAAGTACCTTAGAGTTCATTAATTATTTATAATAGAATCCATTAATAGGTACCTAAAGTTAAGCTAAGCAAACACCTAAGCTAACTTGCTGTTCAATTGATGTTCTTATAGGCTTCAAGACTTTTAAGATTTTAAATAACTTACTAAAAATATCGTTTCCTTGCTCTGTATTGCTGGCTATTTCCTTGTTTTTTATTTTTGGAGCTCGCCCCTAGATTCCTTTGTGCCGGGACTCTACTTCATTTTTGGGTTACTTTTGCCCGGCTCACTGCTAATGTCTTCACTTTGGTGTGATGCGGGGGCTCGTCCCGTCTGGCCGGGTATGGCATGGTCTGCTCTATGAGCTTGTTAGCACTCATAAAAGCGCCTGAAAGTATGCCATTCCAGGAGGCCTTTGTAATTTTATGCCTGGCCTGCGACATCAACATCAACACCGAAACGGCAGTCGGTAGCAGCCGTCTAAGCGACACAGGAAAAGCGGAAAAGCGGAAAACTTTAAGTCTTCAAAATACGTTTGGGCTACGTGTCGCCAATGGGAATCTGTATGCTAATTCCTGTTGCCGGAGCTGCAAAACAAAGACTCTGCTTCGTTTAGCTTTAATGCGTCATAATCAACACAATCATAATTTGCATGAGGCATGCTCCGCATAATTTTCCACATCATTTCCCAGGCAGCAACAGGGGCAGCACCGCCAACTAATATGCCACGGGAGTTGGAAATTAGCACTCGGTGGTGGCTCCCGTATCCGCCCATCTACTAGAAGGAAACTTATGTAACCCGAAAACCACAACAGCAACTGGGACAACATCTAGGAGCGAGTGCAGCTCATTGTTGGGGCCACTAATTGAACTCCACACACTGGCTGAGTCCTAGAAAGCATGGCTCATTTAACCCTTGGCAGCGTAGGGCCAAAAACCTGATTTCCTGCCTGGGTTACACTTCTTTGTGGCTCCCTGGGCCCAGAAACTTTTAATCTTGGGCTGATGCCCGGCTCCCCTTCACCACTCGTTTGTAAACTGAAAAGTTGCCCTCACTTTGGCTCAGTTTTTTGGGCCTAAATTAATTATGAACACATACCTCCCGCGTTGCCATCAATTAGTTCAATAATTTATAAATTGTCGTATTAATTAGTTGCGTTATTCATCAAATGCATTGCAAAGTGCACTAATTATATGTTAATCAATTCAGATTTACAGTCAGTCACATTTAATAATTGATTAAATGAGTGGCGGATTGGAAATGTTTAATGTTAAGTGACAAAGTCAAAATTGGATTGGAAGTGCCTTCCAGCAATGGGTCAACTAACAAAAGCCACTTTAAGTTTGTCTTTGTTGGCTATCCGACAAAGCCAATTTAACTTGGCCAAAGTAATTGAGTGCAAACGAGGGATTAAAGTCAAAACGCAGTCAATTGGCACGAACACCGTCCTTGGCCGGCAGTTGATATGTAAGTGCAATTCGATGCCATTTTCGTAGTTGTCAACCATTTTGTATTGTCTCTTGTTGTTGTTGTTGGTTAAGCCGCTGTCTGACACAAGTAAGTTGAATCAGTCGCGGCCACGTGGCGTATACGCAACGTCTGATTTATAAATGCTTAACTGCAGTCAGTTGGCGGCGCTAATTGAGGCCCCGACCACATGGCGTATGCGTCATATTTGAATAGTTTACTTAATTATATGAATATGGGCAAAAACGTTTTGCGGTCGCCATTTCACAGTTTCAACTGCCTGCCTGTCACTACAGTTCTGGCCACGTTGTCAAGCACTCAATTGGCAGCAGCCACATGAAAGCCAGCCGGAAAATTGGGAAAACTGTGGCGGCGAGTGTGGGAAAATCCCCACATCAAACTTATGCGAATATCATCTCCTCTGATTGTATATTCCCCACAATTAAAGTAAATGATGCCGAGAGCCTGGAACATCTTGTAGCAATATGAGAAAATAAATAACTTGATGTAGATGGGAATTACTTTTGCGTATTTTGTTTTGCATTTTGATGAGTTGCCGCTGCGCCGTGTATCTGTGTCTGTCTGTGTCTGTGAGCCGGTCGCCTATCCAATTTATGCCCACGGCTCTTTCCGTCTGACTACGACCATCATCAGGAGGAGGAGCCGGATCCCGAGCCCGTGTCTACGTTAATGTGTGCTTCTAATATATCACGAAATCGATTTTACGCCCTGATGGAGCTGTGCAGGCAACTTTAAGCACTTCTCATCATTCAGTTTCACTTGGAAGACACGAGATCCAGATCCCGAGGCTGACCATGAAGGATTCAGGCATTGAATATTCCATTAATGCGCCGACAGGGACAGATGGATGGATGGATTGTCACTCAGTCCATGGCCATTCAAATTAGATCTGGGAGTCGGGCCGTAGGTATAAATTCCAAATGATTTGCGCTGATTGCGACGAGTCGTAATTAAAGTTTTACAACCTAATTAAGGCCAGCGAACCGAAACCAGAACGTATGGAGACGGCTCAAGAGTTCTTCAATTAGGCCATGCGAATCGGACCGAAGGACAGACAGAGAGACAGGCGGACGGTCGTGGGGCATAAACATTTTAATGACTGACGAAAAGGGCGATCAATGGCAGGCAAGTACGCATACGTCGCATTGCAGTCTGTATCCATAAAAGTGGCCATTAAAGGGCAGCAGCAGCCTGTGTGTGTGTGCGTGCGGGTAATGGATGTGTGTTCACATACGGACACATCCTGGCCGGCTTTTACGGCTTTCCAATCAAATAATCACAGCAAACGTTTATCGCCTTCACAGAGGGCAGACACATTCTTATTCATTAGCCTGCTTCGACCGTATAAAAAGGACACTCCACTCATGGGCAAAGGATAACGCCCGACCGCCGACGCTTGTGGAAGCCGCAAAAGCGTTGGCGTGTAACCCGAGTACAGAGAAAGTATCCCAGCCACGAGGGTCGAGTATCCAAACTAATTACTTGGCTTTTTGAGCAGAAAATGTAATAAAATTTTTAGCCAGCAGCACAATGCAGTTAAAACACCTCCGAGTCCTTTACGCGCTTCTCTCTGGCCGGGCTCCCCTATTTAAATGTTGCATACTTTGGGGCGAACGGACAAGAGCAGCCATAAAATTTCCGCCATTAGCAGGCACATTGTTGCCGGCTATTTCTATGATTAATACAAAACTTATTTATATACAGTTTTCCCGCCCCCTTCTTAGCCGCTTCTCCTGTAGCTTGTTTTTAGCTCTCAGCTTCCTCTTGTTGCATGATTTACTTATCTCTGTGACTCGCCTTCCTTGCTTTTGGCTCCTTCTTCCTTGCGGCCATTTGAATTGCAATGTTGTTTTTTTGTTTTGTTTTTGGTTTCTTTATGGCCAACGAACGAACGGAATGCGCTGTGGCATACTTTCTGTGGCTAAATACATTTGGATTGCCCGGCTGGCTGGCCCTTGATGCAATTTAAATGATTAAGTATTTTTTCTGCAGAGTGCAACGCAGTCTAAGCCGGGAAGTGATTTAAAATTTTCATGAAATTTCATTTCCCAGTAACTCATTGAAACAACTACGTTTGCCGAGAGTTTACGCCTCGTGGAAGTCAATTAAATGGTTCTAGGAAACAATTTAACGCAAAAACTGGGTTAAACTTAAGCGGTTTGTACCTGGCGAGAGTCTAATAAAGACTTTAGCTGTACTTCTATGTTTAGATTAATAATTTCAACTAAATATTTTATATTAAAGTCTCAAAAGTTTTCACAGTTCTACGATAAGGAATTCTATGATATCCATTGACTTAAAACTAGTATAAATATTACGGAAAAGTGTGCAAAAACAATAAATAAAACAAAAAATATGTTTGTTTTAAATTTTTTCTGAAATAGTTAACACTTTTTAAGGGTTTTCTTTATTGTACTGTCTTAGCCAGGTGTTGCATATTTATTTTTACAAAAAACACGTCAAAAAGTCGCCCATGTTTTTCATAAAAAACACACTGCCAAGCTTTAATTGGTTGATACACCGAGTTTCAGCCTTCATTCTGCTTTTACCTTCTCTCCGGCCAGGTTCAGTTTCAAATTTTTTTGTGTGCCATTTCAGGCCGCTTCAGTTGAGCAGAAGTTCCATTAATTTGGCCCATTCATTAATTGCGTCAGTCACTAATTTATAAGCTGCTGTCGGTGTCCACTTTGTTTCTGATGCCGAGTTTTTGTTTACATTCTGGTAAACAGGATACTCACAGGACATGGTCACCACGAGGGGGGGTGGAGGAGGGACAGGATGCGGATACTGACAATGGGAAATCATGAAATGTAAACCAAAGGGAAACATCAGCAAAACGGCAAAGGCAAAAGGCGGAAGAAAACCAGAAGGCAGAAGGGACTGAGATATGGACAAAGCGAAAACTGGGCGCAAATTACATGTATAATCAAGTGAAGAAATACGAGAGCACATTAATAATCCAGATTCATTAAGGCGAGGCCCCAGAGAGAGGTGGCAGATCCACCAAAAACAGGCAAAACAAACAAATTGCAAATTGCAGCTGGCAAGCAAAAATCATGGTAAAAGCAAAAGGGCAAAGGAAAAAAAGGGTGGAAATAGCCGATGCCAAATGGCAAATTGCTTGGCCAACACTTTTCCGGACTTAAGTGCGCTTCTCCCCCTTAATGTTACACAACAAGCGGATAAACATCGCAGTACAGCTACATAGAAAAGAATTTTAAATGATGATTTGCAAAGTAATTGAGAACTATTATGGTATATTTGGATTAACTGAAAGTGGTGTAATTATTTAATAGCTTTACGAAACAGATGCATTTTGCACTATTTTAAAATTAAGATAATTTCATTTGGAAGCTTGTTACGCAGTGAAGAAGTCATTTCCGACCCTATAAATCATATATATTCTTGATCAGAATTAACAGTTAAATCGATCTAGCTATGACTGGCTAAAATTTATTTTTTTCAAAATTTTGAAAATTTTATAAGGGGTTATTACATCGTTAAAATTTAAAAAAATTTATAAAAATTTTAGTTTTCTGAAATTTACAATTAAGTATGTAGATTTATTAATCTAATTAAAACTAACATAGGACAGCTTTCCGAATTGAAATTAATGGATTTTTGGCTTAGTTATGAGTTTTTTAAACTAAGATTTTTGGAAAAAATTGTCTGTTTTTATACCTTTTTGCAGAATATAATTTCAGTCAGAAGATTAGACTCCAGTGAAGGAGTCATTTCCGGCCCTATAAGTCATATATATTCTTAATCAGCGCAAAAGGGGTGTTGATCTAGCCATGTCTGGTCGAAAAATAAATTTTCGCAATTTTCTCGAAATTTAAAAAAACTATAAAAAAATTTAATATACATATATTTGTAAATACCCTTAGTTTCCGATTCGGTCTTGAAATTGAATTGTTAAACTTGTCTTTTAACTGAAACTACTTATCTTTATACATTTTTAAAGTATTCTTTCTTATTTCTCACTTGTCGTATACTTAATTTAAAGGTTTTCAAGTTACGTATACGCCATGTATGCAAGATCTATCTTAAATCGAAGACTATTTTATATCCTTTCAGACAGAAGCTTATAACGCAGTGAAGACGTCATTTCCGACCCTAGAAATCATATTTATTCTTGATCAGCATCAACAGCCGAGCCGTTTTAGCCTAGCTAGCCTAGCCTAACCATAAAAAAAACTAACACAGGAAAGCTTACGTAAGTAAAATGAATTAGTTTTTCCCTTAGTTATGAGTTTTTAAAACTTTGGTTTTTATTAACATAATTATTATATAAAAATATCGATAAATATCGATTCAAAGGTCGATTTCCGATTCGATCAATTGCAAATTTATGGCCTCCCGAAGTTAATTTCCTTGTTATAAATGAAAAATATTTTGTAGTCCCATTTTTAAACAAAAAAGGAAAGTAAAAGTTCATTTTAAAGACTGTTAAAATCTTGTAAGACCTTTAAATGTAACTTCAACAATATTTAATTGCTTGAAACGCTTTAATAATATTCAATTACTTGAACAATGAAACGCTGTTCAAGAAAATGAGCCTTTATAAGCGTCTTAACACATGCAGAATTAAGATATAAAGCTCTTAGGTGGACTGGCGGCAAATTGAACAGGACTCAATGCAGATTATTGGGAATGGTCTAACCAAGCCACACATTTGCCATAGACTCATAACTGGCAAATGGAAATTTGTAGATGTTGTCAAATTTAATTAAACGCCACTTTCGGTCGGGCCCATGAATAATCGAGTGCAAATAAAGAGAAAATGAAATTATTTTGAATTTGTCACTGTCGCGGTTTGTTGGCAGTAAGTGGCTGACAGCTCTGCTTGCCTCCTCACCTCACCTGCCTCACCTGCCGGTTGCCAATGAGACAACAACAGGAGCAGGAGCACTCGAAACAAATTGCCACATCCTGGATGTCTCGTCTTCGCTCGTCTTCGTCTCGACTCGTCTGGGGTTTGTGCACCTTGGCAACCACAGCAATAACCTCGACTTTGCCGCATAAATCTTCATCAGTCAAAGTAAGTAGAACAACAGAAGCAGCAGCCACTGGCACGCCTCCGACTCTAGATCCTGGAGATCCTCCTGCGACTCCTACCGTACTCAACAGCCCCTCGAGCAATTTTTGCTGGCATTTCAGTCGCGGTCTGAGACTCAGTTTCGCTTTCATTTTATTTATTTATTTTATATTGCGTACCGGCTTTAATTAAAATTTATTTAAATACATTTTTTTTTTTCGGCAATCATTATGCCTGCAAGGATACGTTTCGCGCTCGAGCTCAAGTTTCCTTTTCCCTCCACACCCCACCCCTGGTGGCTGTGCAAGCGTGATTTATAATGAAAAGTTCACAGTCGCCGGTCGGCAGCGCTAACGAAATGCAAACATGCATACTAATTACATTTAAAACCGTCAGCTAAGCCAAGTTAAGCACGAGAATAAATCCTTTTTAGCCTGCGAAAGGAGCGGGGTGGTACAAAAAAAATGATTACAAGTGTAGGATGTGTAAAAAACGGATCTCCCTTTTGTAGCTGGGTGCGCGCGAGTCCTCATCCTTTGGAAATTATTTGTAAATGCTGTTTAGAGCTGCCGCTGAGAGGCTTTTCCCTTTCTACGCTGCTGCTCTTTGGGGCTTATTATTTGCATATTTCTGGGAAGGCAAAAGAAAAGCAGGGAAAAACAGGAAAGCGGCAAAAGCATAGTGGAAGCAAAAGGAGTGGATACTCCTTGGCCGGCGCGTGTGAGTGGTGCTAAATGTATATCTTTTGAAAACCACTCCAGATCCAATCGCAGCTTGGGTCAGCGGATACGGTGTTCATTTCGGAATGAGCAATCTATGCTAATTCAATCCGAGAGCCAACCCAAAAAAAATAATATAAAAAAAAGAAAGAAGAAATACTTCACCATATCTGAAGGCCGCCTCAATCCCCCGCTCTTTCGACAACATTAAGCGGAATTAAATTCCAACACGCCTCTGATGTGGCTAAGAGGGTTTTGGGCCCACTCCATCTGGCGTTTCGGGTATGTTGACACAGCTTTCTTTCTCTTCGTTCTTTCCTCGCCGGCTTTCCCGCTTTCCCGTTTTCCTTTCCTGTTTTTAAAGAGAAATTTCTCGAGAACACAAAACTCCGGGACGAGAGTGCTAATGAAATTATGAGAGTGCGTGCGGAATTTTTTTATGATAATGTATTTAATGAAATGCCATATGGTTGTTTATTAGCATATTAAATATTTACGCTGGCAGTTGGGGAAGGGAGCTGCTGTGGCCACATCACGTATACGCAACCCCCTAACTTTGCAAATAAACGGAGTATCTCATTCGCTCCTTGTTTGCAGTAGAAAATGTTAATTAGCTGCAATGTCGCTTAGACTTTTGATACGTTCAATGGCCTGGCCAGGACAGAGCTCCATCTGTTGCTTTAATTTTCTATCTGAGCGATTTAATTAACGGCAACCACCTGACATCAATAGGGATCTCAATGCCTGAGAGCCTTGGCGAATTTTCGCCTGATTGGTTAATGGCAGCTGCGACTTTCTCCTGCTGCTATATACATACATACATAGCTGTGTGTATCCGTGAATCTGTATAGCTATATAGCTGTGTATCTGTGCAATTACGTGTGTGCCTAAGCCATAAGTACACACAGAGAGAGTCGCCTGTCAGATGATTAAGCTAAGCAAACATTCATACAAATAGACGTTTCATCGCTTCGCTGCATTTCAATTATTTGGTTCTCGAGCCTTAGGCATAGCAATTTTAAGTTGCTTTAAGGTGTGTCTCTTTCAAATCAATAAATCGATGCGAGGCCTAACCTCATCGATATATCGCTCACTACTTGAATATTGAATTGACGAAATCGTGTCACTCGCATAAACAGCAAACACACAACTCACACACACACACAAGCAATTATCCCCAAACATGGCACACTTGTCTCCCTCCCAGGCATAGGAGGTCCTTGTACCCATCCCTTAGTCCTGGCAAATCTGTTGAGCCAAAGAAAGTCACAGGCCGGCCCATAGTGTTCTCATCCTTTGGATGCCGATGAATGCACAGGGAGAAAGGATCGAAGGTTATAACTAGCAGGAAAAAATATTTGAAAATTTTGATAGTGATTAAGAAAGCCAGGAAAATGCTTATATATACTATATATCTGATTAAAGAAGGTAAATATTGCGGTAATTCTGGTTATTTATTGATTAGAAAACTATAAAATTATATAAATAATATTCCTTGCCGGAAATGTTAAAACTTTGTTAAGACCTCTAGCACAGGAACCGGTCAAATTATAAACTCGGGATCTCTATATGACAGATAGTATCAAGAATGCTTTCTTTGTAATCCTTTATGGGATTAAGGTGACCTAATCTTCATTGATATAACTTGGAAAAATAGGGAAAAAGTTCAATTTTCAGAGGCAGAATCATTGACTCGCTTTCTAAGAAAAATCATTGAAAGAAAATTAATAAATCTAATCGATAGAACCAAAGATTTATATATTCTTATAAATTGCTGTCACATTTATATAAACAGATTATAAGGAAGTGCCTCTCTTAAGTTTCTTAGTTGTTTTGTTATCATTTATAATTAATAAACAGAAAATTTCATTGCTAATTTATGCTATCAACTAAACCCCTTTTATTTAAACATTACCAGCCTTTAATAAATTAAATGCATTTCTTTATAAAAAAAATATAATAAATTAAAGTAAAACGAAAAAATATGTATATGGCACCATGTGAAGAGGCACATTTTCGTTGAATGTATAGTACAAAGAGGTATGTATCTGGGCATGACAAAAGGCAGCAACAAAATGCTGCCTGGAATGCCGGGAGATTTAGGCAAGTGATACATCAGCTGCTGCTGGGGGTGGAATTGGGGGCGGGGCACAGGCCTAAAAACGGGTTAATGAAAATGAATGCGACACTCGCAGCTCTTCCGAGTCGGGCTCAACACTTTTGTCATATACAATCTACGTTATGCACATGACTGTGTATGGGGTGTATGGGGTGTAGGGAGTCCTTCTGCCACATATCCTTCCCTTCCCTTTCGGTGCCTGGGTTTTTTGTGCACTTTTCCATGGACCTTTTGTGTTTGTCCCGTGGGGGATTTTAACATAATGAATGAATATGAATTTACTGTGACATTTTTAACTGTGGCGATATTTTTCGTGTTGCTGGCTTTTAGGCGCCTAGCTCTTTGTTTTCTCGTTTGTCTCGCTGCTTCCGCCGTCAAGTGAGTGCACATAATGCGACCATATTCCCCCATATCCCCCTCCACACACACTCCACACACTGATATCAATCATTGTGGATTATAAAATGTGCCACTGACTGACTGATGCAGGACAGCGAAATGAGCCGGCGAAAGAAACAAGTCAGCAGCTACATTTTCTTTCCAATTTTTATCCTCTGTTTTTGGGAACCCCCCGTGGGGCCAGACAGTTGGCAAATGTATCATTAATATATAATGCGGCAAAAGTATGCAAAACTTTTTGCTGCTGCCACTTTTTTGCGCAAAAGCTGTCAACAGACAGAGGCGACTTGACTCCCGGCCCGCACATTAAGCGACTTTCGTGGCAGCTAAAAGCCAAAGTGGGATTAGACTGCGGTCCCATATTGGATTTTTATTTCAGAAGGTTATTAAATGATCCACCCATGAGTGTGACACTTCTTCTCTTACCCGCTGTGGCCGTCTGTCTCTATATTTGTATCTGTTGCCCAGCAAAATGTCAACATTTGCTTTGCAGCTCGTGCACACAAATCAACTTTAAGGCAGAAGCTTGGATTTAGGACTCTCAGGACTCTGAATGCTGGATTCTGGATTCAGGACGCAGGATCCAGGAGAACATAAAACTAACAGCCATCGAGGCATGTTAAGCCAACTGCAAATTGCCTCTCGGCTGCAGCCACAAAAGAGTCAGCTTATTAACTGCCTGACAACTTTCCCAGCATACATCAGGGCGGCTGCACCTGCAACTGCAGCAAGCTTGCGGTTGCCAAGAGAAATAATTAAAAATAATTACGACCAGGATGGCAAACAGGAGCCACAGCCGGATCGCACTGGGATATGAAGTTGGAATTGCGTCCAAAAGGTTGGCAGTCTTTCTCTCTGTGAGCCGGCCAATGACAGTCGTAGTTGGAGGCTCAGTCGTAGTCGTTGCAGTAAAATTAATAACTACACATACGAGCCGAAAAGGGAGCACACAGGACACAGCTTACAGGCAGTCCTGTCATTTCTTTGCAGATTTTCTTCCCAGCAGCCATTGTAAAGTACACGCCAAGAAATGGGATTAAGTTTTGGTACAAATTCTCAAAGGAATTAAATTAGAACTTAAAGAAATGAATAAGAAGTTAACTAACATAAATTAAATTGTCAAAAGTCTTTAAGAAACTATAGAAAATCTTAAAAGAACTGCAATAAATGTACCTACATTCCTAATCTTCTTAAACTTTCCTCTGTGTTAAGGTATTTCTTTGATTTATTAAACATTTTTCTCTGTGTAGAAGCTGTGTGCAATGCATTCTCAGGACTTCAGCAGTTTCGTAATAACAGCAATTGCAGGAGATTTCTTCTCCTATTTTCCTCCTTGCTACATGCTAAGGCCACACATTAAGTATACGCAATGTTGTTCGTAACAAAGTCAGAAGCACATACGATGTACTGAGAGTACTGAGAGTATTCCATCAGATTTTCAAAAATTCACACCAGCTTAGAGTTCAGGTTGTGGTTTATGACATGTCCTTGAGCTTCATGGAACTCGTGGCACTTTTAATCTTGCATTCCGAAAATCAAACAAAAATTATAATTAAACCAGTTCCATGGGGGAAAACTCTCGCTCCTTCGAGGCAGCCTCGTGTGGCAACACGTGTGGACAATTCTCGGCCTGATAATGGGATGTGGCTTAAGTGCGACATGGACAAGGACAAGCATTTAGCAAAAAGGGGGCCTGCTCCCACTGAAATTATTTTAGATTGTCGCTCAAAGTTCGGACAGAAGGGCTGTGTAAATGGGTGGCACACACAAAACACAGGACTTTGCCCGTTCTAGGGGCCATTCACTCGGCTTTTGGCTAAGCTTTGCTTATGACCCGGCCGGCAAATTATCAAATCCATCCTACGCACTGTCGTCCTGGGCTTGGGGGACTGCCCGAAGGATACGGGGAATCGGATTGGTCCTGCCTCCTGGCCGCCCTGGGAGAGTCATCTAATGTCCGCACGTAGTAGCTCTCTCTCTCTCTCACCCGTGTCCTGTGAAATTTAACATATGTGCCCCAATTTGTAAGTGTGTATGTGTGTCCTGTGTATTTGAGAATTGTGCAATTTTTCAGGCCGCAAACACAGAGGCCCATCGGGCCCCAGGGATAATCAGATTGTGACCAGATGGAAGCCGGAGGAGCTTCCTCTCGATCTCGGCCTCTTTTCTCTTGACAAACTTTATTTAATACCGTAATTTATTGTGAGCAGACCGGCGAATGCTTGGCAACAAATTGAAACTGAATTGAGGTCCTGCCAGGACACAGTCGAGCTGGCCTCGGTCATTAGCTGTTTGCCCAATTAATATCAAAAGTCAGAGGCGGCAGCAATCCATATTTGCTCAAGGTTCCGCTGACTCAGACGCTTGTCGATATATATTCGAATAAAACGCAGATACAACGCAGATGGAAGCAATTTTTTGGCCCGGCTCAGACTCGCTTTAATTACACAGCGGCCTTGCCGGTGGGGGGCTTTCCATTTTTTTTAATTCGTTCGCTATACTTTTTTTTTTCATTTGATAACTCAAAGAGCTGTCAAAGCACCGTGCACGCAGATAACAAAGCCGACAAAACTGCCACGTATTCTAGCTTAATATGCACGCAGACGCCACAAAACGCGAAACACAAAAACCTACACAACAAAAAAATAAAAAAAAGGAATAACCAAAAATGGCTGGCAGTTATGGGAATTGGCCCAAAACAAACATTTACTCAACGCCACGCAACAGAAAACCAAAAAAAAAAAAAAAAACAACACCAGCAAATTGTCGCGCTCAGACTGGGGCTGCAAAATGTCTGCGAGCGATGCCATTTTGATCAGCCATTGAGGCGGCTTAATTACTGCGGCCCCCAAAAACAAAATGGCAGGACCAAGTGCAGGACCTGCGAGGCAGCCTCGCCACATAAAAGGACATTTTGCCAGCGTAAAAAGTTCAATAGATGGCCGGCCATGAATGTCAATGAGAGGGCGAGCTGGCGGCAAACATATAACCCGCATCGCCCGGGGAGAAATATGAAATGAAATTCAAATGTTTATAGGCCAGGCGAGAAGCTTATTTTCGGGGTCATCGCTCGCGCAAAGTTTTCCGTTCAATCTGGTAATTGGCCCAGACTAGACGGGACGCTCTTACCCTTTCTACTTAGAATTCAGCTCCCAAAAGGGTGGTGAGTTGTGGGAGTTGCAGCAACCTTTTTTCGATATCATTTATTACGTATACGCAGCGTCTTCCGCTCGCCGTCGTCTTCTTTTTTTTATTATTATTTTCGTGACCAAGTTTAATTGCTTTCTGCTGTTTTTAACGGCCCGCCCAATTGTTACTTTATTCGTGTTGTTGCCATTGCCGAAGCTCTTGGCCACTTGCCAATGCACTCGAATTCACACACAACTGCACGCAGTTGCAGTTGCATTTGCAGCCGCTGTTGCATATTCCCAGGCACTGAAATTTCATACCCTAAGACGAGGGTACTTTGGTTTTGGGAGAGGGTTTGACAAGACCTTTGCGTATTATTCTTAGCTTAAGAAAATAGTATTATTTTTAGCTTTTATATCTAATTTTAACATAAATATTTTTGCAAAATATTGAAAACTAACCCACAAACTACACTGAAAAAAAAGTGCACACGAAATACTCTCAAAGTATGCGCAAATTCACCTAAAATTTACCTAAAATACAGTGCATATTATCATATTTTGTCAATAATATTCGGCAGTAGGGAAAGTTATATATTTATATATGAAAGAAGGGCAGGAACAGAAACCAAAAGTTGCATACATTTCATTGAATCAGGGATATAAATTAGAGATCGCTATGCTTTCTTACAATAAAAGGTATTTCTGAGGAAATAAATAAATAAAGTAACTTCAGAGTATTCCAGGACTCGGCTAGATATTTTATCAGTTTCGCTTTTTCGCCAAAGGACACCACAAAATTAAGGCAAATGCTTGAGTTCAGTGAACCAAATATGGAACAGTTGTTGGTTGGCTGCTTGCTTGTATTTTCATTAATTCTTTTTTCATATATTTTGTTTTTATTTTTATTTTGTACCAAAATATGTTGCTGTGTGTGTGTGTGTGTGTGTGTGTTGTTCCGCTTTTCAGAGAAAGCAAATGCGCATAATTGTCGAGAGCGAGCCATAAAAATGTAGAACATGACAAGCGCCCATAAATGTTAGTTGGCTGTCAATTCGTGTTCGCAGCTGGATAACCCAGTGAAGTTTTTGGCCAGGAGTGCCACTTGCCACTTGCGACTCTCTCTCTTTTCGGTTGGTTTAATTAAGTGTGCTCTGTTTTCCGCTTCTCCGCCACCCCGATCACAATCTCTCTCCTGGATTGGGGCAAATCAATGCAAAACGGATGCCCCTTCCACACCACTCACACTCAGCATATCAAAGGACTCGAAATCAACTAGGGAGGCGTGGCAAACTTTCGGCCAACAATGGCTGAGGAAACGGGAAATGAAAAACGCTTTGACTGTATAAGGGCTCCAAAAAAGGAAATGACACATCAACACAATTGCAGACAGTTTGTATGTGAGGCACACATGTAACAGCAGCAGCAACAGTAGCAGCAGCAGCAGCAGCAGCGGAAAAAAAAAACGAAAGTGGGCGAAATGTTGGGAGGGGCGATCCAAGGCGAAATAAATAAATATGACACGCGCGAGCGCATGAGAAATGCGTCAGGCCCCCGGGCGCCAAACGCTGTTGACAATACCAGCAACTGGCAACACAGGGGGGCGGGAGGGGGGAGTTGTCAGCGGGAGGCTGCAGCAACAATAACAAACCAGTGAGGCAGACATGTACAACAAATAAATAAGGGACAAGTTGAGCAAAACTCATACCAAACTTGGACTATTTGATACCCCTTCAAGGCCACAGACTCAGAACAAGATGAAAATACAAAGAGATTGGGTTCTTATTTCACCTTAAAACCTTACATTTGAAAGACGAAACTAAAAATAAATTTATAACCATCAATTTTACACAGTTTTCTGCTCAAATTTAATTACAAATTCAAATAAAAACATTAAGCAACAACTTGCTGAGCTACTTTTATAATAAAACTTTGTATATTGCAAACACAAAGCAGTTCAATTATCAAAAATTAATACATTTCCCTTCAAAAATAACTCAATTTATATTAAACTTGGTAATTTGTTATCTAAATGAAACCACATCCACATCCTAACCATTAATTTAAGAAAATTAAGTCATATTTGTGTTTTGCAAATTGATAACAATTAAATTTTATGTTACTCTGGCCATAATAATTTTACCTAAACAATCATAAATTTTAGCACACACTGAAAATTAATACCAGCTTAGATTGGTTTGAGCGGCAATAAAAATTTCGATTTTCTAATTTATAAAAGTGCTTCTTATTTGTGTTTAATCTGGAATGGAAAGGCCATAGATTATTTGAACAATTATAAGCCATTAAAACTGTTAGCTAATTAGTTTGCTACTATGAAAATATATTTTGACTATTTACCTTATTTTATATTAAATAAATGGGTGGTTTATATATTTGGTTCTGTATACAATTATTTATGCTAAGAAGATTTGTATCACTAGCCTACTTTTGTATCTTTTAGATACAATATAGAAAATTTGTTAGAAATTAATGGGTGACTATAGGCTATACAATCTAATCACAAATATCGTTACACTGTTTTTAAATTTAAATAAATACGTGTAAAACTTTTAGTATCTTTAAAGTAACGATAAAATAATATATAAAATGTATCTTTATGATCCATTGCTATGGTCCCTGCTACCCCTGGGCTACCCTTTTGGGGGATATCACCCAAAAATACAGCGACGAAAGGATAAGGAGCCGATGCGGCTCAGTTCCCAGCGATGTTGCTGCTGATGTGTCTGTGTGAAATATGTTGGAATGACAAAGCAATAAAACTGCTTCGTAGGAAAAGCACGAAGCACGAAGCAGCAGCAAAAGCAGAAGCAGCAACGCCAGAAGCAACACCAACGGCAAACATAGACAATTGTTGGTTGTTTCCTGCTAGTTGGTTGCCTTAAACATGCTTATTTCGGCATCTCTCACTCCAACTCCGACTCCGACTATATTCTATCCTATACACCCGCCCATAGCCCGACCGTTTGTGTGAGGAATTTTTAATAAAAGCGGCTCAGACAGGCGGCTCAAAGCAACATCTCATGTAGGTTACTGGCACGCCCCAAGGAAAAAAACAGCAACAAAGACACACCAGGAACTCCTGGCCTTTTGTGGATGGCGAAAACTTTGTCCCCCAGCACGTGTGATGTGTCCCGGTGTCCCCGTGTTAATAAAACGAATTTTACTTGGAGAAAATGATTGAGGCCTACACGATTTTTAGAGCCGCGCAACTGGTTTATGTTGCTCCTGTGGATTTATCGACAGGCAACCCCTTGCCCCGCCCGAAACTTATGGCGAGAATATCCTTTTTACGACACTTGTCTGTCTGTCTGTGTGTGAGTCCTGTGAGTGTTTTGGTTCAATTTGGGCTGGCACTTTGGCTAAAGGCTTTAAAATCGACAGCTGAAAGCTGGGAGAAAGCGCAGCTGGCGAAGAGTTGGCCCGCTTTCGATTGCGGAGTGCTTTTTAATAGCCACGTCCCTCTCTCTCCTTCTTGGCCCGAAGGCTTTTGGCGGTCGTAAAAGCAACAATGGCCAGGAAGCGAGAATGGGGAGCTTCTAGATCTCTAGAGAATGCGTCGCCTCCCCCCCCGTCCCTCTAGTTTAGGCTAATTTATGGCAGCATCTAATTTGGCCGACAATAAACAAAACAATTCGCAGCCATGCTTGGACTCTGAAAATTAGTTGAAATCAAATGCATAAATTTTCTTCTTTCTCGGCTGATTCAGTTTTCGCATCGTTTTTGCTTTGCGCTTCAGTTACGTGACCAAAATAGTTGAGTTTTCCAGGCAAGGCAGAGAGCAGTGCCAAGTGAATCAAAAAATAATGCTCACCACACCACTCATTCCCATTCAAGCAAAATAAAAACAATTTTCTTTATTTTTCCATGTTTTTCTTGTTTTTTGCTTGGTGAAAACCTAAAAAAATAACAAAGAACACACTCAGGGGACCTGCAACAACCTTGCTCACACACACACACTCACACACAACATAGAAAAACCTTGGCTTGACATTTATATAAATGTCAAATCCATAAGTGTTACGAAGGCAACGGTATAAAATAATGCCAGTGGTTTGACCTGCCTAGAAACGGATTCTTAATAAGGCAAACTTTTTGGATTTGCTTTAAAAAAATAATATTAGATATGCTCACGGCACCGGGAACTTTTCATTTTTGCTGTGGCAACAACTTTGTAGTACAAGTTTAATTAACAAACTAGTTGTGCAGAACTTGGCAATTCCTTCCAGTCTCTGAGAACTCCCTTGACAACTCGGAAAAACTCTTGGGTACTTGGGTGCCAAGAGGTATTTTATAAGATATTTCGAGCCTAAGTTTACACGTGTTTTTTATTAAATATAATAGGTATATAACCTTGGTTTATTATGAGAGATTATTCATTCATTTTACTCAGAATTAAGGTTCTTATAACTTAAGCAATTAGATTATCTTCGAATCTCTTAAAACTCTTCAATTGTAGTTAAAATACACTTTCATTCCTTGAATTTGCACGAGGCTATCATCACAAATTCTAAGAATTTTAAATTTAGCTTGAGAGCTTGGGAGTTGGTAGTTTTAATAATACATTTCGGCATCCGTTTAAGCCACAAGGTCTCTAGAGATATTCCGTTTTGAGGTTAAAGAGGTTTCCAAGGCACCGGGGCATAATCTTTGCTTAAATTTTATTTAAATGAGCTTCAAGACATCCACTTATCTAACCAACTCCCCTTAGTCTTACCCCTTGACCAGCCTGAATGAAGCCCAATTGTCAATTAAATGATTAATGGTGCCCTTTGAGCTTCTATGTATCTATGTTGCTTATGCTAAAGAACGAAGTCTGCATCCCTTCCGGCTGAACTTTTCACCACACATTCATCACAGATTCTAGCGAAGCCATATGCCATTAAAATCAACAACAACAGACAAAGTTTGTTTCTTCAAGCCGCTTTTGGGAATAAAAAATATGTGCGTTTTTTTGCAAGAGCCTTTTTTTGGGTGGGTGTAGATATATACATATGTGAATATATAGAAGGGAAATCAGTGATAACGTGAGGTTGTATAAATAACCTGGAACCGCCAGCAGACACTCCTTCTTCCCCCCACCCCCGGTGGAAGCCCTTGAGTATGTGCTTTGCATACTTCAAGGAGTCTATCCTTGGAAAAGTGTGCGTGATGCCAGGCACTTGTCTGGCCCAATGCGTAGGTTCATTCATCAGTCTGACACCGCTGAATGATGTGCTCCAACTGATTACCACTCCAGCGATTCGCAATCAATTATTTTATTATTGCAACCAGCCACATGGCTTTTGCATTAATCGGACTCAACTGCAAAATCACGTCAGCTATTATCATATCCTTTTTGTTTGTATTCTGCACCATTCACTGTGTAATTTTTCCCCTTTTTTTTTAGTGTCACGGAAAAATATTTACAAAAATGCTTAAACGGGAGACTCGGAAAAACCGCGCTTCGTGCGAGAGTTATGTGGGGGGAAAAGCGTTGGTTTGCCTTAAATGGCAAACAGCTGTGCAAATAACTGCAATTTTGCATACCGCGTGACACGCACTGGCAAACGGGCAAACCGCAAGGACAAAATTTATTTATTAATAAACCAGCAAACCAAATAACACGAGACCGCGTAAGGACACGATCGGAACTTTTATGAATTCATTATGGAAATATGCGCACGCATTTATCGAGTTTTTTCCCCCTGTCCCCGATAATTGAAGAAAAAGTGACACAAAAATATGTACACTTTTTAATAAAGGCAACACTATTTTTTTCAATTAAGCCAATACAACAATATAAAAGGCATAACATATATGGAAATTATTTTATAAAAAATGCCGATTTTTTGTAGATGAAATGAACTATTTTCAAGCCACGGGGAAGTTTATTGAAAATAGAGCTTACTCCTGAAATTTATGACAGTTTGAACCCGGAAATACCTGTCCAAGTTTCAATGGAAGCAGGAAATGAAACAAGCTTCAATCATTTTGTAAACAAAATAAACACATTCTTGAGTTAATGCTGCTTCATGATTACATTTTAATATATTGCCATGTCAAAAGCAGTTTCAGGCTAAATGCCAAAATGTTAATTATTTCAAACAATTGCCGCCTCTGGCCAAATGTATCAACTAAGCCAAACAAAATCCTTGGTTGCACAAACACAGAGTAATTCGGCTGGAATTTGTTTTGATTGCTTTGCCTTTTTGCAGATTTTCAATTGCCAAAATGTGTAATTTCTGTTTGTCTGCGCTTAACCAACTTCAAGTAGCTTTTAGCCAAATGAAATGCCCAGACACAGACAGATGATGCCAGAGGGGGGAAAGCAAACAAGATCGGGACGAGGGACCGCCTCAAAGGCGGCGAAGGCAAAAGGAAACAATTTGCGCAAAAGTGAATTGCATTTGGAAAGTATTTCATTTGGGAAACACAAAGCGACGACGACGACGACGAACAACTGCAAGGCAAATGATGGAAAATTATATAAAGATGCAATTTGCAGCTTTTTGCGATGACAAACGGAAAAAAGCTGAAAATTGAAAACGGGAAAAGCCAGCCAGCGGACAGCTGAAATCAAAAACCAGAAACTAGAACCAGAAACTGAAAACGTTCAACTGAAAACTGAGATCCCGCAAAGCCAAGCCATAGTTTCGTGTGTCAACTGCAACATGCCACATGCAACGCTGCAACATCAACAGCAAACGGCAACGGCAACTGCAGCCTGCAGCGTTTTGACCCTGACCAAGCTTCAACAGCATTTTTCAAGTGTCTGCCGCTCGTTAGTATTTGTTAGTTTTTGCGTTATTTTTTATTTTTTACTTGCCACATTTCTATCTCTATCGCGGCGCCCATGCCTCTCTCATTTGATGCATTGAAAGTGAGATTTTTCGGCCCAGTGTGTGCTGCAGAGTATTATATAAAAGTGTTTGCCCAACCCCCAAACACACACAATCAGACATTGCATGTGGCAGGATACACTCTGCGGTTCGCCATTCATCCTCAGACCCTTCAAATGGTCCCCGGACCGACCTTGATGGCTGCGAAACTAGAACTAGGACTAACACCCGGTCTTGAGGCAGGACAGAGCCAGGATAGCACAGGGAAAAATTACCCCTTAAGTCAATTAAATATTGCAATGAGGCTTAGAAAAAGAGTTGATTAAATATTCAGTTAAAAAAATAATCAATTACTTTTCTCATAAAATCTAGACAGGAATTTGAAAAGGAAAGGAAACCAACTTTGGGAAGCCGAAGATAAGATCCAATCCAATAAATAATTTTAAAATATTCATATTATTTTAATTAATAGTAATCGATATTTTGAATTACAATTTTTTTGACAAATCAAAGCTAAAAAAACGCATAACTTAGCCAAAAAACCATTTAATTCGGAAAGCTTACCTATGTTAGTTTTTATAAGATTTATAAATCTGCATACTCATTTTAAAATTTTTTAAATATTAAAATTTTTCCAAATTTTGTTGAGAATTTTAACGATGCAACCCCTTATAAAATTTTGAAAATTTTCTAAAAAGTTTTTTCACTGGCTAATATGGCTAGATCGATTCGGCTGTTGATGCTGATCAAGAAAATATACGATTTATAGGGCCGCAAATGATTCTTTAAAAAAAATATTTCAAATATATCGAATTTTAAGCTCTTCATCATTTATTTTGAATTTAGTTGAAGTTATATTTATCACCCCATTTCATATCAAGAAAATTTTAAATACCTTTGAATTAAATCCTACAAATAAATTAGCAAATGCATAAAATGTTAAACAAATAAAATGTACATCTTAAAGTAAAATAAACTCAAATATTTTTGGAAGAAATCAGACCATGACTATTTGGTCTTGGCAAATATTCCATCTTCCGAAAAAGAAACCCTGGATTTTCCAGCTTTTCCTCTGTGTGTCAGTTTTCCTAGAACGTTTGTGGCTTCTACGCTTTTGGGGGGGGGGGTCACACACAGATGGGCATTAAATGCTTTCACCTTTTGACTTGCGTCGGGGCGAAGCAGAGACAAAAGGAAACTTTTTTCGACTCTGTAGCGGAATTAAAATTCTTAGCACAAAAATTAAAGAATTTCAATTCGCATTTCCCTCCCCTCCCCCCCATTTTCATTACTCCCCCCTCCCGACATTTGCTTTACCTCGTTCGCTGGTTGCCGGAAATTAGAAGGGAAATCCTAGGCGACAAAAGGGGAAAACCCTTCGAGGGAGAGAGAGAAGGGGTGGGAAAACGGGCAACGGTGGCGGTGGTTGGGGGCAATTAGAGCAGGCAGCGCGCCTGGCGCAAACAAATTAAATTTAATTAGAAATTAAATGAAAATAAATTGGATTATTTAATTAAAAAGCGAGGCGGCGACTCACCTCTGAGCAGCACCATCGACAGCAGCAGCAGCCAGCCGATGAGCCAGTTGAGTAATCCGAAATTGGCTCTGGATGGCAGGGACATTTTTGCTGCTGTTTCTGTTTCTGTATCTGTATCTGAGTTCCAGTGAATGTATCTTTGTATCTTTGTATCTTTGTATCTGTGTCCGTGGTTGTTATCCGCAAGTTTATTGTTATTACGCTTGTACTCGGCACGCGATCCGGGTGGAACTTGGCCGGTCAACTAACGATTCCGTCAAATTAGAGCCGGGCACACTCTCGGCTAAGCTCTGCCTGGGGAGCAATGAAAGTATTTCGTTCCTTTTTCGCACTGACAGTCAGGTCTGTCCTTATTATTATTTTTTCTTTTTTCTGTGGGGGTCCTTAATCTGCTGCGGATTGAGTTTTACACAACTTTTTTTATTCGTTTTAATGGCCTACGAGCACTTGGCCGCACAGATCGAGCCGCTAAATAGGCAGCACTTGGCGCGGCTTTTTCTTACTTTCTTTTTTTTTTTTGTTAATTTATAGCACTCTTTCACTGTACTCTAGCTGTAACTGTAACTGTAACTGTAACTGTAACTGCTCATTATGGGGCCTATGCATGTGGCTATTGCATTTTAATCGCCGTCATTAATTCGCCATTAACACGCAGTGCCGCCGCCGTCCACTCATTAGGCACTCTTTCTCTCTCTCCCTCTTTCCCTCTCTCTTTCTCAACACAATAAAAGTCTGAACTGCGACTAAAGCTGGATCTGGTTCTGGATCTAAATCTGAATCCGAGTTTAGCTCGCGCACATAAATCAGAGGGACGCGTGCAAGTCGTTCGAGCCGCAGGATGTGACTGAATGGCCGCTCGGCGCTCGTGTGACGAATGCGGCCGCCATCGCAGACGAAGACTTGCCGTTACTCGGGCCTTCGTAAGTGCTCGGCCCGCGGCTAAAGAGAGTTGCGAGAGCTCCCACAGAGAGCGAGAGAGAGCGGGAGAGAGAGCGAGCGAGCGACGACAGCTCTTAAGGCCTGGTTATTGGAGCACGAAATTGCCAAGCAACTTTCGAGTGGAGCTATTAAGAGTCTTTGTTTGTTTATTGCAAGTGCATTGCCCAGGCACTCAATCTGCATTGAAATATTTGTAAATAATTCTTTACTTATTTTTCTCTAAGGATGTGTTTTGAAAATTTCATATTTACTGTTTAATTTGCATGCAATTTGTGTTTGAAAATTTCATATTTGCTGTCTGAATGCTCACTGTTTGTATTTATTTCAGCTGCTGGAAATGTGTATTTACGAATTTACGCATTTATGTTTAATCTGCTTTCAATAATGTGTTATTTGGTAAGTAGAAATATAGATTCAATTCTAAGCTTAAAATAATGTATACTTTTATAAATATAGCATCACTAGAATGATGCTTTTTTTAACATATTCATACATATAGGAAATATAGTCCAATCGTAGCCTAATCTTCACTGTTAATAACTATTAAAATAAAATGATAAATATGTATATAATTATATTCGATTAATATGTTACAGATTTAGAGTATGAGTTAAATGTATAAAGCAACATGCAAATACTGCCTAATGGGTTTAACAATTAAATTCCTTAGAAAATATTATCTCAAAATTAAATTAGAGTAACTTAACCTGTCAGCTCATATAAATTATATGCTAATAAATATGAACTAAAATAAAATGCAAGATCTTCAAAATATTTAGCGTAGTGAAGTGTATACTAAACTTTAAATTTGTTTAAATAATATACATTACAGTATACCCTTGAAAGTTATTTTAATTTAAGTCAAAAGTAAAGACACAATTGCAGTAATTTCGTACCTTTTACTGTATATGTTCTATTTAGCATCAACAGCCGAATCGATTTAGTCATATCAAAAGACAAGCTAAAACGAAATTGCAGTAATTCGATTCAAAAATATTAAGCCAACAATAATTATTAAAAAAAACTATATTGTCATAGTCCTAAGAGGCTTTAGTAATTGATTTCTAAATTAGATACTAATAAATGTATATACTTCTTGCAGATTAGGTATTTGTAATTATAACTCGCATAGTGTACCTAAAACCCCTTTCAGTAATTAAAATGTAATAAGAGTAAGTCCTGCCCAATCCAGGATGCTTTGAAAAGGACAACACAACATCAGATATTAGGCAATGCGAACAAGTCCTGGCGTAGGTCAGTTAAGGATGCGTATAAGAGAATACACTCTTACTCTTATACTCCCACAGGACAAAGAGAAAATATCCCAAATCAGAAAGCAGTTCGAGAAAACTATTTGTTCGTACTCTTATCTAAACTTCTCTGCAATCCAACTGACCAAAAAAAAGTGCATATTTAATTAATGCCTGTAATTAGCCGTTTTTTCGCTTCTACCTCCCTTTCGGCGGGGATTCCCTTGACTGTTGCAACCCAATGACCACCCACACGTAAACAAAGGAAAAGAACACAAACACACACATACACACACGAGAATTTCAATCAATTTGCGAAACTTTTAATTACAAGTCAATTTAATTTTGAACAAACAAACAGATCAAATGCACTCGATAACCCCTCCCCCCTTGTGCTGACCCGCCCGGCGATGGGTCAAGTCGAATCGTTTAAATCAATTAAATTAATTATTGCCAATTGCGGATTGACCCAACTTTTTCTCCCACTGATTATATATTTAATTAATTGGCCCAGCTTTTGGCTTTCCCAGCTTACGAAACTCGGACATTTGTGGACGTAACGCGGGCATTATGCAACCAACTTGTGGACTTATTATAAATATCTGCCCCACAGCCAAGGTCGCCGCAATTAGCGGCGCCCCTCCCCCTCCAAAAAGCGCCATTACTTCCCATTCGATAGCACGTGTCAATCGCAAGCCGATTATATAGATTAAGTAAAAGGCGAAAAACCAAAGGAAGTAAACTTTTTAATTGAAACAATTTGTAAAATGTAGCCCAATATTGGGCCCATCCCCCAAGGAAGCCCAAAATGGAGGCAGACAAACTTTCAGGTCGCGCTTTTAATCTTCGTCCTTGGAGCCTTGAGCGTTATTTAGTTCACCTAGCAGTATCCACAGTCAAGGATATTCCTCCTCGTTCCCTCCTTATTGAATTACGCGCCTGCTTTAACAAAAGACAAAAACAAAAATATTCTGTATTGATTTTCCATATTGACAAACAAGTTACTCCCCGAAAAAAAAAAAAAATTGGAAAAATCTGGCCACGGTTTGTTTTCTAGCTTCGTTTGCCAAATCATTATTCCAATCAGAGACGCACGCGCGGCTCACAATTGGATTTGGATTCGAATTCGGATTCGGATTCGAGTTTGGGTTATGGATATGGGGGGCAGGGAGTGAAATCGACTGTGAGGGGGTTGAGGGGATGAACAAACAAATCAAAAATCTATTAAGACGTGCGATGCGGCATATTCGGGCACAAGCGATATCCTTGCGGTCACGTGTCATCGCGGAGTTGCAATTGTGCACTGGAAAAAATTAAGGGGAGTCAGAGGAAGTACTATAACTTTGGAGTACGGAAAAAGATTTTTACCTTTAAAAGTTATCGATAAACCTTTTTCTTTTTGCTTTATTAACCCTCGGATACTATTATTATTCTATTCTACATCATTTCGAAATTTATAATTTATACTCATAGTCAACAATATTTGTATATTTTTTCTAGAAAGTCCTAAGATCGGTTTCTTAAGCTATAATTCTATCTAAAAAAAGCTCCTCTCAAAAAAACTTGACAGGATATTTAACAATAGCTCTAAAAGCCAAGTTATGTTACCAAGGTCTTAACGCCCCTAAATTTAACCAGTAAGAACAGAAATGTACACTTTAGGAGTATATTTAACCACTCTTTAAGCCATTTTTTAATCAGATTTTATCCCTGACTTAAGCCCATGCAAATCCCCATCTTTTTTTTGCAAGTGTACAGATAAATATCTCTTGACTCCTGTTGACAACCCCGAAAAAAAAGTGCCAAGGGTTGGAACTCCTGGAGATGGCTTCATTAGGAGTGCAGCGGTGAAAGGGATGACCCTTTTGGAGCTAAAAGCGAGAAGGGAATGGAGAGAATTCAGGGGTGGCAAGTGGCATTAATTGAAATGCCAGGCAACAGCTCGTTGGGGCAACGAGGCATGACCAAATTACAGCCGCACTCACACGCGTGCTCGTCACTCCACTCGGCGGGGTCCTGTGACTTGTTTATACTTTCGAGATGATTTTGATTTGGGGGCTTGGGCATTATATGCCACCTCGTAACCTCAGCGGAGAGGTTCTTCTGCAATAAAAACAAAGGAAACCCTGGCAAGGCAAACAAACGGAAAGGGAAAAGAAAAATAAAGAAAACAAAACAAAAAACAGCTTCGAAATGAGCGGCGTTGCAATAAAAATCAAACCCGCATAATTTAACACAAGTGCGAGTGCTTTCCCCTCTCTGGGGGGGGGGTAAGGTTGCCCATTGGGGGGGGGGGGTGTGTGTGTGTGTGTGTTGTATGTCACACTCGGCACCCCTGCGAAAAACAACTCAATTATTCGTTGGCTTTGGGATGCCCCGATTTTTATTATCAGCTCGGCGGCAACGACATCAGCATTAACATTTAAAACAATTTTCAATGCTGTAAAAATAAATGTAAAAATGCCTGCAAAAGACCAAGAAAAGACCCCCCTGGATGAAGCCAAAGGCAGAAGTGGGTGGTTTACTATTTGTATTTCAGTTTCCTCGCAATTCACACGCCTGCATACTTAATGCCAACAACAACCACAAGGACCTGACCCCCGAACCCCTGACCCCTGACCCCTGACCCCTGGCCTGGTACCCACCCCATAGGAAATCACAAGGGGGGAGCCACACAACAGTTTTTCTTATCGCTCAAATGTCATCGACTGTCGGCAGTTTTTGGCTTTCGCTTTCGCTTTCACTTTGACTTCGACTTCAGTTTTTGGCTTTCGGCTTTGGGCCAAAACAACCAACCCCTCACTTTAACCACCAACCTCTCCCCCCAAAAAAAAAGGGCGTTCATTTGTGAAATTCTAGCCATGCCCAGGGGCGGCACTTGCGGCATTTAGTTAGTAATTTAGCGCATTTAGTACGCAATTTCTGAGGGAGAGGAGGAAGAAGGGGGGCAGGGGGGGTGGCAACAGCCCTACTGGGGTCACGGCCTTGGTCATTAAGCCGGCTTTCTCAACGATGGTAAAGTGCACAATAATTGTAGTTTTGCTGCCGATTCTCTCATGAATATACATACAGAAGCTCAAACAGTTGGATTTGGGTTAAAAGGAATTTTTCCTAACTTGAAAACTTTTGTTTCTAATAAAGACAAATGTATATTTGCTCGTTAATGTTCTTTCTACTTATTTATAAATACTTTCATATAGATTTTCTTTATTTTCTTATCAAATTAAAAGACTTTGTTAACTATCATAGAGTTCCCACTGTACATACAATATGTACACATTTCCAGATTCCGTCTCAATGGCCTTTTGAAGATGCAGAGATATGGTAATTTGAGTTTGGTTTTCTTCAAGCAATAGTTTCCTGTATCCTTCGTCCCGCACTTTAATCACTAACCACTTTTTCAGATCCAAGCACAACTTTCTTTGGCATTAACATAAATAATAAATGGTCCCTAATGCAATTCCGGTCGTTTGCCAGGCTAGGCAGGGATCAGACAATAACATAAACACTGCATTTCCAAGAAGATTCAAAGTTAATAGTTCGCTAAACAGAGTCCTGGCTGGAGGTCCTTCGACCACATAAATTTCGCATCCAAATCAATAACTGAAAGCTGAACTGGGGGTGCCGTTGACATCGGCTAGTGTTAAAGTTAATAAATTGTGGCCAAGGAGGATTTATGTGCCGGGCTGCTGCCCTCGACGGCAATGACATTTCAATGTTTACATAAGGATACAAGGATGCAAGGATACAAGGAGGAGTGTGTGGGCCACTCAAAGGGTAAGGGCGAAGGTGGACGGCTGCGTGGGTGGCTGTTTGTATTAATAACCATTCTGCCACGGCGATATGCGTGACGCTGCAAAAGTGCACATAGCGAAAAGGTGTTGGTTATAGGAAAACGGAAAGAAAAACCAAGAGAAACTTGAGTTTTTCCTAAGAGAAGAAATGACAAGGAACTGTCGGTCAGCTAAGGGAAAATTCAAGCAATGTGGGATAAGCAGAGTCCATCAAGAACCCTTTGGGGACGCTCTCTGGGACGAAAAAACCTATATTCTTTATATAAAATGCTTTAAAATCATTGCATTTATTTTTTGTATATTAAAATAATTTTATTGGAATTCAAGTTAAGGGACCAAGTTCCTTTTTCGCCAGTGCAAATGTATATAACACATATGAATGTTTATTTTTGGAAGGCAAGCCCACACGCCCCGTAAAATCCCTTTGGGGCGAACCCCAGAGTGCATGTCAGCAAATCATAAAATATGTCAATCCAAGATTTTACCAAGTCATCCGACCATTAATAAAGAGGACCCACAAAAGGCGGAACAATTAAAATTTAATAAACTAATCGAAATCAATAAAAATACACGGGGACTAAAACCTATTCCTGTGGAATTTTCTCAGGCGCCTTGAGGCATGAGAAGACAAGGTTCCTGGTCGAATCTCCAGCTGACGCCTTCGACGATGTCCCTTTGAGCCCTTTCCGCTGCTTGTCTGTTGTTGTTGTTGGTGCGGTCGTATCCGTTGGTCCATTAATGACAGTCCAGGAATTGTCTGTGCTGGAGCTGCTAGGTAACTGTCTCCACTCCTCCGATGAATATACGTTGTCGTCCACAAGTGCGTTATCCTTGCTCCCGCCTTTAAGGTCATCTCCATTGACACTGCGACTGTTGAAGCAAATCTCCTGGGCGGTTCCACTGCTGCTCGAGGTCGTCGATGAGGCGGTGGCGTTCAGCAAACTTGTGATGTAATCGATGGTGACATTCGAAGTGACCACATCGAACAGGATTGAGCTGCCGATTCCCTTGGTAATGCCCAGGGCGAGTCCACTGAGTCCTGCGAAGGCAGAAGCTACCGATTTGCCAGCCGCCGTCTCAGAGCCTATTCCAGATTCCTCCAGAGCATTGCGGAGTTCTCTCTTCGTCAGAGGTCGCAGGACCAGGCGACGGCCTGTATTATTGAATTTTAATATATTTTATATAAATATTTCGAGCTTCTGTTGGTTTTTTATGTATAGGTTTAAGGTGAACCTATAGTATAGAGCATACCTTCCACCCCGGCAGTTATAATAATAAGTGAGCAAAATATCCAACTCAAAAAAGACTTCATCGTGACGATCCTTTCGATCAGAAACACAACTGAAGTTGCAAATGGGTTATGCTCAGTTTTATCCGTAGAGAAAAGCCAAAGAAAGTTTAAAACTTTGCATATGCAAATTTTTTTTAAATAAAAACTTTTGATCTCTAACCTGGTAGTGACCCCAAAAGAGGTTTTATTCAACGCATTGCTGCATTGAATTATTATTCGATATGCTTAATATATTCCATATAAAGTATAGTATATATATAGAATATATTATAATTCCCTTTCTGGATTATGTAATATAATGCATTCAACTTATTTCTTTATCCCAATAATTAAATATATAAATTCGGAAGTAGTTGCAGATATTCCCTATCATTCTCATCAGTAATAAAGTCGGATCACTTCACAATTAAAATTTAATTGGCTAATCAAATTCAATAAATAAATAAATAATCTTAAAATTACACTACGCTAATCGTGATTTTCTGCCTTAAAACCTATTCCTGCGATACTTTCTCAAACGATTTGAGGATCGAATAGGCAGTGTTCCTGGTCTGATCTCCAGAAGGCGCCTGCGACGATATCCCTTCGATCCCAGGACAATGCAGGTGACTCCACTACTGGGGCTAGTAGTAGTAGTCCCAGTTCCGCTAGGAACAGAAGTAGAAGTACCAGTTTGTCTCCACTCTCCCGAAGGATATACGCTATCGTCTACATTTATATCTTCGTTTATATCATCGTCGCTCCTGCCATTAATGACATCCCCGTCCACACTGCGACTATTGAAGCAGATCTCCTGGGCGGTTCCACTACTAGTGGTGGAATTGGCAGTGGAGTTTAGCAAACTCGTAATATAATCGATGGTGACATTCGAGGTGACCACATCGAACAGGATTGAGCCGCCGATGCCCTTGGTAATGCCCAAGGCGAAGCCAGTTAGTCCTGCGAAAGCCGATGACACGGACTTTCCAGCTGCAGATTCGGAACCAATTCCAGATTCTTCCAGAGCATTACGTAGTTCCCTCGGCGTCAGAGGTCGCAGGACCAAGCGACGAGCTGCAAAAGGATTGAAATCGAAAGGGGATTAATACTGTGATATATTCAATATCTAAGTACATCCATGCAATAACCATTCTCCTATTTGGAAACGTAAAGTAACTTAACTTAGACACATTAAATTTCAATAAAGTATGATGGAATTTAAATTTAACAGGCAAAGATTTGGCCTTTTAAGCGAATTATCTGTTTCTTAGCAAGTTATTCCTATCTATTCATTAAGTATTATTATTTTCGATTGAATTTTATCTCTCTGTCCTAATATATCATTTAAATTTCTATTCAAATCTTCTCTCTAGATTTTCTGCAATAATCTACTTCCTGTTTTTAATATCGATTTCAAGCTAACAACTTTTTCTAACCGCGACTGTGTTCCCTCACAAAATAAAGCACCCTGTTTACTATAGATCAACTTTCACTACTAACCTTCCAAGCCAACGGTGATAACTCCGATGAGGATAAGTAGGCTAAATGTCAAATTCCGGGACAACTTCATCTTTATAAAGATCTTTCACAACTGACACGGCCAGCGAGTTCTGCGTCACTTTTATGTGGGACGAGTAGCCCCAAAGAAAGTGCCTAGTTTTGCATATATGCAAATTCCCATTTCCAATATCTCAAATTCCTCCAAAAAAAAAATAAAAACTTTGACCTCTGACAAAGTGGCGACCCCAAAACTGGTTTTCATATGCGATACATTGAATAATTTCATGCCACGCGGTAGCCAAAATTAATATGTTGTTCTTAATTTGCAAATTCGATTTAACTTGGGAGAGTAAACAATCTGCTTTGGAATATTATTTCCCAGGTCAGGAATTAATAAAATACAAACAGAATATATATTATATTAATAAATACAATGAGAAAAGTTAATCATTTTAAGTACTCTTAATTAAAATGGAAACTCTTGAGTTTTACGATATTCTGATTAGAATTAGTATATATTATATTACATATTATATTATTATTATATATTAATTGTTTGTGTAATAAACTATGCAAGTGATATCAGTACTAGAGCTTCCCGTATTGAGACAGATCTCTCTTAAGGATGAACCACTTGCCGGGACACTGCTCTCAGCTCAGCTTCGGTGATATTGGCAGTGATGACGTCATATATAATCACACCTGTCAGGGCTTTTCCCAAACCCAGTGCAAAACCGGTGAGGGCAGCAAATCCACTGGAAACAGATCGACCCTCGGGCAGAGATTTTTCCAAATTCCTAAGCTCCGTGGCACTCAGCGGACGCAATCTTAGTCGCCTTGCTGTGTGGAAAAGAAAATTCATTAGTTGATGAAAGAAAAGGGATTTAAAAGTCTCTCCACCTAAGGGATTCCATTTGCAGTTAAGCAAAACAATAAGCCCCACCAGGAGCAACTTGTGGCTGTCGCCCATCTCGCTTCGATGACTTGATTTGACCCAACCTCCTCACCTCCATATTGATTTATATGCCAGGCCCGGCCAGGTCTTTAGAACTCATTTGCATAAACACTAATCACTAAACACTGACAAGGCCCAAGCAATCAGTCACTCGGCATGTGTCTAAGTCTCGGAGTCGCCACAAAAGCAGGCAGATTTCTTTATTTTTGTTTGCTAATCAAGCACTTTCACTTTGCCAGATATGAATATGGAAACATTATGGCAAATGAGTGGCGAAGAAGGCGAAAGCAATCTCGATGGGGGTCACCGCGATTTGCATTTTGCCGCAGATATATTCTTTGACCTGCCCATCGAGCCGTGTCACAAGGTGCTCCTCATCCGCTGAAACCAGAAACCCAGAAACTGGTCTTATGTAATGTGACAGCACATTTCTCCTCGTTAGTGTCCTGCATTCTTTTTGTAAATCCTTCACAGATACCCTAAAAGGGATTTTATTATTTTGTAACTTATATTGGTATTATAATAGTGAAAGAGATTTATAAGTTAAAATTTCCCAACTGGTTTCGAGATAATATTTGAAAGGTTTAAATAGTTATCAAACTGTAAATAAGGAAAATAGGTATTAAAATCATAAACCGCATTAAATTTAACCATTTATCTTAGACTTACTGCCAATACCCTACCCTTACATTTATTCCCAAGTCCCGACCAAAGGGTATTCCCAGAGAGATTCACCCAAATCAAAGCCTCGAATTCAAACTCTTCTTATGGCTTGTACTCCTTGTGTTGACTATAAATTCAGATTTTGTGGCTCGGCGGAAGTATTAAGCTGATTTTATGGCTTACAACTGCATACTTAAATCTGTTTCCAAGCCGAGAAGGAGGAACTGGAGCTCCGAGGGGGGAGTGTGTGTTGTCTATCCCATTTGGCAAGCGATACGCAGGCGGTCCCCGGGTGCACTTTTATTTGCCACGTACAAGTTGTGAATGGCCGGGCAAAGTGGCGCATAAAAAGTTTTAGTTGCAGCTTTCTCAGACATTTGCCTTTTAAAATGGCTTAAAGCTGACATCTGCCAATTTGTGGTGAAGTTTCTGGCCGCCCCCCGAGGCGGGGGAGAAATCTGATAAAGATATGTTATTTGGAATAGAACTTTGCCGAGGCTATATTTGGCGGACACTCAAAGTGTCAAAGGAAGAGCAGCTGTGCGGCAACAAGTGACAAATGCAAGGGCAGGCGGCGAATGCCGAGCTGTCTGCGCACGCGAACAATGCCACATCGGCAGCATCATTAGCATCAATATGTAGCGCCTGCATTCAGCCACCGCACCCCCAAGACCACCTTCCAAGCCTCCAGCATCCAGCATCCAGCATCTCTCTGATTTACACCCTGGCAGCGGGCGTTGCGCATAACATCATTTGCAGCTCATTAATCAGTTCTGACACACGTCGAGCCCCAGCATCCAGCTAACAACAACCGACATGTGGCAGCCAAGTTGCCGTTTCCCGGGGAACGTGCAACATAATCGGCTTGCCTGCTGCCTCGAAGGCAACTCCTTGCCTTGTGGCTGGAGTGCCCAAAGTGTGCATAAGGTGGATCACATCAATATATTGTGTTTCACATAATTAAAATGTATTTAGATTAAACTCAGGAAGCGGATCGGGATTCAGATTACGCCTCTGGCCTGACCACAATTCTTTTTAATGGGATTTTTTTTTGCAATATTCTAAAAACACTCAAAAAAATACAATAAATATAATTATATTGATAAAGATAATGATATTTATGATATTTATATATTATTATTTATCTATATATCTCATACGGGTAACCAGATTGAAGTGCGTCAATATCTATGCACTTTCCTTTGAAATGCTCGCCCAAGATCAAAAGTTGAATGTCTTAGAAGTGTTTAATTATCAAGAAACTATGTTGAAATTGGTTAGTGCATGCAAATGACTTGCTAATAGACACTCACCTGGAAAGCCAATTTTAAAGGGTTACTACTAAATGTTCACAAGGAGACTCTATTTGTCTGTACTGACTTCTCACCTAGGGAACCATTAGCAAATGAGTTACTCTCCCTTTCAAGGAACCGTAAAAGAAGGGACACCAGTTTGGAAAAGTGTTATTAAACACTCTCCCGGAAGCCATACTAACTCTAATAATGTGAAATTTTAGTTCTCAGTGTATTCAGTCTCTTTCGTCTTCATTTAAATTGAGAAGTCTTTGTCAAGGCCTCCCCTCTCTGTGGAAATTCCACAGATAAAACTAATATACTCTTGATTTCGCCCAGGATCCCAGCCCTTTTGCGGAATGCTGGGATCTCTGCCACTTGGAAGCGTTGTTGCACGCTCTGGTCGCGAGGTGAGAAGCTGCAACACAATGAGCAGGCACCATAATTCCATCGTTTTTTTGCGTGTTTTATGTGGCATGGTTGAGTGGATTTTATGCTGTGCGGCAACAGGAGGCGAGAGTACCGGCATCAAATGAACATGCAACGCGGAAAGATGCCGGCCAGATAGCGGAGAAGGAACAGGCGCATATTTCAACGGTTGGGCGAGATAAAGCAGCTGCGATGATAACCCTTGACTATAAATACGTATATATGTATATATATATATTTAAGTATATATCTGAATGTATTACGTTCGCATAAAGTTTATGCATAACACAATTTATAAAAGTGCCGGAGAAAGGAGAGGAGTGCAGTTACTTGGGGGCCATTTGCTCGTTAACATTAAACGCCTTTGTGCAGAGGAGCGTTATCACTGCTCCTTGATGGGCAGACATTCGAGATGTTGATGGGCGGCCGACGCTTAAGGATGCCCGATATATCCAATCAATGCAGGCCCATTGGCTCGGTTATGGCCAAATACGGTTATAAGTTGCATCAAACTTGATGGCTCCATTGCGACTCTGCCCTTTTTATTTATGATGCGATTTATGGCGCAGCGAGTGGCATCCCATTCCACTTTCCCCTTTTTCGCAACCCCTCCAACCCATTTCCACGCTGGGGGTCACCGCCTAATTGTGAGAACTGGAACATGCGTGGCCCGCTTTTGGGAACAGAACGCTAGTTAGCTTACCGCCATAAATCATTCTTTATTTCACTCACGCACACCAATCCTCAAGCCACAATGAATGGGCCAGGACATTAGCACCTTCTTGGCCAGCAAATCAAGTCCCAAGTTCGGAGTCCTGCGTGGGCAGTAATTAATTATGGTGTTATTTAATTTAATTGTGAGCGGCATTAGGAGGCACTCAGTCGGGCAAGTGCCTACAAATGGGTTCCTTGCCCTTCCGACCCTCCGGGGGCACACTCTTTTAAACTAATGGAAAAACACACTTGCCACTCAGAGGATTTTATAATCAATAGTTAAATCTATAAATGATCTATGTTGAAAGCAGCACTACAGAAATAACAAACGATTATTGAAAATAAACAAACATGAATTGAGGTGAAACATAAGCAAATGTTTATAAGTATAACGAACTTAAATGTATTTAATTTTAAACAAGTGCTTACTATTTCTCTAATGTAGCTAAATAATAAATAATAAATAATTAACTTTAAAGATAAAACACAAACGGGGGAAGCTACTCTAATGATAAATAGATAAATAATGAGAAATAATTAGCGAGAGGCGAGGTGAACTCAAATTAAACTTATGTACAGAAAATCATATAAATGATTACGGTCTTGAGATTGTTATTATGATATTCATTTTCAATAGAGATATAATTTTAATAAAAAACTAAAAACAATGGCAAACGATCAAAAGTTTCTTCTTAAACTCTCTGTGCGTTGTTAATAATAAAATAAATAAAACTAAAAGAATAAATAAATTAGGTATTCAAAATACTTCACTTTACCTCACTTTTGCCATAACACACCTTCGTAAAAAGGGTTATTGAAAGTGTTACATACTATACTATTTATATAGGATCCATCTATCCTTTTTTTATAAACATGGCTAACACATTCTAAACTCGATTTGGCTCGCTTATTGCCCTCAATCAAAGCTCGTTTGGCCTGACACGGAAAAGTTGTTGTTGTTACTTTGCCCTTTGGAGTGTCAAAGCCCGAACCGCTGACAACGGAATTTTGATGGGGGTCATGTGGAAAACTGGCTGGGAATTTTCCCCATTTTTCCTATTACCAAAAAAGGCCTCTCCAGATATGTTGGCATTTTAAATTAGCGTTAATTGAATCCGTATGGGCGGAGATTTGATTTCCCTTTTATTTTTTTGTATTTGGTATCCCGGTGTTGTTTTACTTTTGGACATTTCGGCGAGTCAATCACTCAGTCAGCCGTCTGTCAGCCAGGATATGTGTAGAAAAGTAGAAAATGAGTGGCTAGTGACAAGGACAAATGGTCGAAAGGGAGGAGGAGGAGCTCCTCCACTGGACCCAAGTCAAGTCCAATGAATCCCAACCAATTGTATCCGATTGGATTTGGTAATTGCCATTGTTAATGCAAATGTGGGCGCATATGTTACTATAGCTATGCGTTGAAGCGAAATGCGATAAATAATAAACAAAATTGGGAAAAAAATACATAGTAATTACAAGGGCATACTCTAATCAGAAATAAGAGTCTCTTCACTTTCTGGAATTAAGTTATATTCACAGAGTTCTAATGCAGTTTGAACAGAGCATCCAGCTTCTGGCATGCAGTTAATTTATAAAATATATTTCCTAGTTAAGCTCCCAAAGGTTAATCAGCCAGAAAATCAACAGTTGCGCATAAATAATTTCGGAATCGCATTCGCATTTATTTATGCCCGTGTGTGTGTGTGTGTCCTGTGCATTGAACCACAAATGTGCAACAAACAATTTATTAACTCCGTTCGGTTGTCATTTGCAACCATTTGACGCTCCTCCGTCCTTCGTCCGGACGCAACCTAATTAATTTTACACTTCTTCCCTACTGGTCCCAGTGCTCTGGCTTTTTCTTTCGGGAATTTCATAAATATTTAATGCAAAATAATTAACAGACGTGAACACTGTGAACGAGAGCGGGCCAAGGCGATGATTGATTGCCTCCCGCTGCCGTTTGGACAATCATAAAATTTCCGTTAATCAAGTTTTATTAATTAAAGCCAACAAAATGGCCAACCGATGACGTACCTTCCCATGCCAACTGTAAATCAAGCCGGATATCATCTCCGAACTGGCCCAATTCGGAAGGGTTGAGCTCTGTCACCGGGTATTAACAGCATTTCCCAACTTGGCCAGCTTGGCCATAATCCCTTGGATTATGGTATTTGTTCTGACAGCACTTTCACAGTTGCAAAAATTAAATTATTTTCCCTTCACCAGTTTATATAATATAATAATAAAAGCAAGTAACTTGCAGCCGCAAAACCAATCTAATTGAAATTCAACTTTTCAATTGAAATGTCTGTGTTTTGTGCCAGGAATTGTTTTTTGTTGAGATTCATTTATATTTACTTAACCGCGCGCACCGAGATTGGGGGAAATTGTTCATAAATTAGGAAAAGCACTTGTCTAGAGTTATCACAAAAGTAATCGTGGTAATTACTGAATTACTTTAATGGCCCTTAAACACACGCAAAGGTGTGCAGCCATTGCACACACTGAGAGAGTTTTGTGTAAATTTAAATGAAGTATATATCTTATATATCTTTTCAAAAAGGGATTAATTAGTCTCAAATTCTTCTACGACCTAACAATATTTTCTGTGCTCATTTTAGTATATTTGTTCTAAGACTTTCAAAGAGACTTTCAAGAGTTTCCATTTATTATTTCAAGTGTACCTCCCGCCTACAAAATTACAAATTCGATATCTGTGTTAATGTAAAATATGATCAGGCTAACATTTGGATTAAACCTGAACGTAATACCTATTACAATCAGTTCATATCCCTCAACCGGAAACAATGGCCGTTCTGTACTTCTTCCGCGAACCGGAAACGGTCTACGACTGTGCCAGCTTCGTCTGTGGCCTCCAGTTCATGATGGGCTGCAGCGGCTTCAGCGGTCGAGGATCACAGTTCAGGATAAGTCCTTGGCGCAGGATTTACTCCTGGGCGGTTACAGGTCTGACATTACTGGGTCTCTTCGGTTCCCTGAGTGTCCTTTTGGCCGTCGATGATATCCGAGAGCAACTAAGACATGCAGATAAGCTGGTCCTTAGCATCGCTGTCCAGGAATTGGCATTGTCTACATTAGTATTTGTGGCCAGTGTCGCATCCTTGCAATTAGCGGCACGTCGTCACCTGGGAATCTACAAGAGATTGGCCGCCTTGGATCTTAGGTTGATGCGGGACTTTGGTGCTAATCTCAACTATAGGAAAATGTTGAGGAAGAATATTGTGATTTTGGCATTGGTCAGTGGATTATACTTGGTGGCCATCAACAGCGCCGCCTTTCAGGTGGGCAGTGGTCACAGAGTTCTCTTTCTGATCTCAGCATTTTGCTATGCTGTAGTCACGGGTGGACCCCACTTTACGGGTTATGTGCACATGACTCTGGCCGAGTTGCTGGGCATCCGTTTCCGGCTGCTGCAGCAGATATTGAATCCTGGTTACCTAGAGTGGCGCTTCCCCCAAAAGCAACTGAGGGAAGTGCGCATACGGCAGGTGGTGGCCATGGTCCAGGAATTGCTAAACCTTGTCCAGGAGATCAATGCTGTCTACGCTCTCAGCCTTTGGTCGGCCATGGCCCATGACCTGGCCATGAGTACCAGTGAGCTGTACATATTGTTTGGACAGTCTGTGGGAATTGGAGGAGCTGCTGGTCAGCAGGATGAGGAGGATGAGGAGGAGGAGCAGGGCAGCAGCTATCGAATGCTCGGATATGTGGCCCTCTGCATGGTCACTCCACTCTACAAGCTCCTCATTGCGCCTTTTTACTGCGATCGAACCATTCGCGAGGCCCATAGATGCCTCCGTCTTGTGGAGCAACTGGACAACTGGTTTCCCCAAAACCCTTCGCTTCGTCCTTTGGTCGAGTCCCTGATGACCTGGCGAAGGCAGGCCAGGATTCAGTTCACCAGCGGCCTAGATGTGGTTCTCAACAGAAAGGTTATTGCTCTGGTAACCATATTTTAAATAAAAATGGTTATATTTTATTTTTATGGTTAAATATTTTCAGTTCATCTCGATCCTGGTCAACTATTTGCTTATCCTTATTCAGTTTGCCATGACCCAGAAAATGGGTGAGCAAATCGAACAACAGAAAATTGCATTGCAGGATTGGATTGGTTATTAAGAAGAGTGTTAAGGAACATTTAGCGTTGAGAATAAAATTTAGATTAATACAGAATTTAAAATTGTTTTAATAGGAAAATATTCAAAAATAGGCTAATAAACTTCACAAGTCTCCCCATTTTATATTTAAATTTGTTTACTTCTGACCTTTGGATGCCTTAAAACTCCCCTGGACCCGTAGGTATTATTTATCCGGCACCAAATTAATTTACTGCGAGTGGCTCGTTAACATGGAAACTCCATAAATAAGTCAGCTCCTGCTGCCAACTCCCAGTTGCAGGCATCTTGTGCCCAATGTCCACTGTGTGGACTGCACCCAGGAGAGCGTCGACTAATGATTATTACGTTTGTCGTTTTATTTTATTTGAATTTTATGTAAATTTCCACCAGGGGGATGACCCGGCCAGTCGCCAGGCAGGTAGGCAGTTTTATCAATGCAGTCCATGTCCAGGTGAAAGCCTCCAAAGGAGGAAGGTGTGGAATACACTTTCTATTGATTTTTTTTTGTTGTAAGTCAATCAGGAATGTGCCAAGGTGAAAATAAATCAAAAGGAGTTCTCGGTAATGTCAGAGGACTATGGAATGTTTGCTTCTTTATGGGAATCGGAATGCGGTCCGGCTTGCGCTTGTTGGGCAACCATTTATACATTGATTTAATTTCGAAAATTACAGTTGAAAGATTCGCAGGAAGGACGAAACTATTATGGGTATGCCGCGTGTCCCACATGACTGTTATTACTTCAATTTATGGCACACTGACTGAATGGGAGACTTTGTGTATTTATTGGAAGGCGATGGCGATGGCGATGGCAATGGCGGCGGCTGCTTTTATGCTCATCGTTACCATTGTCCTGGATATGACGCGTAATTGAATAATATTTTTTCTCCCCTCACATTCCTTTTGGCTGTATTCAAGTAAATTCGTTTGGCAGGACTGCAATCGTCGTCGTTTATAGATGTACATACACCAATGCTCGGTGCCATATAATTTGCAATAATTACCAATGGCATTACCCACAACTTTTTGCCTTTCAAGAAATGTGTTCGGAGTTATTGCATGTTACTAATTGAAAATTGATTGCACCCACTAGGTTCGAAATATAATTACGAGAATAATATTTGACCCAATAAAACAACCAATAGCAAGGCTATGGAATATTTTGTGTTCAATTTGTCGAGATATAGAGATTTTACTGGGCATTTTCTACGCATTTACTTTGCAGGCAGGCAGCTTTTATTTGAATTCAATAAAGTTTGTTACTAAAATCATTGTCTTTTAAGTGTTTTAAGGTTTTACTTAAAGATGATATATTTTCATTTAAGTCAAAATGGTTAATGAAATATCAATGCTTCATTTAAAGAACCTTCTTAAACCTTGCATGATACTTTGATAATTAATATCTCAAGTCTTTTCTACTATTATGATAAATCCCAGCAACATCTTGCTCTCTATAATGACCGTATAGCTTCAAGGACCTCTGCTCTACCCATTGTCAGAGGGGGCTTGGCAAAGCCTGAAAAAGTGTAGAGTCCCCCCCAGCTCAGACCAAGCTGACAAGCTTTTGTAATGTCCAAGCCAAAAACTCATAATAACGTAACCCGCTTTACTTAACTAACTCATTTAAAAGTTTCACTAATAGCATGTCACACATGCACGGCACCGGCAAAGGCACATGGCGTGTGCTTAGCCCAATTAAAATGTGGTCAGGGCTGAAGCTTTTACAACTCTCGCGATGCCCGCATCAGCTGGAGAGGATGGGGTGGAGAAGGGCTCTGAGGATGGGGATGAGTCTGAGGCAGCATCTGCTGCAGCTTCATGCACAAAAGTCGCAGCAACAATGCTGAAATAGTTGAGTTTTTCAGCCACTCCTCCTCGGCCTTTACATTTTCCATTTTCCATTTTCCATTCTCCGGTTTCCCATTTACCATTTTGGAGCTTAATTAGCAGACTTGGCAGGCGGCAGGCGGTAACGTTTTTGCATTCGCCGGTCTTAACTGTTTTCGCACCTGCATGGGAGAAGACAATGGGGAAACGCAATGTGTTTACACCCAAGGATAATGCGAGCTGGCGCAAATTAGGGTTAAGTTAAGCTGACAAAAAGGATTCATTATAATTATGCGGCCCAGTGACTCTATAAAGAGAATCCTTTATTCGAGACCCACATGCAGAGTAATTTGTCAATAATATGTTTAAATGCCTTTCCCTGGAAAATGCTTAATTGCAAACTATTAAATGTATGTATTGTTTACTCATTAACTATTAAATGTATTCAAAGATATTCTCTAAACTTGAACTAAAACAAAACCATAAATTATTTGCGTTCTATGGCCATATCGTTTAATTACTTTTGCATGTTTGTTCCCACTCCATCTTGAACTCTCACTGTCTGTCTATATATCTGCCTGCTTGTCAAGTCAATCCACATTTATTTATTTGCATAACTTCCACTTAAAGTGTCAGCCAGAAGTTGAGATACATGAATCTTCGCCATGTTTGCTCAGCATTTGACAGTCAAACAGAGAGGACACAGAGGCGGCAATGGGTGGTGGTGGCAAGTCGGCTCTGGGCCAATTCATATGCAAATATAATAGTTTCGTTACTCTTTTGGGGCAAACATTTAAGCATATATACTACGTAAATATGTATTTGCTGGCAAATATTTGAGGCAGTGAGTTAATCAAGGACCAAATGAAATATCACGCATACCACCCGTGAGCACAGCGATATGCATAATTGATGGACAATCAATTAAATCGTTGTCGCTAAAGCTCCCTAACTCTCTGTTTCTCACAAAAATTATATTATTAGCATTATTAGCATTTCTGTGCATTAAAAACTTATTGTCTTAAAAGGAAAATGTCTAGCTTAAACTCCTTATTCAACCAATAACAACTAAGACCATAAAGCACTGATTAAACAGCACATTTTAAGAGAAAGACAAAAATATCCTAAGGTCCTGACATTCGTACTGTCATTATTCCTTAAAAGTATGTTCTTTTACAATTAAACAGAGTTATTACTTTCATTACAATATCCTTCAAGTATCACCTCTATTATTGCTTTAAAGAAACTCAAATATTAACCTATCTAAACTATGTTAAGTACCTATTTACTTAACACCTCGTTGGAAATTCCCTTCAGGACCTTCGCAATGCCTTCAGGGACACTTTGATTCGGTTGCAAATCCACTCAATTAAAGCAATTTCAATGCAATTTCAAACGTCTTTGGGATATGCGTTCGGGTGTATTTTGATTTAAAAATGCATTAAGTGCGAAATGTAGCCTGCTGCAGTTGCATTTGCATTTGCATTTCCATTGTCGCCCACACTCACCGCCCTCGGCTTCAATTCCTAATGAGGCCAGACACAAACATTTGCCCACGTAATAAACATTTTACGACTGCCACCGTAGGAGTGTTTATTTATTCAAATGCATTTAAAATAGCATGAAATGCCATAAGGAGGCGACACTTAACGAGCCCAAGACGAGTCCCACTATATATACATACACACTACACATATATTGTATATATAAATACATATTCACATATATATCCTGATCCCAGCGAGACGAGCACGCAATCAAAGACGACGAGGGCAGCGAGAACTCTTCAGGCTGAAGCATTCGCCATGTCGCAGCGTAAACACTGAAGCCTCCTTTCACTCAGGGCAATGTCAAGAGCACCTGGCCCACTCACACGTGCTAAAAAAGGATGATGATGATGAGGAGGCGGAGGCGGACCAGGTGGGACAGGTGAAGCTGGAGCTGGGTGCATCCATTAATGCATTTACTAGTCTCCTTCGCTGCTCGCTCATTTTGTTTGCACAGTCCAAGCAAACGACTTTACAAGTGGCGCAGCTGCAAGGACATGGCTCAAAATAACACACACACACACATCAACGTCTAATTCAAGTGCAAAGAAACAAGCAAATTACAAGCATTTTGCGCATTCTGCCTAAGCAGCAAAAATGAACAAGAAGAACCAAAAAGGTTAAGGGTTAAGGCCACTTTTGGCCAAGGGCCGAAAACTTTCGGCCACCCAAAGCAAATATTTCCAGCAATTTAACTTGAATTGAATAACGTCTTAAAGGGTCGAACAGGTGTCAAGGCTTTAATGCGTTCACTTGCCCTCGGGGTCATTAAGTATTAGTTTTCCTTAAACTAGAATTTAAGACAATTAAAAGGGAGACGAAAATTACCTATTTTAAATTTGAAAACTCTCCTTCTTAAGGGTTAAAACTTTGAGATGTGCATGCTTTTCTGTTTAGGAATTTTCTAATTTAATGAAAATTCAAGCTATCCCCTAAACAATCCATAGCAAATCTTGAATTTTTCAATTTAAATGCAAATATGAATCACAGCATAGGAAAATATTTAATTCAACTCCTGAAAAGAACACAAAAAAATTTCCAAGAAGGAAAATAAAATTAATAACCTTAAAATAAATAACCTGCATAACAAATAAATTTTTAAAGATTAAAGCACAAGAAATCAAATAAAAGTAGATAGCAAATATATGTATACGCACTATCTGTCTCAGTTTATTTTTTATTCCATATTTTAGTGCGAAAAATGATAAACCCAATCAGCAATTAATTACTCTTTTAGAAATTGCTCAAAACCGAAGCCTTGGTCTAAATTCAAATATCAAATATTTTCATTTACTCGATGGCATCCTTGCAAGCCAAATCCATTGATGGAGCTCACACAGACCGTAAAAATCAGTTAGCTTAGTGGTGGCAAAAGCAAATCGAACCCACTAAGCCAACACCATGAGCTAGGCAAAAGCCCTTTGGGCCAGAAATGGTCAAAAATCAGAGTGCACTGGCCAGTATACGAGTGTATTTACACCCAATGGGACCAGCGGCCAGCTGCAGCCTATCTCCGTCGCATGTGGGCACCAAATCCTGGCATTACCCCCCAAAAAATATTCCCCCATCTATATATGTATGGATGTATGTAAAGCTCGGATATGCCCCGTCGATTGTGAGTGCAGTTTGTCATGCGTGTTTTTCGCACAAAATGCGATCAGAGTCGACAAAGCGACAAGTCAGCGACGCTAATTCGATTGCCAATCGAAGGCCTCCCATTGCATTTGGGCCCCCAGCAGGCGCTGATTTAAAATAGGAAAGCATTCCGCTGGGAAACAGAATTTAGGAATAATTTTAAGCGCCGAATTTCCAGCTACTTGAAGAGCGGTATCTGAGACAAACACATCCGCCGGATGTCTGTGCCGAAGTCTATGAACAAGTCAGGTAGAAGTGAGTAGCAAAGAAATGCACTGCAAAAACACAATTTCAATGTTGTAGTTATTTTATGTGTAGATTTATTGTACTTAATTATAAAATAAATAAAAGCTGCCTCTAAAATATTGTTAAATGTAAATTTTAGATGTTTATTTAATAGCTCGCTCTGTCTCTATCTCTCAGTCCCTCACTCACTCACTCTCTCTCTCTCTTCTGCCACTGTGAATCTCTAGAGACATCCCTTACTCTCTACCTCTCTCTGCCTATTTCTAATGATATCTCTTTCTCTCTAGCTCTCACTTTCTCTGTTCTCTTCACTCGGCGACTATAAATAGAGGCACAGCCTTCGCTCCGACCTCATTCTGTCCGCAGCCTCCTCGCTGTTAACACCTTTAGTGATAGTGATAATGATAGTGATAATGATAGTGATAGTGATAGTGATAATGATAGTGATAATGACAATGATTACCCTTCTTACAGGAAGAAGCTCACTTCGATCATAGCAACCCAAAATGAAGTCACCTAGAATATTTATTCTACAGGCATAAGGCAAAGTTAACAATTTAACTTAATTATAAATTATTAACGAATATTATTTCTAACTGAGACTGACTTTGGCGCCAACTTTTGCTAAATAATTATACATTTCCAGGTTGTTCAAATTTTAGTCAGAAGCTTGAATCTAAATGAAGGAGTCATTTCCGACCCTATAAACCATATATATTCTTGATCAGCATCATCAGCTGAATCGATCTAGCCATGTCTGGTTTTAAAATAAATTTTTTCAAAATTTCATAATTTTATAAGGGGTTCGTCGTTAAAAAATTGTCAAATTTTGACAAAAAAAAAATTGAATTTTTTAAATTTTAAAACTAAGTATACAGATTTATTAGCCTTATAACAACTAGCACAAAACTACTTTCCAAATTGAAATTAATGCATTTTTGGCTTAGTTATGATATATGAAAAACTTTGATTTAACCAAAAAATGACCATAGAAAAATATCAAATTAACATATTTAAAATATTAATTGCCAAATGAGTGATTTCTATTTGCAATCAAAATCTTAATCATTAAATAATAAAACAGTTGAAGATAGCTTGCTTTCTTATAAATTATGATAATCAGATTTCCTTAACCCTTTTGAAGATACTCAACATTTATAAGAATACCAAATACTTTTGCTTAATCCACATTTTATTATTTTAAAATTGACATAATTATCTACCCTTATTTCCCTCTGTGTAAAGCTAGAGAGATAGCGGGAGATGCCAGCGACAGAAGACAAAATCGTTTTGTAATTTGAATTTGATTTTGGCAAACAATTTCGGAATGCGGAAATTGAAAGCGCATGCTGTGCGAGGAAACTTCTCCGCTTACGTAATTACAGGCTGAGAAGAGCTCTTGCTGAAAAGCCAACAATGAGACGGGACTCCTCTCCACCGGTGGCAAACTCTAAAAATACATGTAGCAACAAGCTGCAAAAGCGTTAAGAAAGTTTCGCGGTTACGGCACTTGCCAAATTGACTGACAATGCACCGGCACACAGCCAGATACACAAACTCTGGCACACACATGGCGCAAAGTTCGCATAATGGCTTAGGCGCCATCTTCTCCCTCCCCGTCCTCTCGGCATCCATTTAATTGAAGTGAAATAGCATTTTGTGTCAACGTCTCTAACGAGTGCCGCTCGCTCATTGTAACATCTGGCATACGCTGCGTATGCGCAACATTGAGCTAGCCGGGAAAGTGAAAATGTTGTCTTGTGTTGCACCGCGACCAACATGCAATTTGCAGCAAAAGCCCCGGCAAACACTCCGTGTCCTCTCCGAAAAGGGGATCCGCCAGCGGGGCAAGTGCCTGGGCTTGCGTGTGTGGTTTAAGTCAACTTTAATTGAATCGAGCCAAGATGCCGCCAGCTGGGCCAAATGCGTGCAGTTCTTGCAAAACAAATGAAATGACACCCCCAAAGCCAAAGAGTTCAACTAATGAAATTCGGATTATAGATGAACTGAGGGAAGGTGTAGTCCATTTGGTTGTTATTTTATTTAAAGGGGACTGGCATGTAGGAAAAATAATCTCCAGCGAATGTAAGTGAATATTAATGAAGTTATAATGATTAGATTTGTATTCTATTTGTATTAACCCAAGAAATATGATATATACTTTAGGAATACATATTATTTTGATTATATAAATGGGAAATCATTTAACTATAATTACTTTTTGTTGCTGCAATTAACATGGCTTTCCTCTTAACAATAAAGGAAGCTAACTTCTGCACGCCGTAGTTTGTATATCGTTGCTTTAATTAGTAAAATATAAATTATATATATTTATATTTTAAAACAATATAGTAATGCCCGCTGTTTACAATTTTAAATTCACCATTTTGCATTTTCCTCTATTGTTAACGATCGTTTGTATGGCAGCAATATGATATAGTAATCCGATTTTCATAAAATTGTACACCAAACTCTAGATTAATATATAAAGGGTATATATTAAATTTGATGAAAATCTGTTGAAAACTGGAAAAGTTATAATTATTTATCCGAAAAATATCCGATCGTTCCTATGGCAGCTATATATAAATATATGTATATAGTCCACCGATTCGCCATGCTCCGACTTGTATACTAGTTAAATTATATAGAAGAATAACTCCATAGTTTCATTGAAATAGCTTAAATTTGTTCCAAAACAAATCTTGAACATGTATGCATATAATTCCCAATTGGTTCAAACATCCCCGGAACGAAGTGACTGCTGCCGGCCAAGTCTCAGAAATGTGTTGTGTTACAAAAGTTGCAAGTCATTGTTTATAAGTGTTCAAAGTTAGTAACTGATCATACTTACTTGCTGGTCATAGATACTTATTGATCGTACTGGTCATAGATACTTAGTTAATTAATGGTCATAGATATTTACTGACTATAGTTACTTAATGCTCATAGATTCTTAGTGTTCAAAGTTAATTACTGGTAATAGATAGTTAAAAAAGAACAAAAACAAAAGGTTCAGTATGTTATATTTTTGATCAATTTTACGGATTTATCACATTTTTGTTACTAACTCAAATTCTCATTATTCCAAAATAAACAATGAGACCTTTCCTACGCTACTCAAAAAACCAAATTTTGTTTGCCTCTCTTTTACTCTCTCTCAAAAATAATACTTTCCTCGTATTCACTATCTCTCAAAAAAGTGCCCTCCTCTGCGCTTCTCAACCAGTGTACTTAAGCACCGTAGCAAACACAATTATTTTTGTTCTTCTTCTTGAAATTATAAGTTTCTAATTTGAGTTTAAATCCAACCTTTGGCTATTATAAAATCTGTGTTAAATCCCAAGGCCAACTCCGTGGCCTTGTTTCTTGTACTCCACCAAGCCTGCAGAGAGAGTGTAAGTAACAAATCATTTAACTCCTTTGGGGTTACTTGATGATCTTGAGATTTAAGAGGCTGTTTATGTGGGAATATTTAAGGGGAAGTTTGCTTTAGACGAATCAAAAAATTAAAGATGAATTGTAAACAGAGAACGATCTTTTGTATGGCAGCTTTATGATATAGAAGTCCGATTTTCATAAAACTTTGCACAAAATTCTAGATTAATTATATTTTAAACTTGATGAAAATCTGTTACAAACTGGTAAAGTTTTCAAAGTTAGTAACTGATCATACATACTTACTGGTCATAGATACTAACTGGTCATAGTTACTTACTGGTCATAGATACTTACTGGTCATAGTTACTTACTGCTCATAGTTACTTACGGCTCATAGTTAATTCTGATACCCTGAAAGTGTATAAAAATACCATAGCAAAACAATGTATATAAATTGATTTAAAAACTGTAAAGTACCGAAAACAAAATCAATTTTCGTTTGTGCTTAACGACCCTTTTCGGCAACCAAAAGTGAATCAGGCAGGATATCGGAGCTGAGATTCGGCGAAGGACGAGTGCAGCCACCATATCAAGGGTGTTGAGGGCTGAGCTGCAAGTGGGTCATATATCTGGCCAGCTGTCCTTGAGCCATTTTGTGCGCGCAATATCCTTCCGGGACCCCCCTTCAGGAACCCCTACTTCACCAAATGCCGTCACATTTGGTCAAGCTTTGCATTTGACTTATGCTTTTTACGCCTTTCATTTTAATTCGTTTAAGCCCGCAAAATGCGTGCCGCACCCCGAGGAAATATGTAAGGGTGCCACGCCCCCTTGAAGTGGCACATGTCCGAGTTGCAGCAGCAGGAGCAGCAGCAGAAGCAGCAACAGCAGCTCTGCTCCATTAAGCTAAGTGCCGTGCGAAGAAGAAGGATCCTGTGCTCACTGCAGGATATGCAATGCATTTGTCACTGCGGAATGCATTTTAGCAAATGCTGGCCACGCTTTCAAAATTACATAACACAAATACCAGGAGATGGAGCTGCAGCTCCGGACATTGCCTCACAAAAGGCTGCAACTCCTGCCAAAGTCACTGATGGTGCTACAGTTTCGGCCGGGGTACACCGAGGAAAAATATCACTATAATAACAGTAACTCTTATTTTTCTAAAACATTCTGGAAATATTTTCTATAGTCTTTTGAAGTTATAAGGAGAAAGATTTTACCCTTGGATGATGCCATATTCTTACACTCTACAACTACATTTTATAAATATTTTTCAACATCATTTATTATTTTCTCTGTGTGATGTTGCTTCGCCTTTGTATGTTGCTGTGGCGGCAGCAGCAGCAGCTGAAATTAATATTTGCACTCAAAATGCAATTTTCCAGGCATTTCCTCTCCTTTTCGGTGGTCCTGCAAGAGCCGGTTGGGTGTTGTCACTTGTTAGAGCTGCTGTTGCCTCACGTACATGCCAGCCACTTCCGCTTCCCGCCCACTCCAAATCGTTGGGAAAACCCCCCCCCCACACTTTCATTTTGCATTTTCCGTTTAGCAGCGTGAGAAATGCAACGTCGCGTAAATGAATTTGCCATTTCTCATGGCCGCAACTGAAACTGGAGACGAAACTGGCACGGAGTTGGCCAGATTCCGGGCTCAGTGGCGTGACATGACCATTTGTCAAAGCCAGGCTCAGGCTCAACCAGCAGGCAACACATATGCACACACATACGGGCATTAATAGTTAATTAAACAACTGATGATGCTGTTGGTGTTGCTGCTGCTGCTGCTGCTGCTGCTGCTGCTGCAACATCCCAGGCACCTGCAACAATAATTGCATTATTCATGAGTTGTCGCATGTGTGTCGGCTGCTATTTCGAGCAACTCAATTTCATAATAAGTGAGTTTGTAATGCCATAAACAACAGCCGCCAAGTTCAAGAACTCAATTAAGCCGGCGAATCCAAGGAGTCGCAAAGAAGCCGAGAGAATCCCCATGAGAATCGCGCGCTCTGTGCCATCGTTAATCTTACATGCAAATTCATATTAAAACTATGCCCTTGCCCTGTCTTTTTCCCAACTGCCGCAGCAAAAAAGTTGTTAATTTTGTATGCCAACTGTAAGAGTACTTTGAGTCCCAACTACTCCGACCCCTCCACTCTGTGCCACTGCATTGCGCACTGCTTCTCATTGCAATAACATTTTGTTTATTTGAACTTTCCTGGCGGTGTGCAAGAGGATTTCAGCAGAGTACTTCTCTACCCTTACCACATATATCCACATCCATTCCGACAGAGATGAGTACGAAATGATAATAACAAGTGAATTGAATTAGAGAAATGTGGCTGAATATATATGCACGCAAATTTAATGGCAGGAATTCGGTTGGGAATACTTTTATTTGGTTTGAGTGTCCTGAATGGATTTTTATTTAAGCTGAGGTTTCATTTACCAAATAACTCTTTTGGATACAATTTTAGCAATTCAATTACATAAGTTTAATTTGCTTTAAACACCAAGGAATCTAAACCATGTGAAAAATACTATGAATACTGATTAGGAACTTAAATAACTGCGTTTATAACCATTTAACTACCTGAACTTATCATCTGAACTTATCATCTTTTGCTACAAGAACTCTATTTTCTTGATATTATATTTATCTTATATACATTTTTCAAAACTTAATTCAATCAACTCATTTTCTTTCTCGATTTCGGGGCTGCACCGTTGAGAATGGAAATGCAAATGCAAATGTCAATGCTGTGTGTTGGATTTTTCTTTTTTGCAGAGCGACAGAGAAAGTTTGTCTCGCCGCCAGCCACCGAAAATAAACAAGTAAACATGTATGAAAAATGCTAATGAGCCTCTACGTAATTAAAATCACACACCCACATTTGCTCATATTTGTACTCACTTTAGTAACTCACATTTGCACTCGCACACACAGGTGTGTGCTAACGCTGGATTTCCCCTCCCCACCCGCAAAAAGGTGATGCAATTTCAACTAATTAGAATTTTATTAACTAGAAAACGGACAGATTGCCAGTTGGCAAGTTTTCCAAATGCGGGAGGACTCGAAGCGACTCGACAGCCAAGCAAATAGTCGCCTGAATGCTAAACACTCGGAAACCATGTCAGATCCAATCTGCATAACAAATGTAGAATCCAAATTCGAATCTAAAGCCCCGAAACAAACGCTTTCAAGGCCAAAGCCAGAGAAACAAACAAAAAAATGTATATATGCACAAATATCGAAAAGTTGCATAGGCATAATTTGACACTAATCCCGAAAAGCAGAGGAAAACAATAAGTCGGGTTCTCTACGATTCGGGGTTTTTGGTCTTGCCAATCATTTGACAAGTAGTGAATGAGTTTAATATTTGACTGCAAAAATATTTAGCAAATGTGCAATATGAATTATTGTTTAGCTAAATGTTTTATTAGTTTCAATAATACGGCAGACATTATCATTATAAAAACGAACACAGGAAAGCTTAAGTTAAGTAAAATTCAAGAATTTTGGGATTAGTTATGAGTTGTTTACAAAAATATTTATAAATATCGAATATTTGAAGCCTAGTTATGATCGCTTTTCGATTCGATCTTTTAATTGAATTGCTAAACTTGGAACTGCAACTACTTATATTTATTTATTTTAAAACTATTTTATTTAAATACATACATGGCGTATACTTAATTTAAGAGTTTTCAAATTAAGTATACGACATGTATGCTAGATCTATATATCTTATCTATGTAAACGTACACAGGAAAGTTCAGGATTTTTTGGGTTTAATTTTTATTTAAATAATCTCATATTAAAAAATTCATTCAAAGAATGAAAATACTTTAAGCTTTTTTATAATAGATTTGAGATTCGATCTTATAATTCAATTGCAAGCTTCAGCCTCCCCAAGTTAGTTTCCTTTCTTGTTTAGATTTTCATTAAAGCGACCAAAAATTTGCTGACATATATTGTTTTCAGTTTTTCATAGATTTTTTTTTCACAAGAAACTTAAAAAACTTTATTTTTTAAGATTACGCTCCACAAAACATGAAATAAACTAAATTAAATAGATGTATTGCCTCTGGCTACTTATAGACATCAGTCCACCTCGATTTCTAAGAGTCTCTGAGTCATTTTAAAATAATTTAATAACTACATAATATTATACATATTTTACATATATATCTTTTAAGTCACACACTACTTTTAATAAACTAGTGAAAACAAAAAACTACCAAAGCTTCGATGGCAAGTTTAAGACGCGACCAAAGCCATTCATATGCAGCTTGTGGGGCTTGTAGAAAGTTTTGGGAAAACTGATAAACCAGATTACTGTAGCGCATCCTGGCACAGTTTCAGTTTCCAGGACCACACACACTCACTGGCAGAAAGACAGTCAGCGATAGGATATTATAAACAAACTGTGCTATGCTCCCTCGTTCTTGTCTTTTCCATATTGTAGGCAATTTTATAGAGTGTGCAAGAGTAAAAATAATATACAAAAAAAACGAGAAAAATGTAAAACAACAAGTAAGCATAAAAAAGCGGAAAAGGGCAGGGGTAAGGGCGGGAAGCCGCAGTAGCAAAGGCAGCAAATTCGAATGAAAAACTTTCTAATGAGTCGGCATTACAATTTCAAATTTGTTGCGCAAATTATTATAAAAGTTTTTGTGTGCTGTGTGTGTGTGTGAGCTGAACAACATACTCAAACTTATATACGATCCTGGGATTGCCATACAAATGCCACAATAATTTCTACCACCACCCACCCACCGGTGGGAGGAGGCAAGGATGAAGTGGCAAAGTCCCGGAGTCAATTGCAGGAGGAGTAGCCTAGTTTTTTGTTATTTGACTGTTGCTACCTTTAGCCGGCTCAAATCCAGTCACTCAGCTTGGCATTTAATTATTAAATTATGTTTTCTGTGGAAATCGAGCGAAACTTTTGTGTAGGTGGTAGATTGCAGCACTTTCAAATTGAATGTTTCTGACTGTTTTTCTGAAATTTAAATTCCATTCCATTGTTCCACCCACCTGCACGTTGAAATTGTTTTAGTGGCATAAATAAAATGTAAAAAACGTGTAAATGTTGCCCAGGTCAGGCTGGCCAACAATTCGCACCTAATTTAGTTTATTATTTCATGATTTCATTTATTTTTCGCCTGCGGTCGCTCGAAAATTGTTGGCCAAAGTGGATTAGAGTCGGTTTGGGGCCGTAAAAGAAATTTAAACTTTTCCGCCCAGCTTTTTTATTATGCGTTAAAAAAAAATGAGAAAGAGAAAGAATTGTTGCATGCTGTTTTGAATATTTAAATCATTTTATTTGCCACGCCACTTAGCGAGAACAGCAGCATCCAGGATACAGAATTCAAGCTGGCAAAAAGCGCCTGCACTTCTTCCTGCTCTCGTGGCCAAATCAATTATTTAGGGAAAATGTCAGCCAAATCTGTGCCGAGTTTGCTTGTGTCGCGTTATGAATTTAGATTAAACAATTTGGCCATCAGGCCTTGCTCTATGCAAAATGAATGCACAACTCGATTTCACTTTGTTTTCGTTTCGCTTTGTTAAACTTTTGTTTATTTGTTGGGCATTTTTCAATTCTTAAAAAGTAAACCACAAAATTATTGGGAGGTGTTGAGCCTTTGTATGACATATATCCCTGAGTTGTGGTATAATTATTTAATTAAACATCAATTAATTGTTAAGGCTAACAATTATTGGAAATAATTAATTGCCGATGTGATATCTATGTTTGATTAAAATATGAGTGCTTTATTTTTTGTCCTGACGCTTAATAATATATACATATTCCTTGGTATATTTTTATTTGTCAACCATTTTATATTAATTAGCAATAAGTAATCAGCAACACTATTAAATAGATTCAGGCTGATAAGCTTAAACTATACTGAATTTAAATATTTTATCTATTTGTTAACTTTATACTTATCTCTAGTATAAATTTACAATTTCATAGCTTCCATTAGGAGTAAGAACTTAATCGATTTCCGATTTGCTTGAGCAGAAAGCAAACGTTCCCATTTTGTGACACCGAGCAAGTGGCTTTTGAGACAATTATGTTCTGATTACACACGTTTTAGCTGCCATCGGACACCATTCCGATTCCGGATTGAATGCCCCCTTACCTCACCTCACCTCACCTCACCTCCTGGCAGGACAATAGAACGTGGTCCTGCACCTTTTGTTAATTGCAGTTGCTGGCGTCTTCTGGTCAATGAGCCGGCGGAAGCTCGAATGGCACTTGCTGTGCATTCGACATTAGTTCGTTAGCACCGGCAAATGGTCAACAGCAAAGACCCTCGAGGACCCCTAGGAGCGGCGACCTCTTGGCCAGAAGTCAGCACAGCCAGCAAAAATGTCAACTTGAGGCAAAGAAAGGACTAACAGACAAAGGCTAAATACAAGTACATATATATACATATATTTGTATGGAAGGATATATGCCAGGTGGGATGTGGGGCCAAAGGGTGAAGTATAACAAAAGAGCTGAAAATTAAAAAGAGACAAGCAATTAAAATGGCTTACAACCGGGCGGACAAGGGGTAAATCGTGGGCGGGTACGGGCAGGAGGCAGGAGGCAGGAGGCAGGAGCGGTAACAGCTGTAACTGTAATTGTTGTTGCCCCTGCAGGATAATTGCCGACAGGATGCAACGCACGCGACTACTTCCGCTTGGCAGGCGCTCCATCCTCGGTAGCCATTCCGGTCTCCTGGCCCGGTTAACCCATTCACGCCCAAAGCCAAGTGCAAATTATTCAGGCCCTAGGATGTGTGGAATAGGATAGTGAACAAACTGATCAATAACTTTGCCACAAAGAAAAGTTAAATTTCTGTATTGTGCTAACTCCACTAAACTTTATTTTTGTATTTATGCAAAACATTTTGTAGCTGTAGTCTTAATATACCTAAAATGTATAGTTTTAATCCTGTTTTAGAATAAGAGCAACGTATTTTCATTTATTTATTTATTCAGCCATCAATTTCAATAGCCAAAAAAAAATATTATTAAATAGTATCATATTTTCCCCAGCAAATATAAAATTGATATTAATTTCGATTGATTATTTGTCATATTAAATTAAATACTCTTATGTGTATTTATTAATATACAAAACTTTAAATCATTGTTATTATCCATATTTCCTACGATTTTAAATACGAAATTTGTTGTAAAATTCCATGCGGGGCAACCAAGGGTTAAATGGCAGAGATAAAAAGGGTTTCCCGGCAACTCATAACGGTGGCACATTTTACGAAATAAATGGCGAGCCGAGTGCAACAGAAATTAATGGCAGTGCAAACAACAAAAGCCCCTGCTTGCCACTCCTCTTGCTCCGACCAAAGGCTCCGGCTCCGGCTCTGGCTCTGGCTCCGGCTCTGGCTCCGGCTCAGACAGAGCTCAGTCCCGGACTACCCGCTGCACTATGGACCCGTACCCGTACCCGTACCCGTACCCGTACCCCGACCCGGACCCGGACCTGGACCCGAACCCACCTTCCTGCACCCCGAAATGCTCTGTGTCTCTGCCTTCGCTGATGCGTAAGTTGTCAGTTGTTGAATGGCCCAGCCCAGTTGTGGGCTGCCTGATCCTCTGCTGCCTCCCTCCCTACCCTGCCCCATTGTCCTTGCTGCTCCTGTGAAACATCTGCGGCTGATTCTGGCTCTGGCGTTGCTTTTACCACTGACCAGGACTTTGCATAATGCGCATACGCTGCGAAAGCCGTCGGCAGCTTTACGCCACTGAGTGTTACTTCCGGCTTTAAGGAGCTACGGCCAACTGCTCTGGCTAGGACAATTACAACAATTGGTTGTAACAACGCGAATAACACCATAGTCACCTGAAAAAATAGCAACTGAGATTGGTTAAGAGTTTTGGAGCTACGACCGGGGATTACTTATTACATTATGCAGCAGTTTTTTTCACTTTTTAAGTTCAGAAACATTTATGAAAAAATTAATAATATCATTGAATTGTAGGTTTTTACTAGCATATATAAATAAATTGGACATTTGATTTATAAATAAATATAAACAAGAAAGCTATCGAGTTGCCGAAGAATGTATACCCTTGCAGATAGACATAGGATCAAGGACTCGAACGTACAATCGATCTTACAATTAGTCATTAATATATTGTTTCTTTGGAAATCTTTTTTTGTGTTGACTTGTATAGAATAGCAGCACAATGGGCTTTAATTTATAATTGTTAATTTAAATATATATATATATATATCGAATATACAAAAAAAAAAAATTAATTAAAATAAGCGAACTCTAGATATATTATATGGACATTTCTATATGCTAATTTTTTTGATAAATCAATGTTTTTCAATTATCATAACTAAGCCAAAAATGAATTAATTTCAATTAGGCAAGCATTTTTTTGCTAGTTTCTATAGGGCTAATTTGTATACTGAGTTTTAAAATTTTAAAAATTACATCTTTTATCAAAATTTAAAATTTTAACGATGTAACCCCTAATAAAATGTTGAAAAAATTATCAAAATTTATTTTTCTACTAGACAGAGCTATATTTATTCAACTGTTGATGCTGATCAATAATATATATGATTTATAGGGTCGAAAATGACTCCTTCACTTGGTTTCAAGCTTCTGACTAATATTATAATACCTTGAAAAAGAGTATAAAAACCATAACTCAACGATTGTGTTAACAGAATCTATATTAATTTATAATTTTAATTCGCATTTCTATGATTTTTGTGATCAAAAGATTCATACAACTAACCAAACTCCATGTGAACCCATCAAACCTACCTCAAACCGAGGATACCCTCGATCTCACTTAAGAAACGAGGGGAGAAAATGGGATTGCGGATTGGAGCCCATAATGAAATACATGGCATATGCGGAGACCCGGAGCAGCCGAACAATGTGTGAATGCAACTCCACAGCCGGTCGTGGCTCCGGCATCCTGTGCAGCTCATTCGTCCGTCCGTCCGTCCGTTCGTCCATCCGGCAGTTCCCCGGCTCTCCGTTTCTCCGTCTCTCCGTCTCCCCGGGACGATGGCAATCATAATAATGGCACACAATTTAACAGCATTGCATATCGGAAGGAAATCTCGGTGGCCGCAATCTGTGCCTCTCGTCTTCGGGCAACTGCGACTTGGGCAACCGGACTCATTGCATTTGCCTACTTATGTATGTACTCTGGCCGGAGGCGGATGAAGGGCCCGGGCTCGGGCACCGGCACTGCAGCCCGGTTAAATGGGTCACTTTGACCGCTGCACAAATGACAATTGCCGGTCAGCAAATCCTGGGGAATTGCTGCAGTTGTTGGCCCGGCTTAAATGCATATGCATTAACCAAATAAATTATGCATTTTTCGCACATAAAATTCTGTCGCAGTCGGGTTTCCCACGAAACTGCCATGGGACATGGCCGGAGAAGCAACGGAGTCATCATGACATGGCTCCCCCAAGATTGCCTACTTCCGTCGGCAACGTGGTTATTAAAGTGTCACCTGGAAACCAGGCAGCCTGGGCGGACTTGCATCTAATGAACAAACCGGGTGACAGGCAAAAAATCTCAATATTTCAACCTCCTGCAAAAGGTACCATGTTTTATTACCAAAAAAGACGAAAAAGATGAAGCTAAAACACAGGTCGTTTGAGTTCATTTTTAAAATAGAATTTTACATAAAAAGTGTTGTTTAAAAGTTCTAAATTATATCTATAGCAACGCGTTTAATTCTTTAAAAAATGAAACAGTAAAAATGTCTCTCAAACACTCTTACCTAGACATTAATACCCGCCTGACACTGAATCACCTGAAGCCTGGTCATTTGAACAGTGGAACGGAAGGGTATGGCAACAGCTCGGTCATGGCCAGGCGGAGTCACGGCTACCTCAAAGTCCCTGCCCGGCTTCGCCTATTTCTTCCGACAACGTGTCCGCGACGTGGTCCGCTTTGATTGCAGTCACCAATTAGCGTAATATTCGCAATATGCTTTGTCTGTGAATTCATTTTTATTATTTTTCCTTCGCCCTTTGAGGCAGCAGGAGCAGCAGAAGCAGCAGTAAGCCTGAGAGGCATCTCCTATACCAATTCCAATTCCCATCCTGCGCATATTGACCGGCAGTGTCATGGCAAAAAGTTTCCAGCGGCAGATGGTTTTAATTGCTCCTCGGGATGTTTTTTGCCAAGTCTTTGAAAATTAGTTTAAAGCATTTGAGAGCGAGGCCAAGCAACTAATTGATATTGCTAAATATTTATGGCTGGGGGTTGGAGAAGTGGGGCTGGCAGTGCAATTTAACAAATGGAAAATCCCGGAAATGCAAATTGGAGCAGAAGCAGCGACAGCAGAAAGCGGCAACAAAGTGCTCACTGAAACCGGAGAGTTGCAAAGAAATTAGCAGATTCAAATGTGTGTCATGCACTCAACTTAACAGCGCCAGGTGAGTGCCCTTTCCCGGCCCAAACATTCTCTGGCTGGTGCTGATAAATCCACTCGCACGTCATGCTCATCCAAGATGGCCGGCGTAACGATCCGGTCCGCCATGACAGCGCTGTGCACACGGTGTTCTTTGGCCAAGTGTCCGGTCCGTCGAACTGCGATATCGTTCCGGCAGAATGTAAACAATGGGCGTTGAAACCAGAGGGCCTTATCAGTAAACAAACGGGGGAAAATAGATAGGAGGTTAAGCAATCGATACCCAGGTAGAATCACGCCGCAGCAAGCACCGGGCGATTAACAGATTTGAAGGGCTTTAATGCTATGCACACAGTCCATTAGGCAACTTATTGTTAGACTTAACCCTAGACATTCCTTATAAATCCCTATATACACACAAAAATCGAGAGTGAGGTACAGCTACTCCTCATCTTTGATGCAATTCTCGACCAGTTCCCGCAGATTGGGATTCTCCATGGCCGCAGCTATGCGTTCCTTGTCATTAATTTGCTTGTTGACTGTTTGGATAGAACAATAAATGAATAAATGTATATCTTTTAGTGGAGGATTTAGGCTCACTTTCTTCCTCCGTTTGATGGGCTCCCTTCTTGATGTATATATCCAGTTTGATGTTGTGCGGCAGACCACGTTCTACTTTCACGCGTATGCAGAGTCCAATTAAAGTGGCCAGGGAGCAATGGGGCACTGTGGGGTTGAATTCGATGCGCACCTGTGTTAATTACATGGATAGTCATTAAATTGTGCTTTAGGTACTTCTTATGAGCAAAAGAATGTTATAAACTTTAAATCGTAGTGTAACAGCGATTATTAAAGGAATTTTTTCTACGGTAAAATTGTGAATTATTGTGAAAATAATCACGAGGATTATCACTTATCAGTTTAACGAAATTAATAACCTACCACAGAGACATTCGAGCGCGTGGGGGGCATCACGAAGATGCCCTCCTCGTAAATTACATTCAGATCCTCCAGCGTGCACGGCTTCTCCGGATCGCGAATCCCTCGCAACAGATCTATGGACGACACAAGAAAGTTAAGGTTACATAATTTTTGGTCAGGTGTAAAGTCTTCAAACCGTATATGGTCTCCTGCAGGTCTGTGGCATTCCTGTAGCCCAGCTCGTGGAGCAGCGCATCCTCTCCGAAGGCAATGGCCTCATCATCCATCGACATCTGGCTCGTTTTGCGCACTAACTCGTCGGCAGAGTTCCCGCGTCCGCCGCTGCTGCTGATACTGCCGCTGCTGTTGCTGCCGCTGGCACTGATGCCGCTACCGCTGCCACTTGTACCGCCGCACGATGACGACGTCACGGCTGTGCTCGCACTGACGCTGCCGCTGTCCGATTCGGAGAGCTTACGCTTGATGTAGGACAGCATGTTTGGCACCTTGGGACCGCTTATCTCTCACGGTTTTATCTTTTTCTGTGTCTGCACGGGTGTATGCGGGTGTGCGATGGTGTGCAATCAATGGAGCATAATTCCTTAGGTTGGTTTTAGTTTATGATACTATATTTTGCTTGTTTAAGCACTTAATTTCACTATAATTTCATTAAAGGTCTTTGATTTGTGAAAATGATGCGCATCAGCTGGTTTTTGTTTGTGTGCAACTACTCTGACAGCTGGACTTCTGCGCGCGACAGTCTGGCAAGGCCACGTGAAGGTGGCAGCACCGTTTGCCAACACTGGCTGTTATCAGTTCTGCAGTGCGCTTCCAGCTTAGTTTTTGTTGTTGCGGCTAAAGTTTCACCGGCTATTTTCAGCCGTAATTATTTGCAGAAATTAATTAGAATTTGGCATAAGCCATCGTTGGTTTCAAGGGTTATTCCATCGACCCACATCCACAGCCACATTAAATTTTATACACTCTTTATAAAATCGCAAAGTGGTCATAGAGCTTTTTGCCAAAATCTACAGGTGCAGCTCATATCGTACCCAAGTTAACTTTTATCATCAAGCAGGCCGTGGGCTTCGAGCAAACTTCAGCCGACTTGTCAAGCCGGGAGCTGCCTTCTGAAATAATTCATTCCGTTTTAGTTAGTCCTACGATTTGTTTCTTATTTGTGAAAGCTCGTCGAACGGAAGCAAATCTCGCTTTACCCTTTTGAAAAATAAAGGAAAAAGTTCGTAAAAAGCGAAAGAGCCCATCGAAATTAACACGAAAAGGAATTTAATAAAAGTGAGTGTGAAATAAAATCAGTGATTGCGGTGAGTACGTTCTGTGTGTGTGTGTGCGTGTGGAAGTGGAGCAGGGCCGAAGGAAGATGGCGTTCCTGGAAGGGAACCGCTGCTCTCCCTGTGGCTTCAACCGACTCCAAGAAGTCAGTGGCCGGCACTTCGTGAACGAATCTCAAAGCGGATCGCGGTCTTTTGGAGAAAATATTTTTTCCTCCATCTTTGTGAAAAGAAATTAAACGTCAAACGTCATTATTTTTTTTTTTCTTCCTTCATTTCATTTTCTCATCACCTCGATTTGAACAGTTCGTATAGGAGAAAAATGGTTGCCGATAACAGCGATGCTACTGGAGTTACCATTGCCCCCGCCGACCAGTCTTCGGTGGTCTTGGTCGAGAAGGATGAACTGCCAGTAGGCGACTACCTCCTGGTGGCTATCGACATAGACACCACTGGACGTCGTTTAATTGACGAGGTAAGATCCCCTCGTCCGCGACTTGGAAGGAGTCGGACCTAACCCCACTTTTGCTATGCCCACAGATCGTCCAGCTGGCTGCCTATACACCTTCCGACCACTTCGAACAGTACATCATGCCCTATATGAATCTAAATCCAGCTGCGCGCCAGCGCCATCAAGTTCGTGTTATTTCGATTGGCTTTTATCGTATGCTTAAGTCGATGCAGACTTTTAAGGTAAGTTATTCGGGATTTTTTTCATATTGGGAATTTAGAAATATGAAGGTGTCAATCCCCTCTAATATAGTAAGAAGAAGATGCCTCTGCATCTTATTTCCTTAGAAAATTGGATCTAATTTGATGCCATGCATTTTTAGAAAATCTTTTTTAGGCTTATTTTTAATTTTACAAAAATCTGACAGCTGTCAATTAGAGAAATTGCCTAAAATCGCTTATTTCTTAAAAATACATATGTATCAGCTTAAAATTAACTTTATAAAAGGTTCAGGAAACTAAAATATAATATAATAGCAATAATAATAATAAAAGAAAATGAGAACATGTAATTTTTTCGTATGACATTTAATCGATTTATATACAAAATAAATATTCCTTGAATTTGTATACATTTTCTCATTCCTAGATCATCAAATCAAAGTCAGAGATCGCCGCTTTGAAGGACTTCCTCAATTGGCTAGAGCAGCTGATGGCGAAGGAGGGCTCCCGCTCGGAAGGGATTGTGCTGATCTACCACGAGGAGCGCAAGTTCATTCCGTACATGATTTTGGAGTCCCTTAAGAAGTACGGCTTGCTTGACCGATTCACCAAGACCGTCAAGGCCTTCGCCAACAGCCTTAACCTGGCCAAGGCCTCCATTGGCGATACTAACATCAAAAACTATAGTCTGCGCAAGCTCTCGAAGCTCTTGTCCAAGTCCAAGGAGGACTCGTCAGGCAGCTCGGTCTCTCCATCCGGTTCCGGCTCCGGATCGGTATCAACATCCACGGAGGCCATCGACAGCACCGCTGCCGATAACAATAGCAGCAGCAGCAGCAACTTTGAGAAACGCTCCGTCAAGAGTGGCGTTAAGTACGAGCGTGAACAGTTCGAAGGAAATGCTAGCGTGCGTGCCAAGATGGCTTTCAATGTTGCCCTCCAGTTGAGCAATGCAGAGCGCAAGTCTGAGCCAGAGTCCTCGGAGGCTCTGGAGAACCTTTTAAACGCTCTGAAGCCATTTGCTAAGCTAGTTGGATCCGATGTCCAGGAACTGGACACCCAGAACGAGAACCTGGAGCGCCAGAACTCCTTCCGTCCGGTCTTTCTCAACTATTTTAAGACCACTTTGTACCACCGTGTACGCGCTGTCAAGTTCCGCATCGTGTTGGCGGAGAACGGGTTTGATCTCAACTCCTTGAACGCCATCTGGACGGATAAGGGCACCGAGGGTCTCGACATGGCCCTGCAGTCGATCGAAACACTGAAGACCGAAGACAAGTCAGAGCTTATAGAGCTATTGGACAGCTTCTTCGATCCCAATAAGACCACAATCAAACCGGTGGTTAAGTCGAACAACAATAACAACAATCGTCGCCGCAATCGCCGCAACGTAAACCAGCCCGGGCATAAGAACGGGATGATCAGCTCTCGTTCTACCAGCACCGAGTTCGGAGCCGGAGGGGACAAGTCGCAGAGCGTGTCCTCGCTGCCGGACTCCACCACCAAGTCGTCATCGCCCAACAAGACTGCGGCGGGGCGTCCACAGCGCAAGCGCAACACCCGCCATAGTGTCGGCAGTGTCAACGAGTCGAAGGTGTTGGATGCTGATGCAACCCCCATCAAGGCGGATCTCAACAATACGGCCCCAGCTGCCATACAGCCGCCATCGCCCGCCCCGGTGCCCATTGTGGCTTCAAACTAAACACCTTTTGGTGGCTCTGTAAAGTAAATACCCCAGTTAATCCTTTGCCAGTTGCTCTGTAGATCAAGTAGTTGCCGAGGGTGTAATCACTCGGGTAGATTGTTAATTATTTTTACGACTTACGCTATGCTTGTATAATTGAATTGTTTACATCAAATCGAAATGAAAATTCGATTGCAAATCTATAGCTTTTTCCAGCTATTAACAAAACTTATACACCACATTATCCAATTTACTGAGTTCGACAAGACTGAAATCGAGCAACATGAAAGCTGAAATTATACATAACTTTTACACATTTGTACACTTTTATTATAAATCAAAGTTTTATAGAAATACCTTTACCGCTTTTTGAATTCAGTAAAAAGTAGTCGATTGGCTTTTGCTAAAATTCTAATTTGTAATTTAACATTTCAGTAGAACTTTCGGGATGATAGAACACACGTATAACACCAATTAAAAAATGAACGGGAGAAGAAGAAAAGACTACAAGCGAACTTTTTCCTTATTGAAGAACTGCCACAGATCAGAAACAACCTCAAAATTATTGTGTAAGCACAAAATTTCAGTGTACTAACTATTACCACAAGTACGAAAGCCTGCACAAGCCACACTCACGAACATGTCGGTGAATGGATGCAGAATGGGTGAAGTGACCGTGATCGTCATCGTGATCTGTGTGTGGTAATGAGTGGCACGGCTTCAATTTGCTAATTAAAAGCAAGAACTGTTAATCGAGACGTTGTTGTAGAACCCGGGCGAAGCATTTGGAGGATGCTGCACTAACTACACGAGAGCAACATGCAATTATATCATTATAATGATGGAGAAGAAGGAAAAAGCCGCAAACCATAATATGATTGTACAGAAAAACCAAACCGCAGCGTTTAGGCATAGTTTTCCATACGAACAGATGCACAATATCGCCCCAGGATGGGCGATCGGAAAAATAGAGCCAGAAAACGCCTCGATGAAAATTTTGCATTGGACAGGCCTCCGCTCACACAAGAACCAACATAATATTCCCATCCCATACAGCCAGGCCTGGTCCAATGTTCAAAACTTTCACATTGATGAACTAGACCCAAATCCCATATTATGTACCTGCGAACGGATAACTCCCGACACTTACCACTCACTAGTACACGTAAATGTTCAAAACATTCACATTGATGACTAGACCCAAATCCCATCTTATGTACATGAGAACGGATAACTCCCGACACTTACCACTCACTAGTACACGTAAACTCCAAATAATTCAGCTGTCATATTTCATAATTCCATACGTACCACAAATTCAAAATGACAATGTGAAAACCAACGTAAATCTGTATAAGATGCGTGAATAAACGATTAAAATGTAAAAGGTGTGATTATCTGATATCACGGGTACTAGGATAAAACAGAAACGCGTTTTGAAATTCCGTATTTATAGCAGAACGCAGTGTAAAAGGTAGAGAAGTTCAAATGTATATATTTAAATTTCGCGGCACAGACATCGTTATCGCGGACTTAGCAAAAGACGATACATTAGAGGTGGGGAAAATATCGTGTTATGAGCTTTTATTATAAAAATATGATCGATATTTGTGTTTTTAACATCGAAATCATCGATGTGGTTCCATCTCTAATGATCAGCGCATTCCGAAAGATTCCGTGAATTCTTCGCCGTGAAAAAAAGAGAATAAATCGCGATCAGAATGGAGATCGATCCGGCGGATGAGCCTCAAGACGAGGAGCACACTTCTATATACGACGGATACCCACCCGATTTTGGTTATTTCAACATTGCCCACGGCATGCTGGTGGAGATTTCGGAGGAGATTCGGGCCAAGTTCCCGCAGGAGCGCCTCCGCTTCTCGCAGCTAAACAACCTGTACTTGGCTGCTCGTGGCGGCCAGATGATGAGCTTCGTCGAAATCCTGAACACCGTCAGCAGCAGGGAGGTGCAGACGCACCTGGTCAATACAGTGAGTACCCGTTGGAGCGAACGCTGCCTTCCTTTGCGTAATTGCCTTAATTTACTACTGCGTCATTAATGAAAATCGCTGCCGCACGTATACGTATTGGGTTTATATGTAAACCCCACTGTCTGTGCTGCCCCAAAGAGCGCATTTAAACGCTCCATTGCTGGTGTTTTTGTTTTTGGTATTTACTTGTTGTCATTGTTTATGAGAGGGAACGAGTGAGCGAAAGAGACAGGGAGTGTTAGGGAGGGGGATGTTGCCATATGCTCTGTTCATTCTACAGTGGTCATTCCATAACAGTGATAATCTGTTAACTGCTGTCATCCGATAATAATGGTTATCCGTTTGCACTGTGTAAATTAAAGCATTTTTAATTATTTTTGGGCCTGATTAGAATTGAATCTCAAGTTTAGATGTACACCTTAATAGTTGTATTTAACGAGCTGTCACTGTTCCACTCTTGTGTGTTTATAACTTTACTGCCTGCCAAAAAGACAAGCAAAAATCGGCAATCCGCAGTAAGAGCCCCGAAAGGGGGGAATTAATGACCAAACCGTAGAGATCCAAGCCCTATTCGAGGCACCAAGAGATGCCCAGTGCCACAATCAATGGGACATCAAGTAGGTGACACCCAGTAGTGGGCCATCTTTAACCAATTACTCATGGGTGGCGTGTCTCTCTGGACACGGAATTGGCCGGTTGCCAGTCGCCGAATGTTTTACAGTTTCCTGAAATCTTGAATGTGAAATGTGCGTTTATTAATTTGTTTATTAACCAAATATATTCGCCACCATCACGCTGCGTCGTAATCTAATCGAACTTTGTAGAGCAAACATTGCTCACAATAGAAGTAATTATACATTGCATACAAACCGACTAGATTTGGGATTGCAGATTAGAACACAGGAAAAATAATGAGATTTTAACATCATCTATTTAAAATTATGTATGTAATATAATTAATTCAAAAAGCGAATACTCTACGTAATTAGTCCATATAAATTTAAACTGGGCTATAAAGACAAGAAAAGGTCAAACAAATTTAGATGCTTTAATTCCACCACAAATCTATAATATATTTCATAAAATAAGATTCATAAATATGAAATGAAATCAATTTTAATGCCAAACAATTTAAGCTAAGTGTAGGAATGCGGGTAAATCCCCCACCCTTGATATCGCTCTTTCTCTCTGCGAGTGGCAGGAATGCAGGCGAACAGCTGCGGGTGGTAAACAAACCCTCAAGGACCTCTCTCGGTGAACAGCTGTTCGGCCCTGCGCAGGATCTATGTATGTCTCTGACTCGGTTCGATTCGATTCAACCCCCAGAAATGGCCGTATATGCAAACTTAGGGTTGGGAATCGTGTGCCTGGCGAAGTTTTATCGAGTTTTTCGGTGCTCGGCAGGACCTATGCTGCACAGCCAGCAGCTGCCAGTTAAAATTCAGATTCCAGGCCATGCACGCGGAGTTGTATCGGTAATAGAAGATACATAGATAGACCTTTTTTCGATCCTCTTAGAGCTTGAATCATTGCCTTTCTCCAAAAACCATAATTGCAGCACTCGCAAGCGCTGGTATGAGTCCGCCTGGCCAGGAGCTGGCTTCTGGCGAGGAGCTAACGATACGCTGCCCGTGACCAACTACATCACGTACCCGGCGGTGAGTGTGCGAAGTCCCTGGGCAGCAGTTTCTTGACCCAGATGCTATTTCTGTGGCCACAGCGCAATATTCCATTTATGGACTTTGGTCCGCGGACTTTCCATTGTAAAGCGAACAAAGAAAGCCTGCTGCACATTTTCCACCAAGATGGATACATATGCTATACACTTCACACTAGCGACGCACTATTTTCGTCCAACCTTGACTGTGAAACGGCTGCGCACGCACATCATAAGTTTCCCATCGCCTACGGCCCCTCTAACGTTCTCTATATATCTTTTTCGGTTTCCCTAGAATTTCGATCAGCCAGATGGACAATCGCTGACCCCGCTCACCATGGCAGCCATGTCGGGCAATGTGAAATTCGTCAAGACCCTGCTATCGCACTATGACGTTGACTTGGAGCGGGAGTGCAATGTCATCTTTGACGGAATGGTGGTATACGGAGCCACCGCCCTTTGGGTGGCAGCCGGTATGGGGCATCTGCAGATTGTCAAAATGCTGGTGCAAGCGGGGGCGGCCATTAACCACAATACGAAGGCGCAGTCGTCGCCGCTGAGAGCAGCTTGTTATGAGGGTAGGAACCAGTCGATACTGATCGAAAAAGAGTGCAATTTCTCATTATATTTCATCTAATGTGAATATCCTTCCAGGTCGCTTGGACATTGTCGAATTCCTTATTGACAATGGAGCGGATGTGAATGCCACGAATCTATTCAATAACAACACACTGATGATTGCCGCCTACAAGGGTCACCACTTGGTGGTAAACACCCTTCTACAGAATGGCTCCAGGGCCAACGACCAGGCGTTGTGTGGAGCCACTGCCTTGCACTATGCCGCTGAGAGCGGTCATTTGGATGTTGTGGTTGCCCTGTTGGACCATGGAGCCACTCTCAAAAAGAATGAATTGGGCATTACGCCAGCCTTGCAGGCAGCCGAACGGCTCCACGAAGATGTTCTCGAGGCGTTCATTCAAAGGCCGGGACTGATGAGCTTAGAGGAGCAAATTACGGCCCTGGAGCTCCTAGGGGCCACTTATGCGAATGACAAGACTAAGTACGATGTGAACAAGGCGTACTGCTATCTGCTGAGAGCCATGCAGATGCGATATAGCGATCCGCGACGCATTATCCGGAAGCGGGTTCAGCCCTCTGTGCCCGCTTATGACAGTTGGTTTGAGACTGAAAACCTGCCGGAATTGTATGCCATCAAATTAAACCACCACTCCATTCACATGGAGTCCCTGGCTATTCGAGAGCGGATATTGGGACGCAATAATCCGGAATTGCCGCAGGCCATCATCTACCGGGGAGCAGTAATGGCGGATCAGGGCAGGTTCTATCAGTGCCAAGTGCTTTGGAACTATGCCATAGATCTGAGAATGCGAAATAATGTGAGTTATTAAAATTATTAATTGTTCAATACTCCTAACACTTTGTAATTCTGCTCTAGGTCTCTGTAGATCGCGATCTCCTTCGTTTCGCTCAACTTTTCGCCCAAATACTGCGCGTCGAGAACCACAACCTCACCTTGGATCACGTGCTGCCCGTTCTGGCCAAGTGCCAGCAGGAGATCGAGAACAACAAGTTCAAGATAAAGGAAGCCAAGCCCAACGCTTGTCCCAGTCTATGGCAGGACCAGAACAATCAGAACTGCATAACTGCGCTGTATCTCATCAAGATTGTGACGCACTTGGCTCGTCGCAAGAAGGACCAGGACATCAACGAGGAGCACATCCAGCAACTATTTCTTGTGGTGCGCAAGTTCATACAGAATGACACGCGCCTTCAGGACGGTCAGACCTTGCTGCATATCGCAGTCAACGGAGTAATGCCGGTGGATGAGTTCTATACAAATGAAATGTGCAGGTATTGTTGCTTATACTTAACTTTAACCAAGATAAACTGAAAGAATTCCCCAACTAGATTCCCCTGCTATGCCACTGCCTTGGTTTTGGTCCATTGCGGCGCCTCCGTGGTGGCTGTGGATGCGGCACGCAATACCCCGCTGCACATATTGGTGACCAAGGTGAACACCACGCAAGATCGTCAGGCGGAGATGGCACGCATTCTCCAATTGTTCGTCGAGGCCGGGGCGCATTTGGATGCGGTGAATGCGGCTGGACAGACAGCAGCCACGGCCTGCAAGCAACGTAAGTTAAGGGAATAATAATGGGTATATATATTATAATACATTTCTGCCTTTTAGCTGTCTTAGCCAATCGGCTGCATGCCTATCAGAATGCTCACACCAGCCTCAAGTGTCTGGCTGCACGCACCATTGCCAGCCACAGGCTGAACTTTAAGGGCCTGATACCCACGCAACTGGAGGCCTTTATCCAAATGCACAGCGTGCACAAGGTGCTCCCGTAGACATTTGCCATAGGCACTAGCCGCAACCAAAGACTTTACAATAATTAGATGGAAGACGACTATACATCGAATTGCAATATGGCTTTCAAGGGAGCCTCTAGTACGGCGTTGCTCATCATTTTATTTTAAAGTCTTTGCCGCAACTAAAGTCATTAGAACTGTGAATGCACTGAGCCAAGTTGGAACACATTTATATGTATCAATATATATGTATATCGAATTTAGCGACTTAATCTAGCCAAAAGAATACAAGAAAGTAGAACGTTTTTATTTTTGTACACATTTTATTTAGTAATCTTCACTCTTAATTTATTTACAATTACAATTACAATCCGTGTGGACTGACTGTTTGTTTGTAATTATTAATCGTAATCACATAACTATTAATCCTTATTACGCGTAAAATCATTTTGTACATTTTCTATGTAAACACTACTATTATTCGCAGTGCAAGAGGGCGCAGGCCACCTAAGTTGAATCAATCGAATTGATTATGTTTTGTTTAGGTGAAATGTGAAATAAAAAATCAACCAAAATATAACGTATACAAAAACTGTAAATCACAGCTGAGACAAAGACGAAAGAACGAGTATATACAATTTGAAAGAAGGGATATCTAGACTCTATATCTAATTATATATTAGCATCACTGATCTTGTGATTGTTGTGGCGCACCTGCGGATACACCTGTGGCTGGCGCATAACCTCCTCGTACGACGGTGGCGGGGCTTCAGGAAAACTTGATTAGAGGGAACTCTTTCTGGATTGGACAACGTCGCTTACCATTGATCACGTAATCCTCGTCGTGCATATAGGCCGGATTTATCACCGCATCCGTGGGATAGGTGCGCTCAACGGTACGCTCCTCCAGGGTGGAGCGTTGCGAGCGATGAGAGTAGCGCTGCAGGTTCTCCGTGTTCTGGTGAAAACTGTCCAGATAGTGATCCTCCCGTTCCACATCATCGTGCTGCAGTTGGATTACATGCACCGAGGGACGACGGTCTGCGAAAATGAGTATATGGAAATAACATAACCTTTAAAAGTTTATTCTTTCAGATGCAACACTGATTTCTCCTATCTGCCTTGCGTATATTGTGTGTGTGGAGACAGAGACACGACACCCTACCCGTATCGGCGATGGCATCAGTGTAGTTCTCGCCAAATCGAAAAGGAGCGGCCAAGGACTTTTTGCACTTGAGGAACAGCACGATCAGTATCCAGCCCAGGATGAGAACGAGATACACAAATCCTAGCATGCTCATGTGAAGGCCGTAGATGTCCGACCCAGCGATGGGTCTGCGGGCTGGAACTTTTCCTTGACTGGGTGCTCTGGGGAGCTGGCTAGCGCTCCACGGGTGGTGACAAAAATCGATAAATGCCGTCACGTTGGCTGCGTCGTCGAGTGGTCATTGTTGTCGCCCGACGGCTGGCACGGAACAACTGACTGACCCAGCCAGAAACTCGGGACCGAGCGGCCGACGCACGGTCGCCATATCAGCGGATGGCCACAACAATAACGCGGCTAGAAGCCAGTAGAGGAGTTGCCCATGGTTGGGGGCGCCATCCGAAGTCCAGCTCTTGTGGCTGCCAACTTTGATTTCTGGATAAGCATTAAAAATTCTCATTAGGTCGATAAATTGGGCAATGATTGATAAGGATAGGATAAGCCGTATGCCAAACGGAGTACCCTGTATGGAGTGTGAATGTGTGCATGGTTGTAGTTTCCCGGGGGAGCGTGGGTGGTGACCATGAGAAATGAGCTAATTTGACGGTTGACGGTCCTCCTCTAAGCAAATACATACATATGTTTGTGGCGTGTTATTCGTGACGTCACGGATGTGCGAGGTTAATATCCCACTTAGCATTATGTGGTAATGCCTAGCCCCAAAAATAGACCTCCGAAAATTGGCCAACTGACCTTAGGAACTCTTTCAGTTCGATTGAAATTGGCTTTTATTTCTCATTTCACATTTATTTACTTGTTGTTATTATGTTTTTCTTTTCTATTTTGTGTGCTTTGAATTGGTTAATAAATTATTAAAGCCTTACTTGTAAGGGGTCATGACTTACGTTTTCCGTTCTTAACACGAAGGAGGCGTACACTAAGCTAACACTAGTTCTGGATGAGACCAAAAGAGGTCCGACATTTGAGGGAATCGATATAGTTGAGGTCAAAAGAATGGATGTGAAAGTTCAGGTTAAAATCTCCCTGATTGCTCTTTTAAAATGTCTTTATATAAAGGATATCTAGACAACACTTCTGTCGAAGGCTAGTTCAAAAGAATTTACATAATGCTAAACTTAAATATCAAAAAACAATTCAACTGAATTCAAATATGTTTCAAGTACTTTTTTGACCACAGCTGTACACTCTTCATTCATATATGGGAGTTTCGGGATACGTATCGATTAGCTTATGGCACAAGTGGGTTAGTGTGTGGGCCAACTATTTGGATTAGTGCAGTGGACCTTAGGGCTACGTCTATTGTCTAAGCTACGCAAGTCGGTACAGTTGCCGCTGTACTATCACATGGTTCATTGAGTGGGCAGGTGCAACGTCCTGCCAGTGCTCCCTCACAGGCTGGTCGTGGCCTGCAGCTTGAGGTAGCGCGTCCCGCTCTCCACATCCGCCAGCCGGGCTATGTGATCCGAGGCCGCATAGCAGGTGGTCGCCGTCGGAGTGCCCGGACGACTGTTGTTGTTATTGTTGTGCATGCTGCTGCTGTTGCTGCCGATGCTGTCGTTGCCCCTACCGCCGCCACCGCCTCCTCCGCCATTGCTGCCACCCGAGTGTCGGATGCGGGTCGCTCCCCAGATGAGGACCAGCACAGAGGTGACCAGTACGCCCAGACCCAGGCCGGGAAGGAAGCTCTTGTTCAGCGAATCAATCACCGTGTAGCTGTGCAACAGGGTCGATTGCTGATGAGGATGCGTCTGCTGCTGTTGACTGCCCACCACCACCACTGGATTGAAGCGCCGCTGATTGAGCTGGTAATCCTCGCTAGCTTCGTGCACTGCCTCCGGCTTTAGCTCATTGGACGTGTAGTATGGACGCCTTTGGTATTGCCGCGACACGGGAATGGAGCCGGGACTGCTCATCTGCAGCTGGGTGATGTTCGAGCAACCGATGTTCAGATCATTCTTTGAATTCGGCTCCTGGACCATGACCAGGCAAAAGCGATAGCTGGAAAAGATTGGTAATTATTAATATGTTCATCTAGCAAAGAGGGAATGCAGCAACTCACCTCTCGCCTATTTCCAGGGATGAGCTATCCGGCACAATGACGCTGACTGTGTTCTGGCCATTGACCACTTTGCTCTCGCAGTGGATCTAAAACAGATAGGATTGAAGATTCAGCAAGGATTTTAAATATTATACTATTTATTTAAGCTTATTACCGGTGAGTTGTCTATGAGTATCTCGTTTATGTTCTCCTCTTTATATACAAAAATGGCATCGCACATGTAGTCCTTCTTGCTAAGATTCAGGAGCCAGGTAAGGATGAGGCCATAGTCCGCCGAATAGTGGAGCTCGTGCAGAATAATCTATAATCATAAAATTTGATAATTAATATTAATATGAATATCAAGTTCCTTTTGTAACTTTCAAAACCTTTCTTACCTCCTCAGACAAGTCCTTGACGCGCGACGTCTGGTTGGGCTTAGCCAGCGACTCCAGATGCTGCATAATGTTGGCATTATCTTTCTCCACATTGTCCATGTCGCAGCTGAGCGTCTCCACGGGCACCTGCAGCAGTGGAGCACCTTCCAGCCTGGGCGGCGTCACACAGGAGGCAGTGAGACTGGAATGTAGTTGAGACACCTGCAGCCACTCAGCGAAGGGACGGATGCTGCAGTCGCAAGAGAGCGGATTCTCCTGCATTTGGAGGCTCTCCAACTCCCGAGCCCCATCCATAGCATTCCGAGCCACTATGGAGATATCGTTGCCCGCCAATCGCAGCTCCCTCAGCGAGGGTAGCGGTGCTATCAGATCGGAGGTGAGGGCTCTGAGAAAGTTATGCGTGAGATCCAGGACCGTGAGGCGACTCAGGTGCTGCAGCGATGCACTGGAGATGGCCACGATGCCATTGTAGCTCAGATCCAGGCTGTCCAGGGTGCCCAGGCCAAAGAAGGCGTGATCCTGCAGCACATCGATCTGGTTGTGGCGAAGCGAAAGACTAACCAATCGAGAGAAGTTGGCCAGGGCCTTGTTTTGGATGCTCTTGATCAGATTCCGATTGAGATTCAAGCTCTCCAGGTTCCTCATCCCGGGCAGCGTCTGCTCACTGAGGGGTCCGTTCAAGTTATTGGCCTGAAGATCCAGCTGGCGCAGGCTGAGGCACTGGCTCAAGGATCGCAAACTCTGCGGATAGTCGCCCAACCTATTTCCGCCCAGCTTCAGCACCTCCAGCTTACGGAGGTTACCGAACGTTCGCTGGGAGATGCTCGAGATCTGGTTGTTGCTCAGCTCCAAGTAAACCAGGCTGCCCAAGCCCACAAAGTCGGCTGTGCCCAGAGCCTTGATCTTGTTGTTAGCCAAATCCAGACGCTCCAAGGCCCCCAATGTGGACAGGGCGTTCCAGGGCACGCTCATCAGTGCATTGCCAGGCAGACCAAGGGCCTGTAGTGGCCCACGGATGCCCAAGAAGGCGGACTTGTGCACCCGCTTGATCTCGCCGGAGGAGATGACCAGACCGTGCAACGAGACTCCGTCGAAGATCTTGGCATCGCTCAGGAAGGTCACATTGCGCAGGGAACAGTCCAGCAGAGAGATGGAGTATGGAGAGGTACGCAGTCTGTCCGCAAGGAGCTGAAAGATGTTAAGAAAGGTTATTAAAGCTTAGGATTATTAAGGGTATTAGCAAGAGGAATCCTTACCAGCAGTCCGTGCAGATCAATGTTGCATCTGAGGGTGTGGGGCAGATCACAGCCGCACTCGAGCTCCGCGTTCCGGGTGCCTGTTATATTGGGACACTTCCATTCCGTGAGCCCATCGTCTACGGGCAACGGTAGCGAAGATACCTGCTCCGCCTTGCGCTTCCTGGGCGAGCTCTTGTTCACATATTTCCCGGAGGAGGACTTGGATCTAATCTTGCCTGTGGCAGTGGCGGGCACTGCCGCTGCGGACACCACGTACGCCGTAGGCGTTGTGGGTGAGGCGGCCAAACGGGTTCGTGGGGTGGAGCTGCTGGTGCTACTGGTCGTGGTACTGTCCTCCAACAGATCCTTGAGGTCATTGGCCGCTATCAAATCGCATTGCAGCGAGAGCAGGAGAAGTGCAAGTAGGCTGTAAGTGGAAAAGTTTTCATGGAAATTAGTGGCATGCCCATTGAAAGCGTAAACACTTGGAGACGGAGACCAAGTGTGCTGGGATGCACTGGATGCACTCCCCGCACATCATCAGATCGTTCGTTTTTAGGTCAAGCCGCAGTTGTCACTGACACTCTGACACACAAACACAAACATGCGTTTCGGGCTTAAGATTCCCATTGTTATCTCTGCAAGACAATTTGCCAATTTAGAGCTTAACGCAATCAGAGCGATTTATGGAATGCACTGAGAGATAATCTACAGATGTGATACTACAGACCGATTTTGAAATTATTTCCTCCCTTCTTTTGAGCTATAAAAACACCGAAATCTCAAGCACTTCAATATTAAATTATAGTATTAGTGATAGTTTATGTTTTCATCATCTTTGAATCCCCTTCACATTTTTTCCATGTCACCAGGTCATTCCCCAGTGACACCTCCCACTTCCACAGACACCACCAGAGTGGATTCAAGAAAAAAAAAAACTGCGTGCGAGGCTTTAAAAACCCAGATTTCGGGCGCTACGCATCCAGTTTCGTAGAAATAATACCGCAGCAAAGTGCACAGTGCTCGCAGTTGCCGCGGAGGGAAGCTCTGGAATTTCTGGAATCTCTCTCAAGTCAAGTCCAAAGGATTAGCAGTGGTCCCCACAACCTACGATTAATCCCTTCTTTTAACCCGACATGGCCAGTCACTTGCCCAAGGGCGGTGCCCTCGTCCTGGTGCTGAATCTCCTCCTGCTCTCGCAATGGGAGACGGAGTCCAAGCTGCTGACACGGTGTCAGTTGGCCAAGGAGCTGTTGCGTCACGACTTTCCCCGCAGTTATCTGTCCAACTGTAAGTATGGACCAAAATCCAAAGGGTCAACAACAGAGACTCTTGATTACAAAGTATTTATCGTGGGGTAATTAAAAAGTATACAAAGTTTTAAAAAATATATTATATATTAGAATAAAGGTGATCTTAAAGTCGTTGATTTAACACATAAGGTACCAAAACTTGAATCTTAAAAGTGTGTCCACTTGAGAGATGTTCAGTAATATATTTTCCTTGTCAACAAAACAGACTAGAAAATATATTAAATTCACTAGAACTTAAATGTCTCGAATTTAAATAACTAGATAAACTTCAATTTGCATAAGTTGCATTTAATTTCCCAGGCATTTAATAGGCATTAATTATCTTATTCAATTTATTATTTATTTATACACCTAGGGGTTTGTCTTGTGGAAGCGGAGAGCGGACGCAGCACGTCCAAGTCCATGCAGCTGCCCAACCAGAGTGTCAGCTACGGACTCTTCCAGGTGGGTTAGCCCCAATTCCCTTCTTCTAGTTTCTCCTGTGCCACTCAACGAATCTGCCACAATTCACAGATAAACAGCAAAAACTGGTGTCGCAAGGGTCGTCGCGGTGGTATCTGCAACATCAAATGCGAAGGTGAGTCCCCCTAAGGTCACATTCCACATTCGCCCACGCCACAGTTATATTAATGTGGAGAGATTTCCGGACCTTTCCATTCCAGAGTTCCTAAACGACGAGATCTCGGATGACTCACGATGTGCCATGCAGATCTTCAACCGCCATGGATTCCAGGCCTGGCCCGGTTGGATGAGCAAGTGTCGTGGGCGCACGCTGCCCGATGTCTCGCGTTGCTAGGACTGCTTTTTGACTTGCTCTTAGCCTTAACTAACTGTATACATAGCTACTAAATCACATAAAGCTTAAGTCAATTTGTTTGGAAGAGAAAAACAGAAAACAGTATATTTATTTTTCAAATCACAGTGATTATTTGCGGGTATTTCCAGGAATCTGTCGCTATCAGCGTAGGGAAGATGCTATGGCAATGTAGATGGGTTCTCTATTTGCTAATCAGTTACCTCTTAAAGTTAAAAACATAACTAAATTAAATATGTTTTAGATTTAAATTCAGTTGTTCCAAGGACTATAATTATCTTCATTTGGGGGAATAGGAATCCGGAACTATTGGGTACAGTAAAAGTAAAATTAGTATAAATATACATATCTCTGTATTTATAAGTTCAGCTTTCTCTCAAGTTTTGATTGCCGAATCGTGACTAATTCCCTCATTGGTTTCTGCTACAATTGTTTTTATTTTTAATACCAGAGCTTCATATTACCTGAAACTTTTGTTTAAGCAAACACAGACCTTCCTTAAGTTGGATCACTGAACTCCCGACAATGCAATTGATTGCTAAATATATTGATTTTTTATCGCTGTAATTATGAAACTTCCGAGGAAGACAAAACTCAAATAGGGGGGAATCTCTACAGACCAGATCTTTGGACCTGTTCAGGTGAGGGAAGTCAGCCGTGTCGGCGTGCTAGTGCCTTATCAGCTTTATCGGCCACCGCAGAGCATATTCAAACGATCGGGCGTTCTGGGAGAGAATTTCCTCCCCGACTCAGCCGCGAACCGAGTCGCAATTGTACCTCAGGAATATTCGGGCGTTCAGTACTTAAACTCGGGTCAGCGGCGTAGCACCGGTGAGCTAGCTTCGCACCGGATCCGATCTTGGGTGTTGTTGTTGAGCGAATGATATTTAGCAGCACGCCATTGCCAAGCTCACGAAATACCCGCGGAACGCGGCAAGAAGATACAGGTAATCGCCATACCTCTAGACTCTCGCAATCCCCTAAACAAACTTCGTTTCTCTGCGATAATTAAGTAAACAAAGTAAACAAACTGTTTGCTGAAGTAAAAGTGTTCTGCCAGAGGAAGTAACTCAATCTCATTAGTATGAGAAAAGTAAAACGTGTACTTGCGTAGAGCTCCAAACTTTAATGTTTTTCTGGTTTGTTTACATTTTGGCAACCTTGATGGTAGATAGATTGGATCATATCTTTATAAATTGGTAGAGACACAAAATACCCTGCAGAATATTATCTGGAACAGATTCTATATAGAATGTATAAATAGTACTACTTAAGGGACTACTTGCTTTTCTTAGTATCTCTTCTTAATGGAAATTTATAATACATTTTTATTCTCGGAACTATCATAACTTGACAGAAAATTACTAGCTTAAATATATGTAATATATCATCCTTATAGTATTTCTAGTGAAACCTTAATTTATTCTATTCAAATCACTTAGGCTTAGTAAGTGGATTAACTTTTCAATCAATTAAGTCACTATGATACTAAAGCAAAGTGACATGAAAGGTATTTAAATATATGAAGCTAGAATAGATAGTCTGTATAATACAATATAATAAAAAACATTCTATGCAAAAACCAGAAACGATTTCAACCCACGAAACTGTGTGGGAGTAAACAAAGGTAAAAGCTTTGGTGTATTGTTAGTGGGCTCATCATTAGCCACAATTGAGTGATTCTTGTTTGGTGCTAAAAAAAAAAGAACACAAATGTCATTGGAAACTGTGAATAACCAATAAACTGTGAAAGCACCTTCACCAACCCAAAAAAAGCCAGATGTGCAATAGAGTTTCAACACTTTTAAAGCTCATTTGACTCTAGTTTTCGAAGAAGTAACATCGATCTCCAACGATAAGGTGCTTCCTAGGAACAACTTGGACATTAATACAATCACTGAACTGTTTGGTTAACTAAGTCCATAGCTAATGAGGAAACCCTGTGTATACATTTCTCTATGAATAATCCAAGACACCGCTGTTGTTATTTACTTTCAGAATGAATACCATTTTAAGGTGCCTACTTCCACTGCTGATCCTGCTGCTGGTGGGATCTGAGGTAGTGGAGTCCAAGAAATATCAACGCTGTGAACTCACCCGCGTCCTGGTTGAAAATTACAACTTTGACAAGACTTTCATCTCAAACTGTAAGTTTAAATATTAACTTAAGGAAAATCCTTTGTAAATTCAGATATTACTCTTTCCAGGGATATGTCTGGTGGAACATGAAAGTTACCTGGACACCGGGAAGATCACGAAAAAGGAAAATGAGAGCAAGAACTATGGTCTGTTCCAGATCAATAGTAGGGATTATTGTGCCGAGGGACGAAAGGGAGGTCTGTGCAATAGGAAATGTGAAGGTGAGATGAAAGTTAACTAGTCTCTCAAATCATAAACTTTATAGTTAAAATAACATCCTTTAAATCGAGTGAGTTGAATATGTCCTGCTTATAATACCTTTCAATAATAAAGTGGTACTAGACTTGGATACATTTTAAATAGAAGACTTCTTCCTAAGACTTGAATCTAAATATGTTTTCCTTTTTAAATATTTGCAGACTTCTCCAACGACGACATTGGCGATGACATTGCCTGTGCCAAACTGATCCAGGAGCGCGAGGGATTCAAGTACTGGAAGGGCTGGGATCGCTTCTGTCGCAATCAGCAGAATCTTCCCAATCTTCGCGTGGTGTGCAACTTTCGCAGCCTGCGTTCTCCCAGCGGCTGATCCTATTTCTATATACATATTGTATATATGTATGTATACTGTACTTACTCATAGCGGGAAAGAGAGATATATTTGAATACTTTGCATAATTGCTTGTTTGGATCTGGATCTCGATCTGCGGCTTGCCCACACAGGGAGCTTAGCCAAGTGGGCGAGCTGTTTGTGCCTTTTGTTTGGGCGTTGGGATCTTGATGGCACTCTCCAATGACATCGCGACGGGGACTGGGACTGGGACTGGGACTGGGGTTAGTAATTGATAGCTGCGACGCAACACGGTGCAACCCGAGACGAGACCCATTCAAAGTCAATCATTGTTACGAATGGAGTGGTAAGGTTCTTGAACAATATCGGTTTGCATTTCCGCTCAACAAAAGGCGGCGTTTCCGTTTTGGGGCCAGCAAACAGTGGCAGTGGCAGCAGCAACAATTGCAAACGCACCGCAGGGCATCAGGGAAGCATGCAAACAATAACAGCAACAGGTGGAGGCTCAAAAATCAGAGCGTAACTACAACCTACAATGGCCAGGCATGGACAGAGGAAACACTGGCATAGACGGTTCCATTAGAATGCGCTTTGCATATGTACGTGGTCAAAATAAATCTGTTTTTTTCCTGCTAAATCAACACACACTGAACAATAATGAATTACAGATTGTTTCTTGAATCATAATACATTTTAAATGCCTGTCGTTTAACTCTTTAAGCCTGGCCTTAAGCTGCAATTGTTTCTAAATATATTCCGACTTTCTTTAACAGAATCTTATGATATATGCCACCATATTTCAATTAGAAATATCCTCAAATATTTCTCTCTGTGCAGCCCACATTAAGCATAGTGTTGACCACTGCGTACACACACCGGCAACGTCCTCAACAATAAAAAAATATATATTTTAAAATGCAGCTCAGCTCAACTCCACCTCTGTCACGCTAACTGGCCAGCGATTCGAAACGTTTGAGTGCCTTCAATTTCCGCTCGCTTCTTCCTTTGCCCAGGTTTCTGCCCAATGCCTCCTCCCTCGGTGCTCAGTGTGGCTAATTATGCATAAAATGCCACGCCTCACACCTCCCAGGATCCGGATTTGAATACCTCCGCTGGCTGACCTGTCGCCGCTGACTCAGCGAAGCGATGAGTCCCGGCACTCAATCAAAGCACATCCATCAACCATCCGCTGTGAACAACTAACTAACTAACTAGGTGCTCTTCTGCACGCTGCCTGTTTGGCCTCAGACTTAGCACGGACTCGCTAATCAAGATACTACATATAGCCAGGGGTTGGAGGTCGGAGGAGCGGGGCAGGAGCAGGAGGTGTCGGTGTCGGAGACGGAGACGGAGACGGAAAGAAACCCAAGGCAATCGTCGCCATCACTTTTCCGTGTGCAAACTGGAGACGCCAACTTGGTTTGATTATTCATCTGGGCAGGGTGCTGCTGCCAGCTCCCACACACATCAGAGTTGGAAATGCAAGCTGTAGGTGAATTTTGAATGCTCTTTCCTAATTCTCACAAGGAATTTAAATCAAACTATTTTAGGTAACTTGGAAATTAAATATAAGATATTATTCTTCAAGTCTTTATTTGATTTTGGGAATCAAGGAAGTCTTGATGGAATCCTTAACAATAATCATATCGATGGGTATTCTGCATTTATAAATAATGTAAAATTCAAAGCAACTTTTGTGGCATCCTTGCTAATTCGTTATCCGTAGTCTTATGTTTTAAAGTCTTTTTTTTTTAGATATCTTACCAACCAAGTAGCCTAGCTAAGAAGCCCCTTGCCAGACGATTCTAAAACCTGCGATGTCTGATGTGTAGGCGCATAGCGCCATAGTCATAGTCATCGTCATCGTCATCGCCATCGCCATCATCGGAGCAGACGCACTGCGTGGAGATGGAGACCAAAACACCAGAAACGGCTGAAACGGCTGAAACGGCGGCAAGAGCCAGTCCCAAACTGACTGAAATTAAGGCACGTCAGCGGAAATAAACCCTCTCGTTTGGATGCCTAAACATACATATGTATATGTACGCATGGTACGAGTATATGGGAGTAAGCCAGGCCAAACGGCTGAAAATGGCTTGCAATGGTGCTGGTAACGGCATTGCATCGTTTTCTTGGCTGCCTAATGATGCTGCATGAAGATCAAAAGATACAGATACAGATACATATGATAATGACGCCGCAAAATGGGTGTATCTGGCAGCTGACTGCACAACTGATTGGGAATTTCAATCAAAGTTGCTCACAACAAATTAGAAAAGCAAAAACAAATCAATTCTTATGTGTTTCGCACGTAACTTTAGTCTTAACTGGCACCATATATTATTATTTTCGGATATTTTTGTTTTTAGTTGTTTTTGGGTTTCATTCCTCTCTTTCCCCTTTTTGCTCAACATTTTTGCGCTCCCAAAATGGCCAAAACTGCGATAAGCCACCGAACAATTAAAAACGCGTTTTTTGTTAGCTCGCCTTCTTTGGCAATAAATGAACAACAAAAAATTCGAGAAAAAACAGCCAGTAATTGTGGCCAAGTAGATAGCGAATTTTAGGTGCTCTTTACTGTTTATTATACTCTTGCAGGGTATTGTACTTTTAGTCAGGAGCTTGTAACACAGTGAAGGAGTCGTTTCCGACCCTATAAAGTATATATATTCTTGATCAGAATTAATCGATCTAGCTATGTTTTGAAAATTTTATGAGGGGTAACATCATTAAAAGTGCCAAAAATTGATAAATATTTGAATCTTTTTAAATTCCAAATTTAATATGCATATTAATTAACCTAATAAAAACTAACATAGGACAGCTTTCCGAATAAAAATTAATGCTTTTTTGACCTAGTTATGAATTTTTTAATATATTATATTCGATAAACATGCAAATATTTTAATCTTAGTTATGATCGATCTATAACTCAATTGCAAACTCCAAGAGTAATTAGTAAGTCAAAAACAACACTTTCGAAAGATTCTCAGAGGAATAGTAGGGAAGAACTCATTCAATCTCAACTTAAGAAATTTAATTTCAATAAATTAAAAAATATTTTAGCTCGAATTACAAGCAATTAGTAATATTAAGTATTATTTTTATTTAGAAATTAAAGGAACTTTACTAAAATGAACAAAATCTAGTCTGTTTTTACTTCAAAAGTAAATTACATTTATAAAGTAAGGGGAATTCGTCCTCGTACCCACTTCCACGGCAATTTAGGGAAACAATTTTCGGCGTCAGCTGCAGTTGCAGTTGCCTAATTATTTATACATAAAGTAACTTATTTTTTTGTAGGAGCTAAAGCAACCGCAACGAGTGACATGAATTGCCGAAACGGCAGCGGCGGGCAAATTGGGCAACATGTTGCTAATCATAATGACAGCAACATGTTGCATAGGCCAAAGGCGAAATTTGTAAATTGCTTTTTCTATATTATATTATTTTATTTAATCTTTTTTTGTTATTTCTAGCTTGGCCATGCTGAATATCAACCTGCTGGGGCATTGTTCTGTTGTTGAAAGCGCATCGAACGGGGCTCATGTGTGTGTGTGTGTGTGTGTGGCAAATGAAATTTATGCCTAGCATGAAAATAGTAAAAGTTGCTGCAAAAGCCAGCCAAAGGTCGAAATGTCACGCAAAGTGGCAACCACAGACGTGCGGCACACAAAAAGGCCAGGAGAGAGGTGGAAAACCGAAGCAGCTGCTTTCGAAACTGAAGTAGCCACACCAACATTCAACATTCAACATTCAACAGCAAACATCCCACATCCACATCCACGTCCGACCATTGTGGTCTGCCTGGGTATTTAGCATGCCGAAAAGGAGTAGACAAAAGGGGACAGGAAACTGAAAACCAAAAGGGATTTAATTGTGATCCTGGCCCCTGGTCCCTGGTTCCTTGTTTCACCCTCCCCCTTGGGCCTGTGAGAACCGACTGCGTGAATGACTCGCATCGGAAGGCTGCCCATTAAGGCGTCTTTCTTGTAAGACGGAAACGGATGCTGGCATTCTGACAAGGAGCGCAAATATTATTTTTCCATCTACAATTATAAGACCATCAAAACAATAAACATAGCACTGGAGTATAGGAAGAATATACATATAAGCTTATACTATCTTTATGTCAGTGGAAATGCCTTGACTTGGGAGTCCGTTCAAACAGAAAGTAAGTAACGTGTGCGTTTAAGTTGTAATTTGAGGCTTAATGTAGTATTTTTAAGAGTAACTAAATCTATTTCTTCCCATCTCTAACCAGCTTGTTGTATTTCTTCCTAGACAAATATAATTTATACAAGTCAATGTAAGACCTGTCCACCAAGTTATATCATTGCAGTAAACCGGTGGCAAAACCTGTCAGTATTATCATCGTTCTTATCAGTCACGTGAATTAATAACTTTTAATTTTAACTCAATAAATGCCTATTGATAATGCCAAGTTGATCTTCCTGACTTTCAGGAATTTTAAAATACAAAACATACAAATAACTTTAAAGCCATGCTTCTCTTGTTACTTATTTTAAAATCATATATTTATATCCAAAGTGTACAGAAATATTTAAGCTGTACGGACTCCTAATTGCTCTTACAAAATTCTCAGTGAAAGTATTTAAAAAACCAATTAATATTTAATTGAAAAATTAACCAATTTCTGATTTATACCGACCACTTCTGCCCCCCAAATATGTGTGTTCCATGCAGCAAAGAGCTTGTCGCTCTATGTGGGTTCGCTGTCAGACTCGAATTGCTGGTAATATTGTCAAAGCGAACTGCAAATCACAGGTCTCAAAAACTCGTTTTTTGCTGTAAACAAGAAAATACAAACCAAAACAGAGGAACGGACAACGGCAACAACTCCGAGAAATAAAATTAGTAAGTATTATTTTTTGAGAGTGGGCCGAGACGACAAGTCAGCGGAAACGTGTGGGTGGCTCGCAACGGATTTGGCTGCCTTTTGTTTTGCCTTCGTTGGGCAAATTACTTTTTAATTGAACACACACGTGGGCAGCTGTGCTCGACCAAGTACTCGAACAATTAAGCAAATCGCAGGCCAAGTAACCGATAAGTGACAGCAGCAGTCATTGCAAGTCGGACCTCAAGCCCCCGTCTCGGATGAGGTCCAAATACAAAACATGAAACGAGACGACGGTCGGGCAATCCGAGTCCGATTCTGAATCCAAATCCCAATGAGAGAAACAGTTGGCTGATCCGATGAGATCTGCTCCGATTTCCCCTGGGGCAAGGTAAACAAACCATAAGCCGGGCTTTGTGCGCTTGCATTTTTATTTTATTTACCAAATCTTGCATTTTATGAGCCCCCGAATACGGTCCCGGTCCGAGCATGAACATGAATGAATGAACTTGGTGTCCAGGCAGTGTGTTTAATTTAAATTAAATTGGATTTCTCGATGCCTTTTTACTCTGGCCCAAAAGAGGCTTCAGGTCTGAGTGAGGAGAGGAGTCTGAGTTCTGTGTGTTGTGTCTGCCATTTGCATATGAATATGCCGATGGCAGTCCAGCGGCAGCCGAACAACTAAAAGCAATTTGAGACCGAAATTTATGGACATGACTGGGATTCTCGTCCGTTTCGCTCCTGAAGCTCATTTCACTTGCCTTTGGGCAACAAATTTAATGCATACAAAGGTATTTATATATTCTTAACATTGACTTGAATGAGGCAGTAAAATATTAAATGGTAAAGCAGAAAGATATCGTGTTAATAGACTGATGGACAATGCGAATATAATATTAAGAAGGAGAGTAAACATTTTTATATTCATTTATTATATGTAATAAATGTGTGTTATACGTAAATCAGCAACTTTGAGGACTCAATTAATATATACATTAAAACCAAGCACCAAAGACGGTTTTATTTATAAAGTAAATATCTCTTTTCTTATACTTTTTGTTACAATTCTGTAATCTGGCTTTATAGTCGAGACTAACTTTATGTGTCTTTAATCAGGCAGACTCAGACCTCGAAAAACATTCATATATCAAATATGCAATTTAATGATTAATTCTTATATCGTAGTACCATTTTTCTACTCTTTTCAAGCATGGATAAATGTAGTATTTCCTCCAAAAAACATGACATTCTCCATCTCCCTTGATTCGAATGAAAAAAACCTAAAGACCAAGTTCACAGCCCACACAAAACCTCAGAAAGCCAGTTGAGGCACGAGGAGGCCGCCAACGCATGTGCATAATGCTAAATCGACTGTTAATTGCGACATTTCGAAAGCCAAGACAACACACACACAGGAAACCAATAAATAAAAGTGGAAAACGCTTGACGAGAGCCGAAAAATCAATGAAATTTTGAGGGAAATTATACGACGAAAAGAAAGCTGAGTGTGGCGGAGCATCACGAAAATGGGCTTGGAAATGAACTAAATTAAAGATATTATGCGACAGCAGTTGGCATATGCCCCAAACACACACTAACACACTTGGTCTAGCCCACACCAAACACACCGTGGGCGGCCCACACACAAATGCAAATGCCAGAGACAGACTAGAGTTGTATGGCAAGAAATTGCTCGGATGCTGCGGAGGAGTATGCTAAGTGAATGTCTCTGTGTATAAGTTATGCATGCACTGCCAGAAACCAGTGGAAGGTCCTATTCCCTGTGACAAGCGGTGTCAGCGGAGTCTCATCTTTGCCAAGAGACATTAGCTCATTGGATGCTCGGATGTCGGCGACACACTTTGGGCACAAAAGTAAGTGGGCAGCAGGCAGCAGGCAGCAGGCATCGCTCTGAGCTCTGAGCTCTGCGCTCCCATTGCCAAATTTGGCAACTTGTTGTGGAGCAACAGCAACAGCAACAGCAGCAGCAGCAGCTACAGCGGCTGGTAAGTAGCACAAATGTTTCTTATTTTATCTCTTTTCCCTGGGCATTTGCTGCGGTGACTGCTGTAGTCGCAGTCACTCCGCTTCCCGCATCAAGCGGACGCCCACGGCTGCCAGTTGGCAGTTGGCAAACAAAAGACTTAGGCAACGAACCTGCCATGTCAAGCCAAGAAGAACAGAAACTGAAATAAATAGAAACGGCGGCCACAGCGGAGGCAACCCGAGCCAGGCGGCGGCTAATGAGCCGCATGTAAAGCAGTAAAAAATTATATAAACATTAATTATGAGCAATCTTTTTCTCCGCTTTCATTGTTGTTGTTGTGGGCGTTTTTTGAAAATGAAATGAAAATAAAAATAAAAAGAGTTTTCCTACATTGTCGCTTGTGAGCAGAGCCCGAAGATCCATGGTTGCCCGCTGTGAAAATGATGAGTTAGAAGAGAGTGGAGCAGCAACAACAAAGCGCTAATTGCGCGTAAACCGAGAGGGGGAAGAGAGAGAGTCAATGGAGGCACCGTGTGTGGGTTCGTTCCATTCCTGCTCCATGTTGTCTCTTCCCATTTCTTGGATGCCTCTTGTGTCTGGCCCTCGAAAAGCGTGGGCTTCCCGGGTGAATTGGGAAGACATTAGCCCGTGAAATTAAACGAAATTTGAGACAAAACACAACGGAAGTGCCGTACGCTTGGGCGGCGTTAAATGACTGCGAGCTGATTGAAATCATTATAGCTTTGAATTTTAATACGAGTTCATAAGGAGTCGAGCTTAGCCAATCCGATCCACTCACCTGCCCACGGGCTGGCTACGATTAAGACTGCGATTAGGCTGCGTTCGAATCCAGCGCTATTATTAGATTAAAAGGTGCTAATTTCTGCTACACACGCTGCTGTAGAAAATGGCAAATGCCAGATACTGATTTCTATCGCACATAACACATAAATAAAGCCTTGTGGGTGTCTCCCCACCATCATCAAGAGCACACACACATAAATGTTTATTTGCCCAGCGAATTGGGCCAGAGAGACTCACCTGAGCTTAGGCCACATCTTGATGGCCAGGGCGAAGTCCGTGCGTTTGGTGTGTGTTGTCGCTGCTCCTCTTTATCAGCGTGCGAAACTTAAACAGAGAGCGGTGCCAGCCAGCGTTCATAGAACAATAAACCGCATTAACCTGGCTCGCTTGCCGTCTACCTGCCTGCCGGCCGGGTCTTGCCTTCTGCCTTCTGCTCAGAACGTATTTAAAATGCGATAAAGATCTTTACGGTGCACTGACGCCCCGGCAGCGTCGACAATGCGATCGGAGGGCACCGTCAGTTGACACCGCTGGAGTTCGGGCTGGAACTGGAACTGTGACTGGACATGCGGTGCACACACACTCGCGCACTCATGAAATTAAAATTTCATTCATGAAAAACTACCGACTGCCGCACTGCAAGTATGTATAGGGAACAATCAACAGAACAGAAAGAACCGGAAACGGATGCGAGTCCGACTCTGCTGATGTGTTTGTGCGCCTTGCCCCTGGCCGCCAGGATTCCCAGAGATTCTGGAGGGATGATGACGCTGACAATGACGATGACTGTGACCGAGGAATGCCAAGTAGGTAATACCACAAACAACCAACTCTCGAGTATGGTCAAATTTGCATTTTCACGTTTGCCGCTCAGACGAACTTTGTTTTCGGGTTGCATGCGGCCAGGTGAGGCAGAGAACCACCGACAATTACACACACTCACAGAAATTGAGAGACGACGAGGTAGCGCTAACGAACTGGACCCGACGACGTCTGAAACTCGACTGAGCGGCCTACGCTCAGGTAAGGCAGGTCGAGCCACCGCCAACAGAATGATTTCATATGCGTTTTCCGTCGCCTCTCCCTCGGCGCTCCTCCGAACCTCGCTTTTCGTTCGCCTTCGTATAGGTGTTGTGTGTGTGTAAGTCTGAGTGTTTGCCTTCGCATTCGGTTCATTCACAAATACTGGTCCCGATGAATGGGACGCCGCCTCCGCCTCTGCATCTGTATATCCGAATTGTGTGGGCAGGCATCGAATCGAACATATCAGCGCGCTCAGCCCAGTTCGATTCTCTCCTTTTCGGTTCGCCAAAGATCGCATCCCATGGTGTTGTTGCTGCTGCTGCGGCTATGGCTGCTTGCCTAACCCAAATACGAGCCACTAACAGAGCACACGGCTAGCTGGAAAATAAATCACGGCCGAATGGTTGGGAAAAAGTTCTCACACTCGACATGCCAACTGCTGCTTGGCCACCGCTGGCCGTGGGCTATTTGATTTTCACATCGAGTGTGCCGCAAAACAATTTTCTTGTTTATCCATTTATTTCCCCAAGCGGACTGGGAGTAGCGCAAATGCACAAATATGGAATAGTGGAAAACGGGTTACAATGATTAGCACGCCGCACACACTTCGGCGTCTGGAGAATCTCTTTCTTTCTGTCTGTGCAGAGTTAGGGTAAGCGGGCCGCGTTAACTTAATTAATTTGAGCTATTGTCCAGGGCCTCGGTCTTGATCGGCACCAGTGAGGGCGGTATGTTGAGTGTCTGCATCGGGATTATAAAAGGAAAACAGAAATCAAACAACATGCTTGCGGACTTTGTTAGTGGACACCCACCTTGCCCGGACAGGCGGCTTCATACTGATGCTTGAGGCTCTCCATCTCGTAGACGCAGGTGGACAACGCTGTGCGCAACTCGCAAAGGAGTACCATGTCGGAACGCAGCTCGTTGAAGGAGTTGCAAATTTCCTCCGTTGGCGGTGGCGCGGGATCTTCAAAGTACACAGCACAATTAGCATCGCCAGGCGAAAGTCTTTGGCGTTTCGTTACAACTTACCAACTTTGAACTCCTGGATGGCCTGCTCAAGTGCCTTAACCTTTCGCTGACCAATGTTGGCTGGTAACTTCATCTTTTGCGAGCGCAGTGAGACTCCGGAGCCACGCAGGTCGGCAAACTTGATGCCGCTACTGCCAATCTCGATGGCGTTAACCACCGAGTCCACCTTGGAGGGTCGCGGCTGGGGATGGACCTTTTTCTTGTGTAGTTTTTTCTCGTACTTGCGTGTACTGGGCGTGTTGGAGGCGTGCTCATTCTGCTGATCAGCTTGCGAGATGAGCTTCTGGAGATCCTGCGTCTTTCGCTCACGCTCCTTTTTGCGCGCCTCGATTTTCTTCATCTCGTTAATGAGCATTTGCTCCTCTTCCACTTGCTGGCGGTTGCGCTTGAACAGCTTTTCGAGCTGCTCCTTTCGCCGACGCTCGTGCTCGGCGTCATATGTGAATACCTTTTTGTCGCTGGTCTGATTCTTGGCCTTGGACAGCAGAGCCACCACCTCGTAGTAGCGTTCCTTGAGCTCCTCCACTGTCTTGGCGCCATGCTGCTGGTGGTTCCAGCGATCTGCCATCACAATGAAACGGAGGTCAAATCTGGAAAAAGCAGTTCTTATAATTCTTTTGAATATTTTAGGGGCCAAACAGAGCTTACCGCCTTGCCAAGTCGAACAGGTGATCGGTCTGCACTTTGTTCCAGTTGCTGATATTATTCCGCAAGTGGGCATTGTACTCTGTCATGGTGTAGGAGGGGATCTCCACCTGTTTATTGAACCTGGCGAAGGGATAGTCCGTCGAATTGTCGCTAACTCGTTTCCAGTGATGGAAGACGGCGGCATCGTTACGCGCCGGATTGCAGAACGGTGCCCACTCCCACTTGCGCACCTTCTTCATGCCCAGACGCGCCTTTGCCTGCTTGTAGCCGGCGCCGATGCCCAGAGCCGTGTCCGTGGGCAGCAGGGGCGGAGCATCCTTCTTGTCTGTGTAGAGCAGGGCGAACACCTCGCGGTGCATGCCTTCGGGACGTCGCGAAGCGTTCTTGGTTCTGTAAAGAATTACACATTTTAATTGCAACCCTCGCTTCCAAGGAAATTTGTTTGTTTACCGCTCAAAGTTGCGCTTCTTGGTGGCCAGAAAGGAATCCCTCGTCACTTCCGGCGTGTTAGCACGCTCCATGTCCAGGATATCACGCACATCGGCCGACATGTTGATTTACTTATGGGGATTCACTAACTTTAACCGTAAATTCTTGGTATTATTGTTTAATTTTACAATTGTTTTGCAAAAAATCGCGGAATGACAGTTCTACAGCTAGAGGTGCGGCAAAATCGATTCTCAGTGCTACTCGATACTCGATTGTATTCGATCTTATTAGAGAGCAATCGATATTTTTAAAAAATATGTTTATTCTTAGGATTACAAATAAATGGTTATAATTGTGCACCAATCAATTAATTATGATTAAAATATAAATACATATGGAAATATTTTTAAGGCGTTTTCGATATATCGAAAACCAAATCGAATATCGATGGTATTGATGTTGAAACCGTGTTCCCTCCACCTCTATCTAAAACGTGCTCGAAAACTAACCGGTGGTGAACAACAATTATGTTGTTTTTCTGCCCGTCGTGTGGCAATATACTGATTATCGAGGAGGACACCAACAGCCACCGCTTTACCTGCAACACCTGCCCGTACATCTCAAAGATCAAACGAAAGATCTCAACCAAGACCTTTCCACGCCTCAAGGTATGTTCGATGATGCAATTTGGATTGAATTTGTGATCATATCGTTCTGTTCTGTAATTGCAGGAGGTTGACCACGTTCTGGGCGGCAAGGCAGCGTGGGAGAACGTGGACTCGACTGACGCCGAGTGCCCGTCGTGCAGCCACAAGCGGGCGTACTTTATGCAGATCCAGACGCGGTCTGCTGACGAGCCCATGACCACATTCTACAAGTGCTGCAACCACGAGTGCGGTCACAACTGGCGGGACTAATGCGCCACACACAGGCGCTGCTAATCAGTCGCCTCCTAGGGCAACAGGCCCGCCCCAAGTCCACCACAATGCTGCCACAGCCTAAGGAGAAGGCGAAGACCCCTGTGTGCCCAGTAGCAGACGGATCGGCTGTCCAGCTGGCCCGCCACTGTCTGCTTAGTGGCCAGGTAATTGGCCTACCTACAGACACCGTTTACGGCTTAGCCTGCGACGCCAATAACGAGCAGGCCATCCAGCGCCTGTACGAGATCAAGGGCAGGGACGAACATAAGCCGGTAGCCATCTGCGTGCACAACAACTCTGCCCTCCGTCGCTTTGGCCAGGCTGCCCACCTCAGCGACGAGCTGCTAACTCGTTTGCTCCCGGGCCCCCTGACCATCGTGATCGAGCGGACGCCCGCGCTGAGCAATAGGTTCCTCAATCCCAGCACCTCCAAGATCGGTATACGTATTCCAGACTTCCAGTTTATGCGAGACCTGTGCGCCGTGTGGCACGAGCAGCCGCTGGCTCTGACCAGCGCCAACCGGTCCAGTGCGCCCAGCAGTCTGCAAGTGTCTGAGTTCCGGTCGCTCTGGCCCCAATTGGGGGCTGTCTTCGATGCCGGCCAAATTGGTCTTACGGAGGAGCGACGTCTGGCCTCCACGGTGATCGACTTGGCCACTCCGGGCTACTATGAGATAGTTAGAGCAGGAGTGGCCCTAAAGCAAACCGTGGCCGTAATGGAGGAATTCGGCATCCGGTCGAGAAAAATGCTTTAGAATACTAAACATTTTGTTAATTCCCTAAAAAATCATAATTGGAAATAATGTTAAGTTCCATAAACAGTTTATAGTTTTTATAGTTTTAAAATCAATTGCGACGCCAGGACTCGCATTTTAAATATTATTACGTTGATATGAAATAATTATATAATTGTATTCAATTCGCATCTATAGTTCTCCAAAACAATGAATCAAAAGTCAAATAACGAGATGTTAACTAAGCGTTATTCTTTGGATTTTTTACTATAATTTTTAATTTAGAACGTCCTATGTGCCTCGCTTGCGGGAACACAATTATTTATAAAATATATAGCTTGTTTGGTGGCTTTAACACATGTATGTACACAATTGGAACTATCCTCGGTGCAGAGCTGGCTCCTGGTCAGTCTAGTTATAGTAGTTGCCCTTGGCCGCCTGGATAGGCCTCCGTCGGCGCGGCAATTCGTTGTGCAGCAGCTGCCAACGTTCCGGCGGCCAGACAATAGCCACCGCTCGCGCTGACATCAGCCCCATGGCCACCGGCCCAAAGGTATTGCTGTCCATTGAGTGCCCGGTGTGATCGCCTTCCACCCAGCAATGGCCCTCAGGAATTCGCACAATTTCCTGCTTATAGCCCAGCGTGGACACCACATCGCCCTGGAGTCCCACCACCCGCTTAATGATCTTCTGAGCGGGATCCTTGGGGGAGATGAGGGATATTATGTCGCCGCGTTCCAATTGACTGTTGTGCGTGCCCCAGCGCATGAGGAAGACGTAATCCCGTTCATCTGCCACCGGATTCAGCGCCGGCTGCATGGAGATTCCTGTATAAAACGTTCCGTATTTGAATCGGAAACATATGTATATGTAACCCGTGTGCTTACCCTCCACCCTGGCCACATAGCCAACGCAGTCAAGAAACGTGATCCCCAGGGGCAGCCCGTAGAGAAGGGATTTGCCAAAGAAGCGAAATGCCATGTGTCTGTTAGAGCCGTGTCAGCCCTCGACTCTGATTTTGTCCTTTTTACGCAATTTTCGACTTATTTTGTTGATATTTGTTGATTGTTGTTGTTTTGGCCGAGTTTGACATTCGCAGGCACGACGATATAAATATATCGATATGTACAGTATCGGTTTGGAAATCGATTCATAGCCATCGCTGGAAAACTTGCCAAGCTTTTTCTAGACACCAAATGTTAGCGGGAAGAATTGTGTTTATTTCTGTTTTATCTTGGGTTCTGATTCCTCGCCATGAACTCGCAGGTAACGTACCACAATGTGCCCACTCCGCCGTCCAGCCTAGCCCTGGCGGCGGCAGCTCCCGATGGGGGCTTTCTCTACGTCGGTGTGCGGTGTATTAACTACATAGCGGCTCCGCCGGCGTGCAGCAATAAGCAGGTTCAGGTGGCGACCATGTCGACGCGCATCAACATCCTGGCCCTCGACGTGAGTCCTTCGTGGGGCGGCAAGAGCAAGCCGTTCGCCATAGTCGGCGATGACTTGAGCGTGCAGGTCTGGGACTGCCTTCTGGGCGAGGCTGTCATCGGGCACAAGGCGCACCAGCATCAGCAAGAAGCACGCGATGCACGATCAGTCTACCCAACCACCAGCTCCGTGCTGATGAGCTACATGGCCAACGGAAATATACTGTCGATAGATGCCAGCGACCTGGTAATATTTTGCGTGGCTTCAAACACATACTGCCGCCGGCCGACGTTCCTGTCGCCAAAGAACCATCAGCTCACCCAGTTTCGCGCCTCCCCCTACAACAACAACCAATTTGCCGTGGGAACTGCTATGGGGAACGTTCTGATCTGTGACTTGCTTAAGATGGGCGTCGTCTACAAGTTCACTGGCCACAAGGCGCCCATCTGCGGCCTGTCTTGGCAAGAAGTGAATGCTCCCCTGGAGGAGAATCTCAATGAGCTATCGTCGAGAGCTGAGCAGTGGCGCAGTCGCAATGGTAACGAGGAGGAGAAGGCCAAGCCGAAGCCACCACCGCTGCTTAAATCCCGTGCCGCCGAGTCCGACGATATGTTCGACATTTACAACTTTGATCATCTGGAGTGTGAGTTCGGGGCACCCATAGCAGAGCGGCGCAAATCTTCCGAAGACGGTTTTGTGGGCCTGGAGAAGCCAGCCAGTACCGCTGCCCTCGATTACGTAGAAGCCTGCGAGAGCATGAAGGCAGATCTGATGGCGCATAGTCAGGACGATAGTGTTGAGCACGTAGAGGTCACCTTGAACGACTGTGAACCCACGAAGCCCTCTGGGCCACTGAGCGATGCCAGCACCGCCAGCAACCGCCAGGATATCAGCGATTCCACCGAAGGCAGTCTTGAGGTTATTCAATATAGCTCCTCCAGCGACGACGCTGTGATCGTCGATGGAGAGGCGGCAAAGCCCAAGCGCGAAGTGCTGCATCACATCTACCACCAGGCAGAGGTCCATGCCTCAGAGACCCCTCACGCCAAGCCCGAGCCGCCAAGCAATCCCCAAGTGACAGCTACTGGCAGCACGGAAACACTTAGTTCGTCAGTAACCACACGGCCCGACACTCTGCTGGCCTCTATTGATGCGAATGAGGTCATGATGATCTGGAACGCGAACACGGGAGCTCATTCCGGGAAGAACTACAGCAGGAGCAAGGTCACCGGCAAGCTCAGCAACGTCTATTGGCTGAGCAGCGATACCATAGTGACCCTTAGTCGTAGCCAGTTGTTCTTCTGGTCCCTGGAGTTTGACAAAAAGATGTTGCGCTACAAAATCAGCAAAGACCGAGTCCACAGCTGCCAAGAGAAAGATATCTTTACGTTTGCTTGTCTCCCCAATAAGAAAGAGATATGGTTGTGCAAGAACAACCGCCAGATTGTCACTTTAAATCCCCAAACCGGCAAAGTGGGTGCTACCTATGGCACAGTGTCTCTCGGGGTGCGCGCAATGGCAGAGTGTCCGGATGATATGAACAAGTAAGCCCTCCAATATTATACCCTTGAAGAGTATTATCATTTAAGTTAGAAGCTTAAAACGCAGTGAAGGTGTCATTTCCGACCCTATAAATCATATATATTAATAGCTGAGTCGATCTAGCCATGTCCGGTCGAAAAATAAATTTGGAGAATTTTTTCCATTTTTTTTTTTAATGATAAGGGGTTAAAATTGGCAAAAATTGATACAAATTTCAATTTTCTTCTATTAAAAATTATAATTGCAGCTTTGTTAATCTACTAAAAACTAGCATAGAACAGCTTTCCGAATCAAAATTAATGAGTTTTTGGCTTAGTTATGAGTTTTCTACAACTATGATTTTTGGGAAAAATTGTCTGTTTTTATACCTTTTTGCCGGTTTTTATGATTTTAGTCAAAAACTGACAACACCATCAACAAAAGCAGTATGCGGATTTGTTAGTGCAATAAAAACTAGTACAGAAGAGCTTTCCGAATTAAAATGAATGCAATTTTGGCTTAATTATGATGTCCGAAAAACTTTGATTTTGTTAAAAAATGATCTGTTTTTATACCTTTTTGAAGAATATAATTTAAGTCAGAAGCTTGCAACGCAGTGAAGGAGTCGTTTCCGACCCTATAAACCATATATATTCTTGATCAGCATCAACAGCCCAGTCGTTCTGGCCATGTCTGGTCAAAAAATAAATTTTTGACATTTTTCCGAAAATTTAAAATTTTGTAAGGGGTTACATCATTAAAATTGCCAAAATTTGACAAAAAATTGAATTTATTAAATTTGAAAACTGGGTATGCAGCTTTGTTAATCCACTAAAAACTAGCATAGAACAGCTTTCCGAATTAAAATGAATGATTTTTTGGCTTAGGTATGAGTTTTCTAAAACTATGATTTTTGGGAAAAATTGTCTGTTTTTATACCTTTTGGCCGGTTTTTATGATTTTAGTCAAAAACTGACAACAGCATCAACAAAAGCAGTATGCAGATTTGTTAGTGCAATAAAAACTAGCACAAAAGAGCTTTCCGAATTAAAATTAATGCAATTTCGGCTTAATTATGATGTCCGAAAAACTTTGATTTTGTTAAAAAATGATCTGTTTTTATACCTTTTTGAAGAATATAATTTAAGTCAGAAGCTTGCAACGCAGTGAAGGAGTCGTTTCCGACCCTATAAACCATATATATTCTTGATCAGCATCAACAGCCCAGTCGTTCTGGCCATGTCTGGTCAAAAAATAAATTTTTGACATTTTTCCGAAAATTGAAAATTTTGTAAGGGGTTACATCATTAAAATTGCCAAAATTTGACAAAAAATCGAATTTATTAAATTTAAAAACTGGGTATGCAGCTTTGTTAATCCACTAAAAACTAGCATAGAACAGCTTTCCGAATTAAAATGAATGATTTTTTGGCTTAGTTATGAGTTTTCTAAAACTATGAATTTTGGGAAAAATTGTCTGTTTTTATACCTTTTGGCCGGTTTTTATGATTTTAGTCAAAAACTAACAACAGCATCAACAAAAGCAGTATGCAGATTTGTTAGTGCAATAAAAACTAGCACAAAAGAGCTTTCCGAATTAAAATTAATGCAATTTCGGCTTAATTATGATGTCCGAAAAACTTTGATTTTGTTAAAAAATGATCTGTTTTTATACCTTTTTGAAGAATATAATTTAAGTCAGAAGCTTGCAACGCAGTGAAGGAGTCGTTTCCGACCCTATAAACCATATATATTCTTGATCAGCATCAACAGCCCAGTCGTTCTGGCCATGTCTGGTCAAAAAATAAATTTTTGACATTTTTCCGAAAATTGAAAATTTTGTAAGGGGTTACATCATTAAAATTGCCAAAATTTGACAAAAAATCGAATTTATTAAATTTGAAAACTGGGTATGCAGCTTTGTTAATTCACTAAAAACTAGCATAGAACAGCTTTCCGAATTAAAATGAATGATTTTTTGGCTTAGTTATGAGTTTTCTAAAACTATGAATTTTGGGAAAAATTGTCTGTTTTTATACCTTTTGGCCGGTTTTTATGATTTTAGTCAAAAACTGACAACAGCATCAACAAAAGCAGTATGCAGATTTGTTATTAGTGCAATAAAAACTAGCACAAAAGAGCTTTCCGAATTAAAATTAATGCAATTTCATCTTAATTATGATGTCCGAAAACAGCTTTCCGAATTAAAATGAATGATTTTTTGGCTTAGTTATGAGTTTTCTAAAACTATGAATTTTGGGAAAAATTGTCTGTTTTTATACCTTTTGGCCGGTTTTTATGATTTTAGTCAAAAACTAACAACAGCATCAACAAAAGCAGTATGCAGATTTGTTAGTGCAATAAAAACTAGCACAAAAGAGCTTTCCGAATTAAAATTAATGCAATTTCGGCTTAATTATGATGTCCGAAAAACTTTGATTTTGTTAAAAAATGATCTGTTTTTATACCTTTTTGAAGAATATAATTTAAGTCAGAAGCTTGCAACGCAGTGAAGGAGTCGTTTCCGACCCTATAAACCATATATATTCTTGATCAGCATCAACAGCCCAGTCGTTCTGGCCATGTCTGGTCAAAAAATAAATTTTTGACATTTTTCCGAAAATTTAAAATTTTGTAAGGGGTTACATCATTAAAATTGCCAAAATTTGACAAAAAATTGAATTTATTAAATTTGAAAACTGGGTATGCAGCTTTGTTAATCCACTAAAAACTAGCATAGAACAGCTTTCCGAATTAAAATGAATGATTTTTTGGCTTAGGTATGAGTTTTCTAAAACTATGATTTTTGGGAAAAATTGTCTGTTTTTATACCTTTTGGCCGGTTTTTATGATTTTAGTCAAAAACTGACAACAGCATCAACAAAAGCAGTATGCAGATTTGTTAGTGCAATAAAAACTAGCACAAAAGAGCTTTCCGAATTAAAATTAATGCAATTTCGGCTTAATTATGATGTCCGAAAAACTTTGATTTTGTTAAAAAATGATCTGTTTTTATACCTTTTTGAAGAATATAATTTAAGTCAGAAGCTTGCAACGCAGTGAAGGAGTCGTTTCCGACCCTATAAACCATATATATTCTTGATCAGCATCAACAGCCCAGTCGTTCTGGCCATGTCTGGTCAAAAAATAAATTTTTGACATTTTTCCGAAAATTGAAAATTTTGTAAGGGGTTACATCATTAAAATTGCCAAAATTTGACAAAAAATCGAATTTATTAAATTTGAAAACTGGGTATGCAGCTTTGTTAATTCACTAAAAACTAGCATAGAACAGCTTTCCGAATTAAAATGAATGATTTTTTGGCTTAGTTATGAGTTTTCTAAAACTATGAATTTTGGGAAAAATTGTCTGTTTTTATACCTTTTGGCCGGTTTTTATGATTTTAGTCAAAAACTAACAACAGCATCAACAAAAGCAGTATGCAGATTTGTTAGTGCAATAAAAACTAGCACAAAAGAGCTTTCCGAATTAAAATTAATGCAATTTCGGCTTAATTATGATGTCCGAAAAACTTTGATTTTGTTAAAAAATGATCTGTTTTTATACCTTTTTGAAGAATATAATTTAAGTCAGAAGCTTGCAACGCAGTGAAGGAGTCGTTTCCGACCCTATAAACCATATATATTCTTGATCAGCATCAACAGCCCAGTCGTTCTGGCCATGTCTGGTCAAAAAATAAATTTTTGACATTTTTCCGAAAATTGAAAATTTTGTAAGGGGTTACATCATTAAAATTGCCAAAATTTGACAAAAAATCGAATTTATTAAATTTAAAAACTGGGTATGCAGCTTTGTTAATCCACTAAAAACTAGCATAGAACAGCTTTCCGAATTAAAATGAATGATTTTTTGGCTTAGGTATGAGTTTTCTAAAACTATGATTTTTGGGAAAAATTGTCTGTTTTTATACCTTTTGGCCGGTTTTTATGATTTTAGTCAAAAACTGACAACAGCATCAACAAAAGCAGTATGCAGATTTGTTAGTGCAATAAAAACTAGCACAAAAGAGCTTTCCGAATTAAAATTAATGCAATTTCGGCTTAATTATGATGTCCGAAAAACTTTGATTTTGTTAAAAAATGATCTGTTTTTATACCTTTTTGAAGAATATAATTTAAGTCAGAAGCTTGCAACGCAGTGAAGGAGTCGTTTCCGACCCTATAAACCATATATATTCTTGATCAGCATCAACAGCCCAGTCGTTCTGGCCATGTCTGGTCAAAAAATAAATTTTTGACATTTTTCCGAAAATTGAAAATTTTGTAAGGAGTTACATCATTAAAATTGCCAAAATTTGACAAAAAATCGAATTTATTAAATTTAAAAACTGGGTATGCAGCTTTGTTAATCCACTAAAAACTAGCATAGAACAGCTTTCCGAATTAAATGAATGATTTTTTGGCTTAGGTATGAGTTTTCTAAAACTATGATTTTTGGGAAAAATTGTCTGTTTTTATACCTTTTGGCCGGTTTTTATGATTTTAGTCAAAAACTGACAACAGCATCAACAAAAGCAGTATGCAGATTTGTTAGTGCAATAAAAACTAGCACAAAAGAGCTTTCCGAATTAAAATTAATGCAATTTCGGCTTAATTATGATGTCCGAAAAACTTTGATTTTGTTAAAAAATGATCTGTTTTTATACCTTTTTGAAGAATATAATTTAAGTCAGAAGCTTGCAACGCAGTGAAGGAGTCGTTTCCGACCCTATAAACCATATATATTCTTGATCAGCATCAACAGCCCAGTCGTTCTGGCCATGTCTGGTCAAAAAATAAATTTTTGACATTTTTCCGAAAATTGAAAATTTTGTAAGGGGTTACATCATTAAAATTGCCAAAATTTGACAAAAAATCGAATTTATTAAATTTAAAAACTGGGTATGCAGCTTTGTTAATCCACTAAAAACTAGCATAGAACAGCTTTCCGAATTAAAATGAATGATTTTTTGGCTTAGGTATGAGTTTTCTAAAACTATGATTTTTGGGAAAAATTGTCTGTTTTTATACCTTTTGGCCGGTTTTTATGATTTTAGTCAAAAACTGACAACAGCATCAACAAAAGCAGTATGCAGATTTGTTAGTGCAATAAAAACTAGCACAAAAGAGCTTTCCGAATTAAAATTAATGCAATTTCGGCTTAATTATGATGTCCGAAAAACTTTGATTTTGTTAAAAAATGATCTGTTTTTATACCTTTTTGAAGAATATAATTTAAGTCAGAAGCTTGCAACGCAGTGAAGGAGTCGTTTCCGACCCTATAAACCATATATATTCTTGATCAGCATCAACAGCCCAGTCGTTCTGGCCATGTCTGGTCAAAAAATAAATTTTTGACATTTTTCCGAAAATTGAAAATTTTGTAAGGGGTTACATCATTAAAATTGCCAAAATTTGACAAAAAATCGAATTTATTAAATTTGAAAACTGGGTATGCAGCTTTGTTAATTCACTAAAAACTAGCATAGAACAGCTTTCCGAATTAAAATGAATGATTTTTTGGCTTAGTTATGAGTTTTCTAAAACTATGAATTTTGGGAAAAATTGTCTGTTTTTATACCTTTTGGCCGGTTTTTATGATTTTAGTCAAAAACTAACAATAGCATCAACAAAAGCAGTATGCAGATTTGTTAGTGCAATAAAAACTAGCACAAAAGAGCTTTCCGAATTAAAATTAATGCAATTTCGGCTTAATTATGATGTCCGAAAAACTTTGATTTTGTTAAAAAATGATCTGTTTTTATACCTTTTTGAAGAATATAATTTAAGTCAGAAGCTTGCAACGCAGTGAAGGAGTCGTTTCCGACCCTATAAACCATATATATTCTTGATCAGCATCAACAGCCCAGTCGTTCTGGCCATGTCTGGTCAAAAAATAAATTTTTGACATTTTTCCGAAAATTGAAAATTTTGTAAGGGGTTACATCATTAAAATTGCCAAAATTTGACAAAAAATCGAATTTATGAACTTTGAAAACTGGGTATGCAGCTTTGTTAATTCACTAAAAACTAGCATAGAACAGCTTTCCGAATTAAAATGAATGATTTTTTGGCTTAGTTATGAGTTTTCTAAAACTATGAATTTTGGGAAAAATTGTCTGTTTTTATACCTTTTGGCCGGTTTTTATGATTTTAGTCAAAAACTGACAACAGCATCAACAAAAGCAGTATGCAGATTTGTTATTAGTGCAATAAAAACTAGCACAAAAGAGCTTTCCGAATTAAAATTAATGCAATTTCGGCTTAATTATGATGTCCGAAAAACTTTGATTTTGTTAAAAAATGATCTGTTTTTATACCTTTTTGAAGAATATAATTTAAGTCAGAAGCTTGCAACGCAGTGAAGGAGTCGTTTCCGACCCTATAAACCATATATATTCTTGATCAGCATCAACAGCCCAGTCGTTCTGGCCATGTCTGGTCAAAAAATACATTTTTGACATTTTTCCGAAAATTGAAAATTTTGTAAGGGGTTACATCATTAAAATTGCCAAAATTTGACAAAAAATTGAATTTATTAAATTTGAAAACTGGGTATGCAGCTTTGTTAATCCACTAAAAACTAGCATAAAACAGCTTTCCGAATTAAAATGAATGATTTTTTGGCTTAGTTATGAGTTTTCTAAAACTATGATTTTTGGGAAAAATTGTCTGTTTTTATACCTTTTGGCCGGTTTTTATGATTTTAGTCAAAAACTGACAACAGCATCAACAAAAGCAGTATGCAGATTTGTTAGTGCAATAAAAACTAGCACAAAAGAGCTTTCCGAATTAAAATTAATGCAATTTCGGCCTAATTATGATGTCCGAAAAACTTTGATTTTGTTAAAAAATGATCTGTTTTTATACCTTTTTGAAGAATATAATTTAAGTCAGAAGCTTGCAACGCAGTGAAGGAGTCGTTTCCGACCCTATAAACCATATATATTCTTGATCAGCATCAACAGCCCAGTCGTTCTGGCCATGTCTGGTCAAAAAATACATTTTTGACATTTTTCCGAAAATTGAAAATTTTGTAAGGGGTTACATCATTAAAATTGCCAAAATTTGACAAAAAATCGAATTTATTAAATTTGAAAACTGGGTATGCAGCTTTGTTAATCCACTAAAAACTAGCATAGAACAGCTTTCCGAATTAAAATGAATGATTTTTTGGCTTAGTTATGAGTTTTCTACAACTATGATTTTTGGGAAAAATTGTCTGTTTTTATACCTTTTTGCCGGTTTTTATGATTTTAGTCAAAAACTGACAACAGCATCAACAAAAGCAGTATGCAGATTTGTTAGTGCAATAAAAACTAGCACAGAAGAGCTTTCCGAATTAAAATTAATGCAATTTCGGCCTAATTATGATGTCCGAAAAACTTTGATTTTGTTAAAAAATGATCTGTTTTTATACCTTTTTGAAGAATATAATTTAAGTCAGAAGCTTGCAACGCAGTGAAGGAGTCGCTTCCGACCCTATAAACCATATATATTCTTGATCAGCATCAACAGCCCAGTCGTTCTGGCCATGTCTGGTCAAAAAATAAATTTTTGACATTTTTCCGAAAATTGAAAATTTTGTAAGGGGTTACATCATTAAAATTGCCAAAATTTGACAAAAAATTGAATTTATTAAATTTGAAAACTGGGTATGCAGCTTTGTTAATCCACTAAAAACTAGCATAAAACAGCTTTCCGAATTAAAATGAATGATTTTTTGGCTTAGTTATGAGTTTTCTACAACTATGATTTTTGGGAAAAATTGTCTGTTTTTATACCTTATTGCTGGTTTGTATAATTTTATTCGGAAACTTATAACAGCATCAACAAACGCAGTATGCAGATTTGTTAGTGCTATAAAAACTGGTACAGAAAAGTTTTCCGAATCAAAATTATTGCTATTTTGGCTTAATTATGATGTGTGAAAACTTGTCCTTGTTTTTAATTCTTTTCTAAAACTAGTTATCTTTTTCGTGTAGGATCGCCTTGGGATGCTCCGACCGCCGCATTGCCATCTTTGACATTTCCAAGCTCTCTACCAGCTGCCTTCCCATCGATAGCGTGTTTGTCAACAGTAATGTGTACACCCTGGCCTGGAGTCCCGACTGTTTGCAACTGGCCTTTGGCACCTTTGATGGAACCGTAAGCTTCTTTATTAACTACAAGTACCTCACAGTCTAACCAAATATAAATCAAACGCGAAAAATAGGTGGGCATCATTAATGTGGAATCCATGAAGATTAAGACCGTTCTGAAGACGTCGCAAAAGAAGGAAGTATATTCCCTGGTCTGGCAGGACCACTACATCTACTTTATCGTGAATCGTCAGCTCGGCGTCTTCGACTTGGACAAATCAAATGGTGGTAAGTTTGAATCCTATTCATCACATGTGCTGTCGAGCGTTGTAGGCTTGATTCTGGGCGTTTCGCTGCCCGTAGCTGACCTTGGTCTGCGTGTCGTGGGTCTGCCGCTTGCGGATGTTGGCCAAGTGAATGGTCTCCCTATGGTAGTCCCATGCATTCCACGTGACATTGATCCAGTTGGATGGCGACAGGTCGTTAGTGATGACCATTTCCGTTTGACCATTGAAATCACTATGTTTTGGAGGCTCGACGATCAGGTCCTGTATCTCCTGGGCAATGAGATCATCATCCAGCTTGAAAAGCAGCGCTAGGTTGGCACTGTTGAAAATAACCTTCCGAAGTGCGGCGATGAATGGTTCGAAACGAAGCTCAGCAAACCTAGTGAATTTCAGTTCCCGAAAGCCAAATGTTATATCCACATTGGAGCACAGTTTCCTGGTCACCTGTGCCGGCAGCAACAAGCCATTGGTTACAGTCAGAGCTAAAGAGCAGAACTCCTTTATGTCCGCCTTGGCCAGGTTGCAAAAGTTTCCATCGGTGTGTAGTTCCTTTACGGCCTCCATTCTCTCCTCAAAAGCGCATATCTTTGGCTTTTTAATGCGCTTATTGAGAGCTTGCAATTCGGCAATGGTATCCTTGGCCGCGGTCGTAAAATCTTCGACAACCAGCGCCTCCACCTGCTCCCTCAGTTTGTTCAACTCGACAATGTGGCAAAAATAGTTGTTGAGATTGCCCCACACCTGGGACAAGTACACAAAGTGCGGCTAAGGAATGGGATTAAAGGTTAAAGATTAAAGCGAATTATACAAAATATAGTTCACTTACGAAGATCAGCTCTGAATCAATGGCGGTGCGCATGGAGAGTGCGTCATTTATCTTGGCCACCACGCAGTTGTAGCGCTTCTGCTCCACCTCGATCAGGTACATAGTGCTCTGGAAGCTCTCGTGCAGCGTGGTCAGGCAACGATGCAGCATGAAAAAGGTCAAGGTGAACTGATTCAGACGATCCATGTGTTCCAATGGCACTCGGTAGGTGAGGGTCTCGTCCTTGTGATCAATATGAATCAGCTCAGCGACGGCCGTTTGGCACATGGTACGCATGTCGACTGAATGCTTCAAACTGGCTGTGAAGGCGGCATCTGTGTTCTTTAGGGCCATTGCAAGATCATCAACCACTAAAATATATTAATTATTAGTTCATTGTTTATCGCTTTAAGTGGAAGGATGCAAGCCCAAGTCTTGAATAGTTTCCAAGATAAGGGTGTTTATACAGAGGGACAGACGGGAATTCCCAAAGCAAAGACCAAATAATACCATTACCATTAACTTACCACTTCTCACATTCTCCCGATCCCCATCTGGGCCATCGTTGTTGTAGATCACGATGCCACCCACCGTAGCTGCCAATCGCTGCAAGTACTCCAGTCGATGGTATTTCTTCTTCAACACATAGTTCTGCAAATCACTTCGGCCGATGACGCTGTTCAGGGCCTGAGCCGTAAGCTTGAGCAGGACATGATTCTTGGGCGAGCCCAAGTTATAGCAGGCCACGATGAAAACCTGCATCTTGGCGAAGAGCTGATCCAGCTGCAATTTGCTGCAGGTTTCCGGATACTGAAGAATATCATTTATGAGCAGCTCCAGCTCCCTCTGAAACTTATCCTCATATTGCTTTTTCACATACTGCAAATCGATGGCCTGGCCCTTTTTCATCACCCACGCCATCTTCATATTCGCCATGGTGGAATCCTTGGGATCTACGTAGCCATCTACAATGCGATTCTCAAACGTGCTAATGACACAGGCTGTGGGCTTCTCCAGGTCTGATTTAAGCAGACCCCGACGTGAATCTCTGGCCAGCAGGTGCACTGCGAAGACGATGAACTCCTCGCCCACATCCAGGTCCAGTTGCTGAAAACGCTTCATAATGCGATGGCTAATGTCCACCAGTGTCCTGTGTCTCGGCATTTTAACAATTTGTTAGCAAAAAACGGACAAATAATTTATTTCAGGGGCAAACACGACTGTAAAAGCTATGGTACTGACTGATTTGTTATTTTTGGTTGCCGCTGGTTACCAATTACTAACCTACGTGAGAGCTTTCCTCTTTGTAAAATGCAAGGTCAACGTTGGTGCGCTCATTGGGTTAATCATTTAGGTCCACAATTGAAATTGTCCCACAATTAGTTTTAAAACTAAATTAAAAGACAATGGGCTCTGTATTTCAAGATCTTTGTACTTTTATAAGCTTAATTAATTCTAGTTTTTAACGTGGATTCCTTTTATTTAATTGCTTTAACAGATCCTTATATGCTAAGCCACATCTCTCGGCCAAGCTACCTCAGCGTTCGTGGATCGTTTCTTTTTGTTGGCACTGATGATGGTATGTTGCAGCTCCATGAACGCATCGGTGGATCCGGCCAGGCCTGGACTCCGTTTATTCGTCAATCGGCCTTGCTGTCACGTTATGTGTGCGATATTGTCTGGAATCCCGTGGACAATAATAAATTCGCAGTGGCCGGCAATGACAAATTTATATACATAATGAAGTTCCAACCGGAGGACCGCAACTGGACAACTCAGCACACTTTCACGGCAAAGACAGACAAAGCGTCTGTAACTTCTCTGCGTTGGAGTCACAGCAAAATCAACATCCTGCTCTCCTTCCACATCGAAGGCAAGGTGTATATGTGGAACACAAATGAGCCAGAGAAACCACCGCTAACCATCACATACCACTGCCCCATGTGGTGCGGCATGTTCTTTCCCTCCAACGAGAACATCATCATGTGTTCGGGAAAGGCGATCTCTTTGGAACTGATTGACATCAAAAGTGCTTTGGCCGAAAATGAAATAACCATTTGCTCCAAGGTGGATGCGTTGCTTAAGGTTAAGTGGGCCTCCAAGTCCCTAAATATGCCTTATGCTCCGGTTCTTACCAGGACGGAAAAGAAGCGACAGCGGCGAAATCAACGCAGAGAGGAAGTTAGAAAGGAAGCTGTAGCGTTCAACAAGGAGACGGAGATGGCTAAGGAAACAGATGCACCAGCAAAGGAAAATCCAACTACGGATTCACCAGACCATGAGACTCCTGTGGAAGACATGATGAAATCCCTCAGCCTGGACAAAAAGCAGAATGTGACTACAACAAAGGAGTGCTTGAAGTGCAAGGAATTGGAGTCTAATAACCCGCCTGAAAGTTTGCTTATTGTAAGTTTAGAGTGGGAACCACTGCATTGTGAGATAAGATTAATAATTTATTAACCCACAGCATTCCCGCACCTGTCTCTACCTCGCCGGAAAGGAACTCAACAAGAGCGCCCTTGAGAAGCTAGCCATTGTGCTGACCGAGGATGCGGCTAAGATCGACAAATCAGTGCTTATGTCCAAGCTATTTAGTACCAAAGTGACGGCCAAAAAGCTTATTTCCATAGAATGTAAGTTGAATTTATAGAAATGACTTCCTTCTTTAATTCTACGGTCTTTTGAAAACATATTTCAGTGAACAACCTCAAGCAGTCAAACACGAAGGACATAGCTCCCCTTTCCCTATTCATATCCACGTTCAAGCTGCGTGAGGAACTGGAGGAACATATGGCCAACAAGACGCTCACGGAGTGGCATCTATCCGTAGCTCCTTCGGTGTCATTTGCGTAAGTTCTTAACTCTTAATATCCGATCGCTGCATTCACTAGTTACGCTATCTATTTCCAGACTCTGGCAAGACTGCTGCCGCGTCTATGCCAAGCAGATGGAGGAAAAGGGCTACATAATGCACGCAGCCACGTACCTCCTTAGCCTGGGATTGCAGAAGGAAGCCATCGAGCTATTCCTGGCCAATGAGTATTATAAGGAGGCCCTAGTGCATGCCCGAATTTGCTTGCCAGCCACAGATCCGATAATAAAAACCATTATTAACCGTTGGCTAGAACAACTGGAGGGGACAGGAAACTACGCAGCAGCGGCCCTAATGTAAGTGAAATTTATGCTTCATAGTTAAAGCAAAGGCTAAAAAAATCCCCTTCCTCAGATGCGTGCTGGACAACGAGATGCTGCGTGGCTACACCTTTCTTAGGAAGTTCCGAAACTGCACACCCGAGATTGCCGATTTAATGGAACAGATTAAACGCATTGGACAGCTTGGCGTAGTGCTGGACAACTGCGCTCCCGCTGAACAGCCTGAACATAATGGAGCTGCTGCAGCCGCTGTCGAGGAGGAAGCATAATTGAAATGTTTTTGTCAAAAATTAGTTTTACACGCATTTGAAATTGCCCAAAAACAATCCTGAAGCTATTAGCTATTAGCTAGGCATTTAAAGGCCATGGAACCTAACTGATTTTGTTACTCTTAGATAGCTAGAGACTGAGTGGAATTGAATCCAATTTATGTTGTCATTTGAATTCCATATATTAATTTAATTAACCCTAAAGAAATGGGGAAACAAACGAAAGAATTACACACATAGATACACACATATATCAGTGGCACAATAGCTAGTAAAGAAACAACACTCACAAATTGAATTTTGAATAAACAAAAACGAGATAAAGAGAAAAGAAACCCCGGTGAGCTTTAATTAGAACAAGCAGCTGCTGCCGCAGCGGCCAAAACCATTTGTTATCAGGCGCAAAAGCTGGCCCAAACAAAAGTATGACCGTTAGGCCTCATTTTTGTCTGGCCTTTGTTTATTTTTTTGTTGCTTTTTGTGGTCCCCCGTTTGCCGTCAAATTATGCAAATGGCAGGGTTCCCCCGCACACAGTCACAGAGAGCATCATTGGCAGTTAGAAATTAAGATTTAATTGTTGAAACAGGAGGCAGGGCGAGTGAACTTGCTGCACGGCAGCGAAAATAAACGAAACCCAGGCACAGAAAAATGTAAATCAACAAACAACAAAACGACAGAGCCAGGCCAGAGCTCGAGCTTGGCTCGAGACTCCCGGCTGGAAGCGCTCTTCAGTTGCCAAACAGACGTCGTAGCGCTCGCTCAGCTGGCGCGGTGCTTGCAGAGATCGTTCGGCGAACGCAGTTCGTTTCCTCAGTCATTCGAATTTCACTTTTAACTGTTTGTAAGCGCGCCAACTTGAAGCGTACCGTTAGCGCGGCGTATGTTACGGCTTTTTCACGAGTGCGAGTGAGTGAGTGACCCAAAGACAGGCATTCTCACGTTCGTCAACTTTGACTTGATGACTTGACCTGGTGCTGGTGCTTCTGCCTCTGCCTCTGCCTGTGCTTGTGGCCTAACCGTTGTACAATTAAATAACAATCAAAGCATAATTGTGGACGGAGCGCATTTCGCTTTTGCGCGATGATCCAAACGAGTTCTCCGGCTCTATTCAATTTGTGCGAGCAGTAAAAGTGCCAAGAACCGCCACTAGGCGATGTTGTTGTTGTTGTGTGTGGTGGTGTTATATGGCCCATAAAAGCTTCCCTCGAAGTCGGGCGACGCAATTTGCATGAGCGACAATTTCGAGAGCCGTTCCTACAACATATATATGTACATATATGTATACCTATACTGGCGGCATGACTCAACGCTGAACAATTTGGTCGTACGCGTGTGAGTGTGCGTCGTCGCCGCTGAGAAATCGTTTCTTGCTTGACTGATAATTTCTACGATCCGCGCTTATTGTTCACTTATTATTTATTTTTTTGGTATCTCCTCTTCTGCCTAGTGTAACTGCTTGCCATAACAAAAATTAAAGTAATAATGCGAAGTGAAAGGTAGGCTTTACATCGCATCGATACATATGCCTGATAGATGATTGCATTTTGAAACGCACAGCATAACTCTAACGGTAACGCATTGGGCGGCTATTCATTTCGATTCCATTCCGATTTACAGCGACTTCATAACAACAATTTGCATAACTTTGCCCCACCGCTGCATTGTTGTGTTTATTCATGCATTCACACTGCCCCTGCCCGCGTCCATTGTTGCACTTATGCTATTGAACTCGTCATGCAGACACACAGCGAATGCATAAATACGACCAACAATAACGAAATTAAATTAATTTAATTGCCCGCAGCGGTGTAGGGGAATACAATGCAAAAAAACAGAGAAATATTTCGAAATGCTGCTCGCATTTTTCGGTCACACGAGGTTCACAAAGATTATGCTGGATCTGCATAATTTCGTAACCATCTCGCTGGGTATCCGCATGGGTGTGGCATTCACTCAAGGGCGCTGCGAATTCGTTTGCCACCTTTTTCCCGGCAACGGATGCTAATTGCTGAGAGCAGTCTCTTTCGAACCCCGCCGAAACTCGTTTCAACACTGGACAGAGACAGAGCTCTGCCCGCGAAAAACCGGACAGCCCAGCGAGAATCAGTTTGTCCAGCTAATTAGCAATAAAAACGAAGTTGACTTGCAATTCTTTCCGGCCAGCGAAAAGAAAGCCAAAAGCGGGACAGGAAAGAGCCCAAGCCTGGGGGGGTCTCTTGTGAGACTAACTTGCAACGTTGTAGGAATGTCAATGGGGCAAGTCACCGCTTGACACTTTAAGGTGCGCATATCCGGCGCGTAGCGTTGCGTCGCTCCTTTTTGGGGAGCACCCAACCCATGCCCGCCAAGTGGAGGAGACGCCTCCACACAGACGCACGCGAGGGGGATTAGCGCAGACCGCGATGAGCAGAAGAGAATGATGAGCCGGCGCACCTGCGTGCTGACGGCATTGACAGCAAGTTCGTCGCCTCTATTTTGATGACGCCGTCTGTTATGGGCAAGATTGCCGTATCCGACTAAGCGGCTAACTGGGCTCTGAGTGATGTGTTGGCGAGGCGTCTCAATTGTTTACACTCGGCAACACAGCCTTAGGGTATAATTGGCCGGGTTTGTCAACCGGAGTGGCCCCGAAAGCCTCTTTGTGAGCACTTCTTTGTAAAATTTGAGCTTGTTGTATCTTTTGAATGAAAATAATCATTTTATAAATTTATTTCCTTATTAAGAATATTTGATTATGTCTTGTCTGTTTATTTTTCCTGTTTTCCTTGTCTTGACTGCGTTTTCCACGAATCAAAATTTAAAAATATCACAACTAGGCTAAAAATCAAGCAGCTGTCCTATGTTAGTTTTTATTAGGGTAATAAATCTGCATACTACATTTAGAGTTTAAAAATATTTAAATTTTTGTCAATTTTTGGCAATTTTAATGATGTAACCCCTTATCGTTTTTTCAAAAAATTGGAAAAATTTTCAAAATTTATTTTTTGACCAAACATGGCTAGATCGATTCAGCTATTAATCCTGATCAAGAATATATATGATTCATAGGGTCGGAAATGACTCCTTCAGTGCGTTACAAGCTTTCGACTGAAATTATAATACCCTAAAAAGGTTATTCGATTTTAGGTATATCTTGCATACATGGCGTATACGTAACTTGAAAACCCTTAAATTAAGTATACGCCATGTGTGTATTGAGGAAGAAGAGTTTAAAATGTATAAATGTTGAAAAACAAGTTTAGCAATTCAATTATAAGATCGAATCGGAAATCGATCGTAACTAAGCTTTAAATATTCGATATTTATAAATATTTTTGTTCGAAAAATCAAAGTTAAAAAAACTCATAACTAACCAAAAATTCAATTAATTTCAATTCGGAAAGCTGTCCTATGTTAGTTTTTATTAGGTTAATAAATCTGCATACTACGTTTGGAATTCAAAAAGATTTAAATTTTTATAAACTTTTGACAATTTTATCAATTATCAAAATATGATAAAATTAAATTTTAGCCAAACATAGCTAGATCGATTCGACTGTTAATTCTGATCAATAATATATATGATTTATAGGGTCGGAAGTGACTTCTTCACTGCGTAACAGGCTTCTGACTAAAATCATAATACCCTGCAATGGTATAAAAAATGGGTGAAGCACTTCATTATTTTGTAGCTCAGTGTAATTGATTAATTGATTTGGGAATTGCCAGGCTGGCGAATTCATTTATCATGACATAAGGCAGTAGGTAACTGACATCAGTTAAACAGTGTCAGGTATTTAACCAGAAGCTTCCTCTTCTACTGTCTAACATAGCGCACGCTCCACTGTTTGTTTAGAGTCAAATATTTGCTTCATAAATGCGGGGCTTGTGGCCAAACAACAGACTTGGCCAACGAACTGACTTGGTTTTTGTTGTAGAAAAGTGAAAATCTTCTTAATAATATGGAACAAGCCGTTAGCCCAGTGTTAGATACGCTGTGTGGATGTGCTTCTCTGCTTGCTCCGTTCGTAGTATGTGTGGCATCCAAAACAAGTTCGTTGCCTAAGTCTTTTGTTTGGGTATCGAACTGGACTCATCGGCGAAGCTTGGCACTCATTCGGATTCTCATTTCAGCATCAGCCTAGCATGACACGGCTCAATTAGGCCGCTTAACGCTTTCATTCAACCCACAAGAGCGCGGTCTGGACTCGAAACCCATTCAAACATAAACCAAGAACTAGAACTCCACATCTCATCGCATCGCATCGCCTCACACGCACCACTGACCTCCTCCGGAAAGGGGAACCAAGGCCACCGGCCACACCATCCTCCCGCTAGCCAGCATAATTTCTCTCTGAAAACCGCACTCACACCTGTCTGAACACACATATCTTCCTTCCACCGTCTTGGACAAACATCGCAACCGCAATCGCAACGGCAATCGGAACCGCAACCGCAACCGAAACCGAAACACGAATAATGAATTATCAAAAGACCAGTGAAAAGCAGTCGCCGTCCTCATTGAAGAAGCGGCCGCCGGGCAACGGCAATAGCATACAAAACTTTTGGAACGAACGCATTATGGAGCGCTTCATAAAGGCAAATCTATTCATTATCTGCTGTGTGGTGGCAGTTCTTCTGCTGGTAAGTAACTCGATTGCCTCGGTGATATTCAATATTCGAGTATGTCCGTCATATATGTACATCATATCACCTCCACACGAAGATCTCTGTATCTTCTCTCTCTCCGTCCGAGTGTCCCACTGTCCGTCCGTTACCGTTATCAGTGTGAAAACGTATTTGCTCCATTAAGTGAAAATGAAATGAAATCGTTTTTTGCTCATCGTGCCAGATGTAAAAACTTCATCGTTTTTTGTTACCAGCCAAGTTGACAGGCCAGTCGGCCGTTGAGGGGGTGGCGGAGAGATGGGAGCTCATTAATTGATTGATGGATGGTTGCGGAGCACAGTTGTCTCCGGTTTGTTTTTCGTATGCATTCCTACCCATTGCTTGTCTGCCATTGCCTGATTTATGTTTTCGCTTTTCTTTTGCGAAACTCGGCTAATTTCCATTTCTTTTCCCACTCTTCCCACTGCGCAGATCGTCTATCTGGGGGCCTTCTCATGTGAAGTTTCTTGGATACTGGAGGCCCATGGGGAACTGCCCTTTGCCGCATACACCTTGTGCTCGCTTTACTTCGTGATGTTCGTAGCGACCACGATCCTCATCCACGGCCTGGTCAGCGGGCTGTGCTGGCCCCTGTTTGCCTGGTCGGGCATCATCGGGCTGCTGTCCATCCCGGAGCTGGTCTTTGTAATGCTCATGACCACCCAGCACTGGGTAAGTTTAATAGCCAACAGGTTTTTAAGGAGCAATCCATGGAGGAACAAGTTATCCAACTTTTCGAATTATTTCAATCCTCTTCTAGGGCTTACAGTCGGTGCATGGCTTGACGGAGCTGACTTCTTACCTGATTCGCCTGATCATCAACTGCTTTGCATTGATTTGCGTAATTCCCACGGGCATTCGGTGGCGACGTGAGACCCAGGTTCTCAGCCAGTTGCAGGGACTGGCCACCCGGCTATCCCTACAAACGCCCGCTCCCAGTGTCCCAATGACCAAGGCAGACTCCCGGCGCTCCAGTCAGCGTATGAGTGGATTCGAGAATGCCGGCTACCAGCTGTGCGACGAGACTGGAGGCAACAAGTTGCCCCTCGGTCCGGGCTTGGGACTAAATAACCAGTGTGGCGGTAGTCAAGCGTTCGGCTCCCAGAATGAGTTCAACGCCAGCATGTTTGCGCCAGCTTTGGCGCAGCAGTTTAATAACGCTACGATGATGCAACGGGGTGGGTCTGGAGCAGCACCGGGTGGTCACCGAGCCCAGTCTCTGATGGATCTGCGCTGCACACTGCCGGGAATGTACAATCCCCGACATGTCCTGGATACAGAGGACAAGAATGCCAAGTACTTTAACATAACCATTGATGATCTGAAGAACAATCTGCAGGACTCGCACCGACCCTCGCCGCCTTCCCTAATCGGTTCGACGAGCAACGATCCCATATACTGCTCCATCGAGCCCAAGCAGTTGACACCACCACCCGCTCAGCAGAGGAACCACCATCGCCCTCGGGGCAGCCACAAGCAACCCCCGCCGGGCAAGCTCTCCCGGAACTGTGTGTCCCTGGAGAATCTGGACGGGATCAGCAAGGTGCAGAATGACCTAAACGCCTATGGAAATAATCTGCTCCAGAATTACACGCAGCAGCAGCAGTACTACCTGGCAATGCTGCTCCATCAGCAGCAGCAGCAACACATGCTACACCAACAGGCTGGTGGCATCTACCGGAGGCCATCCAACTGCAGCTCCACGGGAGGATTCGCCGGTACTGTGCTAGCACAACCGCTCCAGCGACGTGGCTCTGCCCACAGCCAACAGCTGCAGTATTACGGAGGCTTTGGCTACGCCAACTATGCCAATCCGTACATCACGGCCAACAGCAAACTGTCACTGGGCAATGAGTCCGACGACTACCGAAAGTATCGCGACGTTGCACTCTGAGCCACTCCCGGGGCCCGGATCCGAAGTAGAATATCAGTCAGCGCTTAGGTTAACACACTATATGTAAGAGATGCTCGATTTAGAATGAGATTCCTCGGAATAACGACCAAAGAGCCACAAACTAACTCAGTTTCAGTTCGTAGACTAATGTTTAACTGGGAGAATTCACATACCGCTTTGGGGAAATACTAATCTCGTGATCGGGTCTCAAAATTAATGGTTATTCCGTTAGAAGAGAGGACCGAGTCACTGGCATATATCCATGTTTAGAATTAAGAATCGACCACTTATCGACACTGATACATTCATCGTTTTATTTTATATAGTTTCTAGGGATACGAATAACAATACTCTGGTCGACAGTCTAACCATCCAGAGATCGACTACTGTAAATATTTGATATTAAAGGCAAACATGTGTTTTTACTCAACATCGAGAAGATCCGCCAAGGGATTATCGCTGATACTATCGGGAATGGTGGCTGTGGCCGTGGGAGTTTTACTCGCAGCCGGTTTTGATACAGTCTGGGCTTTGGGTTTTGTCTTCTGTGCATGTCTGGCTGTGCTGGCTTTGCGTATGCCGCCTCCTCCAAACAAATCATCATCGTCGTCGTCATCGTCGCTGAAGAGGCTTTTTGCTGGTTTTATGGGCAACTTCTTCTTTGGGAGCAAATTATCTGGCGCCTTTGCATCATCCTCGTCGCTGCTGAACAGAGAACTTGCAGCCGGTTTCGGTGGCTGCTTAGCTTGAACTGGCCTGCTGGAGGAAGGAAGAGGAGCAGGCACCGCTGCACTTGCAAACAGATCATCATCATCGTCGCTGTCATCAAAGAGTTTAGGAACAGCTTGTGCCTTGGGCTTAATCTGTTCTTTGGAAGGCTCTTCGGTTCTAGGGAGCATTGAAGAAGCTGGTACCGCTCTGTCGGAATCACGATGCTTCTCTTGAACAGGAACTATAGATTTAGATTGCGCAATAGGTGTCTTGGCTGGACTAAACAGGAAATCATCATCATCTGAGCTGTCCAAAAATGTGTTAGCCACCTTCGGTGGAAGCAAAGTCTTTTCCGCCTCTTGTTGCACCTGAGGAGTATCATTCGGGAGTGCAATTTTTTTATCTGCTGCAGAATTCTTTAAAACAGATGCCGTATTTTTATCAGCAGAACTGAAAAGGGAATCATCCTCGTCAGGACTGTCCAAAAACGAACGATATGACGCGGGTGGATCATTATTCTTTCTGGGGATGACTGGTTGTCTACGATCCTCTGGTGGTTTATTCGGTGTCAGCGCAGCAACAGGTGTTGCAGTTACAGGCATTATTCCGGCATTTTGCTTTGCAGAAGTTACGGTTTTTGTTGTGACAGGACCAAAAAGAGAGTCATCATCATCAGGACTATCTAAAAATGAGTTCTTTGCCTTGGGCGGACTCACTTTTTGTCTGGAAGCTGAAACGGTAGATGGAGGAGCACTCACCTCCCCAACTGCAACCGGCTTAGAGAAGGGAAGAGGCTGGGATTCATTGTCGGGGCTTTCCACAGAGGGCTGTACCTGCGTCAAAGCGGCATGTGGTGGTTCTTGCTCATCTTCGATCAAGCTTTTAACGTAGTTCTCCTGCCTTCCCTTTCTGGTTGACGGTCTTCTCTTGGCAGGCCCTCGAGCCCGTGTTTTGTTTACATGCTGCAAGCCACCCTCTGCAGGTTGTATATTTGTGGGATTTCTGATAGACTCTGGAGACGTTTCTCTTTGAGAGGATTCCGCTGGATGACTCTCTTCAAAGCTCGATGAATCCTGCTTCTTAAGCAATTTTGGAAGACCTCCCCCTGAGCCAGGAAGCAGGGCCTGCACATTGATGTTGATGTTGGGCATTTTTAGTTTCTTGATGGGTGACGAGGGATTGCGTGAATCCGATGTTTCCTTGGCTTTGCTGCGATCAAGTTCATCTTCTGACGGTGGTGGCTCCTCGTCGTAAGGGGAAGTTTGGTGCGATGGCTCCATGGATCCTGCTCTTGCAGTTTCACTGAAGTCATCGTAGAAAATTGTATGTATACGGGTTGTAGTGGGTGGTGCAACATCCTCGGGCTGCTTGACAGCTGATGAGCTTAGCTCACCGATATCATCCTCGTCTTCGGGTGGAACGTCACTAAATAGACGCATGCCTCCGTAATCCGATGTTGCTGAAGGTTGGTCTCCTGGCGTCGTAGCAGATGACTTTGTGGCACTGGGAATCTTAGGCAAGGCTGGCTCAAAGAAATCATGTTCGTTGTCAAAGATTTTCGAAGCACTTAGACTGCTGAGACCGCTGCTGCTGCTGCCGAGAGTTTGGAAAAACTCGCTATCATCCGGTGGCTCATCTGAGAAGAGGCTCGAATAGTTTTGCATGATTTGCTGGGCGGCAGCCAGATCTGCTGGCTTTCTTTTAGACGCATCATCTTTGGGGGACTTATTGGTGATATCGGCTACCATTTTTATAATGGGATCCTGGTGGCTTTGGTGATCATCTGGCGGAGGTGTCTCAGAAACTGGCACAACCACTTCTGCGCTAGCTCTTGTCATGACGTTTAGTTCATCATCTATTTTGTTCTCTGGCAGGACTTCCTGCGGCAGTTTTTGAGGTAGCTCTTTTGGATAAATCTCTTCAACCAACTGATCTTTGTTTGGCTTAATCTCTTCCAAGTGGTCTTCGTCTGTCTTAATTAATTTCTTGGTGTCTGTTTCACCCAATGGCACATCCTTAGCTTTGGATGATATACTCAACAAAGGATCGTCATCGCTGGAATCTTCACTGAACAAATCTGTATGTTTTTTTGAAGATTTACTCACCGCTTCTGCGGGTGATTTATCTACTTCCTTTATTTGTTCATCACTCTTCACTACAATCCTTATAAATTCATTAGTTTCACTAGCACCTTTTGGCTTAGTAGTTACATTTAAGGATTCCAGAAAAGGGTCCTCATCACTAAAGTCTTCAACGAATAAATTAGGAAGTTTAGCTGGTGGCTTGGGTGGGGTTTCACCATCATTAATGTTCTTTTCTTCCTGTTTAGTCGCTTCAAAACTCTCAATGGGTGGAGGTGATTCTCTAAAAACTGGTGGGGATGATGCATTTGATAATTCTTGCTCCTGTTGAATAGTAATTTCTTGTTTTCTTAATGTCTCTGGTTCAATCTCAATATGTTTGCTTTGTTCTTTAATTTCAACATCCGTTTCTAGTGCCTGGGACTCATTATATCTGGCACTTGCCTTTGGCGTTCCAAACAAATCCTCTTCCTCGATGTCATCGAAAAGACTTTTCTTTGGAGTTTCTGTAGGCTCAACCTTTTTGACTGTTGATTCGCTTTGTGTAGCCTTTAGGGGCTTTTTGGAACCAAATAAATCGGCATCATCTTCCTGATCATCGTCGTCGAACAAACTGGTCTTTCCTGCCACTCTCTCAGAGAGTTTGTTTGTATTTGCCGACGTTGGCTTAGTAAATATATCATTTATGTCCAAGTCATCATCATCGAATAGGGAGGTTTTTGGTTTTGAGCTTTGTTTTTGATCTACAGGCTTTGATTTAGGTCCAAGGGAGCTCAAAAAGTCATCGTCTTCCAAATCATCATCAAAGAGAGATTTCGGTAATGTTTTTGCTGGTTCTTTGGGTGCAATAAAAGCTTTCGGTTGATCAGCCTGGACCTCTTTGGGCGGTGTCTGCTTAGGAATGGCACCCACGGTAGGAGCGTTATTAGAGAAGGGCTTTGGCTTCGAAGGACTTAGCGGAGGACTGTCATCAAATAGATTAACACGTCTGGGCACTGTTTGGGGGACCACAGCAGGATTTTTACGTTGGAGCGGTGCCTCCTGCTTTGCAGTTGGTTCCGTTGGCCTCTTTTCCTTTGGTGGTTCTCTCACAGAGCTGGTTTCTGCAGCACCTGCCTTAGCCTGCACTTTGTCAACAATTTCCGACATAAACGAGTTAAACTCATCGTCGTTGAAGAGGTTTACTGGCTTCCGCTTAATTTGACCTGGCTTAGCCGCAATCTCCTTGGAAGGTTGTGTGGGAACTACAGCTTCTACGTCTTCAAAAAGCCTCGGAGGCGGTTGGTGGGCGGGACTGCTGCTGCTGGAACTAAGCGATGCCGTCGATGCTATGGGCAAGCGGCCACCAGAGGTATTTCTAAATGCTGGCGATGATGTGGGTGAGGATGAAGTAGATGGTGGATCGTCACTGGGTGGAGACTGTCTAAGCGCGGCAAACATATCACGCTCGTGAGGATTGCGTTGACTGCTTATAATTGGTCGCGGCTGCGTGCGGATGGCAGCTTCCGGTACCTGTCCAGCAGGTGCCGGAGCAGGAGGCACGGGCGAAGTGACAACCATAGCAGGATTATGAGTTTTCACAGGTGACACAATCTCTGGTTCTCTTGCATATGAGGCCAGCGAGGAGGAGTCCGATAGATGGGGCTCCACAAATTTGTTCTCTGGCTGCGTACTTCCCTTGGATACTGGCTCCTTTTCGTCCGAGGAACTTGATGAGAACTCATCGGATTTGTCATCCCCGCTATTCTCACCGCTGTCGTACAGACCGGCGTATTTGTGCTCTTCCCATTCCTTCGTTCCAATAATGTAGGGCAGAGGAATAGCATCGTACGGATTCTTAGCTCGGAAAACGGTACTGTAAGCAATAATTCGAGTTAAAAACAATAAATAAATTGTGTTAGTCCTACGTACGTCGAGCTGACTGGCGCGTCCTCGTCATCCGAATCTGGCACATCGATAGTCACCGGCTCAAAGTTCTTTCTAAACATTCGAAGATTGTTGTCCAGAAATCCCTTCGCCATTTCCTCGGAGCTCATGGGCGGTGGATCAGGCTGCAAGTATATACTGAATCAGTAATTACAAGTTCTCATCAAAACTCATTGGCTTGTTGCACCTTCTTCTTCTTCTCCTCGGGCATAGCCAAATCGGCGTCATCCACCTCCTCCACCCGATACTCCACGAACTGGTGGCCGAACTGCAGGGAGCGCAGACTGTTGGTGGCATTACTCAGCGATATGTCCACTTGTCGGACACTTGTCTCAAACTCCTGGAGATTGCGAGAGGTTCGCTCACCCCGCTCGTACAAGTTCTGGAAGGAAAATTGAACCAAATTGGTTTGTTGATAAGCAATTAGTCAGTCATTCGCACGGACCTCAGAAATGCGCTTCATCAGCGCCAGGAGGTCACAGTCACCGGCAAGATTCCAGTCCGGCGCCTGGGCTATAATCCGATCCACATCGGCGCTTATATCCATTATCAGTCGCTCAACAAGCTAATTTAAAAACTAATAACAAATAGTAATCAAACTAGAGATGTGTTGCCTTTTTTCGCAGTGATGGCGATTGCATTTCGAATCTCGATAGTTTTGCACGGATTTTCTTATCCAAAAGAACTATCGAACAATGTAAGAAACAGCTGTTGGACAATCGATAACTGATAGCACGTGTTGGATGCACTCGCGTTTTATAAACTGTATTTAAGAAATAATTTAACATCTAAAAACTTCGACGCCCTACGGGAATATAGTTATAATTACAAATGGCTATGTTGGCAGAACCACGACGCCGCAAGCGGTACAACCTGTGCCCCCGCGGCAAGGCGCTGTACGAGGGTAAGTATAATATTAATAAACACGCTGTGGCAATGTTCCTAAAATATTCTTTTTAGATGACAACCGCTTTGGCACCAAGATGCTGGAGAAGATGGGCTGGTCCAAGGGCAATGGCCTGGGCGCCAGGCAGGATGGCGAAAAGGATTTTGTTCGCATTCGCTTCAAAAACGACGCCGAGGGATTGGGTTACGAGGCAAAGGATGATCAGTGGACCACGCACGAGGAAGGGTTCAATGGGCTACTAAAGTCTTTGAACGGCGGCGAAGACGATAAGGAGGCTAATGGCAAAGCATCGGAGTCAGAAGAGGAAACCAGACCAATGGGATTTGGCTTCAAGGCCGATGATCCAGAGGAGCCGCCATCTAAAAAGAAGCTCAAGGAGAACATAAGTGGGATGTCGCTGGAGCAGCGGTCGAAGCAAAGTAAGGCTCGAGTTCATTACCAGAAGTTCACACGCGGCAAGGACTTGTCCCAGTACAGCGAAAAGGACCTGGCCAACATATTTGGCAAAAAGGCAACCGAAGATATCGCAGTGCCGGTAGTGATCGAAGAACCGAAGGAAGAGCAGACAGTGTCTCCCAATTTCGGTGGCGTTCAAACAGTAAGCACTGGGTTGTCTGTAAACGATTATTTCAAACAGAAAATGGAGGCCATAAAGAACAAACTTAAAATAGGATCAACCCCAGAGAATAGGGTTGGTGAGGCTCAGGTAAACGGCAGCGAGGTAGATGTCGAGGAGCCCAAGGCCGAGAATGTCTCAGAGGAGCCTATAAAAAAGAAAAAGAAGAGGAACGCAGAAAGCACAGTTGAGCCTCAAATTACTGAGCCGAAGAAAAAGAAGAAATCCGAGCGTTCTCAAGAAGAAACTGAAGGAGTGGGTGAAACCTGTGTAGACCCAAACCCTGTGGAAGGCGAGGAAACTATTGTCAAAAAGAAGAAGAAGAAATCGAAACGCTCCTCTCCAGATGAGGCTGAAGAACTGGAAGCAACTTTCGTGGAACCCAAACCTGCGGAAGATAAAGAAACTATTGTCAAAAAGAAAAAGAAAAATAAGAAGGATAAGGCAGACAAGAAAGAAGAGACTACTGATACAGTGATTGAAACTATCGAAATAGTCGACGAGCCCGCTCCCAAAAAGAAAAAGTCTAAGAAATCTGAGGTGACAGAGTCCGAAATAATTTTAATTGATGACAATTCAAACTCCAGAGATGATCATGGGACAAACGAATCGGAGGTCATGGATGAACTTGTTAGAATAAAGAAAAAGAAGTCTAAGAAATGCGAAGAAATTCAAAATCAAGACACAAACGTTGTTAGTGAAGAAAAGGAAAGCCCTCCTAAAAAGAAGAAAAAGTCAAAGCAGGATAAAACTAATATTAAACCCGAAGAGACCATACAAACAGACTCACCTGATGCCGATTCTGCCGAGAAATCCTCAAAGAAAAAGAAGAAGTCCAAGGCCCATGTTGATGAGCCCGTACCCGAAGATGCCACTCCTGAACTAGAACCAGCCTTCGATACCATTGATACAGATGTAAGTCCTGCCAGTAGAAGTTTCGGAGATAAAAGTGATCAGTCAGCCGATGAAGAGCTGCCAAAAGACCTCTTATCACTGGAAGAGATCAACGAAAGACTAAAATCATTCAATACATTTATAATCTCTCAATTTTGTGCAGAAAAATTCCAACTGTTCGATATGAGTGCGTTTTGTAACTCGACGTTGAGTAAAATCGAGGGCTACGCGACCAACGAGAACGTCGAGCTGAAGGTGGTGCAGAGTCAAGATGACGAAAAGCGCATTATAGACCTCTGGCACAATAGAGCAGCCACCAAGTACCGGAAAACTAACAACTTACGATATCCAAAGGCCGTGCAGCGTACAACTATTCGCGCGGTGAAGAAAAGAGTTGCGTTTCAAGCAATTTAGTTTAGGCAAACATAATATAATTCAACGTGTCTCTTATTATCATTGTTTTGTACATAAACAACTTAAGAAGGTAGTTTGTAAGCTTCATGGTTTACATTTAAGTGTGTGTAACAAGATAATTAAACTGAATTTTACACTTCAAGCTGTGCCATATTCATCTTCAGTCTTATTCATAGAACCATGTGGCCTGACTGGTGAATAATATTCATTCTCCTCGTCCAAGCATGTATGAATGAATGTAATGTACTCTGTCCATGTTAACGGGAAATATCAATGGGGAACTTACGAGCTAAGCAATAAAATACCGTTAACACTACTAATCCGGCGTCAAATTGCGATTCGCCAGACGGCGTGAGCGTCTCAAAGGCCTCTTATCCGGATCGGAGCTGTGGGCTCGCTTCACCGATCGATTGGCATTGCTGCGGCTGAAATTGTTGAGATGAACATGGGTGTCCCACTGGAGAAATGGAATGATATTTTCATTAGAAGGTATTCAACTGGAAGACTTATCCGAATAGCTTACCGAACCAGACACGATCTCTGCGCGTTCTGGATGCCAGTCCAGGTCTCTTATCACATTCCTATGTCCTTCAATAGCCTCCTTTATCTTACCAGTTAACACATCGTAAACTGTAAAATAGACCATACAATGATGAAGAGAAAACTTTGAATTATATTTAGAAACTTACTTATAATACGTCCCGTGGCACAGCCTGTGTAAATGTAGCGCTGGCCTGTTTGCTCCAGCGGCGAGAACTTCGCCCGCAACAAGGTTTTGGTTACTCGATGACCGCGATAGGTCATTATGCTTGTGTCTCCGTCCAGCGGCTTATGAGGATTGTAAACTGCAATACAATGTTAATCGAAAGTGGGAAAAATTTCCAGATTGCATAGAGTTAATACGTACATTCGCGAGGTACTCGATTCCAGCGGTAGTCCCACATGGTGAGATCCAGCTGTTGCTGCCTGGCGCGGCTGCGGTTGCGCAGATTACTGGGCTTCCTCATGTCCCAGATCTTGATGCTTTGGTCTTTGGAATTGGACAGCACATGGTAGCCGTCGTTGCGTGAGTCTATGTACGTCACACCGTCGTAGTGGCCTATGAAGGAGGCCACCGATTTGGAGAACTCGCGCGAGCGAAATGTGGTGCGCAGGTCGAACACCTTGAGTAAGCCGTCGTCGCAGCCGGCAATTATCACATTTGGGTCCTTGTCATGCAGGAAGCACACCGAGTTTACATCGGTGCCGGGCATGCGGTGGGTACGCAGGATCTGGGTAGACCGCGTGCGTATATCGGTCACAATGACCATGGCGTTGTTACTGGCCCCGACGATCTTGTCTCCGGTGGGCGAGTAGCGCAGAGAGAATATGGCTAGACGATGGTTGGGCAGGCCGTGCACGTCTATCCACTGGCAGTCATCTTCGCCGCCATTCACGGGCATGACGAAAACTGAAAGAGAACTGGGGTAAATACACCATTGGGGAAAAACGACGGCCACTTACATGAACGGGACCATGTGCTGTAAGCAAAGTGCTGGCCATTAGGGCTGAAATCTGCGTCGATGATGCTCCATTCGACGTCGCGTGCCCGTATGCGGTTAAGAAGATGGTATGTGCCCTTTTCACCGTCGTAGATTCGCACAAAGCCATCTGCAACGGATAAGACATTTTTGTCAAGACCATCTGTGCTACAACCGAAGTACAACCAAATGCTGACCTTGGCAGGCTGTCAGCAGCTTGCTGCCAGTGCGATTAAACTTGGTCACAAACACTTTGGAGTCAAGCGACATCAGCCGCGTTGACTTTTTATTTGGTATGTACAGATTGGAAATGTAGCGCTGCTGATTCTTCGAGAAGGAAGCGCTATGGGGCGAGGCCAGCCCATTTTCCCGCTGCTGAAGGGCACGCACCAGGTTCCAACGATTGTCCGGATGGAGGCTCCCCAGGCCGCTGGAGGCCCGTATCTCCTTGTAAATGTCGCTGGCCTGCAACAGAAATGGTTAGCAGAGTTACTAGTCCTTGGTCGGAGGGGCGGGGTATTTCATAATTACCTGAAATTTCTCCAAATCTGGCTTGCTCCGTATTACAGGCATTTCGTTTGAGTGATAGCAGGGCGTACGCAGCTCCATATCCAAAGCGTTTACTGTGAAATTGATCACGTTGAAGCCGAGCTCGTTGTCGGAACCATCAAAAGCGTCCTCGTCGTCACTGCTCAACTGGATACCTAATCGATTTCCCATAATATGCTCTTTAGTCAATTTAGAAATTGTAATTTCGTCTTTTGTTATTAAGTTGAGTTTAGTGAGACCGCAGCTCGGCCAAATACCAACTAGTCGAAATCCTTTGTGGTCACACCAAAGTTCAAAAGTTCACGAGTATCGATAAGTCTTTGTGAAACTAAGCAGCAGTGATGCCATTTTTTCGGATAAAGAAAAGCTGGATTAACAAAAAGTAAAAGCTACAGAAAAACTAAACAAGAACTATATATAAAATACATACGTCAAAATTGTAATAATACATACGTCAAAATTGTAAGTTTTTGTGTAATATTATTTTCCTTTTATCCGTTTCTAGAAATTTTATTTAATATTTTACAGGAGCAAAAGAGTCAGATTCCTGCCCTAGTTATTTATATGTAATTCCTTTTTATGAATAACTAGCATTACTTTTATTAAAATAAAACGCTAAATAATAACATAATCTCTATTACTTTTTCTACCGCATTGAAGTATATTTTTCTATTCGTGTTATACACGGTGCAATAAGAATGAGGTAGTCTCTTTGATAGGAGACATTTTTTCAACACTTTTAGAAAAGAAAAATTACAACTTAGGCAGGAACGTGAGCTAAGAAATTAAATAACAATATTTATAAACTCAAATAAATTTATATTATTTGGATTAGAAAATACATATTTTTATAGTCAACATAAGGGTTAACAAACACACTGTATTGGCGTTTCATTCGCACATAATAAAAGCTCAGACCACCTTATACTTTTGCACCATGGACTCATTTACCTTTCTGAGGTTCGGCTCAGCGATGGAGTAGCTTACAGTCTCAAAGCGATCGGGAAACGGACTGAACGGTTCAGCGGCGGTCGGTGTGCGTGTGCTCGAATCTTGTGCCTGTGTTACTGAACGCGCTCCAGTGTGTGTCTCTGTTTTTGCGCCTGCGCCTGTGTCTGTGTTTGGTAATGAAATTTTGTTACATTCCCAATGCCCGAAACCTGCTGCCCGCCATGCCAAGACTGATGGAGCCACACAAAAATGCCGAAAATGTGATAAAACAAAGCGCAGAATCGGAATTTCAAAGACGGACCTTGCGAACCGAGTTAAGCTCTGCTCTCCCCCTTTGTGTGTGTATATGTGCTTGGATCTCGTTGGGACTCGGATCTCTCGATACGAGTGTGTCTATTTCTCTGGGTGCGTGTGTGTGTGTGTGAGTGAGAGTGGGTTAGTGGTAGTGCGAGCGAGTTAGTGTGAGTGTGTGGTGTATGAAATTTATCATAAATACTTTTGCACAAAGCGCGCCCCTCTGCAGAAGAAAGTTGTTTAGCATAGTTTATGCGTAAAAGTAATAGAGTAGAGGCGATAGGAGACCCAGTGCAAGACGAAAGAGAGGGGGAAAGAAGGGAGAGTAAAGCAGAGCGAGAGAGTGAGAGAGAGGAAGCCAGAAGTGTGTCAAAAAGGGCCTAGAACTTACTGCATCAACAACAACAACACAATGGTCCAACGAGAGCTGCTCCCAAACGTCGCGTGTGGATAATCAAGGCGAAAATGCTCGTAACAAAAACAATAACGAAGCTAGAGGAGATAATTTAGGAAAAACTGGAACGAACACCGCGCGGCAGACACGAAAAAGTGAAAGATTGCAAGCTGACGTTTGAAGCTGCGACTGCGTCACGGCATAAACACACACACACACACATTGGCATACGTCAAACGTCAGCCCGCTGTAACACACATACACACACACTAAAGCAGGGCGGTTAGAAGCCACCACCACCTGTCATGGGCGCTGGTTGCACCACCCTTTCCGCCCTTTGCCACTGCCTATCTCCCCACACCCATGTCTGTTTGTGTGTTTGTTTTAGCCAATTATTTCGGACGGCTCATAAATAATTTTCGGTGTTTGTGCTTCTAATTTATCGTCAGCGAAATGGGCGATTTCTAAAAGCACTTCGTTGTTCCCTTCAATTAGCGACTCTGCAATTGGCACAACGCCAAGTACCTTACCTGGCTGATCTTGAATTTGCGCAAGCAATTCTCACGCTTTTCGAGCACGGGGGAGACTCTCTAAAGGAGAAGTTGTTGTGTTTTCTAATATTTGAAGTTTTTTTTTTTCGTTTTGTTTTTTGCTCTTTAAATCTGCTAGTTTAACTTTACATAGATTTAGAATCACTGCCTTTACTTATGATATATATAAAGGTGTTTTAAAAGCTGGGAACCTAGTTCCTGATAAAAGACTATAGACTTTACAATTAATTTAGATATTTTACAGCGCAGAGCTGCTGATAAAATAAAAGCACTATTTATATTTTATATATTCTAACAGATTGTTTAGTATATCTCATTAAGATTCTATTACAGCTATAAAATTCATAGGTTTCAAGATCAAGAACAAGTTTTTTTTTTATCTAAGTCTGATTCTAAATTAAAATTACTACTCAATTTACATCATTTGCATTAGTTTTTGGTTTTTATAATTAAATTTTAAAGAATTCTATTTTACTTGTTAAATTTAAATTGCGTTTATGTGGACACTACAATTAATTGATATCAAACCTAGTATTTTTATACCCTTGCTGGGTATTATAATATTAGTCATAAGGTTAAACGCAGCGAAAAAAGCATTTCCGACCCTATAAAGTATATATATTCTTGATCAGAATTAACAGCCGAATCGATCTAGCTATATCCGACTAAAATGTATTTTTTTTCAAAATTTTGAAAATTTTATAAGGGGTTACATCATTAAAATTGCCAAAAATTTATAAAAATTTAAATATTTTTAAATTCTAAATTTAGTATGCAGATTTAATAACCTAGTAAAAACCAGCATAGAACAGCTTTCAGAATTAAAATTAATGATTTTTTGGCATAGTTATGAGATTTTTAAACTATGATTTGGGGACAAAATTGTCTGTTTTTATACCTTTTAGCTGGTTATAATAATTTTATTCAGAAACTTATAACAGCATCAACAAACGCAATATGCAGATGTCTTAGCACTAGAAACAGAAACTACAGAAACAGCACTAGCACAGAAAAGCTTTCCGAATTAAAAATAATGCTGTTTTGACTTAATTATGATGTTTGAAAAACTTAGATTTTTAAAGAAAACTGTCAGTTTTTATACCTTTTTGGCAGAGTATGGCTTCAGTCAGAAGATTAAAACACAGTGAAGGAGTCATTTCCGACCCTATGAACCATATATATTCTTGATCAGCATCAACAGCCCAGTCGTTCTGGCCATGTCTGGTCAAAAAATAAATTTTTGACATTTTTCCGAAAATTGAAAATTTTGTAAGGGGTTACATCATTAAAATTGCCAAAATTTGACAAAAAATTGAATTTTTTAAATTTGAAAACTGGGTATGCAGCTTTGTTAATCTACTAAAAACTAGCATAGAACAGCTTTCCGAATTAAAATTAATGATTTTTTGGCTAAGTTATGAGTTTTTTAAACTTTGATTTCTTGAGAAAATTATCATATAAAAATATTAGTAACTATCGAATCGAAAGAATGCCAATATTGTAAGCTTAGTTATGCTCAATTTCCGGTTGGATCCTATTAATTAATTACAAACTCCACGGGTATATAAACTTCAGCTTTCCGAAGTTAGTTTCCTTTAATGTTTATACCTCTTTTTAGGAAATAAATCTGCATTTTCCAGTAATATAATAATTCTTTGAGCAACAGCATTCACAGTTCTTCTCCCTTAACTTAATTCATATGCATTCTATTTTAATTTTAAAATGTTAGGGAAATAACCAATACATATACAATTAGGTAAATACATGCATTATGAATTGATATCACTAAATTTTATTAAAAAGTCACAGGTAAAACCTATCAACGTGCTGGGGGACCCATGACTTTGACTGTGATGTTTGTTTTTGAGTGTTGTTAGCTTGTATTTCTCCTCATATCTCCCTCTGCACTCTTTCGAAGTGACGCAATCATTTGCATTTTATTTTAATTTCTATGATTGTTTCACTGCCTGGCTGAATAACCAGTTGCTGGTTGTCGCGTTGTTTCTGCTTTGCTGTTGTGTTTCCCTGCATCTATCAAAACTTTGTATCTGGCTTTAATGTGATTAGCCGCGGCAATTATGCCAATTCAAGTTCATTATGATGATGATGTGGTTGCTGCTGCAGCTAACTGTTATTATTGGTATTTATTTAATTGTCATTGTTAGCGTTTCGTAAGGCAATAGCACCAATAGCGGCCGCGAAACGAAAGACTTAGGCAACAAACTCGTTCGGCCAAATTGAATCCAAAGCGGCTCGCCCCATGCAAATGCTTCCGACCGCTTATCAATTTATTTAAATTTCCCGATTGCCAACAATTGTCTGTGTAGAGCAACTTTCGTTTTTGCCTTTTGTATATCATTGTGCTGCTGCTGCTTCTCCTTTTGTCATTTGTTATTATTGTTTATTTTCGTGGCATTTCATCCGCATTCAGGTGGAAAAGAAACCAAAAGCAAGCACGGAACAGCGGAGATAATGCGATGCCATTGGAGAATTATTCTATGTGAGCAAGGCGGCTTCTCGGGTTGCTGCCACCTTTACCTGGCTTCTTAGTCACACCCAAGTGACCATGCTGGCTGCCACCACCAAGTGTGATGTAAGTCGCACGAGGCGTTTTGTCAATGCCGCCCCCCTAGCTAATTTCCCCAGCTTTGCGGAGGGTCCTCCCTCGGCTGTCGTATCCATGTCCATTACAATTATCATTACACGCTAATTATGCCAAAGGCATAGCATAATTGGACCATTCAATCACACCGATTGCGATCGCATCAAGAGATCAAGCTGAGCCACTCTTATTTAGTTTGTCTTTTTCGTCGCACTCGTGGGCGTTGCCATTCATGGAACGTGAACTGTTGATTGATATTCGGTTTGATGCGGGGGCCGAGAACAAAACCAGGGGGGGCGGGGAGATTATTGATCAGTTAGTCATCAGCGTCACCATCGGAGAGGTGTCGAGTGGTGGTCAGCCCTCGCCCCACCGATTCACACATCAATTTGTATTGCCTCACATTCGCTGCGCTCGATCAGGAGGCGACCTCAAAAGCGGAACAAAATTTAATTCACAGCCAATCAAAATAATTTGGTGTTACAAAATCGACGAGCGGCCTTCGCCGCATTTGCATTTTCCCCATTTCCATTTCGAGGCATTTTCCATTAGTGCAGCAGCTGCGGCGGGCATGCAATCCGCGGATCAGCAACCTTCGCTGGGGGAAACGGTGTTGCAACTGGCGCTAATCGTAAGGAGGCCTTGCCACCCCCCAGTCCAACCCGTCTTGGCGTTCATTAAACTTTGGAAAGAAAGCAAAACGATGACGATGACTCCGAGTGAGCCGCATTTGTTTTAATTTTGGTCAAAGCAACTCACGCCGCAACAGCAGCCACAATGCATTCAATAAAAGTTACATGCAGTCTGACTTTTTTCCACTTCAATTTAATTGTTGAAACCAAACAAAAAGAAACATAGAAAACCGAAAGGAAACCTGCCAGCAACAATCGCGTCAATTAATCAAATGGAAAATGCAACTTTTGTCGGTGCCAGGCGGCAGGCGGCAGTTGCACGAGTTGCAAGTTGCAACAAAAGCAGCAGCAGCAGCAACGTCAAGTTCAATTGTGGCACGTTCGAGGCAAACTCGAACTCTCCCAGCGAGGTCAATGGCAAGGCGAAACGGTTTCGGGTCCCACCAGCAAGGCGACCCTTTTCCGCGCCAATTTCTTGTCCACCGTGTCCAGTTAATTAAAATTCATTAATAATCTGCTCAGAGCCAAAATAAATGAAAGTTTTTTTTTGGCTCGGCCGACGCCTGCGCAGTTGGCAGACTTGTGTTGTTTTGGGCCTGATTTGGTCTTGGCCGAGAAGTCTAATCGCAGCTCGAATAGGAAATCTCCATCCCACTCAGCCAGTAATAGTTTTGGTCATTTTCGTTGGACAGCTTCTGCCAGCAGCGATTTGGACGGATGACGAGGATGAGCGGATGAGCGGATGATGGCCGAAAGTGTCTGCGTCGCCCCCAGAACCAAAAGCTTCACTGCAAACTCGATAAACCAGCCTGGAGCAGCAGCCGCCTCGCAGAATACCCCGTAAATTCCGCGCCAAGTGAAATTAGAAGAGGAAAAGAAAAGTGACAAACTCAACAGGTACCCGAAACCAGTCGGAAGCTGCCACAAGCCACAAGCCAAGACAAGAAAAGACATACACACACACGGCGGCACTATGTATCGGCCAAATTTCTACGAGTCAACTTGCCTGCGGTGCAGCGAGACCGTCTATCAGGTGGATCGTGTGGGGCCTCTCAAGGATTTCACATTCTTCCATTCCGGTTGCTTCAAATGCGTGCACTGCGGCACCAAGCTGACGCTCAAGACGTATTTCAATAATCAGCACAAGCAGGATGACAAAGAGGTAAGTGCCACCGCCAGAGAGTTGCCTCCAGTGAGAGTCTGCCTCGCATAGAGATGGGAACGGAGACGGAGACGAACTGAAACGAAAGACTTAGGCGACAAACGCGCTAGGCTAAATATTTGCACAGCTGCCATATGCAAAAATGGAATTCGAACGACACATTTTTCTTTTTCTCTTTTTTTTTTTGTGTGCCTATGCATAATAATAAATAACTTCGTTATTGCACTGTGCCGAGGCGCAAATGTGTGTCAGTGCGGTCTGTCATTCATATGCAATATAGATAGACGTTCAGTAATGCATATACAGTGCGTTTCGTAGCTAAAATGACTGCGGTGAGCGAATAGCTTAAAGTCTAGGAAAAGGTATAGATAATCGTTAAAATCTTGCAAATGCACAAATATCTTAAATAACTATAACCTTTATTTGTATGCAGAAATATTATTGCAATATAAATAACTTTAATCAGTACTCCCAGCCACAATATTTTGTTTTTTCATGGGTTTGAGCTTCCAGATCTAGGAAACTATTCACATATCCAAATACTGACTCTAATTTATTATATTAAACCTGATACTTTCGAGCAGTTAACTTTGCTATCTATCTATCTACAAATTTAGAAGGTGGGTGCTATGTTTAGGAACTTACTTGAAATATAATGATTAGATATAAAAACTTGCATCAACTTTCTTCATTGGAGAAGCTTAACTCAGCTAATCATTAAAATATTACATAAACTTTACAACTATCTATTTAATTTTCCATTAATTTGAAGTACTCTTTCTTATACAGAGTATATAGCTTCTTTTTATTTATTAGAGGTTATAAATTCCTGTAAGTTATTTATATTTATTAATTTATACCCCAAGTTGTTTGTACTCACTGTACTCAGGCCCATGTTTGTGGTTGCATGTCTATTACCACCTGCTGTGTGTAGGTGAAGCGGTTAAAGTTGCATTTGCAAGCGACTGACTTTTGGGGTCTGCTCACGCACTCAAAGCGAAACCCAATAAGGCTAAGGGGGTATATTGATTTGGTCGGTGCCTGTAACAGTACAGTGATTCAGCTGAAAATTCCTTTATGCTTAAGGAAAAACGTTAATTGTAGATGACTATCTGGAGAGCATTAGGAAAACCTAAAGAGGAGGGTTTTAGGTTCAATGGCCTCAGAGTACTTACTTAAAAATTAACTTGAATTACGAAGCAATGGGAAATGTGTACAATAACTATTGAAATACTTTACCATTTCAGGTATATTGCAGTTCACATGTACCAAAGAGCGGACCCGGTCATCTTGACCAGACCTCCGTGGGCATTCGTCAGGCCCTGAATGCGCCGCGCACCAACAAATTTGTGAACGAGCAAATCCGGGGCACACGGAGCGAGATCGATGGTTAGTTTGGATCTCTTGATTGATTCCTTTGGTAACTCAGCTCTTCTTTGGGGGATTTCTGCAGGTGGCCCATTGGGAGGCTCACGTCAGTCCACACCCAATGGCTACGGCGGAAGGGAGGTGAGCTCTCCATCGCAGAATGACTCCGACTACAAATATGGGCGCTTCGATGCCAGTGCCCTTCACATCGCCCACGCCCTCAAGCAAACGGAGATCCAAAAGGCCTATAATAAGGCGCGCGAGAAGCCCATCGATTTCTACCTGGTAAGCGCTGCTCGGTTACAAATCAGAATGTCCATATATATGTATATATATGCATTTAATAGCTGTAAGTAGGGGCAATCCATCCGCTGAGATGCGGAGCCAAGTGGCCGCAAATTAAGAGAATATTTAGTGCAGAACATCTAATGAAATTTTAAGTGGCTAGCGGGGCCAGCAGCTGGTCAAGTGTGTATCTCCCATTCTCTCCAAGCTTCACCGATTGTGCAATGTTCCTGGGCACACACACTCAGTAGTCGAGAGCTTAATTAATGCACTGCCTCCGCAGAGTTGTGATTATGTAGGCTAGTGTGCCTTAAACTCCCATATCTGTGTGTTTGTTGTTACCCAAGTGTTTTGACCGATTCCCGAACCATCCGTAAACAAAATATAGCCAAGAACGGGTTAGAACGGCAACAAAGATGGGTGAAACAGGAAATTAAGAATATATTAAGCATTGCTCTTAATATATTCTTAAAGACTCCTTGTTAAGTGAAGGTCACTTGCTGAAAAGAGAAAGAATATCCAAATCAATTATTTAGAATATAATTCTTTCAATTTATGGATTCCTTAAATTTCTGTATAATATATCTATATAAATCCGGATAATGTATACAACTATCTGAAGTTATGAAGTCATGAAGTTATGACCCCACATCTTTGCCATAAAATAGGTATCCTTTTGGGGGTTTAAAAATCGAAACCGGGATTTAAATTAAACATTTTATACTCCAACCCAAGACAGTTAAATTTAATACCCAACTGATCTAGTTAGTGGAAATCCGGCAGTCTTGACGGGATGATCTCTCGGACAGATTATAATTTATTAGTTCGACTTGGAGCGGGTACAAGTTGCTTGCGTTTATCGGTGCTCGCATCTTTATCCATGACTTGGCACTTGCCACAACTGGAATGGTAATCCCCGCCTGATGCTCGGGTGAAAGCATTATAATCGCATTTTACGTAAAAACGAAATTCAAATCGCACACGTTTTGCCTTTCCTTGACTCACAACTCGCCTGCCTGCTGCTGCCTGCCATTGCGAATGCCGAAAACCGATTTTTCTTTCACTTTCGAGAATGCCACACGCGACTGACCACCATCAGCCACCGCCACCACCAAATCCGAATCCAAGATCCCAGCAGCACCACACCACTGAGACCAGCACCACCGCGGGCAGAGACAGCGGCAAATATTTTATTGCAACGCTCAATTTAACAAATTTCGAACAGGTGTCTGATGGCACACATGAACCGCACTAACAGACGCCGCCAGACAGCGAACAAGAAAAATATGTGAAAAACTGCATGCATGCGATCATTAAAAATTGTACATGTTTTACAACTGCCACGCACACTCACAAGTACTCACGCCCCCATATCCTCACCCTCACCCTCACCCTCACGCTGGGCTGGGCTGGGCGCACTATTTCGGCAGCATGGATTTCCATACACAGCAGAGGCCAAAATTATAATTAACATCTCCCATTTGAATATGAAAACTAAACGGAAGAATAACTTCAGTAGGCCGAATTTTATATACCTTTGCCGTTTGCAAATTAATTATAGGATCGAATAGGAAATCGATAATAATTAAACTTAAAATATTCCCATTCTTTGAGTTTTTCATATTTTTATATGACAATTTGTCCCACAAATTAAAGAATTAAAAGTTCATAACTTAGCCAAAAATCCATTAATTTCAAATCGGAAAGCTGTCCTGTCTTAGTTTTTATTAGGTTAATAAATCTGCATTTAAAATTTTAGAAAATTAAAAATTTTGCCAATTTTTGACAATTTTAATGATGTAACCCCTTATCGTTTTTTCAAAAAATTGAACAAATTTTCAAAATGTATTTTTCGACCAAACAGGGCTAGATCGATTCAGCTATTACTCCTGATCAAGAATATATATGATTTATAGGGTCGGAAATGACTGCTTTAGTGCGTTACAAGCTTTCGACTGAAATTATAATACCCTAAAAAGGTTATTCGATTTTAGGTAGATCTAGCATACATGGCGTATACGTAACTTGAAAACCTTTAAATTAAGTATACGCCATGTGTGTATTGAGGAAGAAGAGTTTAAAAATGTATAAAGTAGTAGTTGAAAAACAAGTTTAGCAATTCAATTATAAGATCGAATCGGAAATCGATTATAACTAAGCTTCAAATATTCGATATTTTTAAGAATTTGTATATTAAAATGTTCGAAAAATCAAAGTTTAAAAACTCATAACTAAGCTAAAAATCCATTAATTTTAAATCGGAATGCTGTCCCATGTTAGTTTTTATTAGGTTAATAAATCTGCATACTTAATTTGGAATATAAAAAGATTCAAATTTTTATTAATTTTTGACAATTTTAACGATGTAACCCCTTATAAAATTTTCAAAATTTTGAAAAAAATAAATTTTAGCCAGACAGCTAGATTGATTCGGCTGTTAATTCTGATCAAGAATATATATGATTTATAGGGTCGGAAATGCTTTTCTCACAGTGTTATAAGCTTAGGATTAAAATTCAAATACCCTACAAGGGTATAATTAATTATTTTTTGTTGACAAATGTTATTAAATATTTAGAAGTCGGATTCGCTCCATAGCTTAACATATTTTTTGAATTGTTTATAATTAAAAGTATCTGCTTTACTATTTTGCTATCCGTGCTTGTCCGACCGCGAGTGCAGCGGCACAGACGCGGCCAAGACAATGCTACCGCCACAGTTACACTCGGCGTCACTTGTTTTTCCGGCTGCGCTGCTGCCGTTTGCTAAATCTAAATTATGCGCAGCACAGTGAAAGTAACGGCGAACGAAGCCAGCAGCCGCTTTTCCAGTGATTACCAGAGAGTGGAGCGCCCCATTCTGCTAAGCTTGAGTAGCTTGTATTGTCGCTCTCCCTACACGGAAAGAAAAACATATTGCACATATATCAAACAGGATTTTAGGATAATTTATCTAAATTTTATTATCTCTCCAATCGGTAAATGAAAACATTTAGTATCTACCTATTAAGAGATAATATCTCGTAAAAGATTATATATATTTTGGATAATGTCTACTAATTTTAAATGCAAAGTTTAAGTTAGTAAAAATCAATATGATTGCTTAGGTTTATCTATTATTCGTTCCGCAAAGGGTTCTTAAATAAATCAAGCTTTATAAATTGTGAGCTATTTTTTACACTGTAGTTGTAATGATTATAAATTTCAAACATATCTTTTCTTACTGTGCTTTCTTTTTCCTTCTCTCTCTCTCTCTCTCTGTATTGGTCCACTCTTTCCACCTCTCTTCGGCCGCCCTTATGCAATGCACGCGTTTTTAAACGCCATGTAATCGCCGTGTAATTTGACGCGGCAATTCCATATAAAAAACTCTCACGCAGGCGCAGCCGTAGCCGCAAACGCAGACACTTCCTCATAGCTGGAAAGCTCTTTGCCAATTTACGATTTATGCCACTGTTTTGGTTTCTGTTTTGGTTACTTTGCCATTTATTTGTATTTTTGGTCTGGGCCCGCTTGCGCAATAATTAATTTCAACATTTTTGGACTTTCGTTTTCGTTTTGGCTCTGATTTGATTTTCCCCCCACAGCGTTGCTCTTTTCGCCGCCTTTTGTCACCGTGGGCGTCGCATAACTGTCGGTGTTTCTGGCCCGGGCTTTATGGTCATATTTAAAATCCGCTCAAAAGCCGCTCACGCAATGCCCGTCGTCATCGCTTTTGACCATTGTCACTGGGCCTTTGAACCGTTTAGTTTCAGGTGTTTCTATATTTTCAGTTTTTTGTTGTTGTTTTTTGCTTCTGCGGCTGCTCATTACCTTTGCTGGCTTTGTTTCATATTTATTGTTTGAACTTGACATTGAAATTTGGTTTTAATTACGCATTGTTGTTACCACTGTGTGCTGCATGGCGCTAAATGCTTTCCGAGTGATACATATTCCCATGCGGAAGTCATAATTTAGCCATTAAGCCATGTGGTCAAAAACGAAAGGAAATTAAATGCAGCTTGCAGAATGGTTATTATATACAAATGTATAAGCCAACGTTGAGAATTGGCTAAAATGAGTCAGGCAATTGTTAGTAAACAGTATGCGAAACCTTCTATTATGTGCATGCTTCTGGGTTAAAGTAGTATTTACTAAAAGTCAATTAAAACTAGTTTGGGTAGAAACGGACAGATGGACAGACGGGCATGGCTAGATCGACTCGGCTGTTGATCCTGATCAAGAATATATATACTTTATATAGTCGGAGGTGCCTCCTTCACTGCGTTGCAAACTTCTGACTGAAATTATAATACCCTGCAAGGGTATAAAAAAAGAAAAGGAAACAAACAATAATTTAATATAAACCATATTTTCATGTATCTTGACTTTTTTGGGCCTTGTTTTGGTTTCAATTATCAAGAGATATTTTATTAACGTCTTACCTTAAATAAGAAAACTATAATTTTTATGATTGCCACATCCACTTGATTAAAGTCTATCAACCACCAAGCACTAGATTAGTAATCTATATAAAAAACACACAAAAAGAAGAAGAAAACTACACTTCCTCTAGCTAGAGCCTTGCTTAAGTGTAAGACTTGAGAATCGCAGAGGAGAGCGCTCTATGTACCAAATAGTTAAACAAAGCCTATCTTTCAGTCGAAAGCTTGAAACTTTGTGATGGAGTCATTTCCGATCCTATTATTCATATATATTTTTGATCAGCATCAACAGCCGACTCGATCTAGCCATGGTTGCCACATCCACTTGATCAAAGTCTATCAACCACCAAGCACTAAATTAGTAATTTATATAAAAGAAGAAGAAGAAAACTACACTTCCTCTAGCTAGAGCCTTGCTTAAGTGTAAGACTTGAGAATCGCAGAGGAGAGCGCTCTATGTACCAAATAGTTAAACAAAGCCTATCTTTCAGTCGAAAGCTTGAAACTTTGTGATGGAGTCATTTCCGATCCTATTATTCATATATATTTTTGATCAGCATCAACAGCCGACTCGATCTAGCCATGGTTGCCACATCCACTTGATCAAAGTCTATCAACCACCAAGCACTAAATTAGTAATTTATATAAAAGAAGAAGAAGAAAACTACACTTCCTCTAGCTAGAGCCTTGCTTAAGTGTAAGACTTGAGAATCGCAGAGGAGAGCGCTCTATGTACCAAATAATTAAGCAAAGCCTATCTTTCAGTCGAAAGCTTGAAACTTAGTGAAGGAGTCATTTCCGATCCTATTATTCATATATACTCTTGATCAGCATCAACAGCCGAATCGATCTAGCCAGGTCCGGCATAAATTTAATTTTTTCAAATTTTTTGACAATTTTTAATTTTTATAAGGGGTATCGTTAAAATGGTGAAAAATTTACGAAAAGTTGAATTTTTTTAATTTTTAAATTGAGTATGCAGATTTGTTACCCTAATAAAAACTGAAATTAATGCATTTTTGGCTTAGTTATGATATATTTAATATTTGACCTCTTAATACTTAGCTAACTTCAAAGGTATTAAGAAAATTATTATGTTTTTTTTTTGTATATAAAATAAGTTTTTAAAATATGAAGTGTACTTACCTTGAACTTCTATGAGTATGAATCCCTACAATATAAATTATATATATTTATGATTAAAAACAATGAAGTAACACCTGTCTGTGCCTCCTTCACTGCGTTGCAAACTTCTGACTGAAATTATAATACCCTGCAAGGGTATAAATATCTAAAATACTGTTTTTATCTGCTAAAAACGATATAACATTTAAAGTATTATAAAGATCGTAATAATAAATTCTTGTAAATTTTAATTGATATTTTCCATTGGCAATTATGTTATAGTTTTTCGATAAAATAGATTAGATTACAATATTACCAATAGGCAAAGCTGTGAAACGCCTGAACAGGTTCATAAACTGCTTGAAATCGAGCTAAAAAAATATATACAGCCCCCTTTTTTCATTTTACATTCAATTAAGTATAATTAGTTATAATAATAATTAAACTAAACACATTAAGATATATTTGTATACTGTTATTTTTTACCGACCTCAAGTTAATGCTTGGCTAAGCTACAGGTTCGCTGGACCACCGGTTATTATCGATTTTGAGAGCCACAATTATCAGTTGAAGCACGCAATGCGTGGTGCAGAAAATCTGTGTGGGAGGAAAAAGGGTAGGTGGGTGGTGGGGAGTCTTTAAAGAAGATGCAACTGCACTCGGGGGTGGGGCCTAATGTCAGACATTGAGCCGGGCTGGGGGCAGCTCAAGCGTGGCATTATAATTAGCCAAGTTAACAAGCCAAGCATTGCAAAAACAACAAACAAAACGCTCGCAATGCAATCAACGAAAATGCAGCTTTCTCCAAAGAAAAAAAAAATCCCAACTCACTCATTCGCTTTTCTCCCACCTTCTAGGCTCGAGAGGAGCAGGCACATCTCGAGATGAAGCACCGCAAGGAGGAGGACGACCTGTACCGGAAGTTTGCCCGCAAGCGAGAAGAGGAGGACCGCAAGATCCAGAACGAATTCCAGGACGAATGGGAGCGTGAGCTGCAGCGGCTCACCCACAAATTCGAGAAGGAGCTGGCCACCTCGCGTCGCAGCCGGGACGAAGCCAATATCCTTACACTGCGACACGAGCAGCAGAAGGAGGACCTCGAGAAGAACATGACGCTGCGGCGCAGCAAGAAAAAGGAGAGCATCACCCGCAAGATGCTGGAGCACGAGAGGTACGAGACCGCCGCCTTGGTGGATCGCCAGTCCAGCGAGATGCTGGAGCTGATCAGTGCCCGGCGATCGGAGTACATGCAGAGCGAGAGCATCTTCCTGGACGATGAGTTCAGCGAGGGAGCCGTGCCCATCGAGTATCCGCTGAATGCCCCGATTCCAGCTCCACCGGCGGTCAGCAAATTCCAGATATACACCGATCCCATTGAGTTCGAGGACGTGGACCGCATTGCCATCTCGGTGGCCCAGGAGGATCAGAAGACATTCACAGACCTGGTGCGCCAGCTGGTTGGCCGCTGCACCACGGACATTGAGAAGGCTCGCACCATCTTCCGCTGGATCACGGTTAAGAATCTGAATGCGATGCATTTCGACGATGACTTGCGAGGCGACACTCCAATGGGTCTGCTGCGAGGCATCAAATATGGAACGGAAAGCTACCATGTGCTGTTCAAGCGCCTTTGCAGCTATGCTGGTCTGCATTGCGTCGTCATTAAGGGATATTCCAAGAGTGCCGGCTATCAGCCGGGAGTCAAGTTCCAGGATTCACGCTTCCGCAACTCCTGGAATGCAGTTTACGTTGCTGGAGCCTGGCGTTTTGTCCAGTGCAACTGGGGAGCACGCCACCTGGTCAATGCCAAGGAGGCGCCCAAGCAGGGACGCGGAAAGAACGACAGTCTGCGGTAAGAAAAGTTGTATAACTCCCACAGGGATTATTAATTAATCTTTATATAATTATAGCTACGAGTACGATGACCACTACTTCCTTACCGATCCGCGTGAGTTCATCTACGAGTTCTATCCGCTGCAGGAGGAATGGCAACTGCTAAAGCGTCCCATCACATTGCGAGAGTTTGAGAACCTGCCCTTTGTCCGCTCCCTCTTCTTCCGTTATGGCCTCCACTTTGCGGATGAGGGATACGGAGCTGTGGTCTTCACCGATGACACAGGAGCAGCCACAGTGCGCATCGCCATGCCCACGGATATGCAGAGCTGCCTTATCTTCCACTACAATCTCAAGTTCTACGACAGCGATGAGGAGCTCTCCTATGACGGCGTCTCCCTGAAGAGATTCGTGATGCAGTCGGTCATTGGCAACATTGTGGCGTTCCGGGTACATGCGCCCTGCTCCGGCGCCTTTCTGCTAGACATCTTCGCCAATGCAGTGACACCCCAGGAGTACCTTACCGGCGAGCCCATGAAGTTCAAGTCGGTGTGCAAATTCAAGGTGAGCTATGATTGAAGAGGACGTGAAGCCAACCTTAAAGTAAAACGAATTTGTGGTAACTTAATGGGAGAATGCTTCATTTTGAGTTCAGAATACTCATCAGATTAGATGTGCAGCTTGTGACTCCTTTTATTACTTACAGATTTGCTGCGAGGAGCTGCAGACAGTTATGGTTCCTTTGCCGGATTGCGCAAGCGGAGAATGGGGACCGACGAAGGCCACCCGGCTGTTCGGGCTCATACCCATCACGCATCAGGTGGGTTTGGCTTGGTGATTGGTTATTCTACTGGGTGATTTGATACGAGCACTTCGCTCTGTTTGCCTCCGCAGGATCCGCTTATCTTTGCCGGACGCAGCCTGGACCTGCAATTCCGCATGTCGCGTCCGCTGACAGATTTTATGGCCACGCTGCACAAGAATGGCATCGAGGAGAAGAAGCTGGCCAAGTATGTGACTCACAGCACGCTGGACGACATTGTCACGTTCATCATTAAGTGAGTGCACAGGGAAATGGAAAATTTAATGGTCGCTCATTGCAATCAACTCTCCTTTTCCTTCTCTTTGTGCGATAGCTTCCCCGAGGAGGGCCAATATGGCCTCGACATATACACGCGTGAATTGGGCGCCCCCCAGCACCACCATCAGCACCATAATAACAACAACTCCTCATCCTCCTCCGGCGAGAAACATTTGTTGACGCACTGTTGTAAATATTTAATCAACTCGTCGAAGCGGAATTAAGTCGGCTGCCGATCGGACGCAGGAATGGATACGGGAACGGGATGGATGAATGGATGGGTAGATGGGTTGATGGAGGCATTCTAAGCAAACACACAAACAAAATGCAATATTAATTATAGCCTACACTTAAGCGGAAATTTAACAAACGTTTACCACATCACAAAAATTCATTAAGCAGGTGCTAAAAATGAAAACCCTGGACAATCTGGCGAATCACTTGAATAATCCCTGGTCACGAGAGACAATGAAAACGAAAATGAACATTGATTTTGCTCAACCACAATCGGAACTTGTAAATACTCTAGACTCTAATCATTAGACCTTAAAGATGCCTAGTAATACCAACCCTAAACGCAGCTCTTAATTAACTTGTACACATCTACTGAATAATGCTTAATAATTTATTATATAAAACGCAACGTTGCCCCTTATGCATCAACTTTTATACATATCGTGTATGCCTACGACCTTGATTTAAAATGTTTAATGTTTTTCTGTTTAAGCGTTCATAAAATAATGTGAATAAACCCTTATTATACAAATAGTTTATTGTGTGTATATTTTATTTGTTCATTCTTCTTATCATACAGAGTTTTTTAAGGTTGACTTTCCCCCCAAAAAGAGCGCAAACTGGTGCGCGGGGGGAGGTTGAGGGACAGGGGCACATGGGAGGGGATGTTCCAGTTTCTTATTCTTCTTTTTTGTTGTTTTTAGTTTTTGTTTTGGGCATTATTTTCACTTAAAGTTAAGAGAAGAAATACATAAATTTCTTTCGTATTTGGAGGATGCTCTCTCGCGCCAGCTCTTCATTTTAGTAAATTTAATTTTAAACGTGAAAACGCAGCAGCACATCCCGATGGTTATTCATGTTGGTGTTTGTCGGATGCTGGTCTTGCTATTCCTGTGTTTGTAGCTTTACCAAGTTGCCCACTTAAATGTTTCGCCTGCCATTCTCGTGCACGCTGCAGGGAGAGAGAGGAGTGGGAGAAAGGATGGCGACAAGCCAAAGGAAAACATAATTAATGAACTTTTTAATGAACAGCAGAGATTCAGATGAATGAATATGGGGTGTTGGCAGGAGGTTTTGGTGTGCGGAATGGGAAGTTAGGTTCTCGTATCTGTCTGGGATGCGAATGGGATGATGACCGAGCGAGAATGAACCGGGTGGTGGTGACACGTTTAGTTTAGATTATTTCCAATGCCGAGAGGAGTTCTGTTTAATCGATAGAATGAAGAGCACAGGTGCACGCCGTAAGAAGACAAGGGATTTATTGTTATTACCAAAGACCAAACAACAAAATCACTAGTCTTCCATACGGAATGCACTCCCAAGGAGAGGCCAATCGGTTAGTCTGGATGGATAGTTACGATGGAAGCACTTAGCCTGACACTTATTCACCGCTTTCCAAAATTAATCGCGATTTTGTAGTTAATCGGGTATTGGGTGGCGAGGCGAAGCGACCTTGTTACGAGTGTTATTTGTGTTCGGTTGGGGTTTAGTCAAATGAGAAGGAGTGCATACTTCTTAGTCTGATTGCGACACCAACCTCTGTTGCAGCAGATACTGGGCCATTTGTATTTGCTTGGGCGTGCCCGAAATGGTGATGATGCGATCGTTCGAGTTGGGCAGGGGCTCGTCGATGGTTATGTACGCACTGGATTCGTTCCGAATGCGACGGATGCGGCCGCCTCCCTTGCCAATGATGGCACCAGCCAACTGTAAAGCAAGAAAATATGATTAGTATCATTCTAAAAGAGATTAAAACTTAATTTCTGTGGAACTTACCTCCTTTGGAATGGTGACCTGCGTGCTGTTGTTGGGGTCATGGCCCTGCGGTATATTTGTAGAAGCATTCGGGCTACCGTTCGGACCGCCATTGGCACCGCCGCCGGCATTAAAGCCGCCTGCGCCATTAGCACCGCCCAAGGCACCTACACCGCCGTTGTTAGCACTTCCACCGCCACCCAGGCCATTGCCCAGACCGCCTGCTCCTCCGGGATTCTGGCCGAAGCTGCTCAAGCTGGGCAGGCCGCTTGTGCCGCCCTGGCTCTGGGTGAAGCTGCCCAGGCTAGGCAGTCCGGTGGCACCTTGGGTCTGGCCAAAGTTCCCAGAGCTACCGCCAAAGTCTGTGGGTCCAGCACCTCCGAAACCGTTGTTGCCAAAACTGCCGCCGCCAAAGGGTCCGCCAGCGCCACCGCCAAAGCTGTTGCCCGCAAATCCGCCAGCACCGCCACCCGTGTTGCCAAAGCCGTCGACATCACCGCCGCCGCCATTGGCCCAGGGATTGATAAACGGATTATCACGCTGTCCCATGCCAGCACCAGCAGCTGCTCCGCCAACGGCGCCTCCTCCAAAGCGATCAGCGCCCCCTCGGCCACCGGCATTGCCACGTGCTCCGCCAGCACCGAAGCCGCCGCCATTGCCACCACCGGCTGCTCCACCGGTCGCGCCACCAGCACCACCGCCATTACGGTTGTTGCCGCGCTGACTGGGCCGGGTGCTTCCGCTTCCTGTGCCATAGCCGCCATATTCATCCGCATAGACGCGATCAAAGTTCATGGGATCATAGTTGTGTATAGCGCCCTTGATGGGCGTGTCCCGTGTGAGAGTGATCACCTCGCGCACCGCATCGATGACCTGGCTCTGCTTGCCCACGGTCTGCACCACACGATCCGTGCTCTGGGGTGCCACATTTGAGAAGACCTTAAGGAAGCGACAACCGATGCGCTGTTAAAAGAAATGAAATATTATTAGTAAAGATATAATAAATTTAAAACAAAGGTTCTTATATATTCCTGCCTTCTAAAGAACATTATTCAGGTACCAATCTCAGGGGTTTCCTTATGTCTATATTTCCCAATAATTTTGTTGCAAATAATTAAGGAACACACAGCGTCGCTTGTATTCGCTTGAAATGCGCTCATTGACCATTTTGAAAACCAGTTTTCTAGTCCTTAGGCCAAGTGCCTGCAGTTTCCACAGAATTCAGGACAAAGGACACTCACAGCGTGCAAGCGAGCGGGGGCAAATGCTGGTCAAGGTTTGCTGAAAGCCGAGTCGTTTCTAAATCAATTTGGCCGTGACACTGCCCCTGGGTCCTGACCTGAAACCCGCTCCGTGTGAGAGTGTACTATATACGAGCGTGTGTGTGTGCGCATCCTGCATCCTGCCACAGCGGGCAATGGCTCCTAATCAGCATGAAGCGGCAGCGGCAGATGTTGTTCAGTAGTTTCTACCTGCGCTGCTGGGGCAGCTGTCTGTCGGCGATGCATGTAAAGTGGCAGGAAGTGCTTGCTGCCTTGTCCCCCTTCTCCCCCCGTACATCTCGTATCCTCTTCAATGCCTGTCTTCCGCCATCCTCCCTCCTTCATGTTCCCCACGTCTGCGGCGGAAGTGTAAATGAGAAATTCGATAGCCACTTACGACAAGGGGAAGAATAAGGGGCTCGCTCTGATTTCCGAGTGTGTGTGTGCGTTTGGAGGAGACCTCTCTCCGCCCCTCCTCATTTCCCTTGGGCTTTCCTGTTCTGTCCCTGTGGCGGTACCCTACCCGCGTTTCCACATTTTTATTTTGTGGCCGCCGTCGCCGATTGCATCATTCCTAAGCCCGTTGCGTGCCCTGTGTGTGAGTGTGTGTGTGAGTGTGGCAATGACCAAAGGCTGCGTCATGTCATGCCTGCCTCTGCCTCTGCCTCTGCCTCCTCCCTGCCCCTGCCAATCCCAGGCGACAACTCGTTGCGTGTGCTCCAGACAACAATGGCGACATCAAAACTCTGAAGTGTATCCCCTCTTTCGACCACCACTGTTGCCCCACAAAATGGAGGGAAAGCGTTGAGTCACACACACACACACACACACATAAACACACAAGAGCGGCGTATGACCGGGCCCATAGGACCAAGTTCCATGTCAGTGGTCGTTCGGTGAATCAAAAATTATTAAATTTAAACATGACAACATGACACAGACTGTTGTATCTACCATTTCCTCTGACTGCCTGTGTGTGTGTGCGTTTGGCTAGCGAAATATGTCTGTGTGAAGCATACTTTTTGGCCGCCTTTCCAAATGCGAAAATGTGAAAATTATGTAAAATAACTAAAACTAATGGCGCAATTCGCGATTCAAAAGATTACATTAATAATTTTTGGTAATCATTTTTTGGCGCCCACGGGGTCAAGTTTAGTTGTGGCAAACCGACGCTTGTCGGCGCCACTGAGCGCAGGAGTGTGTCACCAAAAATGTAATTTATATTTAATTTTATTTGTTTCTAGCACGATTAAAGTTATTTGGTTTTAGTTTAGTTATTATATTAATCTTTCTGTACGATTGAGTAACTTAATAAGCACTTTATACCTCTGAAGGACGAGCAACTGGCCATCAACCAGTTGAAACACGCACATTTTCACTCTGAATTTTAAGTATTTAGATATTTATCCTTTATATATTTTGCTTAGTTTGTTGCTTAAGGACACTAAAAAACGAGAGCAAAAACAGCACAAAATAGCTGAAGCAGGAATCTGGAACAGGAGCTGGAGGACCGTGCCCGACCAGCGCCAATGTCGAACTAATTGGGTTCAACGATTGCCAGTTGCCATGTAAGGAGAAGAAGACGCAGGCAGAGAGAGAGAGGGAAAGAGAGAGAGAGGAAAAAAAAAAAAGGAAACACACACACAGACACAAAGCCAGAAAGGCAGAAAGGAATACACAGGCAAAACACCGAAAGCAGAGGCAGCGACAGCGACAGAGGCAGAGCATGTGCGCTGTTCTGCTTTCGTCCTGCGGCTGCTGCTCCTGCCGTTGTGTGTGTGTGTGTGTGTGTGTGTGTGATGGCAGGCCAAAAAGGATACGCAGGCAACAAGGCACGCAGGCTGCTGGGGCAGCTGCTGCTCGATTCAGCTCCCGCTGGCAGCAAAACGGAACCGGTGTATTTTTCAGCTTGCCTCGTTTAAAAATGAACGAAAACTACATAAAAAAAAAAGAAAGCTCCTATTTTTTCTCTTAAAACGCATGCGCAGAGGAGCGCAAAAAAAAAAAAAATAACAAAACGAAAGTAAATGTTATGAGCATAATCCCACAACACTACATAACTATGTATAGTGTGTGCAAGTGTTGAGAGGAAGGAAATGAGGACAACCATTAAACAACAAATCGCCTACGATTGATATGCAAACATCCTGCAACCCAGCAAAGGGGAGAACGTATAAGCACAGCAGCATCCTTGCCATATCCGGGGAAACCTCTTCCATTAAAGGATTGCTGGCAGCTTACTAATGCGCTTAAGATCAGGGCACCAGTACCAGCAGCAATGGAATGCAGGAGGATGATGCTCCCCAAAGAGACTCTCTCTGCCTGCAAAATGGCAATCAAAATTCACTTACGACAACTGCAATTAAAAAACTTTTACATTCTTATGCACACACACGAGCAAAGGGAGAACAGAAAAGGGAAAGGGAAAGGGAAAGAGAACGAGAAGCAAACAACCGGAGGAAACCCACATAATTGGAGAACTCCTCTAAGACACTGGGTTAAATTACAAGGCATCAATTACGCAAATTACAAGTTCTTTACCTTAAATACTGTGGGTTTCTGTGTACAGGGGAACTTTTCTAAACAAAACTAAAGGTGAGTTTGTTGTAACAAATTAATAAACCAACTATTTGTAACTATAATTGGTATCAAACATCTAGAACAGTGGTTCTCAAAGCCCTCATCTTTCCCTGGAGTCTGAAAGATCTTAGGGAACTAAAACAGATATTTCAGAGTATCTCAAGGATCTATATCTCAAATATTACCTTCAACAAATTTATAGAAAACCCATAAATTATATTTTCAGTAAGATACATTTATAAATGTCAAACTACAATTATGTTTATTATTCATTATACTTTTAATTCTAACAACATTTTACAATAGTCTTGCTTTTTAAACGCCAGCAAATGTAATTTCCTTTCGGTGTTAGAGGGGAAAACTATTTAGAGAGCTCCTTGGATGAGCTAGCTGTCAAGGATGGCGCAAACAAGGCGGAAGGAAGCATCCAACTACTAATTTGATGCTGAGCGCATCAGTGAAAAATAAACCGGATATTGACGAGACTCCTCCTGCTCCTTCTCCTCTTCCGCCCGCGAAAGTTTCCTCTATAAACTTATTAATCAAATGATCAAAGGGAGCCAACCAGCCCAAAAACCCAGCAAGGAACTCGCTTTAGCAGCCAGAATAAAATAAAAAAAAAACTGTATCAGGAAACCAGATGTCGCTCCTGCCACAGGACTCGTTGCTGTTCGTCTCAGCTGCCGCCGCTATCCAAGGAATGCCTACACACAAAGGGTGTCCTTTTCTTTCGGTTCAGTTGCTATACAAGGTCACACGATGGTGGGAACCTTGCTCTTAATGTCATTATATTTTAAATGGAATTTCAGGCAAATTAAACTAAATTAGGTACCACTTTCAGGCAGTAGATAGCAGCTAGTGCTTTGACCTCATTTAAAAAGTTTGCTTTAATTAACAGAGACATGCGTGAGTCTGTATACCTTCTCCAAATGAGTTTGGAAAGCCCTAAGGATGGCGAAGGAACATCTCTAATCGAAGATGAAGAAACACCCTATATCCTGGAGGGATGTGTGTACCATACGTCCCTCTGTGTGTGTGTGTGAGTAGCACCTGTTTGGCATTCATTAAGACGAACAGCAAGCAACAATTGTAAGCCGCAGGCAGCAGCAAGAAGGAAAGCCAGAGCCAGGCAAGCAGGCAACACGGCCTGGAACAAAAGCCGATGGCACGCTCAATCCTCAAATGCATTTTAGGGCATTTTGGATTTAAAACATACACATACACAATGGATGACGGCTGCAGGATCAGCCTGATGGAGTCGAAGTAGAAGCAGCTGTCGCTCATTATTATAAGAAGACCCCGGCAGATGCCTTAACTCCTGCATCTCCCTCTACTTCTTGGCACAGGACAACATTTTAATGGACAGCAGCAGCAGCAGCAGCAGCATGAAACATGAAACATGAAACAGTTGTCTATGAACCATGACCATTCTATAATATTATATATATAGACAACACATGTACCAATAATGCGACAAATTTGGAGCTCTTTTCGGCATTTGGGGGGAAGAAATACTTTAAAAATAATCCTGCCAAAAGAGAATGCAGCTCTTAGAGAGATTGAATCTCTTGGAAACAAGAGTTTCCTCAAGAAAGCAGATACATTTATAGATAGAAGGAAGTCCGGGTCAGCAAATTATGATAACCCCAAGCAATGAGCCGGGCAAAACCGGCTTTAACAGAAAGTCAGAGTGGCAAGCGGCAAGAAGATGAAGCCAGGAAAGGAAACAGCTGCTTGCAGGGCCAGTTGTGGCTGCCTGTTTTATTATGTTTTTTCTCTTTCGCTGCAACAAAGAAGACAGCGCAAAGTAACGAGGACGACTTCCTTTTCAGTCAGAAGGACCCACAACGAAAAGGGACTAGAGAGAGAGAAAAAGGTACAAATTCCAAGACGACAAACACATGCTCCGCTAGCTGAAAACGCTGCTCCACTGCCGCTGCTCCTGATCATCCGCCGTGGCCATCAGAGCATAGAATACGGCAGCTGCAAGGATGCGAGCCTCATCTCCTTGCGTCGCATCTAAGAAAATTCATAATAACTAAACGGCAAGCCAAGCGACGCCAAGGAGGGTGAGAGAGGAAGGAGGCTGTGGGAACTTACAGAAGTAAGCTTTTTGTTTGCCGCCGCGGACTTGTTGACCTCCATAAAAGCAGCGCTGCGAATGGGTAAAAAGATGAATATGCATGAGCTGGGAAGGTGTCTGGGGGTGCCACATTATGTGCATTCAGGAGGCACCTTTCGCAAAAGGCAGGACATCATTCCAATTAAAATGCAGCCCCACTCATCGCTAATTAATGAACCAAGCCAAATCGCAACCAGGAAGGACACGCGCTGCTTTTAATTGGAGGTGCAGGAGGTGTAGGTGGTTCGGTTCAAGGGAGTCGAGTTTTGCCAATTGACTCACTCGAACGCATCCCACTTTTTAGAAATAGGGCGCAACTCTGCCGCCACCACCACCATTCCAACTGCCTCGAATTGCGAATTGCGCAATTGAAAAACGCTCGGCATGTCCCGGATGCTGGATGTAGGATCCTGGATGGTGGATCCATTGCCTCCGCACCATTCAGATTGCCGGTGAAGAGGCTGGCAAAGTGACAAGTGCGCTATGAAAGCGGTGGGCTCTGGCGTCAGCAACAGATTCCCCAACTGAACGCCATACCAAACCGTCCTCTCATCGATGGAACTGCATTCTGCTGTCGCTGCCAGAGAGAGCTGGGAACTGCGCAAAAAAGGAGTAGGGAGCCAGGAGCCAGGACCCAGGAGCCGAGAGCTGGCAGACTCGTAACTCGTACAAAGTTTTCGATTTAACCAAGCGCAAAGTTATGTTGACGGGTTTCAGCTTCACGTGGCTGCCGCAAACGTTTGGCATCGTCAAAAACATGTCAGAAATTCACACTAACTATGCGGGCTTCCTCACGTCCTGACCGGCATCTCCAGCCGCCGTCGCTGTCGCACCATTCGGTGGTGGTAATAGGCCCAATTAAGTTAGCCTTCATTCGTCATGGCTGGCTAGCGATGTTAGTTGACCGCAGGACAACGGATAGCCGTGTGAACGCACATCTCACATGCAAACACACACACACACAAAATTACAATTACATATGTACATGAGAAATAGCGGAAATACTTGAGATAAATATGTAATCAGCCAAGACTTTGGTAGGGTGGGACACACACACAGAAGGACATCGAGTGGTCCCGTCTGTCAGCTGTTGGGTTTTCCCACACAAAGTAATATGCTGACCCAATTCATTATCGAAACGAATGGAAATTACCAGGATCGATACATAATTATGTGGTAATTAAGGTATGACAATAAAGTCCTATACTGATGGCAATATAAACATAACTATGTCATTCTGATATCTAAATGATTGTAGGAGTGGAGAAACAATTGTTTGAAATGAATAATTAGCTAAAGGCTTTATATATTAATATAACTTTGAGGTCTTAAGACTTTTCATTCATGTCAGTGCCTTAAATCAACTTGAACCACGTTTTAAGTTTGTAAAAATGAACCACTAAAGCAAGTATATACTTTTACTACTCATTCAAATAAAATGAACTTTGATAAATCCCTAACTTGCTAATAGAAACACTCATTATTCATTCCTATTACCCACTCGGAGACCTAGCCTTCTTAACCCCGTCGTATAATGTATTGAAATTATATCGGATTCAGTTACTCACATCGCGTATCTCCTTGATCTTTTGTCCACCTTTGCCGATAACACAGCCGGCCAAGCTCTGATGGATGAGTAGACGCACATCAAAGTCCTCATCACGCTGGGTCGGAGATCATGAAAGGACACTTTATCATTAGTACAGATCACATTTCGCATGTCAGCATCGTACTTACCTCCTCAAAGTATTTCAGCATTTCGGTGATTATCTCCAATGTGGACTCGATATCCGCCGAAATTTGGATAGTTCTGTTTCGAGCGTGCATAGAAAGTGGTTTTGGTTTTTTGTTTTATTTTGATATAGTGAGTGATGGCGAAAAAAGAGAGAAAAAGAGTGAGGGGAAACGCATATTAGAATCGAACATTAATTGGATATTATTTCAAGGTCTAAACATTGCTCTTTTTGTTTTTTGTTTCTTTGTTTGCTTCGGGGGACTAGAGAACAAACTTTTGGTACAGAGAGATTCGGTGAGATTTAGATAGAGAAATAGAGAGAGAGAGAGAGAGAGAGAGAGAACAAGAGGGAGAGAGCGAATGAGATTCAGTCCCTGTTGCCATGTTTCAAACAACAATATATATACCACACACAAGGACACACAAGACGCTTGCTGGAAGGATTTCGGGTGTGTGGATCGGTGGACAAATGCATGATCTCGGATGCGGATCTCGATTCTTGGCTCATGGCTCCTTGCCGAGTTCAATGGAATATATTATACCTCAGGCCGTGCATTTCGGGGATGGGTGGTTAATCGTGGTACTTGGGGTGCATTGCGGATTAGTATGCGATTAGGATTAGGATTACTAGCCGAAGAACGAGGGCGAGACGGAGCGAGTTAGACCTGGATGGCGATCTGGGTGCTTCTTGCTTCTTGGGCAGCGCAAACTACTACAGATACAGACTGGCTACAACTATAGATAGATACTTTGGGACACCGGGTGCCTGCTTCGGGGGAAGAGACATCCATCACACATCACAATGTTCATGATATATTTAATATGTATATATATCTATAAATGGGTTTAACTAGCGCATACAGGACATACAAAGAGAGAAATAGAGACAGAGAGAGAGAGAGGGGGAGGGAGGGAGAGATTGAGCTGAGCAGCTCAGTTCGCTTCGGTTCCCTCCGGCGGAGAAATGCGGTGGTTATAATCTAGTAATTGGTAATAGAGGTTAAAGATTTTTATTGTGGTTTACCGTTCGGGGCCTTGGGAATCGTCGACAGACACAGTGGCTTTATACTGTGCCGCACCACACACACATTATTCATTCGGAGACGGGCAGGCAGGCGGTTGTTGGGCGGTGGGCGTTGGGCGGGCGTTTTGATGGGCGGGCGGGCGTTCGGTTTCAGATTCAGATTCGGTATCGTAATCGGTCGATGGGCAGACAGGCGGGCGGGCGGTTATATGTTGTATGGTCAATCGGTCGAAGGGCGTCCGATATTGGTTCGGTTTTTCGATCGGTTGGATTGATTGATTCGCCGTTTTCATTCGGAGAGATATTGCACAAGGAAGGGGGTATATAAAATATATATATAGGAAACCCACACACATGGCACATGGGAAGGGGAGTCCCCAAAACATTTATATATATATGAATATAAGAATATATATTATATATATATAGGCGTTCATAGGCAGATTTTGTAGCATATTGTGCACAGCAGCAACAGGGGGTGCAAGGCGATTTGATTCGATTCGGATATTGACATCGGGCCAGTTTCGGTTTCAGATTCAGATTCAGATACGGATACAGACATGGATCCAAGGTTACCCAGTACCCGGGCGGGACATACATATAGACCAGAGACCATGGACCAGCGGTGCAGAGTGATGGTGCGGGCGGGCGGGCGATTGATATATTTGGTTGGTTCGGAGGTTCGGTTCAATCGGTTCGGTTCGGTTCGATTCGATTCGATTCGATCCGATTCAATTCGAGATTCGATTAGAGTTCGGTTCAGATGAGCGGTTGAAGATTTGGTTTTGTATGTTGGGCGTGCGAACCGACGATATATTATATATATATATATTTTATTGTTTCAAATCGAGTTCAAAATCGATCGATTCATTGGTTACATATGGGGTGTACGCAAGAATAGAGAGAGAGAGAGAAGAGAGAGAGAGAGAAAATTGTTCATTTAGTTAAAAGGTTAATTAGCGTGTAAATTTATCGTTTTATTTTCATGTGGTTCTTATTAAGTTTAACAAAAACTATTCGTTTTTTTTTTTAATTGTCCCGATTAAATAAAGCGCCTATAGTATATTTAATTAAACACCCAAGCTTCGTGGATTAATTTCCTATCGAAATGCTGTTGTACTTAAAAGCTTCCTATTTTGAGTAACGAAACGATAAATAAATAGTAAAATAGACTCAAAAACGGTAGCCAAAGACAGAAATTGTGAGAAAGAGCATTAGCTGAGTGCAGAGACCCGAGTTAGTGAGAAGCGTGTTTGATTTCTAGGATACTCTGGGATCCGTCGCCCAGAGAAAGAGTGATAGGAGGGAAAAGAGATTCAGAGAGAAAGTGAAAGAGAAGAAGAGTAGGGAAAAGGTGGGGAACCTGACCGGCACACAAGACAGAATTCTCTTTCAGTTCGGTTCGGTTTTCTTTGGTTCTTAGGGCTTTTAGGAACTCTGGTTCGAGCTAGAGATTGGGAGGACAGAGACTGACTGACTGACTGACTGACTAACTGACTGCCAGAGACAAAGTCAAGAGAATTTGAGATAGTGATGGACAGAGTGAGAGAGAGTGAGAGTAGGAGACAGAGTTCGCTAGAGAGACACACAAAAACGGAGGCAGACGCTTTCGGGATTCATGGGGACATGGATTCAATTCAATTCGATTCGATTCGATTAGGTTACTTTTCGCTTGAGAGTTTCTAATTTGTGGTGCAACAAATAAAACATAATTGTAAATAATAATACCAGACGCTTCAATTGTGAATTATGCAGTTTGTGATTCTATAACTTTCATGATTACATGAACTATGGGACCTTTGATTCTATAGTATTACCTGAGTCCTCATCTTCTGAATGTGCTGTCCTCCCTTGCCAATAACAGCGCCAGCAATCTGTGAATATAAAATAAAGGAAAAGTTAATATAAAGTTATTAAGATCCCAATTGGGACTAAACACTTACACTGCTTGGTATCAGTATGCGCACTGTCTCCTCATTGCGGCGATTGCGCTTCTGGTCCTGTGGTCCCTCCCCTGCATCGTTCATTTCACGCTTCATTCTCAGTCTCTCTGCAATCGAAAATGCGGAATTCGGAATTCAATTAGGCTTGCAATTGTTTAAGCCAACTATAAATGTTGATCTCAGGCCAGTTTCGACTCAACTGACACATAAAATCGAGCTCGACTCAAGTCACAAAACTCTAGGCAACTGTAAGCGATTGTGGGTTGAATAACAGAGTTGACAGTTTAGCTTTTTAAACCTAGCTTTTGTTTTAAATTTTAAATTTAAACCAAAATGGTACTTGGAATATTAAATTTCCTTAGCATATTACACATGTTTCGATGTTCTATTTATATATTTTTTATACAATTTAAATTTTCCAGCAATGTAGACAATTGTAAACTTGTGCCAACAGCTAGAAATATTTGGTTTATAAATAGATACGAGTAGAAAAATATATCTCTTATGATTTGCTAGTTGGGAATGCTTGATAAAAATGAAAATTCAGAGCAATATTTTATTTATAATGCCTGAATATGTTAAAGAAATAAATTTGACTTCATTAAGTCTTAAAAATAAGTTAAAGTTATCTTATAACAAGGGTTAAAAATACCATCATTCGTTCTCTTGTATAAATTTAATGTAAATATCATCTCTATGACCTTTAAATGCATTTTTTAATTTCTCAACCTATTAAAGAAAATCATTTTCCTTTTCAAAATCGTTCAACACTGATTAACAGATCCCCGAGAAGGCATGAGGTGAGTGGCAGGTTTGCTTGTTGTTGCCCACCGCAATTGAATAACAATTCAATTCAGTTTCCATTTCAGAGCCAAGCTCTGGGCTGGATCCGATCTGGTTCGTGCCGCAGCTGCACTTGCCGTCGATCAAGCATCTCGAGCTCCCAATCTGGGGTAGCATCAATCAGCGGGCAAACGCTCAGTGCCACCTCCACCTCGTCACCTCCCTCTTAAAGCCCAGAAAGCGGAAATGCCAGACAACCAACGCTCAAATAACTAAAACCATATGCGAGCAGTACACAAGGTATTCTCTTATAGGAGTGCAGAAATGATTTATATATGTGTATATTGAGCGAACCAGCAGCAGCAAGTTGCAATAATACAAAATGTAACGAAAAATTATAAATTTATACAAAAAGAGCCAGCGGGTAAGTGTATATATATGATCCAACAATTGTGGGCCTTTTGTGTGGAATGTGCTCTGCCCACAGGAAAAAAAATAAAACATGAAATCCATCTCAATAAGCTGGGTTCAGTTTTTGTTTTGACATTTCTGAAATACACTCTCTCAGAGTAAGGTTTTGTATTGTAAGTTATTTTGGGAAGGTTTAGGTTTAATGTTTTTTAATCATACATTACAAATTTCAAACACAAAATTCTAGATTCTGCTTTAAAGTATAATCATGTAATTCTTGAATCTTAAGAGCACATTCAAAGTCGGTCTCGAACTCAGAGTTCGGCATATTGTTTTGTTTTACGAGGTCTCAGATGTCAAAACATCAATTGTCCGAGCTGCTGCTGCTGCTGTTAAGTTGTCAAAAATCTGTGAGATATAACAATGAGCAAACAGCAGCGACGGCAGATTAAATGAATTTTTTTGTCGAGGGCCCAAGAGGAGGCTCTAAAAATATGACTCGGCTTGAAATTGAAATTGAAATTGTCGAGCGAGATGGAGTACAGGTGGTGTGCGTGGGAAGAGCTTAAAGAAAGGGTTGCCACCGCTACCACCTTCGATTCGGAGAAGACGGATGGATGGATGGTGATGCAATTGGAAATTTCTAGAAATTGCCCATCAAAATGGAAACTCTTTTCATGAGCTGTTCCCTTGTTTAATTACATTTTCCAAGAATATCAGAGAGCAGATGTCATCTCTAAGGTCTCTAAGAACCCTCAAGCGAGTGTAATTAAGTTTTCTAAGATTTCGTTACATCACTGAGTTCATAACGATCGTATTATTTTCATCACAACATTTACCTCTTTTTGGTTTCTTAATTAGTATCACAATAGTTCACTTGGGTTTTTAATTTTTCCTCTTTAATTTTGGCAAATATCTTATAGATTTTTTTCCATTCACATTCACAGACTTTTCTAGCAGTTACATAACACAAAGTTCAAAAGGATCCAGCAAAACTCGAAAGAGCCAGTGTGCAGGAAGCACGGCCCTTGGGTCCTGAACAAAAACTAATGAATACAATTTAGACAAACTGGCGCTATTTATACCGGAAATCCGTCAATATGATGCCTAAGGGCTGACCAATCGGAAGCTATAGGATCATTATATAGACAGCGGAAGTTCTCGACCAATAGAAATCGTACAAATCAAGTGACAATACCGAAAAAATAGGGGAAGTGACCGCTTATGGACACCGGATGCTAGGCAACCAGGATAATTGTACTGGACTGACCACAACAGAAGCTCTATACTAACCATAGAATAGATAAGTTTCTATATACGAAAGGCGGGCAAATACCCCATATACAGATATATATAACTATATATAACTATAGAGGGAGGAACATTGCACTTTTATTAACACTCTACATATGTGAAATATGGATTTATACTATATACTACTACCTTCGCAAAGCCCCCAATTATACATACTCTATATGGTATCCATATATATAATAAATATCCCCAAAGCAAATTGTACAGTAATTCCCGTACATGTGTGGGCTGCGTAATGAATTTATAGTTCGACATTAGACTAATAACCCACGGACCCACGGACCCACGGACTTGAAGAACTGCAGCAGTCTTTCCTGCAGTTTCTTATGAATTTTCGATGGAACTTCAGCTGATGTTTTCACATTATGCATATTTCAGGGATCTAACTAAACGGAGGCACTAATGGGCGTAACCCCACCGTTCGTCTACGATAGCAAATCGTTTAACTATTGATAGAGCAATTCGTTTGCGGTACAGTTCCTTGGATTAAATGCCTGTGAAATGCAACAAATTGCGCTGACCTGGACAAATATCAAATATCATTAAGGGGGGGAGAAGGCACCGACGACAGAGACGGGCTTCCACCGATGACGTGGCTTATGGCAGTGCCATCATTATCCTTAACTGTCCCAACAGTTGGATCTAAAGCATATGCATTATTCAGGCAAATTGCAATAATTTTAAAACTCTACAGCACTTTGGGATGAACTCCCTCAAGACATTTGTATGCCCCACAAAGTTGCCGCCTTCCCCCAGCACTTGTCTAATAATTAATGATTGTCTGAGAAATTCAACAGCCGTTCCAAATGGATTCGAGATCTAATTATAGAGCTCAATTTCAGTGTGCCATAGGGAAGTTTTAGGCCGCAGGAGCAATTTAGAAGCGGAAGTGGCAAATAGGGGGTGGCAATAATCACTGCCCACATCCTTTTTTCCCCATTTCCCCCATCAACAGCACCTGATTTCGAGTGCAGTTTTGTGGCGATAGAAAAGCTTTCTCTGCAAACATTTACACAGCTTCTCCCGAGTTACTCCAAAAAAAGGAACAACAAAAGGCAAGAGGGACAGACACCGCCAGAGGAGTCGAAGCGAGTAAGCTTGCATTCCTGAAAGTGACATAAATGACAGGTAAGCAATTATGTGAAAATCATTTGATTGCTGTCCACATCCTGTTCAAATAGCTTTTGACAGCGCACACGCTTCCAGCCAACCAAGCAACCACCACTCCTCCTCCTCCTACAACTCCATCATCATCCCCACCAAAAAAACCGAAAATCCCACCCACCTACCCACCCAGGAGCAGCAACACAACAGCGAGGGGGACAATAATTTAAGTTGCTCAGCCAGGTGAGCTCTGAGCTCTGGAAACCTTTTTCCCGTGCATGTATGTATCCCCTCAGGCCAATACACTAATACACAGGTGTATAGGCTGACCACAAAAACGCAAGCACCACAATAACAACACCACCACCACCAGCAACAACAACAACAACTATGATGATGATGGTGGTGGTGGCAAGGGAGAACCCAAGCTGGACAGGGGGCAGCACAGTTGCAGAGTTTATGTCCAGCGAAATGTGGCAGGCCACATGAAAACGCGGTTCGTGGTTACCCACCAAAAACATAAAAAAACAGCATAAGAAAATATATACATGCACACTCGTAAGCTCTCGTTTTCCTTTCCTTTCTGTTCCTCTTCCTTTTGCCACCTTTTCAGGTTTTCCCGAATATCAGAGATGGGAGCGTGATCCTTGGGATATGATCATTTAGGTTACAAACTAATTCAGGACATTTTCAGAGGGTTTTTCTATATAGATCTCTTTATGCATAGCTTCTATAACTGGAATTAGTATGGTTAACCTTATGGCTATATTGTATACAATCATATTTTCTAAATCCTTAATTCACTGTCTTACCAGTGCAAAAACTAATGAAAGCTTATAACATTATCAGAATAGAATAGAATAAATAGAAATTAAATCGCCTGAAACTAGTCAATTTCCTTCCTTCACAATTCTTTTCTATATAAAACATATATCTCTTCCTATCGAATCTAGATAAAGATCTAGATCATATAAAGCTCCCTGGATTGTAGGCTTAAATTCATAATATTTTTAAAGCAGTCGTGTCACGTTTATAAATGTATATCCCCACGTGTATGCTCATGCTCCTGGTGGTACATACTGCCCCATTCCATAACTCTGGCCCTGCTTTTTGCCAGCGTAATTGGGCGGCGGGTATATGCGTTCCAACTCTATAATTTAGCGGAAAAACAGCTAATGGACGTCATGTCTAACCAAAAAAAAAAAAAGAAAAGAAAAGGGGGAAGGAACCCAGGCCACAAAAAGTTGGGGGTATAAGCGGAAATGCATACAATTGACAATTCTCATCGCCCCGTGCCGGGAGAATAGATAGACGCCCCTCGGACACAGTGCGTGTGTGTGTGTGTGTGTGTGTGTATTGGTGTTGTGTGTCCTGTTTTGTGCTCTGTGGCCTGTCCACTTCAAGGCTTTTATGGACATGTCAGCGTGCTTAGCGAGTGAGTCCGGGGGCGGGTGAGCCGACCAACTTCTGCCATCGCGTGTGTCTCTAAGGCTTGGGTGGCGGACCGGGTGCGGGTGTGGGTGTAGGTGGGGGTGTTCAAGCTGGTCCCTTGCGCTAATAACTAATGTGCTTATGGCGTGTGCCATGTAGTTGTAGTTGCTCCTGCTCTATCGCACACTATTCTATTCCATTCTATTCCATTCCGGGACTACTCTGCTCAGTTCAGTCGTCCTGTTTTGTTCTCTTCCAACTTCCACAGACTGCCGACTCTACTTTGACTTGCCTTTGGGTGCTACACATAGGAAAAATTAATGTAAAAACAATTAATAATTTTCATATTTAACTTAATTTATATGGATAATAGGTAGGAGAAGATGTTTCTATAGTTATGCTACTGATTTAAAGATGTTATTTATATTAGGAAAGAGTTTCATTAAACGAAATTTGTTAACAAGATCAAATATTATTTATTTTGATAGGGAAACGCTTATAAGATGCTTATAGATCTGTGGTTCCTAAAGCCCTGTCACTAAATATATAATTTTCTTAATCATACAACCCACTAAAATATCAATTAACCCTATAACCCACTACTTTCTATGATAATTTTAAGATGTAGCTTGCTGAATCTCATTTAAAATAATTAATAGTTCCTATCTTATGCGTCAGTGTAGTTCTTTTTTTCCCCAAGTATACCTGTTCCGTTACCAATCGGACAACCCCCAAGTTGTTGCATTATTAAAAGACTTCGATTGAAAAGTACTTTCCTTCTTTTCACCCCCACCAGAGGCACTGGAGCCACCAGTGGCCTCCACCTTCATCCTTTATTACTTTGGCCTTATCTAGTTCTTCGTTTGTCAACTGCATCTCTCGACAATCCATCGTTGGCTAATTAATTGGAAATATAAGAATCGTTTCGCAGCAATGGAAATACCAGTCAAGGCATTCGAATTCAATAAGACTGGCCTGCTTGGCTACGAAACGTGTTTCAAGCGTTTTATTTATTTATCTATTTTTACGATTTGCATAAAAATATTGCCGCTTCTTCTGCTTTTCAACATTTTTCGTCTGTCATTCGAGACAAAAGCTCTGTCGTCGAAAATCATTGAGTGGAACATGTTTTGCGAATGTGATTGTCTATACATATGTACATATATCAAAAGGGGGAAGGGAAGTACAGAGAAGGGATTATCATCGAATGGCACTCTTGACGTTGGAAAGCTCTCCGTAGAAATCTACATTTCACTGGGGGCGACAGGCATAGTTAACCCGTATAAGCTCCACATAACATACAATTTATTAAATTCACCTAAATGCGGGCCAAGTTAGCAGAGATTTCTCTCGTTCCGCCGTATCTCAGCCAGAAAATAGATTCATGTGGGAAATTAACAACATCAAAGCAACCTACATGCACGACCAACAAAAACGACAACAACAACAACAATGAATTTGCGGCACAATGCAGCACCACAATAATACTACATACTTTTTATTTATTTCATTTTGCCCATGTTAAGCTGATTGCATTGAAAATATGACAAACAGCATACATTTTTCATGATACGAGCAGTATAGAACGCAGCGAAACAAAAACCAACGAGGGGAACAAATAAAATAAATGAGAATGTACTAGCAGCAAGGCCCTACCGAAGGGAGAGGGAAATTTCACATTTTATATTTGCCATTCTTGATTTTTGGCTAAAACAGCAAACAAACAAACAGCACAAGACTTGTCTGTATTCAGCAATAACAACATGTAAAGTTTACTAACTAAGCTTCAGAGAGTATATATTCATGGATAAAATATTTAGGAATAAAAATTATAATAAAACTAAGTTGGAAATAATTCTGAAAATGTATTTGCAACACTCACTTTATGTAACTGAAACAATACACTTTTGTGGTTCGATAATTATAAAACATAATTATGATAATTATGAAAAACGAGACACAATACTCTTCGCTTTATAATAAAATACAGACATCAATCCACAATATTCAGTAGGCTAAGTAAAAGTGTAGAAAGCGATAAATTATTATTACATTATGAATGATTTTTCCACACCTTAAACTATAAACATACAAAATAAACAGCTCTCCAACTCTTAATGGGTTTTCATATTATCAAAATTGATGTTTATCAATCAAGAGTAAGCTAAATTATAAAAAGTTCAAGATATAAAACAAATGACTAATAAATTTGCTATTTAACTCATAAAAGAAAGTAAATAAGGCAAAATAAATTGCAATTAAGAACGTACTGATCCGCTGTTTATGTTATGTAAATACATACTGTAGAATTAAAATCTATTTTGCCCTTCCTCATATAGAACTGTTCAAAGTTCAATTAATAAGCACCAATTTGTAATGATTTAATTGTTTATTCACCCTTGTTCCATAGGAAACTGATCGTAAATAGCCTGTATTTGACTCCTTTCTGATGGAAGTTTGCTAAATTAAACAAGAATTTAAATTTAACAAATATATATAAAAAAACACAAATATTTTTATGCACAATTTTAGCTGCACAGCATTTATGCGAGAATTCAGTTCAATGTCAATGAACGCGCGAGCGAATAGCTGCAAAATATCTTTCCGATTGCTTCACTCGAAATAAATGTTAGAACAACAACAGCAACAAGCTGCCAACAAACACGAAAATAAATCAACCAAACAAGGCAAATAAAAGCGAATTTTTGCACAAAACTGGAAATCTAAACAAAGACCAAGTAGAATCGCCAGCCAAAGAACAAAAAGCAAAAGTTGGAATCTGCGACGCCTCTCAAAAGTTGTGCAAGCAAAAAAAAGCATTGGAAAAAAGAGAGCCAAAATGCCAGAGGGTGAAAGGGCGGGGGATGAGCGCAGAGAGGGGGATTTCGGGGAGACACAATGAGGTTCGTTGGTAACGAGCTGCACCCAACAGCAACTCTCTTATTGAACGGTTATTTGCCTCTCTCATTAGCGCTGCTCCTCCGCTATCTCCTCTTCGTGGTCTTCTTCTTCTTCCTCTTCTTCGTTGCCCCCATCGATTGATGCTACAACAACAACAATGGGCCCCCAACTATGTATGAATAAAATATAGGTTAGGCTCTTTCCTTATTTGTAGGCTGGCGCGAGCGTTGAACTCGACTTTTGCTATCGTAGCTCAGCAGCGTGGGAGCTTCGCTTTTGGAGTAACGAAACTATTTTGTTTTGATTTTATCTCTGTAAATTATAATGAAATTATATGCGCCGGTTACCGCGTGGAAATACGAGAAAGAAAGAAAAAACAAAACAAGCTACTAAAGCGGAAGGGGCAAAAGCAACAAAAACAACAACGGCGACTCTGTACCTCTAGTAAAAGCCGGTACGCGTGCGAGCAAGAGAGAGAGTGGGCAATCGGGCGGGTTGGAGCGCCAGGGGCAGAGCGAGAAAGAGCTAGGAATATTTCTGTGTGCCCTGGTGGTTGTACGAAAAAAAAAAATGTAAAAGTGAAGCGCCGAAGCCAAAAGAACGAGTCGAGGGTGGGGGGCGGCGGGCAGGCTGAAGCGTAAGAAAAATCGGCATGCAAGTACTGTATGTATTGGAAAAACTTTTCGTAGAAAATGTATTCGGGAAAAGCACAACACCGCGCGCACACACAGAGACACCCGGACACATTTGCACACATCTTTGCCTGGTTTAATTCACTTTTCTTTCGCCATTTCTCGAGCGTCCCCAGGCAAAAAAAACAACTCACCTATCTGGATGCCTTTGTTTTTCTTCGGCGACTAATGCGGTTGCTGTCACTGAACTCGATCTGCTGCCGGTACACACAAACACCCAATTGTTATTTAACACGTTTTGTCTACCTTGCGCTGCCTGCGAAATTATTATTTAAAATTTATAGCACAAACACACTTTGAGAGTTAAAATGCACAAAACGATGAGTTGCAAAATGGCGTCGGCTATCGATAGTTGCGGATGTATCGATAACGATATACGGCCTCAGAAAAAATACCCTAAAATACCAACTCTATTTTGTTAAATTGTATCAAAAATTACCTTTATCTGGAATATGTTGACGCTGAATGTTTCAATATTTATTTTCTCTAAAACTAAGGAAAACATAACAAAATAAAAACTGTGGCATAATTAAGAACTGGGGTATAGTGAATGCTATAAAAGGTTGCGGACATTGCTTAGAAGGTTGAAAACGTTGCTAAGCATATTACATTTAGATAATTAATAATTAATACATTATAACTAATAAATATTTCAGTTTAAAAGCATTGAAGCAATGCCTACTTTCATTACGCATTTTGCTTGCTAATACCCGCGCTGCAATAGTCCCTGGGAAAGTTTTCCCACCGCCTTGTTTTCCGAGAGTGCAGAATACTAAATATTCTGTAAAGCAGATCTCGGCGATTTATGTTAATACATTAGCATCCTTCTTTTAAATTTTCATAAAATTAAACCTGAAGTTCTGAAATATTTAAACAAGGCTACATCTCTGAGTAGATGAAAATATTTTCAAAAACCTCGAAGTTATTATTTATTTCCCAAAAAAATGCAGATGGTCCCTATGGCACCTTTCTGATAGAGAAGTAAGATTTTAATGAAATTAAAAAACGAATTTCTGAAATTGTTCAAAATGGGTATACATCTAATTAGATACAAAAAATGTTGTAAACTAATGAATATGTTAAATATTAATTAAGAAAATAGCTTGCAAACAAGGAACAACTTTTATCGCTGCTCCTTCTGATTGGAAATGCAGCCCTGGTCCGTTGTGGCAATAGCTTAGTTCATACTCAAACCTTTCTTTGATATGCTTATGGGCTTGGTATTTTTGAGGAAACTGCGAATGGCCACTCTTGCGCTTGGCAGCCAATTTTGTTTTGTTTTCAAAATATGTTTTAAATTTCGTGAAATATAATGGAGAACGCCGAACAAGTCCACAAAATGGAAGACGATGTAGAAGCCGCCTTCAAACGGCACCAGAGAATCATACCCCAGGTGAAGAAGGCGTACGATGAGGCCATTGGACAAGTGTATGCAGATCTGAGGTAAGCCAAGAAGGCTTCTAAATGTAAACAAAAGATACAAACAATTGTTTATCGTAGTCCCTCAGACCTACAGGCGTTTTCTGCCATCCTCCTGCAGCACGAGAACTCTGTCCTGTCCACTGAGGAGCTGGTGACCAACATGCGCACTCAGATGACCATCGTTCTGGGCAAAATGAATCAATCCTTCTTCGACACGAACGATGTGGAGAACAAGCTGGTGACCTTGGAGGTGCTCAAGGAAAAGTTTGCTCCCTACGAGGGCAAAGACTGGTGAGTTGGTAATTAGGAATCTCCTCTGCACTTACTTGACCTTCTTTGCGCCCTCAGGACTAGTCTCACCCCGGAGGAGCTCACACGGCCTGTGCGCATGCGCCTCTTGGACTCCAGCATTCGTTTTATGGAGAGGCAGCTGGAGGCACAGCAAAAACAACTCGAAGTAAGCACACATCGTTGGTTGAAGTGGTTGTTATATTATTATTTAACTTTCAAATCTAAACATCCAGATCTCCATGGCCAAAAGCAAAGCTAATCGAGAGCGGCTGCAAAGCGTCCAGAACGAACGAGTGAAACTAACGGCCAAAATGGAGCAGCAGACGGCCCAGTACAAGGAAATTAGACCACAACTATTGGAGCTGCAGCATTCAATAAATAATTCACATTTGCCACCTGAAAACTAAATAATGCACACACACACATAAATGTACATACATACCATTCAATTAATAAAGTTACATAGCATTGTTTTTGGGAAAACACTTTTGTTTAATTTAAGGAAAGTGCAGATATGGTTGCTTCTTTTTCTGGCGTTGCTGGTGGATCTGAAGCAGCCCCAGCTGGAGCTTTAATTTCCCTGTTGTCTGCTGCCTGTCAGGAAGGAGCTTCCCTCTTAAGAATTCATGAGTTTTTATTAATTCTTGACTACTTTTAATAATGGTTGTCAGCAGAGATGAAAACAAATCTATATTTCGTGAGTGAAACATTTTAAAAATAATTTGATGAAAAATTCAGAAACAATATTTAATTATGATGTTTAATAAATCATAAATACATACATATGTATGTATGTATGTATATATAAATAATAAATAAATAAATATTAAGTTTCGGAACCTTTACATACATACATAATTTAAGGCTATAAGCTATTAGGAACTTTTACAAGATTTGTAATTTTCAAAAAGTCCTGAAATATGCCAAAAAGGCTACACTAATACAGAAATATAGAAATTGAGGTTATGTTTTGGTCGTTGTTAAATTCGCACACATGCAAATTGCGTATGGAGTTTAAAAATAAATTTTGCAACACTGTCCCAAAGGTTTCAACGTGAATCAAAATGTCTTTCCGGTTCTTTTCGATTTCATCAGCTCGTGAGGTAACATACAGCATTTGGAAGACGGCATTTTCCAAGTGTGTAGATTCAAGAGTTATTTAATTTTTTTAATTTTTTCAATTAACTAACCCTGAGTCTAAACATTTTGAAGAATAATTTAAACGGCAACAAGTGAAAGAAGTGAAAATACGTAGTATTGAGGTATCCGTTCAGAATAGTTCTAAGTACCTGTTTTAAGTCTGTACTTAAGGCATTTTTGAACGGAAATTTCAGTGCTACAAATTCGAAAGTGCAAAGATAAAAGAAAAAGTGTGATGGACTTTTCGTACGGGTAAAATTAAACAGAAAAATTTTTAATTTCCTTCCCTAGATCTGGCAAAGCTGCAGAAGATATTTACATTCTTTTTTTCTTAATTTGTGCAGTAACATACAGCAACATAAGTCTTTAAACTTGTTCTTAAAACAAAATTTATAAGCACGCCAAAATTATACGCAGTAAAAGCTGGCACTTATGCGCATGCGTAAATGTAAGCATTTCTTTGCTTTTTCTTTTAAGTTTATTTGTAAAAATAAAAAGAAATTATTAACATTCCACAATCGAATTTTCTAAAGAAATATCTAAAAATTGTGACGGCATTAGAGAATATAAAATATACAGGAATATAGATTTTGAGGTTATATTTCGGTCGTTGTTCAATTCGCACACAAGCACACGATTTTTGAACTGGCAGTCGTGAACCTTCGTGGCACCCGAAGTTTGAAGAGACATCTGGTAACACTGTTCCAAAATTGTGTGTGTTTCTTTTTGATTTCATCTGCCCAACGTGAAAGAGCTCTGGTTTTCCAAGTGTGTAGAACCATGGATTTTTTAATTTGTGTATTTGCTGCAAATGAAGATTTCTGGGTCTAGACATTTTGAAAAACAATCCAAACGGTCATCAAAGTGAGAAGCGCATCGCAGCTTGGGGGTTTCCCTTTGCGTTTGCTTAAGTACCTATTTTAAGTCTGTATTAAAGCTTACTCAAAGAGAAATTTATATTCTGCAATTGCAAAAGTGTACTTCGCTGTTAAATAACTAAAAAAAAAACCTTAAACCCATGTATTACACATGTATATGTAAGTATTTTAATTCCTTTAAAATTGCTCCAATCCAAACATAATATTTTTTGTTTTTATTTTCGAAGCACTTATAAAATATGTAGTTAAGAAAAAATGTATCTTCTCAAAATAATAGTCGAACCAAAGAATTTATTCTTCGTTTAAATGTTTCCCTTAGCTTTCGTGGAACTTTATCTCTTTCTCTTTTCGGCCTAAACTGCGTCTTACTATACCCATCTCGTTCTAATTTGTCGCTTTCGTTTTTGTTCCTGCTACGAATGTCGCTGTCAAAGAAGTAATGTCAAAATGTTTTTTTCGCGCCGTCGTGTGGTTCTCGGGATCGTTGCCCGGCATTCGGTTTTTAAAACTTGTCGCGAGTGGTCGATAAAAGTGAATAATTTTGGCATCTGTGGTTTACATTTCTAGGCTGCGGGTTTTGCAAGTACTACGATATCATTTCCAGTATTGCACCTTCCATTGCCCAGCAATGTTGACTAAGACTTCATCAGTGAAAAACATAAATAAAAGCACCGTAGTGGTCTGTGCGGTTTTAAGTGCAAATCTTTGGTTATTGACTAGAATTGCACTTGAAACGGCCAGATCAAGGCGGATTAAAACATAAAAACGTCGAAATATTAAACAATTCTTTGTGGTACATTGAAATTTTCACCAATCCGTATGCCGGTGCAGGTGGCAATGGGCTTACCAGCAAACTTATTGCACTTGCCTCGGCCAATGGATTTGTGGCAACAATCTACAGAAGTCTAATATTAACAATTTCCTGGACTATATTTCGGACGGGATCTGTGTCAATACGTGATTATTTATTCATTATTCATATTGCACAAATACCGGCCTGATAATACCTAGGCTATACGAATTTATACGCTTTAGTTTTAAGTGAAAGTGAAAAGTGTCGGACAAATGGACGAGCATTTGCAACAGTGTTATTTAAAATATTAACTAGAGTATATTCAGGACGGGATCTGTGTCAATACGTTGTTTATATTCATATTGCACTGTTACCGGCCTGATAATATCTAGACTATTCGCCAAGATTTTATGAGCTTTTTTTTAGTGAAAGTAAAAAGTGTTGGACAAATGCACAAGCATTTGCAGTCTGGGTTGTGCGTGAATACATACATGTTTTTAATTTAATATTTGTATTGCACACTTTCCGGCCTATAAATGTGAAATGTTTCTACTTGTTCAAAACATTATTAAATTATATAATGCCGTTATGTTTCTTTGAAATTTAGCAATTCCGTTAATTTCGAACACTTGCAAGAGTAAGCGAGATGGCGTCTGGAACAGTTCCGCACAGAGCTTTTTTTCTTGTTGCTCTTTCCTTCTTTTCGTCTTTCATTTTATCTCTGCCTTTCGTGTTTGTACCGCTGGTGTTGCCAGATCGTCAAATACGACAATAAGCTCAGAGGAAGCGACGTCGTTGGTTAATATTGTCGTGAGTTGTGAGTGATAAATGTGTAATCATTCCTTTTTTATTTTATTTGAACTAGGCGCATAATTTATTCTTCCCTTCTAAATGATGCAACTAAGTAATAACAACCGGTTGAGGCGAAATAAGCAAATTAAATTAGTGCGCTCGCTTGGGTGCATTTATTTGCACGTCATTTACCGTTCTGGACGAGCCTTTGGCCGGCTGGTCTATTTGGGCTGTTGTTGCCGTTTAATGACGGGATGGCCATTGGTTTGGAAAACTAACAAGTACGAGCGTAATGAATAATGAATAATGCTAAAGCACGCGCGTAGCCAAGAGGTGTGAAATTGGGCACACTTGGGCGTTACTTGGAGCTTCTCTCTAGGTCCTAACTGCACCAGATGACCAGCAGCGCAGGAACGGAACGGTTTCTGGCGGAAGTGCAACTACCGTAAGTACCGCATCGATTATCCGCAGCATTACCTGCCCGATTTTTAACAAATACTTCCTGGCGGTGAGAACTTGCCGTTCGTGCTGATAGCAAACACAATTACATAAATGTTTGTTTTGACAACAATGCAGGCGGCAGCAAAAACAAAGCCGCAGAGACAAGATTGCATAATTGCTTGTAAGATTTTGCGCTCCCACAATTTCTCATTTTAGTCATGAGACAAACCAACCGGCTGATTGTTATCTTCCAGGTGAGAGAGTGAGAGAGAGAGGGAGCAAACTTGCGAGTGAACAAGAGAGAGCGATCCTTTTTACTGCAAGTTTTAAGCCGCGCTCTCGTTCGTAAAGCTTTACAAGCTACGAAGGCCCGGCGCGAGAGGCAGGCACAGTGGGCCATTTGTTGCATGTTTGTTTATATTTGTGCGGTTTATCTTAATACTTATTCAAATATGCCCATAAATTTGAAATAGCACTTTCGTAATTGTGTGCTTTATTTATGCACTGTGAACAGTCAGCGGCAAGCTATCGCTCCACTCACAGTCTTCACGCTCTCTGCCTGCTGTTCTGGCTGTGTTGGCACTTCAACTCGATTATAGACGCCGGTACCCTGGGACTAGGGTTATATGATAGCCCTAAAACATATATCCTATAACTATATATTAAGTGGCTTACTCCTGTTCTCTTAATCTTAATTTTGCACGTATTCCAAACTAATTCTCGAATTTATAATTCTACAACAATTTCAAAAGCATTTCAATTTATTCAATATTAATAATTATCAAAGACTTTAAAATTCAGAAGTGATTAAAGAAAATTGAAGTATGTTGTATATTTATTATATTTAAATTTGTGTATTATATTATTTCAGACACATGACGTTCACATAAAACAGAAACTGAAGCCAGAAGATCAGATTTAATCTGGAAATATGGAAAATATGGAAACACAATGGCAATATTATCTGGAAATCATTAATACTTTCAATATTGGTCAACTAACTTTCCTTAAGCTTCAAGTAAGATTTAAGAAATATTTTTAATTATACTCGCTCAGTTTTAACATTCGATTTTTTCCACCCAGCTTTTTTTAAACTCTGAAAATAACGACAGCCGCACCACTGGCTTTGCCGCTCCGCCACCATTGCGGACGCAGAAGTGCCAGCGGAGCCTCAGTTGCCTGGCGACTAGCGAACAGCTTGGACGTGCTCGTCGGTCCCGCCTTGAGTTTGAATTCCTCCCAGCCAGCCGACAAGTAAGCCCCGCTCCGTGCCGAGTGTGTTGAGAGTTGTGTGATGTGATGTGTGGTTCGCGGCTAGTTTCGTTTTTTATTTGCCGTTGTCATTTGGTTTTTGATTTGTTGAGCGGTCGCCTCCAGCCACTTGACGGCGCTCTCGGCTCCGGGCATTCTCTTCTGGCTTTGTTTCATAATAATTTACTGTGTGTGTGCGCGCGATGGTGAACGAGCAGCAAGCGTTATATATATATGTATATAAAATATATATTTGTGTCTGTGAAAACGACAAAAGGCCAAGAATACAAATGAAATGTTGGCCCGCTTGTGGAGCATGTGCCGTTCGTTCGGTCGAAATGCTTAAAATAATAATATGCCGTTTGTCTTTCCGTTTTCCCCGACCAATTAGATCCGAAATTTTGGGGAAATGCTGCTTTCAATGCAAATGTGGCGCTCTCTGTGGCTGGCGGCCCTCTTCTGCGGATTAGCCCAGGCCAAAGGTAAGTCTCTACTTAATTCTATTTATTTATATTTATTTAAAATGTATAAGCTGAGCTTGGAGTGCAGGCAAAAAGCTGGAGCTTCATGATGTCATTCGTCATTCGCGGTGCGCAATGAAACACAAAATGGATCGTTTTTTTATTTTTTGTTTTCGTTTTGCTAAACCCGCTAAAGTGACCTCGTTTTCGGTCGTGGGGTACACACACAATTTGTGGCCATTTGGAGTGATGGCCGAATCTAACGATCTTCGTTTTGGGCGGTGGCGGGGGCGGCGTTGGTGCTGTTTTTCTTTTTGTTTGGACCGAAAAAACGAAAGACTGAGGCAACGAACTTGGTTTCGCTCGCTCGCAGACTAATGAAGTTGGGAGCTTCGTCTCAAGTGTGGCCCTGTCATGATTCACTCAGTCGCCGTCGCTCTTCCTGCCTTATATGCATGGCTGACATATTCCTTCCACACTCCCCGCCAGCCCTGGCACATTAGTCATTAACTTAAGGCTGCCCCTGCTGCAAGCTGCCTTACACAGGCAAGACGACTAAACAAACCGAGCAACGAGCGCGGCAAAAAAAACAAAAGACCAAACAAGACACCTACACAAACACAACTGCCGGGAAAGGAACATGACACGCTAAAATAATAATAAAAAAACAACGAAAAAATAAAAAACACAGACAAGGCAACAAGATAATATCGACGAGAAAAATGAAAATATATAAACTCATAACATAAAGCAGCCCCCACATTCTGGTCAAGTATCGGCTGGTTTGTTGGCTTATTAAAAGGCAATCAGAGAGGAGAATTAACAGCTCACACTTCCCCCCCCCCCTCCTCCTCCTCCTCCTCCTCCTTTGGCCTTCAGGCAGCTTGATAAATGCCAAGTGCAAAAGAATTACGCGAGAAAAAATGAAGAAATAAAAGCGAAATATATACACACAGCCCAAACACTGGCGACATTCGGCTCGTGTAGGCGAACTGGTTGGCTTTTTCTGGAATTAAGATGCAGCCTAAAAATACACAAAGCCACCACCGATACGAATACATCTCTCTGTCTGTGGATACACAGAAATATACTTATATAGGAAAGCTGCAGACGGGGCTATAATTTACGGGCGAACCAAGCGAGACCGAGAGTCCAAGTCCGAGCTCGAGTCCAAGTCCAAGTCGGAGTCGGAGTACGCGTCCGATTAGAGGCTTCTCCCAGCCTCGGCGGTGTTCTCCGCTTAGTCAGCAAAAGCGGCAGCCAAAGCTGAAAGCTAAATTATAACTTGCCAACTTGGGGGCCGCTGATGGGGGCGTGGCTGCTGGTATAACTAAAGCGAAACTTTTTTATTTGTCTGCGCACACAGCATTAGGGAAAGTAAAAGTTCGAAACCGAACGAAAGAATTACAAAGTCTTGGGTCTTATGAAATGTTAAGAAAATAAACAATATTATTTTTTTTTGTTCGAGTTAAGTAAGGTTACAGTTTTAATAAGATTACTATACAGACTATGTTTGTTAATATAGCCACAGTTTAAACTAAGAGCCAAGTCCATTAAGGAGAAGCTCTTCTAGTAAATCTCTGTATTATGGCTTATTTTATTGCATTTTTAATGCTACATAAAAAAACGAACCTTTAGCTTACTTTTAAAACTGAATACCCTTTGCTTTAATGGCTTAATTTATCATCACCTGTGAAGTATGTCTATAAATAGTAATATGTTCTTGGAATTAATTAAAAAGAATATTTCCTTTTTTATTATAACTAAACACGAAGTCGTTTTTAATTCAATTTATATGAGAATATGAGACTTAAAGGGCAGTATACTTAGTTTAGATTTGCATTAAAATTTTAACGTGTTTGTTTGTATTTAAAATGCTCATAAAAACAGCTTGCAGTCGGCAGTCTTAATTCCCAATAATTACTGGATTTCTTGGCAGCAAATTCTACGAGAATCGGGTAAGCGGATGATGTCATCGCCGGAGTAAAAAGAAGCTCCACAGTCCAGTGCACACGCTGATGGCCGAGGGAGGACGACCTTCCCCAGACCGATTATATTCACCCGCCGGACTTGGAGTGCAACTGACAAATCATCGAACTGTGATTAACTCGTTTAATTGCCTCGCCTGGGCGGCGTGCAACAACCACACGCGACCTTGTGCAGCGTCCACAACAGCAACATCAACAGCAACATCAACATCAACATCAAGATCGTTTAATTTATGGCCAGAACGAACATATGACTTAAGAAGCAAACTGAAGCTGGCCATATAAATATATAATAAATTGTCGTTGTCCCGGCTGCAGGGTCTGTAAATCCTCACTCCCCAAACGGATGAGTCTCCATTTAAATAACATGCGAGACAGGCCAGCGATCGAGCATTGTCGCATTAAGACAAAACATTGACATTGCATTGTGAGCGGGCGGAGGAGCTGCGCATGGAACATGGAGGAGCGCAGCCAGGGCAGAACAATAATGATCAGCAGCAGCGGATCTGTGACAGCCGGCGGAGAGTTCTCTTCGGCTCTGTTCTTTGCCACAGCGGCGGCCCAAAAGGACAGCCAGCTCGTAATAATAAAGAAATTGCCAAAGTCTTTGGGCCTCCTCGGGACTCCAGGTTCAAAGCCAAGTCCATGTTCGAGTTGCGCCACATTATGCCAGCGGGCACAAGGCTTTGACTTTGGCTAAGACTTGGACTTGTAGTCGAAGTCAGGCTTTAACTCTGGGATGACCACGATGACGATGATGATGATGATGAAGCTGATGCCACACAAGGCAAATAAACCGCTTTGGCTTTGGCTTGGACCTGGACGATGCGGCTTTGGCCAGGTCTCTCTCTCTTGACTTCGCTTTACATTTTTGCCTTATGTGTGCGAAAAATGCCAATTTTAGAGCAAGTCCAGCTCCCCAATGTCTGTGTCTTGTGCTGTCCAACTGAGTGTGTGTGTGTTTCAGTGTGTGTGAAAAATTGCCCGTCTAGACAAGCGCAACAGGCCGTGGCAGCAGCAACAGCAACAGCAACAGTGCAACATTGGAAAGAACAAGAACAATCAAAGCCTTTTGCTAAGCTAATAAAATCGAGCCGCTGCCTTGGCGCAGACTCGTGTCTGCTACATTGATGCTCCTGAACGATCCCCTCGAACCTGTCCTTCTGCCACCAGGACACTTAACCCATTAATGGCACTCAGTGTTGCTGTTGACCCAGAGAAATGTTTTTGGTGAACAAGTTTTGGTCCTCTTTGCCGTGATCAATCTATGCGAATTGTGTGGGAAACTATGAATAGGAAGCGAGGTGTGTGGAAGAGTTTTACACTCTTAATCATAGACAGGACACTTTTGGGTTTGTTTATAACTTTTTCACTTAATTTAGGAAGGTTACTAGGAGGTAATATTGCCATCTATCCATTATCTTATTTAACCCCATGCTGTTGACCCAGGGAAATGTTTTAATTGAACATGTTTGGACCTTTTTGAGTGATCAATCTTAAAGGAAAACTTAAGAAGTAGTTCCTGATTTAATACAGTTTTTCAGAACTCTCTTGAATTCCCCTTTAATTTAACACTTTCTATTTTATTAACTAATAATTTCCTCTTTATTCCGGCAAGGTTATCCAGGGGTTAAGGTTGTGGGCTTTAACAATGCCTCCTGCACTCGACTCCTCTCACATTACATGCCCGCTGTGAGTTAGCTGGAAAAGCGAAGCCTAAACTCTGCGGCAAAAGTGGCCAAGAGATGAGGCAATAGAGGAGTTAGGGGAGTAAGAGGTGGAGGAGGAGAAGGGGGAGGGGCAGTCGGCCTGGCCAAGACCTTCGCGGCAATGGGCAGATTAAAAGCTAGCGATAAGAAAACGAGCAAATCGAATAGAGGCGGCTTGCTTTAAGGGCTCCTCCTTGGACCTTTAGATCGCAGATCGAACTGGGAGCAGCAAGTTGGTGTATGGAGTTTGGAGTTGGAGCAAGTACTTCGGGCCAGAAAGGAGTGCGCCCTTTTGGCCAACTTGTGGCCGCCCAGGCATTTGTCATCGAGTGCTGGCCCATCTCTTTTTGTATGCCGGCGCATTTTATTGAATAATAATCCGATTGCCCAGCGATCGGACAAAGACAACTTCACTTGCATTGGCCAAGAGCCTGGTTCTTTTGTGGCTTTAATTAGTTCAGCGGCTTTTGGGGCATGAGGTATTTGGCAGCGATTGGCGTGTACCGTTATGCACTGACCGTTTTGGCAACAAGGTGGCAGTCGAAATCGGAGTTGCCTCCTGTTGTATGCAGTTGCAGTAACACAAAATCTGACAAAATCGAGCGGTTGAAGGGGGGAAAAGCGGCCTAAAAGGCTTTCAACTTTTGCTGTTACTGTTGCTGTTGCTGTTGCCGTTTTGGGCCACAATCAATTCGCGCTTCGCTCCCAAGGCAATACCGATCGGTGGTGGCGACTCCGAAACACATGTGTGTGCTGCGGCGTGTGGCGGCGCGAATTGCGTAAAAAAAGATATATATATATATATGTATACAGGAGAAAGGGGTATTGGGGGATAACTGTATATGTACTCTGACCACTAACGGGTTTGGCACTCCTCCTCCGGCAACCGATCGCCGCTAGCCGGGCATAAGGCATGCGTATTACACAAGACTAATTGTATTAGGCCAAGATGCAGCAGCAGCAGCCGCAGCAAGCAAAAGCGGTAACAACAACAGCTAACTGCTTGCAGCTAAGGCCACATCAGCAACCGCAATGGCCAGTAACTGCTACAAAATTTGCATGTTTTGCATGTGGACATGACTGCCAAGAAGGCGAAACTGAATAATTTTATGGGAACCCCAGACAAAGGCCTGTGGCAAGTGATTCATATACTGGTAATAGTGCTACCAAACGGGATTCAATATTCAATACGAGTGCAACAATTGAAGGAATAACAGTCTTGGATGTGAACACGAAATCAAATCAATTAGAGTTCTCTTATTTCTTGGGGAAAATTACGATTTAATAGACACTTCCTATGCTAAATATATACATTCTATATTCTTTTTTGTTTTGATAGTGTTATTTAAAGAGTTAAGGGATTTTAGACCAGAAATTCTTGTACAGATGTTGTTGAGTAAGAGCGACTTATACTGTTAGTATATTTTACCTTTTATTTATCTTATATTATTTGTACTTCAATTATATGTCTTATTTTAATTCTATAAATTATAAAACAGTATTCCTAATTGTCTCCCTGTAAACCCCCATGAAAGTTATATTAAAGACACTCTTTAAGATCAGTTCTTAAAAGAAATGCATATCTCTAAGACAGTCTTTAAGCTGACAACCACTTTCGCAAAAACCACTTGAAACTCCAATCAAATTCACCTGCTGCTGGTGGCGGCATACCACAGATTCTTTCACTTTGGTCATTAACTTCCGCTCTCATTTCTCACAGGAAATTTTTAAAAATAAAAAACACACGAGGCATGGCTTAAAAGAAATTGTCAAGCATCGTCCCAAGTGGCCCAAAGGCATGGCGAGCATATTTATGAGGCCTGATAAGCCGCCAACTGGAGACAGATGCCGCAGATCCCGGCCTGAGTTGCCCCCAAAGCAACTTGGTTTATGCGTGTGAAAGCCGCCCGAGGGGGGACAAGATGGAATCTAGAGCAAATATTATGTAAATTTCCCCGCTGGCCAGCAGGAGAGCTGGGGAGCAGGAAGTAGTAGGCGCTGGAAACCTGTAGCTAATCCTGGTGGGCGCTGGTGGAGAGCAACCTGCTTACCGTTAGAGCCAAGTTGGCTCGTTGGGTTTTTAATTACCAAATGCGAAATGCAAGCTGCGTATAGAGCGTTTCAAACGCAGCCGACAGGCCAAGCTAACGGAGCACCAGTGTCCACCACATCCATATCCACATCCACATCCACAGAGGCGCCAGAACAGGATCAGCTGCAGATGGAAATTAATAAGGCGTAAGAGAAAGGGGAAAGCGGAGCCGCCGCCGAGTGCGTAAGCCCCTGGGGCTGGCAGCGGGAAGAAATATGGCTTGCCACAATTGCATAATTTATGCGAAATTTATTTAATCTATTAGAAGCTCTGACCCGCAACGGTGGGGAGCATTCTGACTCTCCACTCTCTATGATAAATTGCATGTCTAACTGCATGTGGCAAATTTATCATATTTATTTGTTGTCCGACTCCCCTGCCTGATGTGGGTTGTTGCACATTTGAGGAAATCCAAGATTGATCACCCAGAAGGCCAAGGGTTATAATGGTATTGTTGGGCAATCAATTCTGATTCGCATATGAAAAGCTATGGTGTTATGTAAGCTATGAGCTAAAGAATATATAGTTCTTTGTTCTCAGCGAAATTTCAACTGAATTGGATTTGCCATGAATAGATTTTTGTTTAGGTTCTTTGTGAGGGAGGAGTCACTGACCGTTTCGGTTATGTTTATCTTTTTTTTTTCCTTTGAATGCGAAAAAGATTTACATGTCCAAAGGCGGCATACCAAAATGCGAAAAGTATTAACATTGTACAGTAAATATAGGTTATAACTTGTTTATCCATTCTTATTAAATACATGTTGAAGGGTTAATATTATTAAGAGACTTTGGATACTTTAAAATGCCTCGAAGGCATGTGTATTTTGTTTTGAAATAGTTTATTTTTGGATATAGGAATCTTATTAAGAGATCTTATTAAGATCTTATAAAGAGACTTTGGATACTTTGAAATGTCAAATGAATGTTAATTTGGTTTTGAAATAGTTTATTAAATACATGTTGAAAGGTTATTATTATTATTATCAAGCTACTTTAGATACTTTAAAATGCCTCGAAGGCATGTGTATTTTGTTTTAAAATTGTTTATTTGCATTGGGGATCATTTTAATTAAACTCTTTACATTTTTAATTTAAAATTCTGACATTATACAAATATTTATGAGACTTCCTACCAACTCAGGGAATATTTGGATTGGCTTAGTACATATGTTGCATTACACCCACGTTTATGTTTTGTATTGCTTCGATTTAATCAGTTAACAATATGAAAAAATATATACACATTAAGCTATAATTCATAAATCCTTAACCATTTTCGCGAGGTTTCTTTACCACGGATATCCACTGTACCTGCCTCGCTGTCATCGCATGTGGCTTCAGCTGAATTCACAACACAATTTGCACACGCACGCACCAAAGTCAATGACATTGCAAAAAACAAAAAGTATATATACATATATCCAAGAAAAGTAGATAGAGAGAGAGTTGCTGTTATGGTTGCCTTTTTAATGACAACAATAACAAAAGTATTAAAACGACAAAACGACCAGAAGATGGGAAGGCACTTTTTAATGCCACAATGTGGTTTCTATTTTCTTATCTGGGCGCTCTCTGTCATTCATTTCGGTTAACCTGATTAAGAGTTTGCCATTTAATTACTTGCTTCGCTGCTCTTGATGGCAAAACTCATCAGTGCATGGAAAACTATCTTCAGCTTCGCGTGCGATAAGATCAGTAAGAAATGCTGTTAATTAATTTATTGAATTCCTTTCTGTCCAAATTCGAGCCCCGACACAATTTACGAATGTGAATGCGGCGGGCAACTGTAAAATTCCAGACAGCGCCAAATGAACTGGATCAGGCTCATAAAGCGCCAGCGATGAGGACTGAGGACTGAGCTTCCCAGCTAGCCGCTGAGCTAACGAGGAGCCAGTTCGTGTCCCAAGTCTTTTGATATGCGCCTGCAGCTGCTCACAGAGCTCACAGAGGAAAAGATCAGCAGCAGCAGCAGCAGCAGCAGCAGCACCAGCAGCAGCACCAGCAGCAGCAGCAGCAGCAGCAGCAGCAGCAGCAGCAGCAGCAGCAGCAGCAGCAGCAGCAGCAGCAGCAGCAGCAGCAGCAGCAGCAGCAGCAGCAGCAGCAGCAGCAGCAGCAGCAGCAGCAGCAGCAGCAGCAGCAGCAGCAGCAGCAGCAGCAGCAGCAGCAGCAGCAGCAGCAGCAGCAGCAGCAGCAGCAGCAACACGTGAATGCGTTTGAAGTCCAAATTACATGGCAAACGGGGAGTTAACCGCAGCAACCACAAGGCTTAGATGGGGCGGGGATATCGGTTGGCGGCTGGGCCGGTGGGTTGGTAATTGAAAAGAAATGCCCAAGATGCATATCCCAAAAAAAATGAACAAGTTTGGTTACTCAGGGAGGAAGCCCGACTGAAAGATACCTGTTGAAATTGCATTGTATCAAAACTATTTGATTTTACATTTATTTACTATTTAAATATATATTCTTAACACAACTTGATATGAGTCTGGTTAAGTCTTACCTAGGCTTTGTTGTCTTTTATAGCATTTGCAGCTTTTACAATTCAAAAATATTAACTTTACCTTAAGCATCTTATTTTCTATTATTTCGAAAATGAGTTTTTAAGAATTCTGTTTGATTTTGTTGTGTTTCTTAATGTCCAGTTTGTTTAACTGCCAGTTAGGAGTAGTGAAGGTTTAAACCTAGCAGAAGTTTCTTTTAGCTTTACCATTACGCTAAATATTATTTCAAAGGTAGAAACGTATATTTTAAATTCAGATTTGAATGGTTTATAAAACCATCCGATTTCTGTATTACCCTGTCTAAGAAGAAACCCATCAGGAAACGGCAGCGGGCGAAGACAGTTAGCCGGCGGTCAAATCAAGCAATTTACCCAACCCAAAGCCCAACTGCCAAATGCCAGAGCATCCAGGAAGCAGGCGATTCTACATTCCATTCTCGAAATGGTTTCGCTTTTCTTCAAGGGCAAATTGGATTTGGATTGAAGTTGAAGTTGAAGTTGGAGCCATCTGACGCGACACAAAATGCCTTCTGCGGTTGCACTGGACAACCAGATTGGTAGAATGGAGAGCCCAAGAGCGGGACAAGCCCATAACCTTAGCCTGGTGGATGGATGGATGAGTGTGGCATTCATTCATGCTACGAGTATTTCCGCAGAATTTCAATTAAAATGTCGCCCAGACCGCTGCTCTCCTCCCTTTCGTTCCCGCAATTAAAAGAGCCGCAGACAAACGCAAACAAAATAGACGTAGAGATATAAATAAAAGGAGAAGAAAATGCTGTTAATAATGCCGCTTGGCATGTCAAAAACGGTTATTAACGTGGCCAGATGGCCAGGCATGCGATCTACGCCAGGAGAGTACTCCACACTCCATACACCATACTCCATGGACCATACACACCATCCACCAGCCACCATAGTACCTGGCCAAGTGCCTTTCAACAAGTTTGTACGAGCGGACAAGCGATGACCGTGGCCAGATGCAAGTTAACCCGCAGTCTGGCCATAAACTACGCACTTATCAAGATGCGTAGAATGGAATGTCTACCCAAAAACCCAGTTGGACAATTATAAATCAAGCTGGCCAGGAGTCTAACTCTGGCTCTGGCTCTGACTCTGGCTCTGGGTTTGTTTGTGCTGCTCAGAGCTCTTCCCTTTTCGGCATTCTCTGGGCTCTGGCACACTCGGGCCAAATAATAATGTCAATTGCAGGTGTGGGCCAAAACACGACACCGGCTCTTGGCTTACTCCTTCCTGATCTTCTCTTTATTCCGCCATTCGGCGAACGAATGCTAAATGGCCAATGCCCAAATGTGGCCAAGACAACGCCCACGGGTAACTATTTTGGGCATTAAGGCTCCATGGCCATGCAAAGTAAAATATTACCGCTTTCAAATAACCCATCCTGCGTCTGCCTCTGCGAAACCTTCCTTGTGGTCTGTGGAGTCCGCGAGTGTAATAAATTTCCAGGTTGTTGTTATTTTGGCTGGCGGTCACTTGGTCAGTCGGTTGTCCCATATATACAATGTGTGTGTGCAAGCTGGAGCGAACACAGTGAAAAATTAATAGAATTCAGGGGAGATAAATGCGAGACTATAAATATAATTTGTAAGAACAAATTTGAACCACAAATAGGGGCAACACACAAAGATGCAGATGAGTCTCATGCGAAATACTATTAAATCAAATTTGAAATATATATTCAACTATAATATATTATATGTAGTACTATGCATCCCATGCTTGTTTAATTTCTATTAAGATTGAAATAGAATTTTTCCCAAGTGCTTCTCGAAAATGTTTCTATTTTGTTGCCGGTATGGACACCTTTGGCGGTTTGCTTAAGGCGCTTGGGTTGATTAGCCTAACCCCCGAGGAGATTTATGTGCTGACCCCATCGATAATTGTGAGAGCTCTCTACTAGGCCAAGACTCTGTTCCCGCGTTCTGGCCACAATTAGCAACTGGGTTGGAGTCGGAGTTGGAGTTGGGGTTGAGGGGTTCAATAGGTGTTCGATCCTCGTCGGGGGATTTGGGTTCCCCATAATCGTTTGATTAATAGCCGATCGATCCGGCTATTGGAAAACCAAACAAATTTTTGTGTGTCATCGCCCACAGAAATGTGTCAGATTGAAATCGGGCAACGAATGGAATCCATTTGATTTGATAAATGAGATTTGCAGCAGCGATGATGTCGGCTATGAAACTCTCGTTTGCGGCAACCACTTTTATGGCCAATTAAGCGTAAAAAGGCATCAAGCCTTGGCAACAGCAGAATCAGATATACTGTCGTTTGGCGATTACATAAAAAAGAAAATGCAATTATTGGCCGTCTTTGCCATCTCATGCGTTTAATACCAACGAGTATGGCAAGAACAGGCAACAAGAACAACACTTTCTCGTGCCGGCAATTGAATTAATTCGTATGATTAAAGCCTTTTCCAACTATTTTCTTATTAATTTGTCTTCGCTATACAGTTAGTCAGAAGCGGAGGCACGAAGCGAAGCTCCATTAGCTCGTAGTCGGTGGTTATCCCAGAATTCTTGCAGTCAGCCCCCAGTCTCGGTCCCAGAGTCCCATCATCTCTGTAAACGCATTCCGCCTCCCTAAGCAAATGACTCAATAGGCTCAGAAGAACAATGCCACTCGCTTTCGTTGGAAACTTCTTAGCGGTAAATGCGGCTTGTTCTTCTACCATTTCTTCTCGATTTTGATCTTGTTTGTTGGTAAGAGCAATTTGGCTTAAACAACACTGCCAACCAACACTGTGGAGGGAGCCAGGCGTGCTGGCCAAAGCGGAAACCAACAATTTAGCAAGTGCCGAGGCGCCGCTAGCTAAAAAATGTGTAAATAAGCGAATGAATGGGAGTGAATGTGAGTCGAATGAGAGTCGAATGAGTGAATATAATCTAGACTATGGATGTGACTAGATTATGTGGGACTTTATCAGATTCTTGGGGATTTCATATGTTTATATGACATTAAATCAAAGTGTATTTATTTAGGAAGAGCCAAGATTATGTTTTCTTCATAGCGCTTAATCTAACTTAACTTAACCAAGAGCGTTTTTGAAGGGAAGATTTATAGATCTGCAAGCGGGAGTTCCCGGATTTAATGTCAGAAGCAAGGGTATTGTATTTTTAAAATAAAAAATTTAGGATATATACAACATTTAACCGAAGTAGTAATACTTTTCACAAGACATATTATTTATGCATAAGAAAAGAAACTGAGGCTGTGGCATAATCTCTCTTATTATTGCAATTGTGACTTGCAGCTTAAGGTTTTACTTATGCAAACTTAACTGCTAAAGTTAACATATTCTTAAATTTTGTTAAAATTGCATTGGCTTATTGAAGCAACATAAGTTTCCAGCTTGCAACACATGGAACCAGAGATTTGTGGATCTTCACTGTTGCAACCTTAGAGCCGGCTTCATGGGTGAACAATGAACGTGACGTGGAAATAGCGACAAATTGTCAAGGGATTGGAGAAAGAAAAAAAAAAGGGAGAGCCAAAGACCGACCGTGTTTACAGTTACGTCACGCATTTGTCATCAAGTCGGGCTAACAAGGCCAAATTAATTCAAGCCAAGTTTGCTGCCAAGCAGGCAACGTCGCGTAACAAGATGATGCAGATGCGCATGCAGCAGCAACAGCAGCAGCAGCAGGAGGAGAGTTGATAGGCTGACTGCCTCTCACCTTGGCAATTAATAAATATGGCCAAGGAGCCCGCCGAAAAACCAACGAGGGATCGTCACAGTCACAGTCAGAGTCGGAGTCAGAGAGTCGGAGAGTCAGTCAGGTGGCCCGTCATGGTTTCCGTGTTCCGTGGGTATGCACAATGCCACATGAGGTGGCAGGTTGGAGCCGCTTTTTGCATGCAACATTTACGCTTACATTTACATCTGTTGACGCCGACGACTGAGCATTAAGCTTAGCTCAAAGTCATGGTCAGGCCGGCGGCATCCGTTCTTAACATATGCCCCTCTGGTCGCTCTTACCGCTCATCCGATGTCTAAACTGTTGTGTAATTTAATTAGCCAGCTGCGCATAATGTTCACGCCAAGTGCCACTCGGTTTTACCGTTCCCAAGTGATTGAGCAGGGGAGCAGGGGCAGGATCACTTTAACATGGCCAAAATGCGCAGCCACTTGTCAGCCAAGTTTTTGTATGTTTTGAGCATCGCCCGCTTAATCGATTAGGCCGCTAATTTAAGCGGTCATTTGAGATCTGGGAACCGCAACTCATTGGTTTCATATTTGGCCTTAATGTGTGCCTATTGATTGAACCGCCAGTGTCCGGCTACTGATGACTCTGCTACCCAAGACAACTTGGATGCTGGATGTTGACGCAATCAGCTGACGGAACCCCAGTTCAAGTTCTATAAATGGCAACCAACAATTGCGTCATTGGAAACAATTAACCAACAAAAAGTTGTTGGCCGATAATGATGGAGGCGCAGAAGCAGAAGCAGAAGCAGACGACACCACTGACAGAGCGTTTGAGAGATGGAACGAATGGCCATTTGCGCCGCTCGTCGCATATAACTGACAGCCACTGTACAGTGTACACAGGCCACTGTATACGAGAGAATGGGGAATCACACAAGGAAGGTCTTAAGAATATTTACAAATGATACCAAAGGGAGCATAGAAAGAAGTCAGTATTCTATATATTTTCTGCGTATTATTATTATTCCCATCGAATTGCTAAAAGAACGATAAAAAATATAGAATCTTAAAGACAAAGTGACAATATTTATGTTAACAATTATTTCTCTTAGTGTTGAGAGATGGTTTCCCAAGAAGAGAGGTGCAACGCCTAGACCTCTAGAGGATCTTGAGCAGTACAACTAAATGTTGTGCAATTATCACATTTGTAGCCTCATGTCGACCCCCACTGGCTCCACCTCACCCAAAACCCTCCTCCTCCCCCTCGAGGCGGCTAAACAAGTTTCTTTATTGAGTTCCCGTCGCTTTTTTTGTTTTGATGGATTTACGCGGCAACATTGACACATTGACACTGCTTAGCATATTGGGGGGAGCCATTAGGAGCGGACAACTCCCACTTGGAAGGCAACTGGCGCTGACCTCCAGTCCCGCTCCAACGATACCAAACTCATTGCCCAGCTGCAGTTGAGGTTTTCTAATTTATTTTGTATGCATGGCCGTTAAGTGTAATTGGTCATTGAAAAGGATGATGAGGCCAGTTACCAGGGGGGATGAGAGAACCGGGAAAATTACCAGTATTTCCTGTGGCTCCGCCAGAAGATTGATGATAATCGTGCGTCGTGTGTGTCAAGTTAGTGGCCCAGGCCGGGCATAATCTCGGCGATACCAGGCGGGTGTACGTCCAAGTGAATATGTTTGCGGTGGGGCCCCAGAATGTGCTATCACAGCTGAAGGCTTGTCATAAATGTGAAAGTCACAAATGGCACCTACTCCTAGTCCTCTAGTCCTGCTCCCCGCCAGAGTCCACCTGACAAATCGCCTGTTTAATTCCTCCTCGTGAATGGCGGGGAAACCTCCTCCGCCGCCTGCGTGTGTACCGTTGAGTGGCCAGAGACGCCTCCAGGCTTAACACTTCTCCGCGAAGAGTACCGAAAACAGTTTGCCGATCGCCCAGATCCACCGTACCGATCCGCCACCAGCAGCCAGAAACGTGACTGGAATCCCACACAGGGACTAAGACTGGGACTGGGACTGGGACTGGGATTGGAACTAGGACTAGGAGCCGGGGAACAGTGACACAGAGAGAGAGAGGAGGAGAAACAGCGGAGACACTGAGTCAGACAATTGCATAATCTAGCCGTGGCCATGGCCATGGCAATTGCGATTGCGATTGCAATTTCAGTTGCACTTGCAATCCCAGACACAACCCCAACATCCGCGGTGGGCACGGCCATGAAACAATTGTTGCAACATCGCCTGTAGCCCAAGGCTACACTAGCCGAAACCCAGCAAATATATATATATTGCTCAAATTAGTACTATCTTGCAGAGTTTATGGATCTATCAATCACCATTTCTGGGTTACAATATTCCCCCTGGGATAATTCTACTAGACTAGATTTAAGACTTGAAGAAATATTAGTATAATTCGATTAACTTTAGTGCTTTTGAAGAGATGCTAATAGAAAAATAATAATAACCAGCATGTTCAGGCAACTTTGGTTTCTATATCACTAATTTTCTCTCTGTGTAGACCAGCTGACTGAGGAGTATGGACAGAGTGAACTCTGCTCAAGTGGTGGAGTGGGAGGAGATGTCTTTCCCACCTTTCACGACTGCTCCTCTCCGGAGGAAAGTCTGGGAGGCAGTGGGGATCTGGCGGAGAGCTGGCGATGACTGCGGCCACAAAACGATGCCATTTGCATGGCAATGATTTGGTTATTTTGGCCTAAGCTGCGCCTCCTCGCCGTTGTCCTGGAGCTGGGAGTTGGAGAAGGAGTTGGAGTTGGAGTTGGAGTTGACTTGACTTGGCGTGGCTTGTAAACGATTTTGCACGCTGCAATTGCTGTTGCTGCTGCTGCTGATGCTGCAGCAGTTGTTGCTGCAGTTGTTGTCTTATTGATTTGTGCATTCATTTGATTGTGCGCGCGCATTTGTTGCCAAATTGTTTGAAGGAGAGCCGGGCCAGAAACATTGTCGTGGCTGCTGATTGCGATAGGAATGGCAGAGAGAAGAAGAACCTCCTGGCAGAGTGGTGGTGCTGCTTGCCAGGCTGTCTCAGTCCCGTCTACGAGTGTGTTTGCCCCTGTTGATGACTCCCCGAATCTACCGAGAAGACGGCAAGTTTCCATGGAACTTCGCTACGGGTCATTTTCGGCTGTAATGTTATTTCTTTTAAATTTATTGTTAATGGAAATTTATGCTCCGCTCCGCTCCGCTCCTCGGTGGCGGCAACAAGCTGCAAACATGATTGCGACCAGGCGGCAGGGCATGCTCATGTGGCACGTTTTGCTGATTTGTCATGTTCGCAGGTTAAATGCTAATGCCTCCTCCTCTACCATCCGGACTCCCACTCGACCACTCGATCCGATTCCAAGAACAGTTCCTCCGATCCATCCAGCATTAGATTCCTGCCGAATGTGGGTTAAGTCTCTTGTCTCTCGCTCGGCGTCTGTGCACTTTGTCTCGAAGCGGTTTAGGGTTCTCACGAGTTGGCTTGCCCCATAAAAATGGTGTCAAATAAATTGTAATCAACGGCCTGCAATAAAAATTCAATAAAAGAAGTTGCAGCAAAGCCAGGCAAGGGCCAAACCATTTGGAAATTCAATTATTTCAAGCCAAATGCGCCGTCTGCAGTCTCGCCCACCGGCCAACATTTGGCACAACAACTTTATTGGCCAAGACTTTGGCTCAGGGCCTAGAGCTCAGCTCTGTCCAGCTCTCTGATCCTAAGTCTACGTTCGTTGGTCATCCTTTCGTGGGCGTTCCTAGTTAGGAATGTTAGAGTATACTGTAAAAAAAAAGTAAATTTAAGTAAATTAAAGGCTTGTAAAAGTCTTAAAGTTGGGTTTGAGGACATTATCTTAGTTCGAAGAAATACAAAATGTGTATTGTACATTAACAATTTTCACCTCTAGTAAACCTGCTCCTCCTTAGACTCTGCCCCCCAATTATAGAAGAAATATGTTCACGTGTTCATTCACATTTCCTTTACAATCTTATACCATCCGCTTGAAGGCAATAAAAAGACCCATGTCCGTCCCTAATTTGGAGAGTCCATCAGGCGGCTATTTCAACACCTCATCTCCGGCATCCTTAATGCGGCCTTAATGCTCTTAACTTTTGTATTTGCTTTATTATCAATGTTCCTTGCCGGTCTTGTGTGCATTCTCAGAGGAAGTCTTGGAGCAGCTCGTGGGCTGAGCCATCTCTTATTTTAATTTGTTCAGGGCGCCACTTGCATTACGCCCACCTTGAAGCTGCTGCTCTTTGAGCTCAGATTGCATAGCTTTTGCTGGGATTTTGTGAAAGAAGAACAACAACAGGCATTGCAATTGCATCGCCAACGCCACTGCAGTTTTTAATTACCACGGCAGCTAGTGCTTTTCCGCGTTTAATGCCCGATCTCATTGTTAAGCTTAGATTTCACTCTCGCGAATGGCTAATTAAGGCGAGTTATTGCATGTCCACAACTCGCATTACCGATCCCAGTACTTCCCAGAGTACGCGGAACGCAAATTCCGCCCAGAAATTGCGAAATTTGCCATGGCCATTAGTACGAGATTAAGTAGTTAGAGTCAATTATTTAAATTAGTTTTGCCATCTGCAATGGCACCACCAGGAATGGTGGCCGGCCTGCTGCTCCAAATCCTGGACAAACTAATGGCCTCGTCGGCAAAGCATTTAAGCCGATAATTTTGTGGCATCCTACACATGTTCGACGGTAATAAGATTTTGATTGCCCGGCCCGAGCTAAAATTATGCCAAAGCCGAGAGACCCATGGACGACGACAGCTTCGCACAAGTAAAACTAAACCAAAGCGATGTCTGATGTGTGCCTTGGGCTAATGCCAGGTTTTTGCTTTCCATCGGGCCCCAGAAAGTAGCCCTGCGGGTTTATTAAGCCGCCTCGATAAAAAAACAAAAACGACAACACCAAGCGATGCACTTGGACAAATATAATATAGATAATATTTCGGGAATATCTGTGGTTCTAACTGATAAACAACAAATACTTAACGAGATGTGTGTTAGGAAAGTGCCTTCATCATTTTCAAGAGCATTGTGTAATTATATTAAATTACAGACTTGAGCACAATGTGATCTTCTGTTATCGTTAGTACTACTTTTCTCGGCTGATTAGTCATTTGTTCGAGTGTAATGATGGAAGCAAAACAAAAGACTTAGGCCACAAACTCGCTGCTCAACACATGGCAATTATGTTTGGCAATTGTTTAGTGTTTGCTGCTCCATCTCGTCAATGTCTGACGATGACGATGACGATGACGATGATGATGATGATGGGGGGCGTGGCCCGGCTAGCCAGTTCAGAATCCAGTCCAGCTGCGATCACTGAACGACATGCTAGCCCACTTTTTACTATACACGAAGAAGAATGTGGAAGCAGCAGCCCCATTTATCCAGTATCTTTCCCACTCTCCACTCTTCGCTTCCAGGCTCCCACAAAGTACACTGCTCCGAGGATCAGATGAGGGTGGACATTGGTCTGCCGGAGGCGGCAGACTCCAAGGACCAGAGTGCACCGCAGATATATCTGGAGGGACTGAAGGGATATCCGGATGTGCGTTGTCAGCCCCAGATCGATGGTTCTCTAGCCGTATTCCGGCTGTCGTTGAGTGACTTTTACGAGTGCGGCGTCACGAGAATGGTTAACCAGCTAACGGTAGGTGGCAGAGATCACACCCAGGTGGTGAACGAGTCCTGTACTTTCTCTTCCATTGCGCACTTACAGGGCAAGAAGGTGTACTACCACAAGATCATCATCGAGTCCGCCAACAGCAAGGAGATCGTCAGCGTCAAATGCATTACCAGCAGCAGTCCCGCCTATAACGTCATGATGAATGCGACCACCACCAGCTCCAGCTCCAGCGGCCGCGGCCTGGTCAAGCGGGATGTGCTGCCGGCGGGTTTCCAGGAACCCGAGTAAGTCTCCTCCCGCACCCCCCCTAAGGCACACGCTCTCCGGATCTGGTGCTGTCTCCCCGCTTTTAATTGCCCATAAAGGCAAACTGCATCTATGCACATTTTTATGGGCAATCTATGCAAAAGTTTATGGCATATTAAATGCCGAGTCCAGCCCAGCTCTCAGCCAGGCCAAGATCAAACCGAGGGCCATAAATCAAACCTATCCCAGCTCATTGCCTCCCACTCCCCCGCTCTCTGGGGCACTTCCGTCGCTCTGTATATGTATCTTTCCCCGTCCCTGTCTCTGGGCTCTTCGAAGAGTTGCCATTACCAGGAGGTAATTAGCCGCCAAATCGACGCCGGCGGCTTCATATGCGTTAATACCGCCACAGTCAATTTAATTGCGGGGCGTGTCGCGATCCGTCTGGTCTCCGCCAGCTCCTCCCCTGCCGCCCCTGATCGAATATAATGTTTGTTTTTCAATGCCCGGCGTTGATTTACTACCTACGGCCGGGTCCTTCCCCCACCGATCATTAAGAGCTGGAATTGCCTGGCTACGCGGTACTGAACCACTTGATTTGATATTCTTTCAGGGATCTGGAGATCACCACATCGCTGACCAAGCGAGCCCCAGAGCCGCGGCTTTCCATCGGTGTTAGCCAGGACGGACAGAAGTTCACCAGGGATTTGACAGTCAAGTCGGTGAGTTTTTGCCTCAAGTAATTACACGATAACAGCTTAATAATTAGACAAGCTGAATATTATCTATTTAACATTTAAATTTGTAGTTTAATGAGTACTTAAAATGGAAAATGGGGGAAGAGAAAACAAAGTTGTAATAACCATAGAAGCTGTAGAATTTCTTTCTCCAGATTTGCATATAGACTTCCATATTGTATTCAAATACATTTTTAATTATCATAGGGAACCCCCTTGACCATGGAAATCAACCTGGATGAGGACTCCGCCCCAGTATATGGCCTGGGTGTGAACTATCTGGATGTAACGGATACCCATACATCCTCGGAAACGCTTATCTTCAAGGGGTAGGAATATCTTTATTTTAACATAAACTTTAGTCACCTTTAGTTAAATTTTGTAACTTCTTCACAGCTGCACTGTGGATCCGTATCTGTTTGAGAACTTCAACACCATCGACGGTGATATTTTAAGTGCCAAGTTTAAGGCCTTCAAGTTCCCCGACTCGTCTTACGTTCAATTCCGTGCCACGGTCAACGTGTGCTTGGACAAGTGCCTCGGCACCCAGTGCTCCAACAACCAGGTGGGCTTCGGCCGGCGCAAGCGGGAGATCAGCGCCGCGAACAAGGTCTACGAAATATCACTGGCCATGTTCCTGCAAGTGGAGGACATTGAAGGAGTCAACAAAAGTAGGTTTTATAATATATATCTTACCATACTTTAGCTAAAAGACATTGTTAATTAAGAAGTATTTAATGTTAAGTAAAGGTATTCGAAAACATGGGTGGTCTTTAGCACTTGGCGTCAGATTCAATACCATATAATCATAAAAAACAACTATAAAATAGGTGTTATATGGCTTTATTATCTTCTCTTTAAGTAAACTCACACCAAAGAATGAAAGTTATAAAAATTCTATGAGTATTATTTTATAGCAGAAAGGAAACTAACTTCGAAGCTTGTATACCCATGCTGTTACAGTTGTAGTATCATGGTTTCGAATATAAAATCGATCATAACTAAGCCAAAGATGTATTGATATAAATATGGAATATTTTTTGGGGTTGAAGGGCACTTACTATCACAGCCACTTTCACTTGAGATGTTAACAGTCAGGATGCTGGAACAGAATGAGGCCAGAGCGGTGTCTGTGGCTGTATTTATACTCTACGAGTAAAGAGAGCAGAGAAAGGGAGAGCTTGAGAGTAAGAGGTACCTCTACAGATAGTCAGAGAGAAGTAGAGAGAAAGAGGTATCTCAAGAGATACACAGAGAGAGATAGACACACCGAGAGGGAAAGAGAGGGAGTTAGGCATGGTGATAAAAATACTAATGATAGATAATAGCGAATGATATTTGAATATTTGAATGATATTTGAATATTTACTGCTTTCTGCAAAGCTCCTTTCAAGTAATGTTGGAGATGTTTCTAAGCATATAGTAAAACCAATTAATTAATTCATTTCCTTCACCTCTTTACCCCTCTCTAAGATGAGGTCCTGCAGCTGGAGGAGAAACTGCGAGAATTGAAGCTGGCTAACCAGCGTCTGGCCAGGAATAGTCGCGGCAACTTCGCGGAGGAGCAGACGCCTGCCAGTGCTCAGCCCGCCTTTGTGGTGGACGAACGAGAGCTGGGACACCTCAGCTCGGCATCGGGATCGGCATGGAAGGGGCTCCCGTTGGCCCTCTGGACGCTGCTCGGTGCTGTCCTTAGTTGGCGGCTGATGCAGAAGTTGTAAATCTCTCAAGGTGTGAACGGCGTGCGAGTGCGAGGAATGCTAATCAGGTCGGAATTGCGTGCAGTGGCAATGAAGGAAGGAGGGAATATTAATGTACTACCTAACTACTAATATATACCTATACTTGATGTAACTGCCATTTACAAAACGTAATTAACTTTAAACGTATGCGTAGCTTAAGTTTTCTACGACTTATGGCAGGCGACGTTGCGGCATTGCGACACAAAACAGACAACAGACAACAGTGATTCTTATAAAAATACACAAACTCTTACATATATATATATATAAATATCTGGAGAACTTGATGAACTCGGTCTAACTCATAAGCACCTACTAGTCTCCTAAGTGTAACTATTAAGCTAATTTAATTAACAACTAAACTAAACGAATTAATTGATTAAACAGAACTCTGAAAGGACTTTGTATGACCTGTTGTTTTATTTCTATATTGTATGGAGAAAATCATTGATTGCGGAATACAACACTTCTGGGACCAGAATATAAAGAAACAGAAACAGATTTATATTTCCGATAAGTAACTTTTGAATTCTGTAAACTTTTTAGTTCCGGTTCAAAAGTGTCAGAGCGGAGAAAAAAACCGATTACTAGCTGTAGTCGATAGCACAATCGATATTCCTTCCACCGCTACGTGGTATTTCTTGACAGTGGCGGTGCGGTCACACTGCGATTTATATGGTTTATTTTTTAAAATATGCAAACAAATTACGAACAAACACGTAACCAATAGCAGTTAATCGAGCCGACCACTGACAGCCAGGCGAACAATCAAGCGGCGACGCACACCCCCAAACCCAGGAGCAGCGGACGGGCGCAGAAATCAAACAGTCTTCCAGCGGAGCAGGCAACGCTTATCCGCAATTCGATTTGGCACAATATCGGCGAACCCGCAGCCCATATTCTGCCAGGCTGGCGCTCGAGCTGAGCTGAGCGCTGGTGTGTGACGTGCGACTTTCCACCCACGGCTGTGACAATATTGCGTGGATGCCGACAACTCCAGCTGGGCCCGTGCCCGATGGTGGACACGCTCTTTGGACACGGGCGCTTGACTCCGGTGCTCTGCGTTCGCGACATTAGAGAGAGCAGCGCGAGAGGGCTTCCAATCCCACCGATCAGCCGGCTTAATGCCAGTGCCACAGTAGCAGCCATAGCCGCAGGAGTAGAGACGCATTGCTGCCGACGCCACCCCACCAATACCCCGACCCCAGCCCCAGCCCGAGCCACGACCCCAAGCCCAGTTCCAAGCCCTCGAAGATGCGCTCACGCAAGGTGCTGCTGGTGATCGGCTTTTTGGTTACGTGGACCTATGCCACATACTACCTGCTGCTGCGCAACACGAGCGTTCACAATAGCCGCAACCAGGCACACCAGGCATTCCGCGTTAATTCTCAGGCCCGCGAGGTGAACCAGAAGAGCCACCACCTGGCCAAGAGCGTCTTCGAGTTCGTCAAGCTCAAGTACTTGGAGTCTCAGGCACCGCTCCCGCCGCCAACGACGCCGCAGATAAGCATTGTGGCCGCCGAGATATCCGGCGAACTGCCCGAGCAGCTGGCGGCCAAGCCAACGTCGGCGCGCATTCCAACGAAAACATATCTGGCCAACGGTGAGCCCGTCTTCCCTGTCCTGGTCTTCGCCTGCAATCGGGTGTCGGTGAAGAAGTGCATTGACAATCTGGTCCAATACCGGCCCAGCATCGAACAGTTTCCCATTATAGTGTCACAGGTAAGGACATCTGAATTATCCTCCTCAAATGTATCTCAACTTTGATTCGGTTAGGATTGTGGGGATGAGCCCACCAAGGAGGTGATTCTATCGTACGGCAACGAGGTAACCCTCATCGAGCAGCCAGACCTAAGTGACATTAAGGTGCTGCCCAAGGAGAAGAAGTTCAAGGGCTACTACAAGATAGCACGTCACTATGGCTGGGCACTGAATACCACCTTCGGCGTGGGCTTCGAGTTCGTCATCATCGTGGAGGATGATCTGAATGTGGCACCGGACTTCTTCGAATACTTCCTGGGCACTCACAAGCTGCTCAAGCAGGACCCCAGCCTGTGGTGTGTGTCCGCCTGGAATGACAATGGAAAGGCTGCCGTTGTGGATGCCTCAAAGCCGGAGCTGCTCTATCGTACCGACTTCTTCCCCGGTCTCGGCTGGATGCTCACCAAAGACCTGTGGGCCGAGCTATCGGTCAAATGGCCTAAATCGTGAGTAAACACATACATACAAATCGTTTGTCAACTGTTCGCTAATTGATATTTAAACATTGTAGCTTCTGGGATGATTGGATACGTCACCCGGCCCAGCGGAAAGATCGCGTGTGCATTAGGCCCGAAATATCGCGAACTCGAACATTTGGAAAAATAGGCGTATCCAAGTAAGCGAGAGCAAACACCATACATATGTGTACATATGATTCCTAATGGGGCATGTTTTGTTTTTCTTTTATCAGCGGCTTGTTCTTTGATAAGTATCTAAAGCACATTAAACTCAGCGAGGACTTTGTGCAGTTTACAAAAATTGATACGAGCTATCTGCTGAAGGTTAGTAAATCGAGGGAGCGGTCATTGCATGTCCACAATAATTACTATTTCTCTTTGCCCTTTACAGGACAATTACGATAATACGTTTCTGCGGCGTGTCTACACGTATCCCATTGTCACGTACGACGAGTTGCGACGTAACCTGATAAGGTGAGTATATTAGCTGATTTAGATTTTACATTCCACGACAATACAAGGTTCTTACAAGGTCACGTTCATTGCTTGTGAATTTATTTCATTGCTTATTTTTGTTTTATTTTGTATAGAATTGAAGGACCTGTGCGCATCCAGTATACCACACGAGAGCAGTACAAACGGACAACCAAGATGCTGGGGCTAATGGACGACTTCAAGGTGAGTTTAATGGGTGTTATCTGTTGGCTGAACAAAGCTTTACCTCCTAATCCTTTCAGAGCGGCGTTCCCCGGACTGCCTACCACGGCATCGTTTCCTTCTACTACAACAAACGACGCGTGCACCTGGCGCCTAATGTCAACTGGAAGGGCTACGAACTATCGTGGAGCTAACGACGCTAAAAAAAAGAGACATACATCCGCCAACTCCAACTGCAACTCCACCTTCAACTCCAAACCGTAACCAACACACACAGCTAGCCCAGTGTGCTCGCTATACCAAATAATAGTCCTATGAATTATTTTATTTTTGTTTGACCAATTAGCTAAGTTGTAACTATGGAATCTCCTTTAACGGCCAGCTGTGACCGTAACAAAATCAAATCAAAAGAGTCTCCACTATGTATAGTATAGTTAACTGCAACGCAATGAATTGTACATAAGTCAGTGTCGTTCGCTTCTGTTAGAACTCTCCTTTTCTCAGCCTAACGTGTTGAATTGCAAATAGTTGTAGCAAAGTTTAAGTTATAGTATTCCGCGTGTAGCTCATAGCATTTAAGTTGGATCAACTCTCGAGTTCTAGGCTGCATAACGGGCATGTAATATTTGTGATTTGTGATTATTTAATTTACATTTATCAATTGTTGAGAGAGTAACCCATACCCGACCCACAATGTAACATAGAATAGCAATAACTAGGCGCTAGAACTATAACTAGAACCAGACCAGTGCTGAGCAGCAGCATGTCGTCGCGTCGGCCAGGTCTGAAAATGTGTGCCACTCTCAGATAGTTGTAATGGAATCTACACAGACGAGACACATTACCCCCTATGACTACCCTTTGTATGAGCATATTTTTGTGTGTGAGAACATAAATTCTAAAGATAACAAGACGCCTCTAGTTTTTCAGTTTCACTCTGCTGCGGGCGCCTCTTCATCCTCGTCTAGCTGCTCGCAATCGATGTCGCTGCACTCTGACTCGGATTGCGTCGGTCTCCGGCTGCGTTGGGCCTGGTTTAATCCATCGTGGCCGTAGGATGTGGCTCCACCACTGGCGGGAGTGCTCCGATTTTGCAGGAAGTTGGCATTGGCATCCCCGAAGACCCGTTCCAGTTCGGCCAAGCCATTGGAGGATCCTGTTTCCGCTTCCGGCGGCAGAGTGGCATACTTCAGTTGCAGATAGGCCTCGTTCTGTGCATGTGGCGGCGCATAATCCACATAGCTTCCCGCATACGACTTGCAGCGTGGCATATAGCTAGCGGAGGTGGGAACACCTCCTGCCGCCGGTGGCTTGGCCACTCCAAAGGGCAGGGCAAAATTGAGCGGTTGTCCTCGTGCCAGGATAGCGTTACGAGCACTCTCCATGACACTGGGCCCCGGAAGTGGAGGCATTCCGCCAGCCGTGGCATAAGGTCTCATGGGAGAAGGAGTGGCCGAAGCAGCAGCCAGAGGTGCCGCTGATCCGCTGCCATTCAGCATAATGGACTGAATGGGTGTGGGACCCGTGGGCGTTTGACTAAAAAGCCACAGCCTGTCGCCAACCACCATTGGACGAGCCAATCCCCCAATGCCCAGCTGGGCGTAGTAATGCGAGGCCAGCGTTTCCACATCCGAGGTGTATTTGCGTTTCCACTTGGTGCGGCGGTTTTGGAACCAGATTTTTATCTAATTTAAAATAAGAAATATACTTTTTAAATTTAAATTTTAATTTTAATATATTTCCATTCTCACCTGCGTCTCTGTGAGCTGCAGCTGCTTGGCCAGCGCCGTCCTCTTGGCCACGGATAGGTATTTACCCCTCTCGAATTCGGTTTCCAGAGCCTTGATCTGGGCTGCCGAAAAGGCAGTTCTTGGACGTTTCTTGCGATCATCGCCAAGGGCTGCAAACGGAATTAAAATTGGGATAACAAAAAAAAGTTCAAAATAAGATTGCCAGAATTTAAATTAGACATTTATTGCTACCGACAGCGGCCATTCTCGGAAGCGGTGCCAACTATTTTCGCCTAATTGTAATTTGTCGATCCGGTTGGGCAAGGTTACCCCCATTCCGCATCCCCCGAATTCGCCAAAGAGACTTTTACGTCTCAATCAGAAAGTTGTATTTCACTTAGCCAAGGCGTCTAATTGGCCATTTGGTCATACATACAATACATTCTCCTGGCTGACCGAGAACAAATTGTCATATAAATTCCTCCTTTACGGGTGGAAGGCGCACTTTCTGTGATCGCCATCGTTCTTTGTTCGCTTTTGACATTTGCATCATTAACGGATGTCGGTGGAGGATGCTGCGAGGGTGCGAAAAATTACGGTGGCCCGCCTTCTTCTTTGTCACTCGCAAAGCTAATTTTTGACCATTTGTTTCTTGATCGCACAGATGACAGATGAGATCACTCAGCCATGAGCATTTTTCGTTCAGGTGGGAGCATATTTTCTTAGATACTTGAGCTTATTATGGAAACAAAAAATAAACATAACTTTCCCAAGAAAAAATACTACTTCACTTCAAAAACCCCTGAAGGATATTAAATTTTAGTCAGAAGCTTGAAACGCAGTGACCCTATAAATTCTTGATCAGAATTAACAGCTGAATCGATCTAGCCATGTCCGGTCGTAAAATAAATTTTGAAAATTCCATTTTCCATTTCGATTTTTTTAAAAAACGATAAGGGGTTACATCGTTAAAATTGCCAAAATTTTTGATTTTCTGAAATTTTAAATTAAGTATGCATATTTGTTAACCTTCTAAGAACTAACATCGGACAGATTTCCGATTTAAAATTAATGCCTTTTTGGCTAAGTAATGAACTTTTAAAACTTTGATTTGTTAAACAAATTGTCATATTAAAATTTAAATAATATCGACTCAAAAAATGGTATTATACCTATGGTCAGAAGCTTAAAACGCTGTGAAGGAATCATTTCCGACCCTATAAATCATATATATTTTTGATCAGCATCAACAAGCGAATCGTTCTAGTCATGTCCGCAAGAAAACAAATTTTTGCGATTTTTTTCCCAAATTTTATAAGTGGTTAAAATTGTTACAAATTAAAAAAATATTAGCATTTTTTAAATTTTAACGTCCATTAGCTGGTTTGTAAACCTGATAAAAACTAGCATATAGATGCTTTCCGAATTAAATTTAATACATTTTAATAATGAATTTAAATTAAATAGCGTTTCTAATAAATCTTGAAACACAAGATTCAAGTGAATCAACCTTCCATATAAAAACGTTTCTTTTTAATACATATTCAATTAACATGATCTTGATTATAATAATAATATCAATTAAAAAATATATTTATACATATACATATAGTAGATTGAGTCATATAACATTTCTTATTATTTTTTTAGTAGAAAAACTTGAACTAATTTAAAAACTTTAATTAAAAGAAAAGCTGGCGTTTGATATGCAATGGCATATCAATCATACGCACCGTTGCCGTCGTCAGAAGCTAGATCGTTATCACTTTTGCCGTCATCCAGAGTGTCATCCAAGCAACTGGATGTTGCAGGACTCGAAACGCGCGAAACATCACACGCACTGCCACGCCCACTCTCATCCTGCACCGGATCCGGAAATGTACTAGAAGTGCGCATTTCCGGTTTGGCCAGAATTTGTTCAATGGAGAAACTGTGTGGATACCGTCGCACCGCCGATTGCGAATTCATATTTGCGGTGATTTTATTTATGTAGTGCGATTACGATATATTTTTTAGATCCGTTGCTGTATCGGAAGACTGCACCGAGCAGAGAACAACACGCGTCGAGATCTTACGGAAAACTAATTTGAATATTCAGAGCATCCTGCTCACTGGCCGATTTCGTTCAAGATGATCGCCGGGCGGGGCGTGGCCTGAGCCCATCTAGCTGCCTCCCGCTCACTCCCGCCAGTCCTGCTGTGGGACAGAAAGAAGCAGGAACAGATTCCGATTCCCTCGGAAGACGAACAGATGTGGGATTTATTTTTAAAACATGTGTGAAATTGTGGTGACGGAGGCGTGGCCTGCGCTCACATCGCCGTCTATTATATTGGATATTCGGTCTCGTTTCTTGTCGCCTCGCCGTGATTAAAAGTCATAATTTTTGGCTAATTGTCTACAAGTAGCGCTATTTAATATTTCGATGGCTGGCTAAATATATTTAATACGTTTGCCAACATAATTCATTCGGCTGATTAACGAGCTGCCGGCCAATGTGAGGCGACTCTGGATTTGGTTTCATTGCATCGGTGTGCGGGCACGTGTCCAGTTTTGGGAGGGTTTATCTTTCGATAATTATTATTTTTAAGGAAGGAGTTTTGAGCTTTTCATTTTTTTAGTTGGCAAAAAGAAATTATGTTACATTTTACAATATATTATTTATGTCACCGCAAGGAAATGAATGCATTTCTTTTTAAATTGGTTCTCTATTATTATACTGATGCAGATTATTTAACGATGAAATATGAACGATCAATATCGAATAAAAACTAAAAATATACCTTAAGGTAGAATATTTTTACACGTATATGAGAGATATTTAATTATGATTTAAAAACGTAATATTATTTTGAATAAATTACAAAAAAAATTATCCAATGTCATTGCTTATGGAATGTGTATTTTTATAATAATATATAATTTAAAAGATAATGTAAATAATATTTAAATGACTTAGGAAATATTAGGTAATCCTTAAGAAATACAAGTTATAATTATTATTATTATTATTGGTTACACATGAATCTGTGGAGATGGACCTGAACCTTAATTTTCTTGTATTTTGTTGTTGCTTGTATTGATATTTCAAGAAAAATCTACTCTTCCTTCCTAAAATGAATAAAAACAACACTAGAGTAAGCAAAGCCCTGCCTGCTCCTTTGGAAACATTCATTAATTCGAAATTATGAACACATAATTCAGTTCAATGCGATCCCCTCGAATAAATATACCAGGAAAATGGGAAGGCAAGATCCAAGTGAAGGGGTAGGTCTTGAGGAATTAGCCTGCGGCATGGGCGACACTAGTTTCCATTCCAATTGGCCAGCAGCCAACTCCACGTCATTTACTGAGCTACAGGGTGCCGTGCCCGGCGGTGCCTGGATGCCGTGTGTGATAACGTCTTAATTATTCAGGCGCGATTCGAACAAAATATGTGAAAACACGTTAATTAGTCGCCAAGATCCGAGAGCGAAAGGGCGGCGAGGACGAATCGCATGGCATCCATTTAGCCGGCGGAGCTGTCAGTTTGATTTAACTTAATGAGAATAGTGGCGGGACGAGGGGATCTGCTTATGGGACCGCATGCCCGAGTGTCTCGGGCACTCAAATCAAAATGACAACTTAATTTTCATAATTGCGCTTAATGAATATTCGACTATTGCTTGCCATATTTCAAATTCCGCTGCCAGACGAAGTGCAGACTTTGTTTCAGCTTCTTGGCATTACGAATTATTTCCCGGTCCCCTGGGGTTAAGTTATGAGATTTAAGATACTAACCATCATTCGAATCCAACCTATTTTAAAGGTACTGAACCTCTATCTTTTTTTGATCCCAAAAATACTTGAGAAAAAGTGGAATTCAACCACATTCCTTGTCAAGTCTTGGAATCTTAAGTCGATTCTCCCATCCAATTGACCCTTTGGCCGGTTATTGCATAAGATATCCAACCCTTGACCTAACCAGATCCTCTCGTTTGATGATCGCATTTAACGCTAAATGGAGCGCAGCCGTGTCAGAATTTAATTAATAACGAAGCATGCATCTCCATTATAAATCATCACTTCTCAAGTGTTTGTCAGGCGCACGCAGCATAAATCACAGCCGAAAGAGATCCGAGTGAGTCCCGGGCGGAGCTGCACTGGCAGTCGCGTGGAACAGTCCGTCCTCCGGCTGGAGTGTATCTGCTTTTTGTATTTAGTTTTACTTTCTGTTTTTTGTGTCCCCTCTTTTTGTCATCGCATCCAGCTAATGATGCATCAAGTCCTGCGGGGTGTCAGCTACATCTAACTTGGGTATCCCTGGCACATCGATCATTGGTCGAACATCTGTATCATTGCTGGTGCCTGTGCCTGGGGCACTCCCACGCCATTGTTGAGGTTTCCGATTACGTCAAAGGTGGAGGAGTTGGACGTCATACCTCCGATTCCAAGGGATTCCTTGGCGGGGCGTACATTGAACTCTTTGGGAAATCGTATCCTGATTAATTCTCTGGGCTGTCTGTTTGCTCTTCCCGAGGCTAATTTGTGTGAAAAACTAATAGAGCAACAAGCACGGATATGGAAATTGTATTCCTGGATTTACAGAGACTGGGTAAAGTGTTTTTCTTAGAGTAATAACTCTACAGGTTGTATTTTAACACTTAAATTTATATATCTTTTGATAGCTCTCCCACTTGATTCTCTTTGAAGATATAAAGATATTTTCAAGACTTTAAAACAATCTTAATTTTTGTACCTTTCAACTGCTCCTTAATTGAATTCGTATGTTTATGGTTACCATATACCTTCCGCAACTAAAATTAAACTAAAAAATGGTTAACACATTGGATTGCTTCCTTGAGTAATATCCATGAATCACGACTGCTTCCTTCCCTCCTGCCAAAGTCTGCTGTTAATTTCATTCATGAAAAACTTCTTTGGGAGAGAAGGCAATCATCCGAAATCAGACCAGCCTACGCCTTATAAACTGACAGATATAAATAATAATTAAGAAAAAATGAGAGAGAATGAACTGCATATTATTAATTTAATGTGCGCTCGTTTCGAATTCGGAGTTCCCACTTCTCGGATCACTTTTCCGAGAAACATGTTTGGGGAGGAGCACGAGGAGTAAAAGGCGTCATTCCCGTCCCGTTCCGTGTTTATGTTTCAGGCGAGCAGACAAGACTCATAAATTACAACCAATTATCAAATTAGATTTTTACAAAACATGCAGTTTAAATCATATAGAAGTGCTTGGAATACACTTTTTTACGACATAATCAGGCGCAGTGGATGTTTCCATGACTTTTTTATACTCTTTTTTCTTTCGGATCAAATGTAGAATCAATGCGGGATTCATGGCCTGTTGATGGCGGCATTTAAAATATATATATAAAAAAAAGCTGTGCAATTGGAAAAATTAGCAGACAATGCGAGCCTGACAACTACGGGCAATTAATTTGGTGTAATTACTCAGGGCTGCGTCAGGCGGAGTGACAGATCTGGAGACGGAGATGGAGTCGTGGCTGTACGTGTCTCGGGTGCGGAGGACGCTGTGTTGCCACCTCAACGCATCGATGGCAGTGATTCTCCTCCTCGATCTCTTCAACAATTGCGGCGGCATTTTAATGAGCCAAATGCGATGGCATCTCCCCTCGAGTGGCGGCAAATTGCCTTCCACCCATGGAAAGGGGTAAAGTGGAGCAGATCCTCTAGTGGCTCCTACTAATTGACATCGGCAGAGTCGTCGCCTTCGTCGTAGTCTGCGATATCAAACAGTTTCACGCACAAATTGAAACTGATAATTATGCCGGGGCAGATTTATGGGGTAAGTGATGAGCATATGTTGTAATTAATTTCCAAGAAATTATTCTCACAGCAGACCCTTTTGCGGATCTCTGATTAAATTTCCTAAGCCAAAATGTATATCCAATATTTAAGGTGTGTGTTTTCCCTTTTGGATAATTATGACAAATGTCTAACCCGAACATGAGCTCTCCCTAATACCACTAAGCCACAAAACTGGAAGGGGATTTCCCCGCGGCCACATCTGCATGACATTTTGTCTTGTTCTCTTGTTTGGGGCTCGCGACATTTTCTGGAGACGCCATCCGAGGGAGATTAATGCGGTGAGGAAAATCATAAATTAATTAGACGCGGCCCAGTGCCAGTCTTAGTTCCATCTCTCGAATCTGCTGCAGATGCTTATTGGTGACATTTAGCGGCGATTTATTGTCGTTTAGAGGGGAGAGAGAGGGGCCGTAACCAACTACAGGTGTTGTCACAGAATCGCTTAATTAGCATTTATTATTAGCTATGATGTGGCAACTAAGTGGCCAAGTGTAGCAGCCGCTGGCCGCTGCCACAGCCACAGCCAATCGAATTGGATCGCTCAACTCCACCTCCAGCAATGGCTTTTCCTCACTTCCTGTTTTCAAAGTTGGCGCCTAATGCCGTCGTTTAGGGACAATTAGCGACACGCCTTTTGGCGCCAGCTAGCCTGGAATGCCAGGAATGAATCCACTTTTTTTGGGGGCAAGTCTGTGTGGGTGCCTCGCACGAAGAATAGATGTATGTAGATCAGGATCAGTGCCAGGGGGCAGGTTCAGGGAATTCCACTCTGTCGACAGTGTGGCGAGACTAGAGCATCCTGCCGACGGGACTGAGGGTTTGGAAATTAACCCATCGATCATTTTAGAAGTCATTGGGAAATGTTGTTCTTTTTATGGGTTCTATATATTACTTATTTTACTTTATTGATACATTTTTAATAGCTTCTGGATATAAGCTTGAAAAATATATATATATACATTTACTAGCAAAAAACAAGAAAGGTATTTAGCTTCGGGAAGTGGAAGTTTTTATACCCTTGCAGTTTAAATTTGGCCTAGTAGGTCAAATTTTGAAATGTCATAACTAGCCCAATAATGCATTAATTTTAATTCGGAGGGCTGTTCTATGATAGTTTTTGTTAGGTTAATAAATCTGCATACTTCATTTTAAATTTCCGAATATTAAAAATTTTGTCAATTTTTGACAATTTTAACGATAAAAAAATTTCGAAAAAATTTTGAAAATTTATTTTTCGATCGGAGATGGCTAGATCGACTCGGCTGTTAACGCTGATCAAGAATATATATGATTTATAGGGTCGGAAATGAGTTCTTCACAACTTAACAAGCTTCTGACAAAAAGTATAATACAATTTTTCAAGTAAAAATTATTTATGATTTTATGACAATTTGTTCAGCAAGTTAATTATTAAAAAACTCATAACTTAGCCAAAAAGGCAGTAATTTTAATTTGGAAAGCTGTCCGATGTCAGTATTAAGAAGGTTAAATTTGCATACTTAATTATAAATATCAGAAAATCAAAAATTTTAAATTATTTAAATAATTTTAAAATAAAATTGTACAAGATTTTTTTTAAGCGGCATCTAGCGGTAGCCACTAGCACCATCTGCACTGTCGGCAAGGCAGTTTGCAAGCAGATTACAATTGACAAAGCAGTGCAAAGGAACTCACCATTTGCACCAACTTATACCAAAATGTTCTAGCTTTTCCATTTTCAAATAGCCTGAAAAAAGCTAATCTGGCAACACTGCATCACAATCAGCTGTTTTTCCTTGACTTTGTTTACTTTTTTCCAAGTTTATTAAAGTTTATTAAACGTTTGCGTAGAATTTAACCATAAATAAAATGGCCTCAGCTTCCAGTTCAAGTGCCCGACATTTGTTTGATGAGTCGAAGAAGCGTTTGTGCGCCCGTGTGGGTGTAAATGTGAATAATTTGGGTGATTATTACTTTTTCCTACCAGTTGTGTTTGTATGTATTATTTAAACTAATTATTTTCAGGCTCTGTGGCCAGACAGGTTGTTAGGGGTTCCAAGACCAACGAGGTGAGCTATTTTTACAACTTCCAAACACGGAACTTTGCTTATCCTAACTTATTTCACAGATTATGCATCAAACCCTGAAGAACTTTACTCAGGTGGACGTGGTCTCCGATTACAGTCACCAGAATCTGCAGAAGATGACGCTGATCCTCCAGCATGTAGGTTACCAGTACGATGTGATGCAGGACAGTGTCAACCACTTGGATTACCTCAAGGAGCAGGTCACGGCCATGGAGAGATGATTGGAAGAGCAAAAGCCGAGAAACTAGCAGCACCCTCGCCCTCGTCCCCCAGTTTAGTTTGCCCAGCGCCAGCCCCATCCATATATATCCATAAATCCCAGATGATAGCCCCGACAAGGTCAAGATCACCACAAGAGTTGTAAGTGAAGATAAGATAACCCGTGATGTGGGGTTCTGCATAAAAGAGCCAGCCAGCAGGGGATTCCACCGCAGTTAGTTTCGGCATTCAAAATGTTCAGCTTGGAATTGAGACTGGTAATCACTCTGTGGCTGGTCTGGGTGACGGCATCCCAGAACATCACAGAAGACGAGAAGGATGGCCGCATTGTCGGAGGCTGGGAGACGCACATTACCTTCTTTCCACACCAAGTATCCCTTCAGTTGGGCACTCGCCACGCCTGCGGCGGAACCATTCTATCACCTACCATCATCCTGACTGCTGCCCACTGTGTCCTGGAGTACTCCAAGCCGCAGTACTACGTGGTTCGTGCAGGATCTAGTTTGTGGGCCCAAGGCGGTAGCTATATTCGAGTTCGTCGCATTATTCCGCATCCCAAGTTCAATGATCCCACGCGAATGAACAACGACATAGCTTTGGTCCAGTTGCAGCATCCTCTGGTCTACAGTCGCGAAATTCAACCCTTATCCCTGGCCACCAAGGATGACAGGATACAGCCGACAGCTCAACTCTTTGTTAGCGGCTGGGGCAGCCTATCGATTGCGCAGATGCAGCCGGAGAAGCGACTGCGTTACACTGTAGTCCAGCAGAGGGATCAGGAGCAGTGCGCCAGAAACTATTTCGGAGCTGGCACAGTGACCAGCACCATGTTCTGTGCGGGTACCCAGATTGGAGGAAGGGACAGCTGCCAAGGAGATTCCGGTGGTCCACTGGTAACCTCCATCGAGGGACGCATGAAGCTCTACGGCATCGTATCCTGGGGCTTTGGTTGCGCCAATGCCTTCTATCCGGGAGTTTACACGAAAGTCTCCGAGTACGGTGACTGGGTGGCTGAGACATTAAAAGAGCTGGATTAGCTTAGTTTCCCCAACTAATTAATAGACGGAATAGACCGGACTCCACGCTATATGCTTAAGTTATTGTCTAATAAGTTCCTATAACATAGTAATCCTAGGACTTAAGCTTTCTCTCCGCTGTAAATGAACGTCTTTAGTGCTAATAACTTGCAAATTCTCAAGTTCAAGTGACTAATCCCTAACATAAAATGTTACTTATCGAAAAACAATTTGTTAATTCAATTTTAATGCCAAATTACCTTGTTTATGAATGCAAAATGTAAAAAACAAGTTTTGGGATCGTGGCTGGTAGAGCCGAAGGCAGTCGCATATAAAATGCGCATCTCGGCGGACCAAAGACCAGTTTTTGACTCTCACGAACTGCGAATAGCGAGCGGTTGGCCAAGTCTCCGCCAGTTACCAATCGCACCTCGACTCGAGAGGGGCCATATCAACCAGCAATGAAGCAGTTTATAGTTTTTGTAAGTAAACTATTGCCTCAGCAGCGACATTACTCAACTCTGACTCTTCCTGTTTGTGTTTCAAGGTCGTTTGCTTACTCGGCGCCACGAGGGCGGATGTGTCCCATCTGGTTACCCCGGAGCCCAAGGTCCCGGCTAGCCCGTATGTGTTTAGCTACCAGGCTGGTCGAGCTCCCGGCCATGTGGATCGTCAGCACACTGAGGTGTCCGATGGCTCCGGTGTCATCCGTGGGGCCTTCTCCTATGTGGATCCCAAGAACCAAGTGCGCACCGTTCAGTATGTGGCCGATGAGCATGGTTTCCATCCGCAGCTAAGCCACAAGCTGGAGGACAGCGCTGCCGTTAAAGCAGCCAAGCGGAGGCACTTCGAGGCTTACAACCGCATTGCGCAAGAGCATGCGAGTCAGACGCCCGGCCAAGCGGTGAGTATATTCACCTGACAACAGGTGTGGCCGCAATAGTTTGTAATGATGCATTGTTTTCTGTACACCCCCACAGTCTCTGGCAGCCGCTCCACATGCCAGCGCCGCTGTTGCACATGCCACCCAGAAGCATCTGAGCGCTTTCGAGCGGATCGCAGCGGAGCATGCGGCCATAGGCCGTCAGCAGGAGGCACAGCGTCTGGCACTGGCCGCTCAGTCCGAGCATGGAGAGGTGGACAATGGGCAGTATCACCCGGAATAGGTCTGGCTATGAATACATTGGATTTCACTTGATTGAATGTTAATTAAACGGAAATTTCGAAAATATCTATCTGCTTTTAATCTACATAAATTATATAGTAGCCATTTTATTTAAATTTAGAATCAAAGAGGTTCAACGTTGCTCTGTCGAAGCTGAAAAAACACAACAAAAAAACGGGTGTTTCTATTCTGTTATATCGTTTAGACTTTGTTAATGAGAAGCCTGAATTGAAATACAATTTTAAATTAAACTAATTGTATGCTTTATATTTTAAATCAAACTACTTCTCATTTAAAAATATAATTGGGAAGGCACTTATTAAATTGTGTTTATTATTTAATTATTCGTCACGACATTTTGGTTTAAGTAGAATAGAGCAGTAGAGTCTATATTGTAGACCCTCTCGTTAGTTAGTTATCAGGAATAATGTCTGTAGAACGTGTCCCAAATATTTTCTGGTTACTTTTCCTTTTTGTAGTTATAAAAGTAAGTTAATCTCTCGATTTGACTGCTACAAATATTATAAACACCTCCTTTAATAGCCTGCATTTGGAGGTTTTTATCCCTGTGGAGATAAAAATGGAATAGACCATGAAGAAGCCAATGCCGTGATGGAGGATTGGCCCAGAAATCTGCAAGTGGCTAGCGTTAATAAAACCCACAAGTGCTATGTGTCTTGCATTCTCTGGTACTATGGATTTATAGATTCTTTGGGAAATGTTCGCCTGGATAAATACTTCGATCTGGGGATTATAGATGAGTATGCATTTGCGCCGACTCTTAACTATTGTAACTACCAGTATAGAAATGAGACCGATTTATGCGAGCGTACTTTTGGTGTGTTTCATTGTTTTAGACTCGAGAAATTAGGCACAATTTAAATCAGATTTTCAAATATAACAATAATTAAATTTGTATAATCTATAATTAAGGCTTCTTTTGTGTAGCATCACCTCTATGAGTTGCAATATAATCACTTATTGAAATAAATGTAATTTTATTTAATTAGCTTTGCTATAAGCACGCGGGGACTTTTGGTTCCAGCTTCATTACAGAAACCATGCTGGTCCGACAAACTCTTTTCCTCTTTGTTATTATTCTGTGTGCCTCAGTCCAGGTAAATTAATATAAATTTACCAAACTTCTTCAGTTCTTTACCATATTTTTAGGCAGACTCTGTGATTTATAATCCCTGTGCATCTCAAAAAGAATTACCTGATGCCGAAAAACTCATTGCTTTGGAAAACTGGCCGGATAACCAAGATATTTCTCTCATTGAGCACAGCTACAAGTGCTCTATGACCTGCGTGCTGATGGATTTGGGATTGATAAATCAAATAGGACGGGTGACGATCGACAACTATGTGAGATCGGGAGCTTTGGACGGGAAATGGGTGATTAGTGACCTGGCCTCATGTCGCGGCAAATATCATGATGAGCAGGATCTGTGTGAATATGCTTTCGGAATATTCAATTGTTTTAGAGAGATGAAACTTGCGGCAGAGGGGAAAGCTTGAGAAATTGAATAGTGTTTAAATGTTTAAATTGAAATTAAAGGTTACATTAATTTGAATTTTCAAAGAATGACTTATTGAATTATTCTTACAGAGTTTCTCTTCAGAGTTCAAATATTTTGAACTTTTTTTTAATCTATTCGCTGTTTGCTTTGATAAGCCATGTGATGAAACCATCTTCGCTCAGTTCTGTCCGGGGAACCAAACGGGAAACACGTTCCATTTAGCTCCGTGATGGCTCGACTTCCGGTGTGCCTGCTCCTGCTGCTGGCGAGTGCGATTTGTTTTGGTGGCGCCTACGAGGCACCTGAGGCCCGGGTGCGCGTGTTTCATCCCAAGGGATTCGAGGTCTCCATACCGCATGAGGCGGGCATTTCGCTGTTCGCCTTTCATGGCAAGCTGAACGAGGAGCTCGACGGCCTGGAGGCGGGGCAATGGGCACGGGATATACCGAGTGCCAAGCGGGGACGATGGACCTTCCGGGACCGCGAGACGAAGCTGGAGCTCGGAGATACTTTGTATTTCTGGACCTATGTGGTGTATAATGGACTTGGCTATCGCCAGGACGATGGAGCGTATGTGGTGCAGAGTTATGACAATCAATAGACTGAATTTTCTCTATAAAATTATAATTTCATTATTTGCAGAAAGGAATCAATAAAGATCTTAAGCTTTAAGCTTTGTCTTTTGCCTTTGTTTACAGAGATTGGGCTCTCAATTCATAAATGTTTAAAGTCTCATGGCTCCTTATCTGATGATTTTATTGTCATCTTTAAGTTACTCTCTAGCAGCCCCTTTAAAAACAAGCATCTCTCTAAATAAAATGTTAATTTTGTTTTTATAGTAACTGGATGAGAAACAAATTGATGGTCAAAATATTTAATTTTTTTGTTCTCAAAATCAGTCATTAATTGGGAATCCTTTCCGTATATTTATGTATATTTTTAATGTGCAACAGCATAATGTAATCGAGTCAATTGATATTTAAATCAAAGGAATGGAAATGCTTTAATGCAAATTCATATTTCATGCACTTGCCGACCCGCTCATCGTCACCATCGTCCTTCGTCCTTCATCCTTTGCCGGATTCCATTGTGGCCGTGACGTATTTAATTATTTTCGCTAGTAAAAACACTTTTATCCAATGCAAATTTATGCACTTTTAAACGCTGTAATTAATCATAAATAAAACGCAAGGCATTAATGGCCAAATGGAGCGCAGGGCCCTGCAATGCGATGGTCTGAAAATTGCGTAAAATAAAGCTCGCTCTCAAACCAACCGATATAATTTGCTTTATGCACTGGCCAGAATGCACGTAGTCGCCCAAAACAGACGAGTTCATAAAAATAGAGTTTGGAGGGTTTTACAGCTAAAAAAATATTTCACAAAAAGAAGTCAATAGAACATACAACATGCTCTTTTTTATACAAATTGTAATTTTTATATTAGGTGGTCTACTTTTGCAGATGTAACACAGTGAAAGAGTCATTTCCGACTCTATAAATCATATAAATTCTTGATCAGCATTAAATAATGGGGTCCATGGCAAAAAGGAAATTAATGAAAAAATAAATTCATAGCTAACACAACTTATTCTAGACCTAGGCCTGATCACTAATATAGCTTCTCTTAATGTTTAAAATATAATAATGATATAATTGTCAAAGCAAAGACTTACCCCAGTAGAGGACACGTCATCTTTCGTCATTTCTTGATTCCGCCCGATGTAGAGTTATATTCCTGGTGAGTTAATTAAGTATCATCTTACGATATGGATTCATCGAAGTGTTCTTCTTTCACTATCACTTTAGATGTAATTCCTTCCAGTATCGACTTATAATCGTGGTGACTTCAATTAGAATTATCATGGCATCGAAGATCTCTTCCTGTTTATCTGGATGTGTTCCATAGCCACGTCATATATTTCAGGTCGAAGGGTAATCACTATCACTATCACTATCGATGTTAACACTAGGTACCCCTAGGACAGACTGATGTCGCGGCGATCGAAGCACCTCTATTTATACTTCCCGATCAATGATAACAGAGAAAGAGAGCGAGAGAGAAAGAGCTACCTCTGTAGCTGCAACAGAGAGAGATAGAGCGTAAGCGCCATCTCTAGAGCTGCAACAGAGGGAGGCAACAGAGCTGTAACAGAGGGAGTCAGACATACCAAATGTTATTGTGAGTAAGAAAGAGAGCGAGAGGCAGAGGCTTACAGAGGCATACAGAAAGAGAGGGCGAGAGTAAGCTATTCACTGCCATTACAATATTATAATTATTATATTATTTCGTATAATATTAATATTAATATAAATATTCTTGAAATCGAAATTTTTATTTATGTTATTATTAATTATTATTATACTATATTATTATATATATTATAATAATATATTTCTTTTACTATACTATACTACAAAATTATCAAGTAAATATTTCGATTTCAGGAATCTTGCATAGGAAAATATAATTTTTAACAGTGAAGGAGCCATTTCCGACCCTATAAATCATATATATTCTTGATCAAGAATATATATACTTTATATGGTCGAAGGTGCCTCCTTCAGTGCGTTGCAAACTTCTGACTGAAATTATAATACCCTGCAGGGGTATAAATATTTATAAATATTGAATATTTGCAGCTTAGTTATGATCGATTTCAGATTCTATCTTAAATTGGAATTGCTTCATTTGCTTTTTATTAACTTATCTTTGTACATTTGCAAACTATACTTCCTTAATACACACATGGCGTATACTTAATTTAAGGGGTTTCACGTTAAGTATACGCCATGTATGCATTTTTCATACCCTTTCAGGGTATTATAAATTCGGTCAAAAGCTTGTAACGCACCTATAAATCATATATATATTCTTGATCAGCATTTACAGCTGAGTCAGTCCAGCCATGTCCGGTGGAAAAATACATTTTTCAATTTTTTCAAAAAATGAATGGGGGATTACATCGTTAAAATTGTTTAAAATTGGCAAAATCTTTAATTTTCTGAAATTTAAAATTAAGTATGCAGATTAACCTAATAAAAAAAACATAGGATCACTTTCGGAATTAAAATTAATGCTTTTTTGGCGTAGTTATGAGTTTTTACAAATAGTATTATTCCTTGAAAATGAGCTAGTTGGAAGATACATTTATTAGTTTGTTCTCCATTTACGAATTACCTAAATCAAATGTAAATTTATTTAAATGGTTTAAATATATTATCATGAAAATGACAAAGTGCATACTGTATTTCTAAGAGACTTCAAAAGAAATGGGTCTAAAAAATCATAAAAACTGTTCAGACATTGGTTCACCTTTTATATTATTATTATTATCTTAACCGCTGCTGTAAATACGTTGTACTTGCAGTCAGCTGCACATACACACACACACACACCCTCGGTACACTCGCACACCGCACTCACACACGGCAGGCGAATGGGATGGCAAAAAGTTGCCAAGGATTCACAAGGCAAATTGATGAAGTTTTAGTTGCGGCAACTTCGCTACGTGATGTGTGCGTTACCAGACAGAGACGCACTGCCCAGCGACCACGCCCTCAGCGTGCATACATACATGGCGTGTCCTTCGTTGTCCTGGCCGCTCTTTGTGCCCGTTCGTTAACTTTTTCTTGCTCTGGATCCTGCTCCTGCTGCTGCTTCGGCCTCAGCCTCAGCTCCATCTTCCTCCTGCTCCGACCGCTGCTGCGGTGCACTTTTTTGTGAGCAACAACAAAGCTATGGCAAATGCAATTACAACGCAACGAGCGCACATTTTTTGCACTCACTGTGCGCCGAGTTGAGAGTTTGGAGCCACGCTAAATTGGTCTGGCAAATGCTTTTCCACACAGCATCCTGTCCTCCCTTCGCTGCGCCAGGACCCTTATGAGTCTCACAGTCTTCTGGAACATTGCGGAGCAGCCGTTAAACGCTTCATTGGCGCCTTTACTCTGTCTTTGCAGCGTTCCATTTGCACGTCAGGAAGGTCAGAAATTGCCCAAAAAAACGCAGTCGAATGTCGTCTAAGTGGTAAGGATCGGAAATGCTCTTAGTGTGCATATTTTCTTATTTATTTCAGGGATCTAGTGATCCTGCAATCTTCTAGATCAACTCTACTTGTAATGCTAATCAGTATCATTTAGGGTTTCTTAAGAGTAATTCTGTTCTGTTAAACTTATATTTATAAGTTCATTTGTTGCTTTGATATGGGATAGAGTATATTTATCTGTATAAAATATATATTTAAAAAATCAATCATCAGACGAAAACAATTGCCAAATGAACCCAATGATGAATAATTTTGCATACGTTTTCCAAACCCTTTTCTTTTGTTTCACTAAAATATACGCCTGGGTCATTCTTTTCCCATCGAAAGCCTTGAGTATGTGTCACTGGGAGATCCATTATCATGGCAAGGTGCTCCTTAGGAAGCCTGTTACACACGTTCCGACGCTTAATGCCCGACACGTTCCGAGCCTTGGGGCGTGCTGAGCTATCTGTCCGCTCCGCTGGCTTCCAATGCGAATTCTTGTCCATATGCATGTATATTTTTTTACAGTGTTTGCTGGGGCATGGCGGTGTCATAAATATTCTTTGCCGCTGCTTTATTTCTTGCTTCGACAGCGACAACGATGACGACTACGGGAAAGCAGTTTATCAATAATGCAAAATATTCCAACGCGAAGGGGCACAACTCCTAGAAGCCCCAGGATCACTGAAAGAAATCAATCCATACTTGAGGGAAATAAATGCAGAGATTGTATAATTAAAAGAAATTTAATTTTGATTGTTGTGTGGGTTTAGGTTGTTTGCTTTTCTGTAAAGTGTATATAATTTGTAAGAATTGTGGGGGTAACAATCATCATTTTTGACATTCATTTACAAATTGTTTCTGGATTACTTTAAATTTTTGTTTTTGAATCATTTCAAGTTTATCTTTAGACTATAAAGAAAATACATTATTTTAGATTTATTGCTCTATCAGCTATTTTATTAGCTTAGTTTGAGGTCGATTTTTCAGTCAGTGTGATTGTTGGCACTAGCGTCGCCCAGCGAAGCGGCATAAGCTGCTTGGGCTACATCTCTAAAGCTCCTCCTGGCCCTCTGATGCCATTGCCATTCCGATGCGGAGTAGTCCCCCGTGACAGCGGCGAGGAGCAGTGGGAGCAGCAAGGATCTGCGGCAGCAGCAGGAAGGAGGAGTCGCAGGAACTGGAGGAACTGCACCGAGGAGCTGTCGAACCAGACGCTGCACTCTATGTGCATGTTTGTCGATTTGACTACGATTGCGGAAACGTATACAGTTCGTTGATCATTATCCGGTTCGTGATGCCCTCGTTTGCCGGCGACGTGATGCAGCATACCCGGAGTTGAAATGGCGCTATTGAACTTATTACCCCGGGAGAGGGTATCTGGCTATCTGGGTATCTGGGTATCTGGGCATGGGTATCTGGGCGAAATATCCATCGACAACTAAAACACATTTCACCGGGTTTGCCGGCTGCCCTCTGAATGCTGCCTGCAACTGGACTGCCTGGTTTATGTTTTGCATTAGCGCAATGGCTCGGCCTGGGCCCGGCACTTTGTCAATTGGGGCAGTCGGGCATTAATTTCACTGGCTACTTATGGCGCATTAAATGGCAGCTTCAAATCTATGGGCCACTAATGGCCCAGGGTGGTAATTGAATTTTTCACTCCCATTAATGCCACTAAAGTGGTAATGGTGAATTGCAATGAATATGCTGCTTTTATACCAACTATTTATCGTAATTTCAATTGCCTACTTGAACCATATGAAAAGAACTTGTGATTACAAATAGTTAATCAATTTTAAAATGTATTAATATATGAATAGTATTATCTTACACTTAGAATTAGTCAGAACAACTTATTTATATACTCAGCGTTTTACTATTTTCGTTTTAATTCTTTCTTTTCTGTTGGCTTCTGCATAGATCAATCTATACGATAGATAAAGTTTCAGGGAAATCGGTTAACAACACCAAGAATATTAATTAAAAGTAGTTTGGCAATGAAAATTATTGTGAGTGTAAATACTTTTGAGCACCCCTGTACACATATAACTAATAAGATCAACACGCAAATAGATGATGCAGACTGTGAATATTTCTACGCTGCATTGAGTATTTATAGGCTTTCGATGTGAATTTATTGCAATTTTTCTTATAAAACTTATCAGTTTTTAGTTATTTTAAATCTAAATGAGTGCTAATTGTGATGTTTTTGTGTAATTCCGTTTCAATACTTCGTTATTTTTGCTTAAAATTACACCTTTAATGACACACTAAAACGGAATTATTAAAATCATTTGAAATACTTGTTAATTAATCACCTTATACTATAAGGGAAAACTTGATAAAATCGTTAATATTTATAATGCCTGATTAAACGAAGTGGATAGGTTAGAACCTTTAGCCTAATGTTAAATACTGATTATGCCACTTGTAAATATAACTATAGAACTATATATATAATCGAGAAGCTGCAGGTTTGATGCTCCTTCGGTTACCTTATATAATACTTTTAATATTTTATTTTTAGCTAAATAAGTATTTGGCTTTAGAAGCTCACGATCATTTAGAACTTTGTGTATATATCCAGGGAAATTAAGTTGGATCTTGTGCACTAAGCTAGTACCTATAGTTAGTAAGTTCAGCTTCCTGCCTAGCTGGAGTACTAGCTTCAAAATCAATATTTGCAACTCAAAACGGGGGAACATTTCAAATTCGCGATGACAGTTGACAGCCCAAGAAGCTGCCTGCCGCTCAAAATCAAATTAGAGCAAATGCGAAGTACTTGAAGGAAATGCGCTGCAAGCACAGGAAACCGGAAGAAGGAAGTGCAGACGGGCGTACCTCAGGAGGAGCGGAGGGGGTGACCCGCAGGCGAAGGCGGACGCGGTGGCAAAGGTAAAATCAAATAACAAAATCTGATTGAATTGAAACTGAGGTAAGCTGCCGAGCAAACTGATTTATTGATTTTCAAGCAGCATTTTCAGCTTGGCTTGCAAATTGAATAAAGCGAAATTTTAGGTGCCTCCATTCTCGCAGCTCAATAGTTTTACACTCGCAAAACACTGACTTAAAAATAGTTTGTAGTGTTAACAATTATATTACTATACTGATCTGTGTTTGGGATTAAAGTTTGATTGTAGGGATATTATTTAATTTGATTTTAAAAGCTTAGATAACTTTTAATAATATTTTAACGATCATTTTTAAAGCGATTCAGTTGCCGCAGAAATCGGATGAGGATTTAATATCCATCAAATTTAAATCAAAAACTATTTGGTAGTTGATACATTTGATATATATTCTTGATATAGATACATTGATGTTGTTAGATCCATGAGCAGGATGATTTCGTTATTTGTTTTCTTTAATTCAATATGTGTAACAAATTGAAATTGTATTTGATGTATGGCATAAGTTTCCAACTTTGTTGTTTAGCTTGCGATTTCAATAATAAAAATACTATATATATTTCATAATTTTAAAGATTATTATTAATATATTTTCGATTTGATGTCAAGCATGAATTTATCACATTTTTTCTCTGGATATCGAACCGTAGATATTTGGGTTGAGATCACTTCCGGTTGCCATTTCTCAAACTCTACTGTATTTCAATTGCACTTGCCAAAGTACTACATACATTTTTGGAGCTTTAGGCGCATCAAACATTTTATTTACAACACATTTACGCATTTCGGTCTCTCGAGCGTAGCACTTTTTTATGTTTTTCGTATTTTTGTCGTTTGTTGTTTGCGTTTGGCGTTGAGTAGCGGAAATAGTAAAAGTTTTCTAATGAGAAAAGTTTCCACAGAGACAAAGAGAGGAAGCGCCGGCGACAGAGACAGACAGAGAAAGAGAGAGGAGGAGAGAGAGTTGAGATAAAGATGGAGAGTGGGAGAGCAAGGATATCCCGAAGGAGTAAGTAGGGGAGCGTTGTCCATGTTGGCGGCGAATTTAATCATTCGCCTTGCTCTCTCTCTCTCTCTCTCGGGGTGTGCGAGTGTGTGTGCACATCAAAAACTAAACACGTCAAAGTAAGCAACGGAAATGAGAAAAAAGTGCGCTTATTTATTTTTGTACTTTCTTTTCGCCTCATCCCTTCCGCCCACTCCACCTTCACCTCCTTGACAGTTTCCCGTTGTCGCCTGCACTTCTATTTGACTTGATAGGAGCTAGAGAGAGAGAGAGAGGGAGGGAAAGAGGGAAAGGGACGCAGAGAGATCCTTTCGGTCTCTTCACTGGCGGCGACATCAAAGCGCGTTATAATTCGGAATTATGCAAAGCTTAGCAAACGTGGACGCATTGTGGCGTTTACAAGCGGAAATAATGAAAAATAGCGCGAGACGCAGAATCATTTGTCTTCCGTCGGTGCGGAAGCGGAGAATGGCGGTTGGAGGATGCTGGAGAGGAAGCAGATTGTTGCGTAACGTTGTAACGGCAACGGTGTAAATAAAGGTAACGGCAACGAAACACGGAGATTGCACCTGTAAAGCGAATTTGCTGCGACATCTTCGCTGCATGCAATCTAATTGTTACACTTTTAAAAATAGGTGACACTTTTCAAAGGCAATTTACGTTCAATGAAAATCCTAGCAGTTTACAATTAAATTTTATGATCGAATCGGAAAACGATTATAAATAAGATTAAAAATTTTTATTATTTGAATACATATTTATCAATATTTTTTAATGAAAATTTATTCGAATAAGCAAAGTTTAAAAAACTCATAACTAAGCTACAAAACCAATCTTTTTAATTGAGAAAAATTGTATATTTTAGTTCCTTAAAATAAAGACTTTATATAAAGATTTACACTAACTAAACTAAATGTTCCTAATTTTTAATTAGAATGAGTCAATGCAATTTATAAACTACTTTCTCTATATAAACTACTTTCTACTACTCAAGTTCCACCTTTCTATTCTTTAATAATTGGTTTTTCTGAAAACTTAAGAGTTCTTAAGTACAGTTTGCAAGTTTGAATCGTACTGGAATTATTAGTTACTTTTAAAACCACTTAATTATAGTTATTAATGAAATGTCGAATCGGAATCGGGTTTCATTAACAAGCAACACCAAAATTGACCAATTTTAGGTAACCTATAATCTCCCTGTATCGGAGTAGAATCACCGGATCATGCCATAGTTTTATATTACTCGATGCGGCCACATTGTGTTTTTTTCCGTTGTATCTGCAAGATGCATCTGTAAATATGACTACTGCATATCCAATTAACATGTTTTCCTTATCGCCGGCCATGTATCGGCCGCAACTTTACAAGATTCCGGATAACGCTCCCAACAAGCCAATTAAATGCAATCCCCCGGGGCGGAATTATCGGGTATATAAAGAAGTAGCAATGCCACCGAACCGTACAGCATCAGCGGAGCGAAGTGTCCCGGACATTTTCACCATTCAACATTTTAGTGAGCCGTAGGAACGTGACAGCTCGGAAATGAAGCTATTTTGCCTTGTTTTGGTTATTTACGTTGTGGCTCTGACCCTCTTCGGAGTCGATGGACGCGGGGGGGGCACCACAAACGGAGTGGAGGTGAGATCCGGTGGTTTTGTCGTGACCTCTTGGCGAACTTAACCTGTGTTTCCGTCCTCCCTTTCAGGATCCCAAGTTCGTGGGGCTGTTCAAGCGGGTGAGTGCAAAGGGTTAAGCCAAAGGGCAATGAATCCTAAGATTTCTTGGTCCTAAAAACCATAAGGCGCCAGAGCAGATGCAGCAGCTCGATCCAGAGGAGGCGAAGCACTGGCGGCGCCTTCACAATTTAGCCGTGTTAATCGAACGGTTTGTTAAATGCCTCCTTCTGGGCCAGCCGTCATTCGCCAAGAATGAAACCACCTCCGACCTCCGAGTAAGGATGTGTAAATGGGTTCCTAGTTTGGTTAAGATTTGCATTACGTTTTTCTAGTGTTTATATTTATGTAGGGTTTTAACTGATTATTTATTTGCCCTACTTACATTCTTTATAATTCCCTTCCTCAGGCTCGTCGTAGTGCCTTGGACGAAAAGCTGGTGGCCAACGAGCCGCCGCCGCCGCCCAAACAGTTCAGGGTAAGGATAGATCGTACTCCTTTTTAATACCAACTGATTGGTAATATAAAACTTGACTATCTATCCCCAACAGCAACGTCGTCAGGCTCCACCTGGCCTGCCTCCGCCACCAGAGGGTATGCCAGTACCCCCGCAGTTCGTTAACTAAACAAAAATATTGTTGAATGTATAGCATACAGTTGGGCGTTTGTGCAAGTAAATGGGAACCACATCGAAGCTAATAAAACTCGTTTCAAGCATTCCAAAAATCATAAAACATACACAAATCTTCTTAAGCCGGAAAACCTTATGGTACTTAATAGTTCTGGGAAAATGTAGCTAGATAATTACTACCTGTTGCAGCTGTAGAGGGGATGAAGGGTCATAATCCTCCTGTGGAAGGACAGGTAGAAAGGTTTCACTCGACTACCTGTGCTGCCTATATAAGGAAAGGTAGGACCGAAAACAAATCAGTTCAAAATTGACAACACATCGTAGCACCCGCCTTGAGATGAAATTCGTTGCCGTTCTTCTGATGTGCATCCTCACCATTGCGATGGTGGTGGCATTTCCTGATAACCACGATGCATATGCTGCTGTGCCAACTGGTGGCCAGCATGCTCTTGCACTGGCCAGTCCGGCAGATGAGGGATCAGCGGATGAATCGCCATCAGCAGACCAGGACTCTAACAGCATTCGCCGGCCTCGTCATCTTCTGAGCAAACTCCTGTACCCGAAGCCCGTGGTCCTGCAGCCCATTATTGTGAGCCCAGGAGCGTATCCCAGGCAGTATCCTGGAGCATATCCTGGATACGGGGCACCCTATCCGTACTACAACGAGGGCAGATCTGGCAAATATTGGTAGCGTGATACCTTAAGATGTACTTCTAGAGTATTTTTATAAATAAATATGACTTGACTTTAAGTTTATTAAAAGTGTTTTTTTGAATTATTTTTCAAGAAGTGCAGGGAATAAATTCAGAATTCAGTATTAAAACCAGACTCACTTCTATCCTAGCTACCAGATTTTAAAGATTTAATCGATGCAAATTTAATAAAATAAAGACATGGCCTTAAAGTCAAAGATAAATGCTGTTGTTTTTATTATTCGCAAAGTCAAATTCCTTAGCGTAAATCCCTTAAGACGAAAACAGTTGCCGTCTTGCTGGCTACTCCAACCATCAGCAGGACTCCTTGGCAACTCTCTAATGCCTAATTAGGCATGCCGGGCACGTAGGACCGATTCCCGAAAAACTTAGTGAAGGTCGCGCCTCGGTGACGATGACAAGAACTGCCTCAAAAGGCGGCAACATTGGGGGATTTTTAAATAATTTTATACAAGATGGGAGACATCAGTTTGAGCCACTTTAAGTACTTGATGGGAATAGCTTTACATCTGTCAAAGAGTTTTATTTTACTAGTTCTTGAAATCAAGCCAAAGTCGAGAGTTATACAAAATAATTTGTAGAGTTCAATCTAAGAAGTTTTGGCAGGATTTTGGCAATCAATCTACTTAAAGTATACTTTTCGGTATAAAATACTCGTACTACGCATACAAGGCTCCCATGGGATCCCAAGGAGGCAGTGACGTGACATCTGGTAGTTTGGCGGCATCAAGAACGTCCTTTGGAACAAATTTTTTGTTAACCACAATCTCGAAGGCGTATTCCCTCAACCAATCTGCGTCAATAGTGAAGATCTTGTTCTTCGCTATCGCATCCTTGCCCACAGCCGATGCCGTAATGGTGCTAAATTGTACAAGCTGCTCCGTAGAATCCAATCCTATCCCCGTCAGAAGTAAGGTGGAATCCTGGCGTGAGTCCTTGTACATGAGTCTCTCTGCTTTCGTAAGCGTTTTGCCCACATCAAGGCCAAAGACCATATCAAACTTATAGGTTTCGAGGCTCAAAGCAAGAGGCTTGGCCTTGAACCGATGGCGAAGGTCACAGCCCAGCCACACTGTACTTCCGCCGTTCAGAGCGTCCGCTATTATCTTCATTATCACATCCATGGGTTGGTTGTTGTAAATGTGGTCCTTCGTCCCAACCATGTTGGAACTGTGGGCCACTTTGTAGTTGGTGTTATAGCTAGAGGTCTCTCGCGGATCGTGAGCCAGGGAAATGCAGGAGTCTAGTTCTAGTCCTACAATCACATCATATAAATTCACCGAATTTATGTTCATCAAACACTGGTAGCGTTTCTTTTGATCAAGGAACTCCCAGGTAAATTCCACAGGCGGCTCCCCCAGGCAGATGACCAGAACGTTGTAGAGATTTGGGAGCATGCCCTTAATGATTTCGGGTAGGCTTTTGCTGTCACCTTCGAGAGTGAACTGTTGGTGAAGACGACAAGCGTACTCTCGGAGCTGTAAAGGGAAAGTAAAGCTTATAAATCTTATTATATAAAATATATAGTATTAATAGCATACGCACCTTGCTCCTCAATATCTTGTTGACTTGGGCAATCGAACTGGTGTTGTGCAGGTAACATGATCGAGGCATGATACCATACTTTTTGACCAGATTCCTGAACATGTCAAAGTTTCCACCGTCTGGCACTGCGTTCTTCAGCAGGTGTTGAAACAACCGTCCTTCCAGAGGCTCACCTGACTCCAGCAGTTCGCATACTTTTATCAGGAAGTAATTGCAACGCTCCAATTTGTGGTAGAAGACCAAATGACTGGCGGAGAATTCAAAATCCACGGGCAGGGGAATCTGTTTATCCATTGCCAGTCGTAGCATATCCAAGCCTGTGCAAATCCATCCGGGACCGCCAGTGGTCGCTTTTCCTGGCCCGGTTACCATATGCCACGATTTCACGCCCGATCCCAGGGAGTTCTGAACCACCGGAGCATTGAGGGCCATCTGCATGGGATCGTGGGATGAACACACATTCTGGGCCAGGCAATTATGCGGCGAATTGTAGAAGTTGGTCCGCCAGGCGGACACCTGCTCTTTGGTCAGAGAAAAGCTCATTTCTTGGGTTTTCTCATTGATAAGGTTTTTGTCATCGACACGGGTTGCCGTTTAAGAGTCTGAAAATCTGCAAAATAACCTGGGATTGTACAAACTAAGATAAAATGTATAACGTTGTTACCTAGCACTTGCTGTAATAATTTTGTTGAACTTTTATTTCCTTGTTGGGTTTTCTTATTTAATTGTTTGCTGGAGATATTTGAAGTATGTTCTATGCAATGCAATTTTCACACATGTACAACAGCATTGCTATAATAACATAAATTCAAGGAATTTTCCCAAAATCTACTTGGTTTTAAGGTAGTGCGAACTTTTAATCGAATTACACTTTGACAGGTACAAAGTCGATACATTTTATGTGGGTCAAAGTAGCAACGTTAAATAGGCAAAAAAAGTGAAACGATGGATATAGAGCACAGAGGGTCAAGGTGTCACAATTGTTTTGAAATTATTAGTGAAAACTAGAAAACACCCCGGAATCGTGACTTACTTAATTTAAGTTTATTAAGCATGAAACAATTCCTAAAAGTTATTGTGACACGTCTGTGAGTCACGTAAAGTTCTTCTTTGCATATGAATTCAATTGATATTAAGTATTTTAGTATTATCTAATCCTTCATTCCATCTAAGTAGATCTACAGAAACCCTATACGTATATCAAATGTATATATTATAGGATTATTTACGTATTCAAATATCTACCCTGGAATTGCATTCGTTGATTCTTTGCAACATTTGCTAAATCTAATTGTGATCCAATTTATAGGATCAAAAGATCAAGCACGTTGAATTAGCTTTTAAATATTATAACAGGCATGACACCCCATGATGACGGGTCAATTGTCTAAATACTGGGAACTGAGAACTGGAAACTGGGCACAGATATTACCCCACCACCCGGCTAATGTATTCCCATCCGCCCACGGGCCAAGCTGTCTGGGCTGCCCAACTAAGCGTTAGAATTAACAGCGTCCCAAGACCACGGTCCGGCGAATTTCCCGCTAATCAATCACATAACTTATGTTAAGCTGTGCGGCAATTCCATGTAATTGACACACACAATTGTGGCCGCAGGTTGTGCGAATCAAGAGATTATTGACGAGAAACCAGCACAAGTTGCCTACGAAATTAGCATTTGCCCAGCGACAACAACAATAGCTTCTCAGGGCTAGGAAAATGCCAAGTTTTTTATAAAAAGAAAAGATGTAAAGACGACTAGCCAAGATAAATGCTGCAAATTCGCTTTATTCGAGCGACCCTCGTACACTTTGATACATTTTCCCCCTTTAGGTAAAGAGATTGCCAAAAGTGTGCTTGAGCTGGGCATGGAGGTCATCCATCGACTTCTTGATACTTTCATGGACCTCTTTCTGGATTTGGTGGGCATGGTTCTTGGCCTCTGCCTCCAGCTTGTCGCGATTATCGAAGGAGTGCCGATCCCCCAGGAAGGTACGATCACCCACTTTAGCGATCACCGTGTGATCCGCCAGCTCGACAATTATATCACCATTGGAGTACTCCACCTGGGCCGGCTGGCCGTTGACAATTATGGTTTCCTTTTGATTCCCAGTCCTTGCCTTGGGCCGGAAGTTATAGACCTGTCCATGTTCATTGAGCTCAATACCTCCATCTATGATCCGCACAGTGCGCCCATTGCTGTTGATATAACTTCCGTCTCTGCCATTGCCGTAGATGAAGCTTTTGCCATCGTTCTGAATCATGGTGCTCTGTCCATTGATGATGATGTTGTTGCTGTTGTGATTTCCACCGCTGGAACTATCAACATCCAGAGAGTCATCTTCGTCACTGGTGACAATCTGGTTGCCATTAGAACCGATCAGGACGGTTTTGCCATCGGATCGGCGGATGATTTGCCCAGCTCCGTTGGACAGAAAAGTGTTTCCATTGTTTTGGACAATCGACTGGCCATCGCTGTGCTGAATATTAGCAGCTGTAAATGGATTTATAATTCTATCATTATTATTTCAGTTAATAAGTAGATTAGATTATTAGTCTTTAAGGATTATACAACTATATTGAGTTGGAATTTCCATCAAGATTTATAGCATGTAACTGTCAGCTGATATTAGAAATCTATATGATATCTGTCTCAGAATTGGCTTCGCTATGGAATGTAACACTTTGTAAAATTTTAATTTTATGGATATAATAGTTTATATATATATATTTACCGCTAGCCAGAGCGACGACACTGGCCACCAGGCCCAGTAAGATCCAACTACCAGTGCTCGAGCCCATTTCGCATTGACTATACGAGGGCCAAGTCAAGTGTGAGCTATTTATACGAGTGCAGGCAAGATCGGATCATCACGTCGTTCTATATATTCTACCAGCTCCGATCCTCTCCCACTTTGGGCGATAACACAGGGGAGGAGGTCAGGAGCGGTGCATTTGTTGGGGAATTGCCAGCGACGAGTTTGTTTTGTTTACTTGCGGTTGAGCGGAACACAAGGCATTGAGTCACCGATTCGCCAAGCTACACTCGACTTTTATTGATTTTTGGCTAATCGAGAGAGCGAAGCGTGTCAACGCGATATAGCATTTAAGTTTTGGGTAGTACCAGTGTTATGCACGTTAGCCATAAACCGGACAGATGGGCGGGCTGCAATGTTTTCACACTGTACTGCAAAAAATTCACATACTAAAGCACGTGCCGCGCCGACTTTGTTTTGACGTCGCATATGGCGAGTCTGAGAAATTCCCAGCTCAATACCACAAAACGAGTATTTCGCCTTATCAATGAACCCTGTGACGCCTAGGTCTATCGTCTCGGGAAACAGATACTAGATTATATATACCTTGAAAGGGCAAAAGATCGACACATACGTCCTGATCGTTGCATTTACAGGTATTCCCTGAACAAAGCCTTTGCAATTTATTGTAAAAGATTTGTGGTTTTAAGTGTAAACAAAATCAGCACAATTTTTGGGGGCAACCTACGCTTGAGGACTACACACACGCTGATGCAGATGACATTTGATTTTTTTAATTGGTTGTTGATAATGCCAGGCTGATGACTTTAAGATTGATTTTTGCTGTGGATTTTAATGGTCAAGATTGGGGCCCAATTCTGAATTAGGGGATACTTTTAAGCTTTACGACAAAGATATTTTGTTTGATTATTTTTAAATATACTTAAAAGAACATACCTCTATCTAAATTATCAAAAAACACGGGACACTATATTTAATAGGTGTCAGAGAAACTTTAGGAGAATAACTAACACCTTTTTAAGCCAAAGATATTGAGCAAAATGTATCTATAGCTACTAATACTATACATTACTTATACTATAATACTACTTTCGTTATAAGATAACTTTTTTTATCTAAATCTATATCAAATATGATGTCACCAAAATATTGAACTTCACTTATTGACAAAAAAATATAAATTTGGAAAATGGAATTGTCGATTATAGATTGATGCACTTGATCTGCTCATGTCTGTGACACAACTGTCAAAAAACAATTTTTATTTTTAAATTTCTAAACTAAAAACTATTTAAAGAAGACAAAGGTTTAGAAAAGATTGGTCCAATTTATCTTTATACAACCTTTAGTAATTAGTATAAGAAAATCACACAATATACCTAAAAGTAATAAAAAACATTAAACAAAGCTTTAATGTTGCATTTTGATCGAAACTTTTGTTATCATATACATGGTAAACAGAAAATTAAAAGTAGAATATATTTTAATTCGTTATGTGATTCTATGAATATTCTTGTGAGTATTTATTGGGTTTTAAATCATTTCAAGGTATGATATATGCATATTTGTAAGACTATGACAATGAGAGGTGTATAATCGTGCGTCAGTTCTTAGAAATCTACTTGAAAACAAAGTAATTGCAGTGTTATTCATAGAGTTACTGGAAAATACACCTCGTTGGTCACGCCTCCCACTGGGGCGAAGTTAGTAACGCCACTTGCCGCCGCCTCCGTTGCCGCGGTTGCCGCCGCCATTGGAATGGATGATTATGTTATCGGTGGACTCGTCATTGCCGCCGTTCCAGGCGGGACCGCCAATGGGGCCGCTATTCGAGGCTGGACCCCATTTCCACGGCTTGGCGTGCCCTTTTGGGAGTAAACATAAATTGAAGATTAAAACCCTAGAAGCTCAATCTACATATAAAATATAAATAGGTGGGCGACGTCACTCACCGCTGCTGATAAGGGCGAAGCAGAGCCAGAGAAAGAGCACCGCGATATGCTGACTGAGGTGCATGGTCAAGGCGAGGAGTTCCAAATGAGACAACGTTATATATACGCACTTGTTTTATACACACGGCTCCTATCGCCAAGTCACTCTCCTCTCTCTCTGTCGCTCAGTGGATTTGTTTCTCTTGAATGGCCAGAGTCTCTTGCTCCCTCGCTTCCCCCTCTTCTCCTTCTACGTGGAGGGGGATTCGATAATGGCTCAAGCTCAAGCTCAACCGGCATTATGCATAATGCAATTTGCTGTCTCTTGCACTCTTTTAATTCTCGGTCAATCTCTGCTCCATCCTCCTCCACCCCCCCTCTCATTGTCACGTACAGTTGGAGAAAGCTATGCCTGGCTTCAATCGGATTTATTACACTTTAGCTTGACAGTTCTTACCTGTCCAGTATTTCTTGCATATATATTAACTTAAGCGTTATATTTATTTATATTTAAATCTATAGTGATGGTAGTTGTAAAGTTGATACCCTTTCTTCAGTGTAGACGCACAATAGTCGGGCAATTAAGAAGTTTCGCCATGTGGCTACGTTTCTAATTATTTTCAATTGAATTGCTTTGCTATACGTAAAAGTTTTTCCATTGTAGCTGCCATTAAACATATCGTCGAACTGCTCACTCTCAGGACCCGGCCAGTGACATCAGCCATGGGCAGTGGGCGTGGCTGGTGGTGCATCGAAAAGAAAAGTTAAGCTCTCGCAGTGCCAAGTTTCACAATAGAAATTAAACAGGTATTGCGCTGTTTTGTTAATGACAAGTGCTTTGTCGTTGGGTGGGTGTGGATCGGGATAAGTCCGAGACTAGGGGGAGAATGGAGTTTATCTGGGTGAAATAGAGCAATTGTTAAGTGGAAAATAAAATGCCATCAACCGGAAGTAGCACTATTATGGCGGGGAGGAGTTAATTAGCACGGAGTGCAAATTATTGCAGTCCTTAAAATTCTACTACCTTTAATATCTGATACTTGAAACTGACCGCTAATAAACTGTTTAGTTATTGATTTTTATGTTAATTAGTGAGTAAGGTATTTTAATTTTACAGTTTGATATGTTAAGCTTATCAATTGTATAGGTTTTAAATTATTTAAACTGATTTCTAAACACATTTCCGTATTCGAAGGAGCTTAGCCCAAAGTTATCGTACTATTTGTCCTAAATAATGAACTATTTACATAAATATATTTTGGTTTAATTCATTTTTCATATATTTATCATTTCCTGGGTGTTTAAACTCTAATTTGATGCATCAATAATTTTATATTGCTTTATTTTCAATCAATTTGCATTTTCTATTTCATATTTAGCTTATTAGTGTTTCCTTTGTCCGCATCGTGTAAAGTTTTTCCGCTTAACAAGGCCATTTTCCCGCTCTGCCATAAAAGGGAAAGTTGTAACTTTAAATTGACTTACTTGTTGAATTATTTATAGCATTGTTCTGGCGCGTTAAGGATGTAATTGAATTCCGGCTGTCGAGTCCAGGTTAAGAAGCTTAATTCAACCACAATGGGTTTCTTTGTCTTTTATTGCTCCCATCCTTCAATCTTTAATGTGCTTATGTGTGTCCAACATTGGCCCAACTGCAAAACCGAGATCAGAAATGTATCCAAACAGCGGCAAGATAAACGACTTTGGGTCTGAAATACGGCTGAAAGCCTGAGCCATGGATGTGGGCCAGGGGGATTCCCCTTACAATCTGCGCTCGGTCAAAGGCAAATGCGTGTCTGTGTTGTTGGTGCCGATGCTGCTGCTGCTGCTGCTGCAGTGCGAATCGAATCGATTTGATTTTCCAATCAATTAAACTTTATATAAATTGCGTCTGCGATGCTAAATATAACAACAATTGCACAGAGTTAGCACCGACAGCAACAACAAAATCATTGCCACAGAGCAAAGCTAGAAAATAGCAGTGGAATTTCCTCTTTCTCTTTCTCTCTGTGTTTTTGTCCCTTTTCCCCCTTGCCACCAATGTCTATATCAACGGCTGACTGAGCAAGCACAAAAAAAGATTGTTCTGTGGGGGATCCCCCTTACACTGAGATAAATATATCCTTGAGTTATTGGAAAATATTAAATTATGTTGAGATCTAATTTTAAAAGGATAGATTTATGTTTTGTTACAGACTAAATTGAATTAATTGTATAATTATATAATTATTTAATTATATTTAAAGATGAACAGCAATTTCTGTGGCACAGAAAGAACACCTTTATGTCGATTTACAAACAATATTTTAGTGAATATCTACAATATTTCGTTAACATTTTTATTTTGTTTTAAAACGCTTAACTACTTTTAGATTTCGAAGTTTTTAAAAACCTGTAAGGGATCAAATAATAATAATATATAAAATAAGAGATAGATAGGTATTAAGAAGCTAAGTTAATTTTATAAATGCAAAAAGTTGACTCAATAAATATTAAGAAATAATGTTGTAGAAGTTTTCATACAAATGATAAATCCCACAAGGCTCATTCTCAAAAAGGTCCTTGATAGTTTTCTAAATTATACATTTCCTTACCCTATTTTCTGCCAGTGTATAGCCTTCAGGGTTGCTCTAGTGGTGAGCTACCTAGGTGGCACTGCATATTGCACGACTTTGACTGCATTTTCGCATTTGGCAAATGTTTTGTGTGTGATTTTGAAATGCAGACGACGATGTCGTGCTGCTGCAGATGACTTGCGACGTGGACCATTGTTGGAGCAGCACTAGAGAGAGAGAGGGAGAGGGGCAGGGAGGGGGCAGGGAGAGCTCAATACACGGAAAGTGCATTTGATCAATCGAAGATGGCAACAATCTCGAACTTTAAAGTACTTGCACATAGGCAGGTGGCCTTAATGAACACAATTAGCCTAATAAGTAAACAACGACTTTGGGCCAAGTGAGCGTCATTAATTCAATTATTGAGGCGAGCTTTATAGGCATTACCCGCAAGAGGATGAGGATTCATTAATGCTAATTGAGTACACAACCGAAGAGTATATATACATAGATATATATATATATATACACGTATTACGCACATATGTTATGATCCAGGGCCAGAAACCAGAAGTGTTTTCAAATGTTTAGGCCGCAAATTACATTTTGCAGATGCAAATTTATCTACGTGCCGCCTAATGTAGTTGTTAAGTGATAGAGTGGCTTAGATATAGCTGCTTTAGGACAGTTTATTCAACCACTTTGAGCCAATAGCTAATAAATTAGCATCTAATTTGATAGTTAGCTCCTTATCGGATATTCAGACAGGTTTTCACTATGGGTAAGGCTTTGTGGAACTTGAAAGTTAAACCCTGAGTATTTACTCATAATATCAGCAAATTCTATATAAATATATAATGTAAAGGCCATGATTTTCCATTTCATTTCCATATAAACATGGAAAGAACCCCCATCGACAACAGTCTGACAAAGTTATGCAATTATTCTCCATTTTGCTCAATTTTTTATTCCTTTCAGGACATTTTGCACTTGGACTAATTTCAAAGAGCCATATATCAGGCCCACCCACATACATACACCGACGCCTTTTGTAAATTCCACTCTCTCCGCTGGTGAAAAGACACCTGTAGACTCGCACCATTCCTCCCCAGTAACCCCTTTTTCATGGAATGGAAAACCCTGACAAATGTGCGTCAAGTTACTGGCAACTTATTTTCCACGGCCACGCCCCATGTCCGCCCACAGTTTGAACCGAAGTTGAGCAAAAATATTTAACTTGGTGGCAGCGGAATCTTTTATAATTAATTTGCCACTCTGTCGGCTCTTTTTTGCTCTCGTCTCACGGAGCGCGGCCCGCAGGCTCCGCTGGCGGCTTCATATTTTTCCCATTAGAGGATGCCCGCATTTTCTTGAAATAGTTTCAGCCCCGGACACGTATTTATATTCATGGGCGAAAGTAACATTTTCTTTTGGGCGCTTTCGGTGTCTTTAAGTTTTCCGACTGCAATTTATGGGGGTCGATTGGATGGGAAATGCTCATACGCATGTAGGGAAAGGGAGGGAAAAACCTTTCCCTCAACACGAGATTAGGCAGGTGAAAAAGGTTAATAATGTTTGGCCTATTTTACTAAGAGCTGTCATAGATGGTGAAGTTTTATATATTATATAAAAAACTGTTAAATACAAATTTTAAAATATTCAAAGGTTAATATGCATTGTTTTGAGTAGACAAGAATAGAGCTCACAAAGATTGTATAATCTGAGAATATTATTGTCACTAATTTAATGTCCAAACACGAATGCTTACTTAAAGCTTGGGAATATGCTGAGAGACGCTCCGATCTTGGATCGACGTCATCTTTTGAGTGATTTCTTATCTGATTTATGGTGTTGGTTTTCTATTTTTTGTTTGGCATATTTCGCTCTGCTATTTTTCGCTCTGTCTAATTTTGTTTGTTTTCCCTCTATTTCGGCTGACTGAGCTTAGTAAAAACCAGATGGCAAATCACTTAGCAAGATCAGTCATCGATTGGCGGGGTTTACAATGAGTTCGCTATTTGCTGTGATGCTGCTCATACTTGGTTCAAGTTCGGCGCAACTTGTTTACCGAAACTACGGACCTGCTGAGGCCTTCAACGGCGGCTTGATAAGTGGTGCCCAGAGTGGTGGACCTTTTGCTCAAGGTGGAAGTGGTCAGCAAGGTGGATTAGTTACTGGAGGAGTAAGTGGCGGTCCATTTGGAAGCTATGAAGGAAAAGATGGCTTGATAACTGGAACTGGCCAAGGAGGACCTTTTCGTCAGGCTGAAAGTGGTCTGATCAGCGGCAGTAATACCGGAGGTCCTTTTATCACTGGTAATCATCAAGGAGGACTCATCTCAGGAGGAGCTAGTGGAGGTCCCTTTGGAAGCTATCACGGAAAAGACTCTTTGGTTGCTGAAACTGGCAAAGGCGGACCTTTTAGTCAAAGGGAAAGTGGTCTGATCAGTGGCAGAAATACCGGAGGTCCTTTTGTGTCTGGTTCTCAGCAAGAGGGACTCATTTCTGGAGGAAATACAGGAGGTCCATTTGGAAAACGAAACGGCATTGGAGGACCTTGTAGTCAGAGTGAAAATGGTCTGATCAGTGGCAGAAATACTGGAGGTCCATTTATCATTGGTAATATTCATGGAGGACTTATTTCTGGGAAAAATACTGGAGGTCCATTTGGAAGTTACCAAGGGAAAGAAGGTAAAACCGACAAAGGAGAAAGTGAAAGTGATCTAATCAGTGGCAGTAGTACTGGAGGTCCTTTTATCTTTTCTACCACTGAAAAGATAATTTAAATCGGAAATAAAAGTCCTATTCAGAGTAAAGAACTTAAAGACAACTTAATATCTAAAGAGGATGCACGAACTGTCTGATCAGTAAAAGCCACATCTCAGAACCTCTTAAGTAAACAATTTATAACCAGTTAAATAAGAGATATTGAATGCCACTGCAAACTTGAAGTCATATTTCTGGTTCTATTAAATAAAATTATTTAAAAAATAAGAAATATTTTAACGATTTTAAAAGAATAAAGTTAGCAAATTTAATAAAACAAAATAATGGAGGGTTCAAGAAGTCGATGTATGTATGAATACCCTCGCAGTTACTCATTGAATCATGGGTTTAAATGTAAAATTAAGAATACTATGAACTATTAACAATTTTAAATGATGTTACACTCATTGAAATCAATATATCTACCAATATCACTATAGATGTAAACAGTGGGAAGGCCGCGGACAGAATGAGGTAAGTGCGATGTTAGGGCTTGTATTTATAGTTCCCAAAAAAGAGAAGAACAGAGAAAGTTAGAGCAAGAGAATAGGAGATATCTCTAGAGAGACATGACAAATTAAGAGAGAGAGAGAGATAGATAGAGAGAGAGAGAGAGATAAAGAAAGAGGGAGACATGGAACGCTATTTAATTCCATTACAGTATACACTTTAAGTCATATTCAAGATTCTATTGAATAAAACTATTTAAAAATAAACACATAAAAGTTCACACTTTTTTAAAGAATTAAATAAAAAAATAAGGACATTAAATAAAAAAAATCATGGCTACGACAAACATTAGAAGCTTAAGTAGAACATTAAGTGCTCTCCACTTAAAGCTTATATGGAAAAGTGTGAGGTGCGTTTGTGTGGACTTAAATATATATTTTTCTTCCCCTACTTGCCGCATTAAGCTGTCGTCACAAGTCATTTTAGCGCCTGCCAGGTGAAAAACGTTGGCCAACATGTGTGTGTGTGTGTGGGTGTGTATATTTGGGGGCGGTAAATGAAGCATGAGTCTGTGGTGGACGGCAGATGGTGCAGAGGTGGAGCGTGGAGCGGGTGTATGTGGAAGTGCAAGTGCAACTGCCACAATCTTGCCGCTGGCTGGCAGTTTGCGCGGAGCCAAATGGGAAAATGAGAGCAGCGAGCACACAGCTCGCATTTGTTGCTGACAGCGTCACTTAGTCCGCAGATACACCCAGGACTCTTATGTACATATGAATGGGTGTATATGTGTGTGAATATGTGCATGTCCGAGTGCGAAAAAGTGCAGTCACCTCATCATGCCTCAACACCCAGCACAAAATGAGTGGAGACAAATGGGCTGACCAGGCATATAATAATGTATTTATGATTTTTTATATCAGCATTATGGCTACCACCCCAAGTACCCCTGCTACATTATATAATTTTCTAATTTCTCGGCTTCTGTTCAGGCTCAACTTTCTTGGCTGAAAGCGGTCAGCGAGCCAGGTCAAGCGAACGGTGGACTAACACAAAGCAGTAGGCTTCAGGACCGGATCGAGGGTTTGTAAGAAAATAATATTAAATTTCATATACAAAGTCTATTAAAAAAATAATCACTTGTCTTCAGTAAATTTATCAAAATTTATTAAACACATAGAGCTAATAAGATGCTGATTTACTTGTGCATTGCCAACTATGATTTAAATGACAATTTTAGTCAATTGCTTTTAAAAGAGAAACTGGTTCTTAAGGTGAAAGATGTAAGTTAATGCGTATTTACATACGTGTTTATAATTATTATATGTCGGCAGCTTTCATAAACATCTGACATCAATACGGGTTAATTCCTAATCTAATTCCATATTTTGTAAATCCCTTTCTTCATATTCAGAACTTATTATCTTTACATTTTGAAGGCAATCCCAAGCATATAATTCTAAACTCTAATCAGGCCAATTTCAAGTCGATTAAATCGCTTGCATCTTTTTGGTTATATCCAGGGACAACCTTTCAACACGCTCACAACCAAAAAACTTCCAAATAACCAGGAGCAGGAGCAGGAGCAGGAGCAGGAGCAGGACCAAGGGCAAATTGAACTGAAACTAAGATGGCAAAAAGTTTTATCTGCTTTTTGTTGGCCTTAAGGGAAAGTTAAATGGTCCAAGAGTAACCTTTTATGCAGTTGTTTATGGAAGGCGATAGTTTCGTACCTTTCCAGATTTTGTGGTGCATTTCTTTTTTTGCTTGTTTGATGCCATCGTCGCTGGAATATATGGCTGCCATTTTTGGGTGTCTCTATGCCTGATGAGCGGAGGTGCGGGAACTTTTCAGCATGATTTATACGATCCGGATGCTTACCTGCATATCTGTGACAAAGTGCCTCTTTGATTTATAGCCCTTAAAGGCAAGCATGAAAAATAAAACCAGGCTTGTGCATTGAAATATTTTGTTGCAATTGGGCCACTTATTTTTTCATCAAAGCTGTCAATAGTTTGGGTGTAATATTAAATCACAAATGAAATTTATAACAGATAAAAGTGGATTTAATTTCTAATCTCAATTATACTTCATTCACACTTAGTTTAATGTACATGGATATTGATCGTATTGTGACCAGAGGCCACAATGGGAAGGTGTCCGCCATTGGAGCCATGCACATCGATCCTCTGGGAATCTCCGCCAGCACCGACTACATATCGCTGGTTATAGTTGTGATAGTCGATGCCATGATACCTTGCCGTTGTCCAATAGTAGAGCACATCCCCGGGCTGCAGTCGATGGTGCCGGTTCCGATATGTCCAGCGACCGTTCCGGGAACTCACTATATCCGCTGCCCAGGTCTGATCGGACAGATCGTCCATCTCCTCGTTGACCTTGCCATGGAAGGCGAATAGCGAGATTCCAGGTTCGTCGGGTATGGAGACTTCAAAGCCCTGCGGCGAATTGACCTTGACGGTGGCTTGGGGCACATTGTAGGCTAGAATACCCACGACTAAGAGTAGAAACACTAGCACCTTTGTGGCCTGAGACATGGCGAAGCTAACTGGATTGAGACGACGTCTGGATTCCGGCTTTTGTACCTCGACTCGGTGAGCTTATCTCTTCTAGTTGTCTGTTGTTTCTTCTTTTTTTTTCCTACTTGTTAGCCGCCATAAGCTGTGAATTTCCCGCCGCGGCGGGGGATCCCCTCTCGCGACGGGTTCTGCCGCGTGCCCCAAAGTATGCAATACAAATATTTGCATAGCAATATTTCTCAAGAACGGGCGCGGGTAGATGAGCGGGTAGAGCTTAAAGCTATAGCCACACCGCATGAGTGCGGTTTGCTTTGGGACAGCGACTCCTTTGTGCCATGCACCACACACACACACACACACACACACACATATATACACTCGCTTACTCGTATGCAGATGATCCTGGCAACTCGCCTCGTTGGCCACACAGCAATCTTGTGGCATTGTTGCCGGTCCAGTTTTACTTTTGGCTGTAAGTATACACTATAAGTACTTACTGTCCTCCCACAGCCCACAGAAAACACACAGGCTGGCATCCTTCTTTGGCATTCGCGTCCCATACAAAGCGAAAGATAAAGAGGCTGAGGTGAAGGGGCAAAGCTGCAGCCAGTAGGAGATACTTAGACAGTCAATTGCAGTCAGTGGCACAAACTCTGAGGGGGCAATGTTAACTATGCAGCCAGTCAGCAGGCATTTAAGGTTCAGGATACAAGAGTTGATAGTTTAGGGATAGTTGTTTAGGAACGCTTCTATAGAAGAATATAAGCATACACCTTCCAGCTTCCAGGTCTAATGTCCTCTCTTTTACACAAATAACGATAATTTATATTTATAAATTGTGAAATTACTCCTAATACATTTTCTTAAATTTTATTGTTTATAGTTATGTTTCATTATATCTTTGTTGTCATATTTTAGCCCATTTATATGTACAAACTAATTCAATTTGACTGTGGACTATTTTGTATATATTTCTGTCCAGACTTTAGTGCTTCTTTTATGCCAGAAACAATTGGTGCTTAAATTAACCCCACTCGAAGTGGCATTTAGACTATGACAGACTCCCAAACATCGGGCTTTCATCTGGCTTATCAGCACTCTACCCAAACCCAAAACCAAACCAGGAGCGCTCTTAAAGCGGCTTATGTCCCCGGGCTTGGCCTAACCAGATGGTAGTTAATTCTTAATTGCTCTGCAATTTGTCAAACAAAATGATTCAGCTAACCAACTCGGACGCACGGCTCTCGCCGGACCGACAATTGTCCCAGAAACAACATTAAAACACAAAAGCGCAATATCAACTTTGTCCCCCGAATGGCAACAAAAAATCCTAGGAACGGTGATGGGGATGGTGATGGGGTATGAGGATGGGGACCAGGAAAAACAAGCAAAGTCAAACCACAGCAAACCGAAACTAAATAGCTGAACATTTATACAAGCAATCTATCCGGAGCTGCTGGCCCGCTCAATCTATTCATTCAGTCATTCGGCCATCCACTCACTCGGTCATTCGTTCAGCTGTCCATCGCAATGCGGGTCGCGATGCCTGGGTCATCTATCCTCCAAATGTTTGCTGATGTTGCGCCCAAGCGGCTGGCGCTGATTTATAAGCTGCATGCCACTGACCACTTGATTGCGTATCTGTGTCCCGCGCTCACTCTCTTCACACTCGAGAAAAAAATGGGTTAAGAAGGATGAGACTTGAGACGAGGGGCCATAGAAATCGCCATGAAATCTATAGAAAAGGTGTGAAGAAATATATATATTGAGAAACATGATATGGATTCATTGTAACTCTCTAAAGGATGGTTGTTATAGTTATAGATATACTTCTTAAGAATTGAGTATAGTGAAGATTGCCTTCATCGCCTCTATAAAAACTAAAACCTCTCATGTCCTTAAGGACACTTTATGAACAGCTTTGTTCTAAGAAGTTTCACCTCATAGACAATGTTTAGTAAACAGAATGTGTAGTTTACCAATTTCCTATTATTCATTTTCATTATTATTATTCAGTTTCATTTTTAAGAACTTTATGAATTTATCAATTGACTCTTTCTAAAGTTATCTATTAGGTTTAGTTAAGGTATTTTTCCAAGTGCACGTGTGTGTAATTTATTTACGTTAACACGCGCTGGCCCAAAGTATGCCACACCCAAAAATAACCAAAAGCAAAAAAAAAAAAAAAAACAAAAAAGGGGAATGAAGAGCAATTTTCATTTATTTTAAATGGCATAGAAAATTGCAAACTGACATTTTTCTGGCCCAAGTGCTCAGCTTCGGTTTGGCCCTTTTCCATCTTTTCCATCGGTTCCCACTGGCTTTGTGCACACAGCCGGAAATTTGTGTAGTTGTGTTGCTATTGCCGGAATGGCATTAGATGCCGGCCAGGTCCCCGACTGATTACCATGAAATTACATTGTTTCGCACTTAAACATGCCGGCCAGTGTAGAAGTGGGTCGGAAAGCACACACTCTCTCCTCCGCCCCCCAAAGTCCCTCACACCCTTTTGGCTTAATTAAGTGGCCTGTTTTTATCTGTGGCAAACATTTCCTTACCTCTCCTCTCTCCACCCTCTCGCAGCATTGAATTTAATTGCTTGCATTTATTGTTAATTGATTTTATTTTTACCATTTAGCATGGAGTGGTTTTTTTTTGGCCAGTCACTCAGGTGCTTGGCGATTTATTCGGGCGTGATTTAATTTGTTTGGTATTTGCCTAAATTGAATGAAAATTGATTTTAAACTTAATTTGATTTTTTTTTTTTTTTTTTTGAAACTGTCAATGATGCATGGTCAGAAGCCACAGCAACAAAACAGAAAGGGCAGGGCTTTCGATTCAGGAATCCCATTTAGCCGATGAGCATAATTCAATCAACGGGCTGATACAATATTTTTGTGAATAATTTCATATACATTGCTGCGAGCATGTAATGCTTTTTGTGATGGATCAACTTGTCAGGAATGTAAAATTTAATATTCATAATAAGTCGCCCATAAGCCACACACGCATGTACACCATACCTTCTGTTTTCCGAGGCAATATTTTTATTATATTTTAAATATTACCTGAACAGTGATGTTGCTAAAGTTCATTTCATGAAAAATTACAGTATTAACTAAGTAAAAACTTACGAAAGAATTGAGAGAAAAAGCAGCAACAAAAAGTTATCCAATATCTGGTAAATATAAATTATTCTAAAATTATAATAAAGCCTGGATCTTGATTTTACATGCACTATAACCCTGATATTCTGTGGTTGTATCAATGGCCTCAACAGCTACCTTATGTTAGCCTTCCCTGCTGACTTCGACACCGTCTTTGCTTATCCATCTCAATTTCCCCATAATCAATTTCACAGAGCTGCTGCAAAGGCAAACACCTTGGCACTTTACCTTCACTCACGCACAGTCAGTGTACGGAACACGTAAAGTACGTATATCTGGAGAGTAAGCAATAAGCTAAGCCAAGATCTATCCAAGCATACACCTGTCATACATGGCTTGCACCCACTCCTCGCTCCTCCCGCCCGTTCTGCAAACCGCAACCACTTCGCATGTAGCACTTGCCTTACACATAAGTTCAGTTGCTCAAACATGGGGACAGTTTCCATTCCCCGCCTGGCCCCATCCCCTTTCCGACGCCATTGCGCACATATTTAAAGAGCAAACGTTTATCTAAGTTGTACCGTTGGGGTTTCCGTTGACATTCAAATGCGGAAGCACCTGTCGCCCAGCCAAAGGAACCCAACCCGGAGACTACGGCTCGAAGATGTTCCACCCAGGACTCGGGGACACTCAGGAGTTGCGATGGCGGCGAGGGATGGGAACGTGGAGGAGGGTTGGCATCCACTTCCGATTTCACACGCATACGAAACGGGAGCATGAGCGCTAGATATTGCCAGGGTGGTTTAAAAAGTATTCTTTTTGTATGACTCTTACATCATTGATGCAAAAAAATTAAAATATAAATAGGTTGAAGAGGGAGTTAAAGTCTGAAATCCAGTAAAAAAATTATAAGAAATCGTTTCGGAATAAGATTAATTCTACAAATCAAAGTTAGAGGCTGATTTTCAAGCATACCTATTGCAATTTTTGTATATTTTATATTAAAGCCTCTACTATTGTAATTATTTATTATACTTACGATTTCAATTTCACATAAATAGTATAACATAGCAACTCTCCTTACCCACCTCGGGCGTCACATAGCCGGATACACACTCCGTCGGGCATACACGCAAGTTTCTGTAGATCCCGCCGGCATACTATATAGTGTCTCTGCCCCTGTTCCTGTCCCTGTCCCTGTCCGTGCCCAACTCCGAGGCAAGGCCTCGAGGACTTTGCCACTTTGTAGTTGCTTTTGAATTCCCAAGTGTCTGGCATCGTCAACTTTAAATGGTTTCGCTTACACCTTCAGCATGCCATTGAACAAATTAATTACTTGGCAACTTTACAAGCGTTCCAATGCCAGTGTAACTCCTTGCCACAAGTGGTGGAATGCCTCATGCCTCCGTCACCCCGCAGATACGCGGTTTCCTTCTGCTCAAGCGGCTGCTCATTAGAGTGCTGCATATTGTTACCAAGTCGCCATCGCCATCGCCATCGCCATCGCCATTCTCGTCATTCTCTGTGCACATCCTGCTTCTGGAAAAGGGTGTACACGCATTTTCGATTGCTGAGCTCATTAATAATGGGCTCTGGTCCGATCCTGGCCATGTATTTGTGCGCATTGTGAGTTATGCTTCACGCTGTCCATGGCCCAACAAAGCGGCCAAAATGGTCATTATTATAGAGATGCGGGATGATGGGGATGAGTCACGGAGTTGTGTAATGTTTCGGAGATCCTTAGTTGTATCCTTTTTCGCTGATTATATGGGAATTATTTTCCTAATAAATATATTGTACATTATACTCCCTTGATATTAAATTTCACTTGAAAGTTTATAATTTAAACAAACTTTATCAGACACCATTTGACAGTGTCGAGAAATCGTCTTTCTGATTTTCGCTTGCAAAAGATATATCGCAAATCGAAATCACACCATACCATATCTCGTGCCCGGATCACGCTGGCATCTCTGAAATTATTACAATGCACTGACTAAATGGCCATACATTCTGTTTCTTGGCTGCTGCCGCTGCATTCGCCTCCGATGGTTTTGGTTGCGCTCCCGTTCGCATAGCCGGAAATTGGAAAAGTGTTGCTTTATGCGCAGTCACAAAGAGGAAGAGCAGGAGCAGGAGCAGGAGCAGAGGCAGGGATCAGGAGTAGGGGCCGGGACAGGAGCAGCATCCGTGGCTGGGGACTTTGTAGCTTAGTCAAAACCGACTCTTTTTGCACGCGCCTTCCCCCTAAAAAGGGTGTAAACTGGAGTCCTGGCCATTGTCCTGCCCTCCAAAAGAGGAGGAAGCGTGGTCAGGATATGAATTCAAGGGACTGTGCGTGCTCCAGTGTGTGTGCCATGCCGCTGGCTTCGTTTTTCGGGAGTTATCCTGGCGAGTTGCTAATGGGACTGTTGAGCATGCATTGTCCTGGAGGGAGGCACCTTCATACGCAGTTGATTCATCCGGAAAGACGAATGCGATATTTATGTAAACTCCATTTAGCCAATCCGGTCGGCCGTGCTGCGGTTCACAAAACTGCTGCTGGCTTGGTCCGTCCAAATTGCCGCGTATTTGCCGAAAATTATTATATCAGTATCGATGGTCCTGCCAGTTAACCATTAAAAGCATTGGCTTTTGTTGGTCCTTCAATAAATTGCCTGATATTTTAGTATTTTTTTTGTCCAACGCTCGATGAAAATCAGTCAAATTTATATCTGTGGTAAATGCGGAATTCGCACAACCAAAAATCCGTGTGTTAGCGCCCGACTCTTCTTCGTTTTGTTATTTCACAAATACGTAATTTTGTTTAGCGTAATTGCGGCTGCAATTGAAACCGGACTCTTGATTGGAGAGCACAATGTACACACAAAGCACATTCATTCGCATATATTTGGAATTTCGCAATTGTTGCCAATTTGATATTTACGTTTTAATGAAGGCACTTTTTTCTTTTTTGTGTTTGGCCAATCGCCGATAAGTCGACGAATTGTATGCAAAAATTCATCACTCGATTGCATTCAAAATGAGATTTTAGGTTTTCAATTGTATCTGGTCGACGCCGCCGCTACAGAGCCAAGTTAATGAGCAGCCCGTAGACACGCCTGTGTCTGTGTCCGTTTTCCAATAAAGGCCAAGAGCAAACAAACTCGGCCCTGGGAAAAGCGCAAAAGCGGCCAAAAGGGGCAAGTTAATAAAAGTTCGCGACATGGAAAACCGTCGGAGTGGCGAGGATATACTCACAAGTGAATGTATATATGGGGTTGGAGAATTCGGGGAAATGCGAAATCGAGCTTAATAAATTAAGGTCCCTCTTTATACTATTTTCTGGTTGATTTTAAATGCATAAAACTGAAAGTAGACAAATTTAAATTAAGGTACTATACATTTCCACTTAACTATATAAAAGTCGTCTAACTAATTCTCAACTTAAGATCCTCCTGCAAAATTGGCAATTAGAGCTGAGGGCACATTTTTCCTGCTTGGCCGCCATTTGACAGGTGAGTTAATTAAATTTCGGTTTGCCAGGTACGAAAGTACCGTCATTGCCTGCCTTCTACCATTGTCCTTTAACTCTTTGAGGTTTTTTCACTTGGTCTCCTCTGCCTCTTCGGACGCTTGGCTTTCCGTCTTATCCCCGGTATTTTGCTCTCGTTTGTCTCATTCCATTGCGGCTTTCCCGATCATTGGTAATTTACGCTTCACATGACCGAAGTCGGAAAAATTCCTCCTTTCTTTTTTTCCACTTGCGGCCTGGCCCGCCAGTGTTTCTCCCATGTGGTTGTTGTTTTTTCTGTTTGTGTTGACTTTAAACTTGTGCCATAGGTGATGCCGGTGCGTGTTCGGGGCTAAGCTGCTTATCCTGCCTAGGGGAAATGCGGTTAGGAGCCTTGCTTTTGGCCCTCGCCTCTGACAGTGATTGGTGCCAGTGTCAGGGATTTATTTATCTCTTAAGAGCGTATTTATTGTCCCGCATTAAAGCCGCGCCGGCCGCAAGAGCAAACCTTAAAGAAAATGGCAAATCCTTTGATTTTGGGAGTTGGGAAAACTGGGGTCAAGTGGCGGATTGATCACTATTTCGGAGCTCATCATACATCTTCACTTTTCATTTGCTCCACTCGATGTGTGTGTGTGAGTGTGGGGAATCCTGGTCATTTAACACTTTCACTTTGCGAGCCATACAATTTATTTCACTTTTATCAGGCATCAAGACATATTGATTTTTGTCTTTGCCGGGCGCCAAAAAATATTGCCCGCCAGAGACGATAATCTGCTGGATCCTACAGCCGCCCAATCAACCAAACCTAACAAAAAAAAAAAAAGGTTGGATTGGCCTTCTTATGAGGGTCATATGCCTATGTCTCTTGGACGTAATCAAAGTTGATTGATTACGTGAGCTCATCGTCCGGTTGGGTTGATGACATGCTTCCATTCTCCTTCTTCTCATCCCTCTCAGTCTCGTTAATTTTTAATCATCATTTTTTTTTAGTCGCAAATTAGTTTTGACATTCTGTTTTGATGTGGGTGCCAAAATATATTAATTAATTCTCCCTGCTCAGGTAAAGCCGCTTAGTAACCAAACAATTTCCAGGAAGGCCTTTGTCCCTAAGTTTATTTTGCCTATTTGTTGTATAAGCCGCTTTGCGTTGTCTAGAGGCTAGTCATTAGAGGGGAATCCTTGAAATTAAAGAGAGAACAATAGAATATACATTTATTCCTACAATTATTTTGATTCTCATATCTGGTTTAATTGAAGGAATGGGACTTTAGTCAGTCATCCTTTTTAATCCAGCTTGCTGCGTTAGGATAAGAAATTAATCAAATTAAATTCAATTATGTTAATTTTCAATTATTTTTATATTATATATATAAATTTCAATTAAATTTCCATGCAGAATATGGTAAGCATCATCAGGTGAGTTAATTTAGCTAAATCTTTGTTATAAGTTCATTGAATGTAAGAGCCACGAAATCTGACAATATAATAGGTTGAACACAGATTAAGTTTGTTTTCATATTTACCCCCCCGACCACTATCGTCCACACAAATCACCATTAAGAGGATAATAAAGCCTTAATTTGCTTGAAAAACAAATATATTTATAATAATTCGATTTTTGTGTAAAATTTAAGCACATTTGGTTAACAAACATGGGAGGTTTTATATTTATGCAGGGTATTATAACTTCAGTCAGAAGCTAGAAACGCAATGAAGGAGTCATTTCCGACCCTATAAATCATATTTATTCTTGATCAGCATTGACAACTGAATCAATCAAGCCATGTCCGGTCGAAAAATAAATTTAAAAAATTTTTCCCAATTTTTGTAAAAAAAGATATGGGTTACATCGTTAAAATTGTTAAAAATTGGCAAAATTTTGTATTTTAAATTAAGTATGCAGATTTAATAACCTTCTAAAAACTGACATCGGTCCGCTTTCCGAATTAAAATTATAGCCTTTTTGGCAAAGTTATGAGTTGTTAAAACTTGGATTTGTCGAATAATTTTATTATAAAAATATTTATAAATATTGAATATTTGAATCTTAGTTATGATCGATTTCCGATTCTATTATAAATTTGAATTGCTAAACTTGTTTTTTAACTGTAACTTTATACATTTTAAAACTATTCTTCCTAATACACACATGGCGTATACTTAATTTAAGGGTTTTCAAGTTAAGTATACGCCATGTATGCTAGATTTATCTTAAACTATTTTATAGCTTTTCAAGGTATTACAATTTTATTCAGAAGCTTGGAATGCAGTGAAAGAGTCATTTCCGACCCTATAATCCATATATATTATTGATCAGCATTGAAAGCTAAACCGAAATAGACACGTCCATTAAAAAAATAAATTTGGCAATTTTTTTCAAAATTTCAAAATATTATAAGGGGTTACATCGTTAAAATTGTGAAAATTGTTCAAAAAATTTAATTTTCTTAATTTTTAAACTTATTATGCAGTTTTGTTCTCCCTATTTAAACTTACACAAAAATGCTATGCGAATTGAAATTAATGCATTTCTGGCTTAGTTATGCTATTTGAAAAACTTTGATTTACCCAATAAGTTTGCTTATACAAATATTGATTTAATATACATACAACACAATGGTTTAAATCTCGGTAAATATACACAACTATTAAAATTTAATTGTAAAGCTTAGCAAGCAAGAAAAATACGAAGAAAAAATATACAGGACTGGTTTTGTTATCAAACTTAAATAAAACATTAAAACCACATTATAATGCAATTTTAACGAAGCGTAAAGGCAATGGCTCTTCTTGACCTTAACAAAAGCAGCCATCAAAGAAGCCAGCCAGTTTTTAGCTGCCCAAGAAGGAGACGTTTCAGCCCGGATCTAGGCTCTACTCCGCAAAGGAGTAAGGAACGAACGAAATCCTTCGCTTTCGTGGACGAGTGACAAACTAATTTCATTACGAACAGCTGGCACCGACATGGATTGTCCATATCCTCGGCCCAGCCCAATGAAATCCGGTCATAATGCTTGTAATAATAATCAACAGACCCAGAGGCAGGGTGGAAGCCGGCAGTGGCAGAAGATGATAAGTAGACACGGACCTGGGCATGGACACTTGCAGCTTTGCGGATCTCTGTTCGCCGGAGCAATTGCCAAGGCAAAAATAGAACAATTTCACTAAAAATAAAAACAAAAGCCGGATAAGTGGGCCAGCGGATCGGGCGTCGTTCTCGGAGGGGCGTGGCAAGCTGTGTGTAATATGTGCACAAATTGAAAATAAAGTTTTGTAACAAAATGTCGCACCGGAAATGAAACTCACAGCATGAGACTTGGCTTGCCATCGCTGTCTCTATCTCTCTGACTGTCCCTGTCCCTGTCCCTCTCTCTGTGTCTCTCTGTCTCTGTCTGCGGGAAAATGTGTAGCGAAGCGTGTAAACTGGATATAAAGGCGGAGAAGGCAGGGGGCGTGGTCGGACTGAGCATTGTTATTTATACTAGGTATTTGTCGAGTTTAAGGGTATATTATGTGCACAGGAAGGATGTTGATCTGATTTATACTTCTTTATCCAATCTGTATACTTTGATTTTGAATAAATGTATATTATATTATAGTAACATCAAATGCTGATTACAAAGATTGGTTTCTGCTCATCCTAAGGTCCTGGAAAATCATCTAGTTAAATTTACTCTTACCAATTTTGGCTATAATAATTATTTTCAAACTACTACAGGGTATTCTATGGTCAACACTCTCCACTTTAGCTTTTTAACTTGTTTGCCACTATTACAGGGCAAGTGTGAGGAGCGACCATCTACGATTCTGCCTTGGTCTAGGCGCAGTCTGCGCCAGTTGAGCCTTTGCCATAATAAAAGATGACATTTTATAGCAGTCATAGCCATGTTAGCCGAGCGAAGGGGCCTGGAAACTCAGTGGTTTTGGGCCTTTGGCCTAAGCAGCCGTAGCCTGAGCCATATCCCTCGCCGGAGTCGGAGCCAGAGCCGTAGCCAGAGCCGTAGTCGTAGCTGAAATGGAAGCCAGAGGCCGGAGAAACCGTCTGCCGGAGGCGAGCCAAAGAGACAGCTGCAAAAGTACATAAACCCAGAAATGTCATGTTTATTTTCATTTCATAAGGAAATTGTCTGCCTATATAGTTTGGCCTGCTGCTCCGAGCAGCACCTGGAAAACTTTCCCAATAAGGAGCCGGCGGCATCTATGTATGTCTGTGGGTAGTAGGTGGTCTGGTTGCAGGAATTGTCTTGTGTTTTTTTATGGCCTCACATAATATCGTGGCAAGCTGAACGATTTACGGCCAGGCGGCAAATTTATCGCTCATAATTAGCATATGAAAATGGTTAAGTGCACCACAAATTGCACTTCAGTGTAGTGCACATGCGGCTGAATGGGAGATATAGCAGGCTCAGACTTAAATTTAATTGAATGCGGTGCAATTTCGGGTCGATCTAATGGTCCTTGAATGTGGATTAATCTTGGAAATAAACTTTTCAAGCACACATCCCCCCTGCGGTATCTTCTGACTTTTCCTTTCTCGCTAATGGCTTAAAGATTCGCCCGAAATTATCCCCATTAAATATTCAAATTTCAGAAAACTTTGAGGCAACTTTTTGAGGCACTTTGAGCAGCGACTGCCACAGGTTGAATCTTTGCATCACACACACGACGCGACACACGCCTGCCAAAAATATCCACTCATCTAATCGCATCGTTAACATCATCAGCAATTTTGCACTGTCATGGCCCAAACAATGGCCAACACCAGGGCCAGGAGCTGGGACTGGCAAAGGATGGGGATGGGGATGCTTGTAGCTCCTTGTCGTGGCTAACCGTTTAATCATTTTGTCACGCGTTTGGCTAAACAAAAACGCCGGTTAACCCCGTCGCGGCATAAAGGTCTTGGGGAATTAAATTTTAGCATATGTCATAAGGGCTTTGCCATGATTTATATGGCGAAAGGCAGCCATCAAATGTCGGCCAGAGCTTGTAATAAACGGAATTAGGCAGTCGCCAAGGGAGACGCCCAGCGAGAAAAAAAGGGCCAATGCGAAACTGAACGATTCTGGAAGCTCGAACAACAGATGCAGCTACATCGCCAGGACATGACCATTACTCTTCTGGGTCCGCGAAAGAGGAGAATCGGCGTCAGTTACAGCTTCATATATCTTCATTTTAGCAGTACTTGCACTGGGCGACAAAGTATGGTTATGCCCGAGGGACTTTCACTGGAAGAAATTCAATATTTACCAAGTTCACTGATCGTAATAAATGTATTTAATAGACTTGAGTTGCTAAGAAGATTAAATAAATCAATGATTTATTATGCTTAACTTTGAAGGTTATATTATTTCACGATAATTCTATAAACTAAAGATTCAGTGAAGATTGTAAGTAGTTAGAACATTTAAGGAACCTAAGCTTGTGAAGAGATTTGTTTAGATCATTGTTTGTACATAATGGATTTATATTTATAAAAATGTATTTGAGAATCAAATAGAAATCTTCTATTCCTTTAGTGCACTTATTTTTCAGTGTAACTTGACAGCCCTCAGCTGTGCACAAATTCGCTTGTGTATAAATATTTATATATTGAAATGCAATGCGAATCGATGGGAATGGAGTTGAGAATCGGAGTTGGAGTTGAATTTCAAGCAATGTGCCGCAATGCAATCGAGCCAGACGAAATTGAATTTGCAGCAAGTTGCTCGGGTCTAAGGATTCGGCATTGGCATCCGCATCCGCATCCGCATCCACATCCGCCTCTGTCTCCGCCTCCGAATCCTCATCCTCATCCTCATCCTCATCCTCATCCTTATCCGCCTCCGCCTGCATCCTGTAGCTTCCATCTCGCAACTTGCTGCAGTTTGTCGTATTTGAGCATGCGAAAATGCGATTTGAGCCATTCCCTCCTCCAGCCCCACCGAACTTCCTGGCCTGCGAAAGTTTCCCATCGGCTGTTGCTATTTTTCTCCGGGTGGAAAACCGGGGGGGAGGGGGCCTTAGCTGTGAAAAATCTTTATGCAATGTTGCATGTCCTCTGATTTGCCATGATGACATGCTGATGGAATAAGTGGAGGCAGGGACGACGAACGGAACTAAAACTATGACTGCTCCTCGGTGTCTCTGCATCTGAAACTGTAGCTGTATCTGATTCTGGATCTGTATCTGTATCTGTATCTGTATCTGTATCTGTATCTGGAAATGTATCGCTGTGCTTGTCCCTGTGCCAGGCCATGTCTATCTGTCTGTCCCAGTGATTTGCTCGCTGAAGCGTTAAGCACAAAAATTGGTAATGGCTGTGGCTGTGGCCGTTCCGTTTTTGGCAATCATTGCGCAGGTTTTATATCTTTATGTCGGTTCTGTATTCCTTCTCTGATAGGTTTTCGATTTGGCCAGAGTCTGAAAAAGCCATCGAACTCGGGCAGCGGCTTTATACAGAGATATAATTTGAGATATATAGTTTTTGCTTTGTTTTTACATATATTTATAATAATATTAATAATTCTTTACGACTTTGACTTTGGCTTTCTATAGTCTGCTAGCAAAGTTCTCTTGATATTTAATAATTAATAATAACTTTCCTAATGTAATTAAAAATTCTAGTGAATTACCCTTTACCCCTGCTATATTTCCACAGTTTGATTAAGACTTGATGAAATTTAATTAATTTCTTTACTCATGCCAATTGGCCACAGATTTTTGCCAAAGGCCAAAAGCGAAAGCGGCTTAAACATCAAAAGACACTGTAAATTAATCGGGCAGCCCGCAGACCCTTTCCCCATTTCTCAACGCACGATTTGCATGGGGAAAACGAGACTCACTCTAGTTGCATTAATATCTTTATACATAATTATTTAGAAATTGCAAAATAAATACAAATAATGAAAATATCGGAATAGGTGAGCCCCATCGCAACCGGAATGTGCGAATGGAAACTTTTCATTATAAATTGCGTGCCAGCTGTCAACATGGTGGCTGCTGCTGCTGCCCCGGGCCAATTCGAGGTAGAGGAGGTTCAGATGGTTGGCGATGATAAGGGGGCGTGGCACTGGCAGTTGAAAGGCTAATTTTGCACATTTGGACTGACATCCATGAGGAGCAAATGCGTTGTGGGTTATCATTTGGTTAGTCCTTTCGATGAAAGGACGAGGGGCGGCAGGCGGCAGGCGACAGGCAGCGGTCTGTGGGCGTGGCCGGGCAGGCAATTTCATGGTTAAATGATTCAGAAAGAGAATTACAAAATTAGGCCTTGGCCCCGCCCCCGGTTAACACAATGTAATTAACTTTTGCGCGACTGCCTCGCCCTCTCAATATATTTGATATTTATTTTGGCCCTCTGGGTGCACTTTGGTCATTTTCCCGCTGACAACTTTGCCACTGCGGAGCGAGTACGCCGGATGTGCTGCCCATCCAGCCTCCCTTTCGGGGGCTTTCGGCTTTCGAAAGCAATTTGAAACAAATTATATTGCCAAAGTTTTTGGAGCACATGGAAAATTGTTCAAGTGCCACCGCAAACACAAAAAAAAAGAAAGTTAGCAACCAAGATGCCGCTCTGATCCACAATTAGTCGGACACAAAAGTGTGCTAACTGCTCTTGGATTGCGAATAAACTGAGATGAATTTGCGTGGAAATATATAGTTTGATTTGGGGAATGAAGGAATGTTCATATTGTTTAATGGCTAACAAAGTATAAAAATGACACGATGTGTTCTGTCACTTTAAGTTTACGAATGCAGAAAATCTAAAGCATATAAAAAAGATCTAGGTAATAATAGAGTAATAAAATATATAAATCAAGTTAGTTCCGCGCAACCATCTTAAGCGCTTATTTCAAGGACTTGGAGTGAATGAAATAATTTGTATAAGAGCCCTTTAAGTGCTGCTTACCATGGCTGACCCTAAAAACGGGAAAGCGGGCAGGCAAGAAGCCCAGTGAGTTTTGCAAGCCTCGTTGCGCTTCATGACCAACTTCAATGGCCGGCGCACAGTGCGTATGCGTAATAAACAAAACAACTGCAGTAACAATCGCCTCGGTGCTTGTGTCTGTGTGTGTGAGGGGCTTTATTTAAATTTACAACCAAGCAGTCGGCACTGTTGAGCTTTCCTACGCACAGTGGCCATTCCTCCCTCCGTCCTCCCTCTGAACCCTCCCTCACCCGGTGCCCGGTGTCACTCCTCCAGAAAGGCCGGAACAAGCCACCATCCAAGCGCCGCCCACTCCCTTGGCGCACATTGTGCTCTCAGTGTTTGGCGTTTGCCTCTGTTGAATAATAAATTGTATTTTGCGGCATTTAAAAGCAATTTTTTAACATTTTTCAATCTCAATGGCAATGCCTGAAACGGCAGGCACGCACACCATCATAAATACCCACAAACACAGGCACACAAACTCTGACACTGCCACACGCTCATATCCGTACAATTACACTGCGAAATAAAGTTGAGGTTTTTGATTCAATTAATTTTATTAAATATTGGTAAAATAATAAATATCCCATAATAAATATTTATAATATTTAAACTGTAATATTAATTAAGAGCAGTTCATTGTGCTTTTTTCTTAAAAAAAAGGGAGGCTAAAATGCCAATTTTTATTCTCTTGCAGGGTATTATAAATTTAACCAGAAGCTTGAAAAAAAGTGAAGAATTCACTTCCGACCCTATAAATCATATATATTATTGATCAGCATCAACGCCCAAATCGATCTAGTCATGTCGGGACAAAAACTAAATTTTTAAAATTTGTTCCATTTTTTGAAAAAATGATAAGGGGTAACATCGTTAAAATTGTCAAATTTTTGAAAAATTTTTTATTTTAAATTAAGTATGCAGATTTTTTCACTTTATAAAAGCTAAGAGAGGACAGCTTTCCGAATAAAAATTTATGCGTTTTTGGCTTAGTTATGAACGATTTCAGGTACCAATTTCTATATCCAATTTCAAGCTGCAAGGGTATAGAAATTCGGTTTCTTATTACTTTGAACTGATCAATTCAAATTTGAATTCTAAATTTTAGCTCTAATTTTCTCCCAGTGGTATCATATACGTGGCAAAGTACAAGAGGAGCCCGTTGTGGCACAGTTTTGTCTACCAATTTTGCAGTGAATTGTCCTGGGGATCTCCGAAGCCAAGGCTGTCAAATCGTAGCACAACAGCCACCTCTCCACGCTCCGAGATGGATAGAGATAGATGCAGAGGGCCAGAGAGGGAGTGGGAGTGAGAGTGAGAGAGATGGCACTTGGGGAGAGCGAGCGAGAGGGGGGCAATTTTTGGCTTAGACTCTGCTGAAGCTGGGTACATTTTCGGACCGACTGACTCCCTGTGCATTTAGTTAAGCTTCAAGTGAAGACAGCAACGATTCGGCAGTGAAACAAATTGCAGCATTTAAGTCCCGTCCCAGCACTCCTCCAGGCAGGATCCCTGCCTGCATTCTGCCACTCTGCTCCACAAATTCTGCTTCCGTTCAGCCGTTCAGAGTGGAAAACTAGTAGAGAATGTTCGAGCTGGTGTGTGCTGGTGTTCTTGTGTGTGCTGCTTCTGGCAAACAGTTTGCGTAAAGTTTGATTATGTGTGTAAGCCGGCCAGTATTTTCCATTTCAAGTTGCTACACTTTGCATGTGGCAAATGCTGACGGCCATGTTCGGTACAACAGCTGGCAATTATTAGGACCGAGTCCGAATTCCTTGTCGATCCCAACAGGCCTGGGTAGTCCAGTCGCCGGACTCGTATACGGAATAAGTCTAGCCTCGAAAATCAATTTGGAGAGTAAAAGATGGAGCAACTCATAGCGCGTCGGCGCCGGTATCAGCGCAAGGCTGATGAAGGGTTAGTAAGTGCACAAAACTATTTAACTCCAAGTTCAATATCCTTGTGGTGATCGCCAGGAACATCTGCCAAATGCTGCCCAATTTGAAGTACAAGGGCTTTCGTGGCGTGGGACGTCGCATCAAAAATCAGGTGCTCCGCGTCCTGCCGTCCGCTGCTCTGGCCAAGAACTCGCTGCGTTTCTTGAAGCGCTGCACCAAGCCCAGTCGCCAGGAGTTCCAACGCACCAGTCTGGCCATCGGTGTGGGATTCCTCGTCATGGGCTCGATTGGATTCGCGGTCAAGCTGATTCACATACCCATCACCAGCATTCTCATGTCCTAAGAGCCAGGAAACTTGAGCGGAAATAAAGTTTCAATTCAACTGCCTAGAGTCGAGAGTTGAGAGTTGAGTTTAGCTGGCCAAAAGCCAAGGCAGCTGAAAACAGAGCCAAGCTGGTTGGGTTGACCTCAGGGTGTTGACAGGATCATTCCTCTTCTTGGCCAGGACTATATTTTTACCACTCTGTGATTAGGAGTGGGAGGAGCATATCGGTTAGGTACCTTACGTAGAATTTATAGTTTCAACATTCTGCCGCTTTTATATCTCATTTTCCTGATTATATTTGTTCGTATTGTTTTAAAGGATATACTTTATAGTAAGTACTGGGTATCCCTTGGTTTAGTTACTTGAAATCCCTTTTTTCAACACTGCCTTTTTTGATTTTCCAGAAAAACATTCAGCCTTGCCAAAACACAGAAATATACGTATTTCTCTGCATTTGGTGGTGAACCTAATCGAAAAAGAGACATCAGGCGAGGTCACAGGTGCAGCCATTTTTGGCTGATAGCAAGGAAGGTGTGAAAAAGTTCCAGGTTCTTTTAGGCCATCATTTAACTTAAATTTAATTTCCCAAAGGTACTAAAGAACTCTATTTAATTCTTGGTTTTTTCCTTTGTTTGCCGATCAAACTTGTTGACCAAATCAGTTAAGGAAGCTTTTATCTCGGAAACTCACAGCAGCTGCCGAGGGAGTCGGAAGGCATTGGCATCCATATCCCTGCGACAGTTGCATTCGCATTGCCACATGTGTCTCCATTTGCCGCTGTTATGTTTTATTGATGAGTCTCGCAAACCAAAATTGATGATGCCTCGATGTCCTCGTTCGCGTCCTTGCGACGTTGAGAGGATGCGAGTGGCGCTGCCTTGTTGTTCCCGCTGTTGCCGCTGGCAAAATGGCGAAAATTTATTCAAAACTTCGACGCAGTTGCATCCTTTAACGGCTCGTCCATGCAACAGGCGTCAAAGGAATCTTCCGTTCAGCAGACACCAGCAAACAAGGGAAACTGGGAAACTGAAGGTACCAAGGAATATCAGACAGGAAGTCCCTTGAGCATAAGTGTTTCCGTTTCGCTGATATGTCAAACGCGCCAAGTCTAAAAGAATCGCTGGCAGGAAATTAACTCTCTCTCTCTGAAGTTCGGAGGAGTATTCAAAGTCACAAAGCTTATGGTTTAAACTTGGCTTTATTCGTTTAATATACGTTTAAGAAGGGAGACTTGATTGCAGGTTTATTTAGATTTTTATTTCTGCCAATCAATTGGTGTTCTTATTGTGGATGTTTAATTGTTGGTGTAGGTAGCAGCTTAGGAATAGGGATCTTGAAGACCGGGAAACACCACGAATCTGCGATTCCCTTGTCAAAAATCGTAGTACGTAACACATTACATATGTAATATAAACTTATTTGTTAGCAAATAAGAAATGTTACATTATTTTAAAACAATTTCAAATCAAGATTTCATTTATGTTTGCTACCGATTCCCTTAATACTTTGAAGCTCAGAGAGCATCCACACTTCTATTCTATTGCACAGCCTGCTGTGGCACGGTTGCCTGCTTCTAGCTCTCCTCTGGATGCATTTTAATTAAAAGTGAAGTGCGGCCATTAATTTGCAACTACAAATTACACTCAATAAAACATGTCTGCCACACTGATTTTTCGGCACGAACCGTGTGAAGGAGAGTGTAGATAAAGGGAGAGAAAGAGCGAGAGACTGGCAATCAATTTGCACTTTGACTACAATTACTGATTTTCGACACTTCAAAGGATTTTATAAATTGCCATTTGCTCTCAGCTCTCACCATAAAAAAAAGTTCTACGTTGCCGCTCTGACTTTGGCAATTTGTTTTGGCCTTTTCTCTTGCCCACACACACACACACACACACACACACTGAGTACACACACTCTGCACACTTGCCCTTCTGGACACATGTGTTTTTTGTTCTCCTCCTGATTGCGCCTACCATGTACAACTTTAATTAACTCAATGTGCGACTCTTGGCCCAAAAGCCAGTTTCCGGACTTGAAACTAGTTTCTGCGAAGGCTCACAGAGGCCGAGAGCAAAGTGATTTTTTGTTGGCCATGGCAGGCTACAAATTAGGTTTTGGATGAATGGAAAAGCTAATGAGGGGACACCGAATCGGTCTAGACCAGGTGCGAAAAGTTAAAGATACACTGCCAGGCTGTGGGAAAATTCCAGCACATCTTAACCCAGGTTTTTCCACCACGATTTCCATGCAGAGGGAGGCGGGGAGGGGACCGCGTGAGGCGGAAAACGTTTTTACACATATGACTGACGCTGATTGCGTTTGTCACGTCGCCGAAATAAAATTGCTGCGCGACCCCAAAAAAAGTGACGGCTACGCAAGCCGGAGAGGTGGCCAAAAAAACGAATCAGAATTCTTATTTGATCGACTATGATATACCTGTTCGGAAACTAAATTGATTGCTATATATTCGAATATTTTTAAGATAAGGAAATTTCAAGTATATAAGTATGATTTATAGAATTTATGTCAAGCCTAACAACGATATAGATTTAATCTTAAATAAAAATCCGCTCTGTAGCAATAGAAAATTAGGTATTTAGAGTTAGTTTAACAGTGAAAAAATAACTACCCCATGTCAATTAATGGGTATCGAAACCCGCAGAGGGGAAAGCCTGCAAGTGAGGTCGAATCCCAAATGCCCCAAAAAGCGAAACCCCCTGGTTGTCTAGTTGTTGTTGTGCCGGACTTGGGCTCTTTTGGCATTCTACTCTTTTACCTCATACCCGCGGTTTTTCCTCTGTGTGTGTGTGCCTTTCTTGCATCTGCGCCAAAAAGCAGGCAATGGGAGCGGAATTGCAGTAAAATCGTCATCGATGAACTCCACGACCTCTTTACGCACGTAAACACACACACAAACACACACACAAACACACACACACACATAGACATGAAAAAGGGAGGCCTCATCCGGCAAACATTGCGTATACGTAACGTGGCCCAAGCCGATTGTCGCAGTTGCGGAATATTTGCATAATTTAGCGATTGAATTTTATGCTCAAAAGCAAAGCGAAGCATCTGCTTTTGCCCCTCGTACATACGTACATACATCAGTTGCGGATGCGAAGGGGGAGCTTCAACCATTTTGCTTTTCATTTATTAATTATATAATTTTTGTTGCATTTGTCGGAAGCCAGAAGCTGCCGAACGGCAACGACATCGGCTTCGGCATCATTATTAAGCCGATGATGAAGATCATTCTTGCCGGGACATGGACAATAATTGCATGCAACATAATTAAAGCCATTAAAGCACTTAAGCTGCCGGAAAACCCACGACATGCCATATGGCCGAGGTCAGAAGGGGACGCTCGGCGGGCTGCGATAGAGTGGCCAATGGTCGAGTCAGGTTTGCATATGCATAATTATGAGGAAAACACATTTAAATGCATTTAATCGGGCGCATAGCCAGTTGGGCCAAAAGAGGGGAAAAGGAACATGGGGAAGGCAGGGAATCGTGGTCAGTGGGGTCTGGTTGACCAGCCATGGCAGGTGGCTTACGGCCATGGCCCCCCTGGAAAGGCTTTTAACGTTTATTGGTTTTTATTAAATATTCCGTGCCCATGGCATGACCGTGCGCATATCAAATATATAGAAACAGATTGCTCAATTTATTGGCCTTCAGTCAAAAGGCATATTTAAGTTAGGCCACCATTAGCATTTGGCTTGCCAATGGATAGCACCAATTGCAGGCTACAATTTTAAGATAAAACAAAACAAAAGAAAATAATTATTTAGGCTTAAGTTGTTAAAGTTTAGCCAATGTTTCACAACAATTGAGGAATCTTTGCGGGCTAAACTGTAACTGTGGGATTTAATACAGAACAAAATATATTTAATATCAAAAAGTATAAACTTGCAAAATCTTTAACATGGCATACATTTTCCTTATGACTTTTGCATTGACTCTGACCGAATAAGAGTTGCAAGAATTTAATTCCCAGAAATAAACTTTAGCAAATAAACGAAATCCGTTTCTCCCCTTGAAGAAAAATATACATATATATGAATATATATAAATTTCTAAACTAGAAAATACAAAACTTCGATTGGCAAAGAAGGAAATCGAGGTAGTTGTTTGGCGTAGACCAACATTGAATCATCCGGAAAAGTCTACAAAAACTTGTTTGGTCGATGGGTGCAGTAAGTGAGGGCAAATCCCATTCGGAGCTGGTGATATTGAAATATTTACTGATTTGCCTGCTGCAAATTATGTATGCAATTTAAACGAAATTATTTATGTGCGAAGATTTTTCAAATATTTATGCCCAGCAAACACACACACACAAAAATATTGCATACATATATTTTTACTTTGCTTTCCATGTTTTGGGTATTTGTGGGCAGTTTTTGGCCAGTTTTTCTTTGCTCCTCGCCTGGCTCGCCTGAAATTTAATTAAATCTCTGTGAGGCATTTCAATTTCATTTTCTATTTACACTTTGTGACAATTTTTACGCGTCAACTTGCCTGTTGTATCTTTTTGTTTTGGTTGTGTCCCATTGTTAGTTTTAGTCCCTTCCGAGGGGCAGAAGTGTGGACCCTCCATAAATGTTGCATGAGGCGCACTTCCCGTTTCCTGTGGAAGAGCATTTCGCTTTCATGAAAAAGCCGAAAGCCGAAAGATAAAAAATAAAAGTTCCAAAAAATATAGGCGAGCCAAGGAAGCAAAGATTTTTGGGTGGCTAAGCAGGAAGCTCAAACTTTGAAGTTGCCGGAAGCTGGACTGTTGTTGTCTCTTTGACCCACAACTGAGATAGTTCGGGGCGGAGTGCCGCATCCTGCGGCAGGATCTCTCCAAACTCGATTGACCCATTACCCATTTGTCCCTCGGACCTCGGAACACCTGGTCACCTGCTGTGGCTGTATCAATTACCAGCCATCACCTTCCTGCTCAAATATTTATTAAGTTTATTAATGTGGTGCGTGTGGCACCTTCGAGAGAAAGCCAAAGGACAAAAGACAAAGAAGCCGGCAAGACAGAAAGAAAAATACAATTATAATTATTTATTATGCGACAGTTTCCACTTCGGCTATCTGCGTCTCCCTTGCCCCTTTGTTGCACTCTCTGCAAACGAAAGCGAAACGAAACTGTCGCGAGAGTTGCCCATAAATCATTTATGCAGCAGCGTCACACAAATACACACACAGACACACACACACGCACAAATGCACAGACAGACAGTAAATACACTGTGAAAAAATATGGAATCTAATATGGTAAGAGGTAATGATTCTTGCATAAAATGAATTTAGAATTAAAGTTCTTAAGCAATTGTTATTTAATACATGTAGTATTATGTGATATAAAGTATATATTTGTATGGACTTTAGATCATTGAAATTTATAACTCTTATCGATTTTTTAACGTAGCTCTCCTAAGTGATATATATTTATATACTAACTTGATTTTGCTTTCATATGTTGTATATGCAAGAGGCAAGGCAAGAGGTATTCTTCCAAGTGTAAGGACACCCATACGCATGCTGGGTGTACAAAGTGGCATAAATCAACTTACACACGCTCACCTACACACCAATGTGTGTGTGTGTGTGTGAGTTGGTTCATAAGGACAAGGAGACAAGAAGTATGCGGGGGCTTGAAGACGTGCCTGCAGTCATATGCAGAACTCGCAAAGAGTCCTTCTTCCTTCTTCTACGCTTTGCGCCAAAGTGAAATGGCAGCGGAAAAACTGGAAAACTTACGCGCTCCGCTTCGCCGCCTTTCCATCCCTATTCCGTGAGCTTTTCCCCTCACTCGCTTTTCCTCTGTACCCCCCCGCCTGCTCACCATTTTTCTGGCTGCATGTCAGTGCCTCGTGTGTCTTTTGATAAGCGCACTCGAAGCAACAGAAACTGTAGCGCAACGGCATAAGCTGAAGGCAGGGAATAAGAAGTATAAGTTTTCCACGCTTTTTTCCCATTTTCGGTTTTCCCTTAATATTTTTTTTTGTTTTGACTGCTTCACACGCCAAGCACTTTATTGGCAGTTGCTGAAGTATGCAGCGCAGTGTAAGTTTGCTCGTTGAATTTAATTTCTGGCATGTGTGTGCGGGGGTTAGGGGTGCGATTAGATTGCTTTTTACACCAGAGTGTGTGTGTGTGTGTGTGTGTGTGTGGACCGGACCGAAGTTTAAGGAAGATGGAGTTTGATAAGACCAACTTGAAGTAAACCTGGCGAAATTGGATATTTTCCTAGGATGAAAAGTATGCTTCTTATTTTTCTTATCTTACAGTATTTGTAAGCAATTTACTTTAAATGTATAAAAAGTAAAGATGCTGCGCATAGGGAAATTGAATAATCAGAAGATTATTATAACATATAATATTTCAATTGATTAATTGTATTTTAACGCCTTAAACGCTTATTTGTTGTTCGTTTTGATTTGATTTTAATTTACAACACTTGCCTTGTCCTCACCTGTGATTGTTGCATTCTTTTTCCCGGTTACCTAACACATTTTACTCATTTTTGCCATCAAGCAAAAGTGCATTGGCCTGAGGGCCAGCAACCGTGTTCACCTTTTTTTATTCCTCTGCCATCCCTTTTGGCCAACAGTGGCAAACGTTTTGCGTATGTTTATCCGAACTTCCGTCGATTTACAAAATTATAATTGCACTCGCCCACTGATGGCAGGACAAGGGGAGTGTGTGTGTGTGTGAGAGCGGGAACGGGTGCAGGAATGGGCGGTTGGTGCAGTTCATGCTACGTTTACAATGCACTTCCGCCCCATTGTTGTTTTGCATGTTGACATGGCGCAGGCACCGGCAGCGAGGCAGCGAGGCAGCCAGACATATTACTCATACGCCGTGTTGTCCCTGCTGCCGGTGGTGGCAAGGTGTTCGAGGGTGGGGAGTGTGCGTGTTGACAATCATGTATTCCCGGGTTTTTTTCTCTGCTGTTGCTATATTTTTTTTCCATCTTTTATTCCCCACTAATGTGCCACGCCCCACGGCGGCGTGAAGTTGAGCTGACAATCGAAAGCCGAGAGGCGGCAGAGCGGGCCAGTCAAGTGTGTGGGCGTGGCGCGCCCGTCTTTTCTTTACCCAGCCGACCCCACACACTCACACAATAACAATGGCAGCGGCATCAACAGCAGCTGCAACAATGCAACATGACAACTTCCGTTGCATTCGCCTGCCGGCACAAAGGAAAGCGACAAAAAGTCGCACACAAACAAACACTCATACGCCCCGTGGAACGGGCGAATGGAAAACTGTAACGGAATCGCATTGTATGGGGGGGGGAAATGTTTTTTCCTGTAAATGGGACCGACAAAGCGACACACACACACTTGGCAAATCGGAGGCGGTACTGGAGAAATATGGCAACCAGTATCTGGCCGATATTTAGTATGTTAAATCAATTATTTTGCTATGTGTTTACCTGCTGCGTCATTGCTGGGCATAGCAATGCAATTAATTGGATTCCATTTGGATCGTTTTGATTTGATTCAAACGCCCCGTGGCCCGCCCCGTGCAATTCCATTTGATTATGCAAATCAGCTTGCAAAATGCATCGAGCTTATTAATGCCTGTACTTTTATACTAATTAAAATTTATTGCCCCAACTGGGTGGTGAGTTCGAGAAGCTCTTCTTCTTCGTCTTCTTCTAGAGTTTCCACATATTCCACATAATCAAGGCTTTGAATATCGGCCTTGAGAACGCAAATAACCAGTTTAAAGGCGTAGGAGCAAGGCTCTTCGTTGGCCTGATCCATGCACTTGGTAATATCCTCCGATGCCTCACTGCTGACATTCATCTGCTTCAAATCCATTTTGCCCTGATCATTTAGCCACTTTTCTGATTGTTTTTCCATCAGGCATTTCACATGGCATTTGTACTTCAACTCCACAGTTTCATTTAGCACATTTTCTACATTATCGAACTCGGAAAAGTTTTCGTATTCCTCTGGGGAAATATTATTCTTCTGTCGGCACTCCTCTTCTCCTTCCAGGCTCCCATCAAGGAATTCAAATGCGTCGAGAGTCTAGGAAAGCCATTAAAATAAAGCAAAGTATTGCAATTGCTAATTGCTTATTCCAACCTTAGCCAAGCCTATTAAAGCCAGGCTTAGTGCAGCAAAAAGTGCCAGTCTGTTGATGAGCATTGTGCAAGTGAAACTATCAGTTGGATGCTGTTTTCACACTTATTTATAATTTAGGTTGAGTTGATAAACCAGTTTTTGCTTGATTATTCATTTAGTTTGTTTGTCGACACGTTTAGGTTCTGGTCTGTTACTTCATCGTTCTGTTTGATATTTTCCGACAGACAGCGAACCATCTGGAAGGAGTACTCGCATCTGTCCTCCTCCTGGTCATGGAGCTCCTTACAATAATAAAGAACATCCCGAATCTGCTCGTTCAGCGGCTCAATTTTATCCAGCGAGTCCACATCCAGATAGCCATTGGAGTCTAGGATGTTGCCTTTTTCGCCCAAGCAATAGATGAAGCACTTGTATCTTGCATCTACGTTGTCCAGATCCTCCTCGTCGTCCTCCTCCTCGGACCTTCTCTGCTCAATGAGTTCCTGGAACTCGGCTTGGCTTATGTTATTAGCGGTGAGACAATCCGTTACAAAAGTCGTCTCCTCCAGAATGGGAACAGCCTTCACAGGGCGAGGAAAACTTTAAGATTCTATTCTCTTTGAGGTGAAAACTCAGCTTTACCTGGGAAAACTCCAAGACGACAGTCAAGACCAATACAACCCCTAGCTTCAGCATTATCGCACAACTCTGAGAATCTTCTTCAAGATGAAAATGGACATAGGTTACCCTGTAGCCGTCAACGCTTCACTTTAAACTGGTAACTGGAGAAAAGCAGTTTGGAAATTTATATAAACCGGCCAGAGGTCTATTTTTATTGTGATCGCAATCAAGTTAACAAATTAATTGCCAGCAACTAGTTGCTGGGTATAACATAGCCCTGATGGGAATGCGAGAGCGACCTCTCGTGCATTTAATTGAGTTTCGCTCGGAACTCGGAACTGTAACAAGATCAGATTGATCAGTGATTGATTTGATTTTTCAACGGCCATGGTCAAGTGTTTTTTGTTTTTCCCCTGACATAGTCAAAGTACAAAAGCAAAATACAGAGTGGAAAGGCCCACGTAAATTTCGTTTTATACGCAGTGAAATTCGCATAACATTTCCTGTCAACATATTTTGCAACACTTTTGCTGCAAAAATGAAGCGACAACTGCAGCGGCAGGAGCAACACAAAGCGACAAATTGCGATGACAGAAGGGGGTTCGTTGCGGAATGGGAAACTGGGGAGCGGGAAGCCGGGAAACCGGGAAAGCGGGAAAGCGGGGTATGGGGGAATGTGGAATGGCATTCCTAACTATGCAACCCCATGCAACTCCAGACAACAAATGAAAATTCCAAGAATATTCACATTCGCAGTGAGTTTTGGCTTTTGCGGCCGGGACTTTGTCTGCTTCTGCTTTTCGGGTTCCCCGCCAAACCGCTTGTCGCGTTGTTTACTTTGGTTATTTACGGCCTGAACAAATTTTTGCCGGGTTTCTTTCTTTCTTTTCACGCTGCATACTTTGGCCGGTTGCCAAAAAGGAAATATGTGTTGGGAAAATTACAAATTTTTATGGTCATCGCTAGGTGCTAAACTGTGTCCTCGGCCGACCCGGCCTGTCGTTTCCACTCCTGTCAACTCCAGCTGCATAATTGCGATGCCATTTCTCAGCCCATCAATTTTTGATGTTTAATGGAAATTTTCCACGTTTCCATGGAACATTCTCGTTATTTACGCCTTTAATTTGGCTGAAATTTTGATTATGTTGTGGCAGGATAGGCGGCCTTCGTCGGCGGTAATTAGGCCCATGAAAAACTCATACCCAAATGGGCTTTCCCAGTTTAGTCAGTTGCATAATTTAGGAATCAGCAAGCACAGAATAAATAGTGAAAAACTATAGAGTTTAAAAGGATTTTAAAGTATTTCAAGGATTTTAATGTGCTCACACAAATAATTTTTTAGCTTAGTCAAGTTTCCTTGAAGGTTACAAAAAATGAAAAGCAACAAACACAACTCTCGCTCTTTTTTGACAGCTACTGCCATTTATTAAACACGTCAGAAAAGGGGGGAAGCCGGTGAAGTTTCTTCGCCCCTTTATCCAGCTGTTGCCTGTGCTACGACTACCTCGCTACCGGAAAAGTTGCCACAACAAAGAAAAACTAAGGGAAAAATATGTGTAAAAAGTTTCTGCTGCTTTGCGTAATAAAAATAAATAGTAAGTGACTTCAATATGCATGTCACGTATTTTGCATGCACTTTGATGCCACGCCCACACTCCCATACATTTTGGCACGTGCACAATGGAAACACAATGGAATTTCTGGAAAAATGCGAAATATGCGTAGGGGGCTGGCAGGGGAGGGATCATTGCTTAACCGAAGGATTTTCTACAGACCCCTTGACTTCCCAAGACAATGCAACAAATTAATGGCCAAAATCCTGGCGCTTGCTAACGACAATGACCAGGTTGCATATTTCTCTCAGGAACAAAGGACCTCCAAGGAGTTTACATTTATCAATTAGTGGGAAATGGAGGGCAGTGCAGGCAGCTGCCAAGTTCATTGCAATAACAGTTAGGAGCCATCTCCTAGCCACTCGGGTGTGAATCGCTCCTGCAAGACAAACACAGGGAGGGAGACTGAGACTCACATCCTGGGGAGTTGCAAGTGCAAGTGCCAGGCAGCTGCATCTTTGGCTGGCAGAAAGCGGGGTGGGGCAGAGCAAGGCAAACCCACTTCCCTGGCGGTAATTACAAAATTTTTTAATTAAATGTTAAGCGCGGAATGGAGGACTTTAAGCGCTCATAACTGCGACGGGGCACGCTTTAAGTTCCTCTGCAAATGGGACTTGACTCGCAGATGAGTTCTCCGTATCCGTCGGACTTTGGCAATTTTTCGTGGCTTTCCGTGAGATTTGCACGCCTGGCTGCATTTGGTGAGTAATTCTCCTCCTCCGCCAGGAAGAGGGCTTACACATGGCTTTCAGTATCTGCTGGATATATGTTGGGGTTGTTGGGTTATGTCGCATTAAGCTCTCCTAAGTTATTCATAGATATCACATTTGATGATCCAATAATTACATAGTCCACTTTTTATATAATTTAAACAGGCACTTTGGAGTTTTATATTTTCTGGGCATATTTTACTTCACATTTAGATTTTCTCCTCACAAAAAGGGTGCCAATTCTTCGCATATATATCCTTAGTCCTTTTATTTTTTGTGGCCACCAACTGGAGAGCTTAAAGTTTGGGCTTAGTGCAAGCTTGTGTGCGAATAGTTTTGTCGTATTTGCAGAGCTGGACGAAGGACGAAGGACGATGGGAAGGCGAAGAGAAAGCGTTTCGTTAACTAAAAATAAACCGAGTGTTAAACGTGGCTTACACACTGGCCATTTTTATTGCCGGCGTGGTCTGTCAGCCGTGAATAATCGCATTAGTTGTGAAATTAAAAATTACAAAATAGAATAGATAAATCCGGGCATGGCTCGCTGGCTGGCTATCTGGCTTGAGGTAAGCCTTTTGTTGGCCCAAAGGCAGAACTATTAACTCAGTCCGCCTCCATAAATTCGATTAAAACGTCCTTTTTTCGGTGCTGTGGGGGTATGTGTATGTCCAGGGTCTTACTGCTAATTGAATTGCCGAGTCGAAAGGGAATTAGTTAAGCCCCTTCTGGGGGTTAATGTGCTGGAAGTTGCCCCGAACCGAAGGCGAGGGGTTCAAAGGTGGGTCAGTTACTTTTTTACGGTCGTGGAAATCTCATTACTCTTTAGTAGGTTAACATGCTTGGTGAGATTTTCCATCTAAACTGACAGCCCTGGCCACTTATGCAAGCTTATTATTCCCAACTTTTCAGAGCGGATGTCTCAACATGCCAACTCCTATCCCTCAGGAATGCTGGACTCTTTATTTCCTGCACAGGAAACAAAATTATGTCCCATAAAATGTATTTAATTAAATCTTTCTTTATTAAATGCAATGATAGTTTAAGCCACGTTAATAATAATAAACAATTCTTCATCATATTGATACAAAATCCTTAAGATGTCAGTCTTGCTCTCTCTGGGTAATATTCATAACCTTTTTTTGCTCTCTGTACATATCGAGTCCTCCATATTTTATTCAGTGCATCTGACCAAGATGACACAATGATGATGACGTCAATGCCTCCTTGGCTGCCAAGTCCTGGCTTGGTCCTGGTGTAAATTTAAATCCAATCTCATAGCAACCAAGAGGCAGCAGCAGCAAAAAGATGAAACGAGAGCCAAGAACTCAAATCAATTTCTTTTGTGTGACATTTGAACGGTTTCAAATGATTTTCAATTGTTGTTGCATTGACAATTCAGTAAACCAAACCAAACCGTAGCGAAGTCTTCTTATGAATCAGCCCCCTTCACACCTTATATACTTTTTATGTATGTACTATATGGCACAATGATATTGACTTTGTCCGTATGAGCTTCATAATCCGATTTTCGTGTTAAATGATTCTCTTTCTTTGGCGCTCGGGCGCTGCCCTCGACTTCAACTTTGACTCCACGCCGTTGACGTTGGGTTCAATAAACATTCTCACAGGTGACTGCCTGTATTGTGTATTAAATTCCAACACTTAACCCCTTTGACTTCAGCTGTCTGCTGTGGAATGGGCGACTCATTACTTGAGTGCTGCTGCCACTGCTGCCACTGCTGCTGCCTTTTTGTGGCAATTTTCGAGTGCGCTTTCTGCAGTTTTTAACTTGAAACAACAACAACGGGCGACTCGACGAGTCCTTCTCGTGGTCCTCGTCATTTTTCTTCCTTCAGCTCTCGGCTCCTGCAGCAGGTGCACGTTGCTGCCCCGTTTTGTTTGCTGCAAAGTGCGCACCCAGCGTCATTGATGCTGACGTTGATGTTGCTCTAGCTGTTGCTGCTTCTGTAGCTGTAGCTGTTGTTGTTGTCGTCAAGCTGCCACTTGTCACATGGCAACAGTTTAGTTTTCAACACACACATACACCACCCCCACACACTCACTTGAGAGCAAGTGCCGGCTCAAGTTGCACTCTTACATGCAGCAAACGGAAATCAACGCAGTGCGCCCAGTCGCCGGGCCAAATGAATAGAGCAAAGGCCCCACCCATCGCCTGGGCCACCCACTGGAGCCACCTCCCCACTTCCCCCCCAGCAAGCCCACTTAAAGTCTGGTGGCAGTCAAAGGTCGCCGTTTATGTTGTCGAGCTGCCTTGCGGCTCAAAGATGTGGGTCTTCTGGAACTGTGCTTTGCGTGGGAGCACCTTGTGAAATGAATTTATTTGTAAAAAGAAAAACTACTAACCAATACCGAAGGTAATTATACAAATATAAATAAATATTAACATTGTAAATAAAATAGATATAAATATGTTGAGAGGCCTACGAAAATGTGAGATGAAGTTATTCATTGAAAATCATGAACTTTTATCCTAAGATCATCGTATATGTTAGTTTAAATGAAGGTATCGCCTGATTCAAGGTTTCAACGAAATATCTAAATAATTCTTTAATTAAATATCGACATTAAATGAAATAATTATAATCCTCTAAAAGCTTAACAGGGTATCCTTTAGGCTTCATATAATCCTCACTTAAAGCATTGTTTTTTCTGCTGTGCCACTTTTCGTTCCTTTCTGGCTGGCTGCCTCCACTCGCCTGACTGGCTCATGTCGAAAGGTCATTGGAACAGTAAACTGACTGCCAGCTCGCTTCCTGCCAGCTGACTGCTGACTGCCACATAATATAGTATGCTGGCAAATAAAATTGGTCACTCTTGCAGGCCACACTTGGCGAGTCCGGCCCCCGAGATGGGCCAATTTTGAATGCAGACAAGCCGCAAGCGATTGTTGCTCCACTCTCCGTCTTCGTCCTGAAGTTGTGTGCATTCTTAATAATTTTGTTATTTCGGGGCAACATCTGGAACTTAAGTCCGAGAAATTGTGTACGTAATTTGTGGAAATATTAGAAAAATCCTAGCAAGGAGACAAAACAAATTGCTAAAAACAATTTGTCTTCACTTAGGGCTCCTTTGGCTTGTAAACATTTATTCATTTATTTGTTTTTATATATATTCTTCGTGCTGTTTGTCTTTTGGCAAAAGGAGAGTCCTGCGGGGCAATTGCACTTTAATTCTTTAAAATGAAAACTTTCTGTGATAAAACAGGGATGGATGGAGGTAGGTAGTAGGATGGATGCGAAAATATAATTGCATCAAAGGATTTTCTTTCCGCTGTACACTAAGGAATATATTTTGTTTTTGATAGGAATCAAAGAAAACTCATAGTCTTAATTTCTGAAGATTAAAATCAAATCATTTACTTTCAAAACTAAACCTTAAATTTTAATTGAGGAAAGTTTTCTTAGCTGTATAGTCTGGAGCATTATTATAATTAGATATTTTATATCTTTCTCATCCTTTAATAGCTCTTATAAAGCAAAAGGTTGTCCAAATTTGAGCCCCAGCAGGCAGCATAAACATCTGATGTGCATTTTCCGAGTGCATAAAGTCTTACGCCCACCCACCCCCCGGATCACGCCCATTAGCCGCCTTAGCCACTTTCCTTTCTTGGGGCTGGCACAATATTTGTGTACATGTGTGCACTGTTGCATAAGTTGTAAAAATAACCTGCTGCCGCACTTGCCAGCAAGCACACATGGAAAATATTTAGTTTCGATACGCTGCCTTTGGGCCAAACTCATTTAAATGCAAATTTTTAGCCAAGACCTCCGGACGGGACCGGGATCGGGACCGGGACCGGGCCCGGACTCAAATTACATGCTGGAGATGCATAAAATTTAATAACTGCTTTCAAGTACCAAGTATTTAGCCTTTGTTTGTGGCACGACCAGACACTGCACCGTAAGCTGTCGCAAAAGAAAACCGACTCGGCGATGCACTTTGTGAAATTATGCATAAATACTTGATGAAGATGGGCGAGTGTTGACCCCATGCCGGGGGCAGCTCTTGAACCCAACCCGCTGCCTGCCCGGGGGCCACGGAGTACCTTGCCTTTCGGCATCAAAAGTGTGAAAAGAATTTTAAATGTGTGCAATTACTCAAAAGGGCGGGACACATACTCACCTTTTTGAGTTGACCAGATTTATGTGGCCGCCCAGGATGCTACTCCTGACCAACAGCCCGGGTTAACACCACCGGCATATCTGAGTCCCTGGTCCTTCCTGCTGCAGCTATTCCTCGGCTAATGTCCTCAATCCGTTGGCACTTGGAGTCCTTGTCTCTGCCTCCCATATCCTCGCATCGTTGTGCGCTGCTCTTGTCTGCCGCTTCATGACAAATGTTTTTGTTTACCCCAACATAATTCTTTTGTGATTGATGTGCTTCCTTCTTCACCTCGCTCGCCAGCTCGGGATCCCTGCAATTTTTCCCCCTTTTTTTGTTTGCATAGGCAGGCTGTCGTTCACATTCTGAGTACGTATATGTTCATATATATAATTTTTGTCGCCTCGTCCTGTGACACTTGCAATAATTCGCAGCCAGAGGAGTCTGGGTCATTCTGCGAGTTCAGAGTCTTTGCACTTAGTGCGGGTTTATCTCAGGTGCTCATGTAGGTGATGTGTTTATGTTTATAACTCGAGCTGCAGTTCATAAAGTACCCCTGATATGCACTGGCATTACACTGCCATTAAATCACTTTATATTTATTTTTCAAATCGAAATGGAGATATATCATTGCCCCTCTAGCACTTCTCCTTCCTTTGAGCTTGACGTTATGCCAGAAATTGAAATTGCAGCCGGAACTGTCAAAGAATTCTCACAATACTCTCATCAAATGCGAATGACTTAAGCAAAACTTGCGCCCCAACAGGCCAAAAGTTAATTTAAAACTTGTTGGCAACACAAAAAGAGACTGGAAAAACGGAGATTTATAAGAGCTGACAAGTTTTCGACAGTTGCTGATGAATATTTTTCAATTTTCTATTGAGTTCCATTTGAGATCTGAAGATATTTTCAAAAAAATCTATCCACTAGCTCATCTTACCTTTGGCAATTATACATTTTTATCGCGAAACTCTTAAAGTTCTCCTCAAAGGAGGTAAAAAGTGAGAGCGCGGAATAGGTAAGGGGAGAGGGACCCTCCTTTGCGTAAATTGACGGCACATTTCCGTGGCAATCTTCGGATCCTGCACCCTTCTAAGCTGTTAAAACAACTGACAACCGCAGAAGTAGTGCGACTTTTACTACGCTGCCGGCTTCCGATTTTCCAGCAGCACTTTTCCCCCCCGCACGCTCCGCTGGGAAGCAACTTTTTCGCTTCCGGCGACAGCCGCCAGTCGACGACAGTTGTTGAAAAGTCGGCAGCGTCATTCCCGTTCGCAGGATCCGCAGGACCAACCCCGTTTTCTGTTGTTGATGTGCATTTGGCACTTGTTGTAATTGCTCCGCTTTCACGAAAACCATCTAAGACAAAGGGCCAAGACGGGACGCCGCGTCATTGAATGGTCTTACGTCCGTCGACGTCTTCCCCTCGTCTGCGATAAGCCAAAGTCGAGTTAAAGTCCGTTTCGGGCAGCTCGTTGCGGAATTTATTACAGAATTCCATTAACTCGCGCTGCGGGCATTGTTCGCCGCCGCAAAACTATGCAAATAAGCTGGGAATTTATTATGTAATGCAAGCGCCGAGCGGCGAGCGATGAGCAGCACCGCCCGCTGCACTTAGGCGCAGCTCCTGGAAAAGGATGGTCCCGGGGTGGCGTGGTCAAGTGGCTGTAACCGCACATCAGCGAGCTGGTTAGCTCTTAGCCTGGCCTAATTTCGTGCTGCCTGCCTTCCGCTGAAAGCTTTGGTTTTTCTCGGCCTTTTACCGCTCCCACCACCAATTACAATCATAATCCCGAAAGCAGCAGATCTGTAAGCTTTAATCTCGAGTTTTTATTTTTGGCATTCATTTTCAGCAATAACTTCTCTTTGAATATTTTCCATCAACTTCCGCATTTAATGGCGATTTCCGGTGGCAGTTGTGCTGCTTTCTTTCCAAATGAAGTGCAATTTATGCAAGGCTACAAAATGCAAATAATTTCAACGAAAATTTTTATTTCGGCCATAAAGAGTGTTAACCCATTCAGAGGCGGGTTAAACGGCTGTAAGCAGCAAGTGTCAGCCGGGCAATTCCCCCCGATTACTGCCATGCCCGGGGGGCGGACAGGGAAGATGCTGCTCGATTTATGCATCGGCAACAACAAAAAACTGCATGCAAACATATATTTATATGGTCTGCGCCCCCAGCTGTGCCTGTCCCTGTCTCTGTCTCTGTTTCTGTCTCTGTCTTCGTCTCGACAGCCGTCTCTGTCTGGCCCACTGTAGCCGTCCCTTTCTGCTGCTGTGAATGCATGGCATGCATAAATTCGTAACTTGACCGCTTTTAAGTTGCATAAATTCTCGAATCCAAAGTGACAACAGCACAAAATGCTGTTGTTGATTGTTGTTCCCACACTGCAAGAAAATTCGAGTCCGTAGTACTAGATTATCGTGGTCAGAAAATGTAATATCTTTTCCAAGTTATGTTTTTTTGAGGGAGATTTTGTTGAGCTCCATAGTGACTGCCATCGATTAAGCTGTTAATTCAGATCAAGAATATTTATAGATTTAAAGACTCTTAACTGACTCCTTTACTGCGTTTCTAGCTTCTGACTGAATTTATAATACCCTGAAAGGGTAGAAAACAGTCTTCGATTTAAAATAGATCTAGCATACATGGCGTATACTTAACTTGAAAACACTTAAATTAAGTATACGCCATGTGTGTATTAAGGAAGAATAGTTATAGAAAGTATAAATTTAAGAAGTTGTAGTTAAAAAGCAATTCAATTCAATTTTAAGATCGAATGTGAAATTGATAATAACTAAGCTTCAAATATTCGATATCTTAGTTAAATTTATAGGGTCGGAAATGACTCCTTCACTGCTTTCAAAGCTTCTGACAAAATGTATAATACCTTGCAAGGGTAGCTCTACAGATAATTCTAAACCTAATATAAATATTATTATTTAAATTGTCTCACAAATTATATTTGTTATATGAATGGAGATCTATTAACTTACAAGAAATATAACTGTAAAGAAACTTTATTTAATATTTCAATGTTTTTAGCACTGTTGGTGTGATATAACTTTATGGAAATTAGTACTCTCTAAGTATAAATATTTTTTTTCTCTGTACATTGTTTCTGCTTTTGCTCATGCTAATATTGTTGTTGTTGTTGTTGCTTTTTTTGTGTTGTTGCTTTTGTTGTTGTTGTTGCTTCTGTTCTCCAGTTGGCCATTGCGTTGATGATAAGCTTTACGCGTTGCCCGCTCCATTGTGACGTGTGTGTGTGAGTGTGTGTGTGTGAGTGAGTGCGCTTGCACACACAGTGTGTATGTATATGTGTGCAGGAGAAGAAAGATGGCCGCTTTGATCCGTGTTGATAACAGAGGCCACACCACTGCAGCACCGGAAATGGCCGGAAAAAAGGGCGAAAGGGAATTGTGTGGATTATGCGACAACTGCAGCGGGCAGCGTTCAAGTGTCAACAGTACGCGGACCCCCATGGCCAGTGGGCGATGCAACTAGGTGCACGAAAGGGTAAGATATAGGAGAAAGGGAACGGGCAGAGGCATCGCGAACAATGGCCACCGTTTTTTCAGTTAGTCTGCGTTTAGTTGTTGACTCGTTGACGGCTGACGCTTCACCTTTTTCACACCATCACATCCACCATCGGCACCCAGTGACAGTCACTCGTTTTCGTCCCGGCTTCCACTCGACGCCTTTACCCGGTTTTCCCAGATCGTGCAGGTATTTTTCCGACTTGGTTTGGGTGGAAACACCTCCGCAGGTAATGCAAAATGTTCTGGCTAGTCTCATCAATGTTTCCGACTCTCTGTTTGTTAACAAATAAAATTATTCCCAGGCGAACGAGCAGAGTCAAAGGTACAGAGAGGTAAAACTAAAGCATCAGGAAAATATTGTATTTTTAGAGAGCTATTAGTTACGAAAGCCTCAGAGCGTTGCAATAAAATTTCCTTTTAAGAATATTTGATTTTGGATGTATATTTTGTTCTTGAAAATTAAGAAACAAATTCAAACTCTACCCCCTCTTTGGTTGATAGCAAAGAACTCTTAAGGAGTCGAAATCCAAGTAGATAGATATATTTTGTATCCGTGCAGAAGAAGAGCTCCTCGTGCATTGGCATTTGAGTTTGCCTCGGACAAAGGAGGAGCTTAACTGAAAAAAGAAGTTTGCGCTGCTTACTGAAGCGCAACAGTCATCGGCTCAGCCTAGACTAGAGTTTGGAGTCTCTTCTCGGTTTTTTGTTCTTGTTAGCCTGCTCACCTGCCGGAGCGCATTTTAATTTGATACCTTCATTTGGATGCTCCGCGCAGCCCAACTCAAACAAAAGGAGCTGCGAACTGGCGGGACTCGCACCTGCTGCAGGTGCTTACTCCGGTTCCAAGCGGCGGCGGCCAAAAATGCGGGGGAAACTTCGCTCTTAAGTTGCTTAAAAAGTTGTCACAGTGCTTAAGCTGTCCTCAAAAAGCCGCCCACTCCCACTGGGGCCATTTCCACCCATTTTCCAGCTGCAGTTGAGTGCAAATGAGCCCGGACAGTGAGCATCAAAATTTTCTGTCGCTGACTTGCAGCTGCTTTTTATTGCAGTTTCAGGCACTCCCCGGTTCCCGATCCTTGTGCTCCTTGTGCTCCATCTGCAAAACGCTCCTTTTGTCTTAGTTTCTTTCGCTCGCTTTGCCAGCATTTATTTATTTTTATTTCCAGCTCCAGCTTCGTCCTCTTGTTGCTGCAACTTTTGGTTTACTTTCTGTTATTGCGTAATTGTTGATAACTTGCAAAAGTTGCGAATGCCCTGCCGAAGGAGTTCCCAAGTCCGGTCAAAAGGCTTTTGAAATCAAAGAAACGGATAGTTGATTCAATCACGAGTAAGGGTATTTTCCAAGCGACCCCTTGGAGGTATTTCCTTTGAACAGTTGCTACCGCTTTAGCTTTTGTGTTACTTAAACGTGCTATGGCATTAAACTTTTGCAATATTATTAAAGTCCACTTCCCTACACAGAAATGGCAGTTAGAGATTAGAAAATGTCATTATTGGTCAAGCAAAGTGCTCAGAAAGCGATCGCCGGGTACTGCCATAAAAATTGAAGAGTTTACACATTTTTGTTTTCTTATGCAAGTTACACATTACGATTTTAAAATATATACTATCTTTGACAATCATTGGCCATCGTATGCTTACAAGAAAACCTAAAATATGTGAATTTTTCGTATATTAAATCAATATTTTTATATGCTAATTTTTTGGGAAATCCAAAGTTTTTCAAATAGCTTAACTAAGCCAAAAATGCATTAATTTCAATTCGGAAAGCGTTTTTATAGGGCAAACAAATCTGTATACCAAGTTTTTTAAATTAAAAACATTTCAAATTTCCTCAAATTTTGACAATTTTGAAAAAATTTTAAAAACTTATTTTTTGACCGGACATGGCTAGATCAACTCAGCGTTTAGTGCTGATCAAGAATATATATGATGTATAGGGTCGGAAATAGCTCCTTCACTGTTTTAAAAGCTTCTGACTGAATTTAAAATAACCGAAAATGGTATAAAATAATCTTCGGTTTTAGATATAGCTAGCATACATGGCGTATACTTAACTTGAAACCCCTAAAATTAAGTATACGCCATGTGTGTATTATGGAAAATGGTCTAGAAATGTATAAAGATAAGTTGTTCAAGTTATAAAACAAGATTAGCGATTTAATTTAAGACATTGACGGAAATCGATCATAACTAAGCTTCAGATATTCGATATTTATAAATATTTTTTTCTATTAAAATTATTCGCAAATCAGAGATTAAAAAACTCATAACTAAGCCAAAAATACATTAATTTAAATTCGGAAAACTGTCTGATGTTAGTTTTAATATTTAAATATCGATTTCTGTGAATTGAAATCGAGTTAGCAATAGTGATTGTATGTTAGCAAATAAAGGCTTTAAAAATCCAATAAAATGAAAGATTTTTTTTCTTTGTGTTCTTATAATTGTGCATTCTTGCCCCATTTCGATTTTGATTTCGCTTTGAGTGCGGCAGCCTTCTCCTTCGCCTTCGACCTTCGAACCGCCCGCCCCTCCGACCCACTCGTGGGCCAAGCGCACTCACTCAAAGTGCTCCTTTGGCGCAATTTCATCACAATTTGGGTCAATTACACGCACTTGTCCAATTGAATATGCATGTGTGTGCCAGGGAGCGAGTGTGCGTGTGCGTATGTGAGTGGGGAGTGTGTTCTTCCGTTGGAATTTGTTTGATTACCGACGACCTTCGACCCCTCGCAGGCACTTTTTGCCGGGGCAGCTGCCGTCGTTTGTTGTTCTCGCCGCTCGGTCGGTCGGGCGTCAGCTTGAAATTAGCATATAAGTGCGGCACACATTGGTGCGTTCAATCAACTTAATGAGCCGCTCCATCGAGCATTCGGCCGCGCTTGTGTGCCTGGATTATGACAGAGTGGCCGCGCTAAGAGAGCCATAAATCCTGTCAGCTACTGGCTAAGAGAGCACTCAATAAATCACAAATATGGTACATATGCGTGGCCTGGGAGGGGGCAATATAATGGGCACGGGCGGAGAATATTTAACCCGCATTTTTGGCTAGTTTATCCACCGAAAATTACAAAATAAAGCCACAGAAATCAACATTAAATGCAGTTTCGAAGCCACAAAAAAAAGGACCCTGACAAAGGACTTGTCTGAAAAACACAACAAAACGACACTGCGGCGAGAGGCGAGTGCGAATAATTACTATGGCCATATAACTGCATTGGCAGGCTAGTCGGCAAAAAAATCCGGGCACCACAGACCGACCGACCGGCTGCTGTCGAAAAAAAGCCGAAATAAAAAACAATAACGAATGTCCTTCTGCCGGGCGGCTGCGGTAAATGCTGACAGTGTCCTGCCTTCTGCATCCTGCGCCTTGCAGCCTGCTGCTGTGAAGCCCCAATGATCGATGTCGTATTGTCAGTTTCATAAAAATTCAAACAGCCCGACCAGCTCAGCTCAGCTGCATCAGCCGGGGACACGCAGGACACTGAGGACACTGAGGACACTGAGGACACTGAGGACACTGGGACATCCTGGACATTGAGGACATCGAGGACATTCGCTGCCCCCCAACTGGGCGGAAAATGCTTTTGTCAAAAGGCTTAAACTGCCAGCCACGAAGCGGGCAGCCCTTTGACCTCGCCCTGGGTCGGTACCAACTCCACTTCCTTGCTTTATTGTTTGCCATTGATGCCCAGCTCCCGGACAAAAAAGCAAAAGCAAAAGCAAAAGGAGCGAGCGCTGTAAAATGCAATAAATTAAACAATATCTGCGCCAAATTGCTGCCGCATTCGATAGGTGCGAGTTGTGGGGTTCGTTGGGATTTCCACTGATGCTTTTGGCATTTAACAATTTTTATGCGGCCCGAGACTGCTGCTTCCTCGTTTTATTTTTAAATGCTTTTCCTTTTTGTTTTCCGTTTCGATTTTTATTTTTTGCTATTTCTGCGGTTAAGCCCTGCCACGCCCACGCATCGGCGAACACCGCTTGTCCAGTGTCCCTATCTGGGCCAATAACTTCTGGATGCAATTCCTCATACGCAGTGGGGTGCCAGGGGGTGGAAATGCAGCATCGGGACATGCCACTGCCACTGCCACTGCCGATGCCGACAGGACATGACTAACAGCCAACAACAGCCGCAGGACCGGGGCAACCGCAAGGCGAAGCCATTTAATTCAATCAAAGACATAGCTGCAACAATGACAGCCAAGACAATGCGATCCGGAAATTCCACTTCTTGCCAGCAACTACACAATGGGATATCCTCACACCATATGGGACAAATGTTTTCGTTGAATTTTATGATGAAGCATTTGACGGTGGTTAATGTGCAATCAAGGTAGAAGTTAAGAAAAAATCAATATAAACCATTCATTAAGAGTTTAGCATTAAATTCATTGACTTTCTTCTTAAAGGACTTTTAAATAAAAATCAGCTTATACGATTTACATTTTCAAGCTCTCAAAATAAAGGTTAAAATATAATATTCATTTCCAGTTCATTACACAAATTCTACGTGAAATAAGTAACCAGGTACCGACATAGCTTCTCGGCCAAAACTCATTGGCTGTTGCTAACTTAATTGCAATTGCCAGGAACAGCAGGAGCAGCAGGAGAGGCAGCAATATATGACAGCGGTGACCAGGAACACACACAGGCGGGATAAAATCAGCGACAGGACCTTCCCGTTTGTGATTCTGGGCCTACGGTCACCCGCGGCCGTTGGCATTTATCGGAGCTGTCAGTTTGCATTGAGAGCAAAGGTCTCATAATGCTGTCAATGCAATTAATTGTAGAATACACACACCTGGGTTGGTCTTAAATTACAATTATAAAACTTTAAATCCAAGCTTATTGATCGATGTGGATAATCCACACTTGTAAGAGAATAATTTTAGTAATGAATTTGTAGGTATACAATTTTTGAATTCCTACATTAATTTGTTTTCAGCTATCTACGGACTAAATATTCTAATTACTACAATTTTTGGTATAAAATTTGTTTTATGGGTAGTAAAATATTCATATAAAAATATAGTTAATATCGATTAAGAAAAGGTATTGCACCTTCAGATAAAAGCTTAAATGAAAGTGAAGAAGTCATTTCCGATCCTATAAATAAAGCATTAACAGGAGAATCTTTTCAGCTATATCCGGCCAAACAATTTTTTTTTAGAAAGTTTCCATTTTTTGAAAGAAAAAAGTGTTTACATCCTTAAAATTTTCAAAAAACAGCAAAACAATCACATTTTAAATGGATTACGCATTTTTGTTAACCTGCTATATTTATTTATATTATAATACCACAATTTGATCGGCCAAAGTTAAAAAAATTCATAACCAAGCCAAAAACACATTAATTTCCATTCGGAATGCATTTCTATGTTAGTTTTTATCACGTTAATAAATCTGCATACTCAGTTTGACATTTAAAGAGATTCAATTTTTATCGAATTTTTGGCAATTTTAATGATGTAACCCCTTATAAAAATTTTAAAATTTGGAAAATTTGGAAAAAAATAGATTTCGACCAGACATAGCTGGATCGACTCTCCTGTTAATGCTGATCAAGAATATATATGATTTATAGGGTCGGAAATGACTCCTTCGCAGCGTAACAAGCTTCAGAAACTAATTAGAATACCACTTTTTGTCAATATTTATTTATATTATAATACCACAATTTGATCGGCCAATGTTTAAAAAATTCATAACTAAGCCAAAAATGAATTAATTTTAACTCGGAAAGCTTTCCTGTATTATATTTAAGCAGGGTAATAAAACTGCATACTCGGAAATGACTCCTTCGCAGCGTAACAAGCTTCAGAAACAAATTAAAATACCACTTTTTGTCAATATTTATTGATATTATCATACCACAATTTGATCGGCCAATGTTTAAAAAATTCATAACTAAGCCAAAAATGAACTAATTTTAATTCGGAAAGCTTTCCTGTATTATATTTAAGCAGGGTAATAAAACTGCATACTCGGAAATGACTCCTTCGCAGCGTAACAAGCTTCAGAAACTAATTAGAATACCACTTTTTTGTCATTATTTATTTATATATAATACCACAATTTGATCGACCAATGCTTAAAAAATTCATAACTAAGCCAAAAATGCAATAATTTTAACTCGGAAAGCTTTCCTGTATTATATTTAAGCAGGGTAATAAAACTGCATACTCGGAAATGACTCCTTCGCAGCGTAACAAGCTTCAGAAACAAATTAGAATACCACTTTTTGTCAATATTTATTGATATTATCATACCACAATTTGATCGGCCAATGTTTAAAAAATTCATAACTAAGCCAAAAATGAACTAATTTTAATTCGGAAAGCTTTCCTGTATTATATTTAAGCAGGGTAATAAAACTGCATACTCGGAAATGACTCCTTCGCAGCGTAACAAGCTTCAGAAACAAATTAGAATACCACTTTTTGTCAATAATTACTTATATTTTTATACCAAAATTTTTCGACCAATCAAAGTTTAAAAAATGCATAACTAAGCCAAAAACGCATTAATTTCCATTCGGAATGCATTCCTATGTTCGTTTTTATCACGTTTATAAATCTGCATACTCAGTTTGACATTTAAAGAGATTCAATTTTTATCGAATTTTTGGCAATTTTAATGATGTAACCCCTTATAAAAATTTTAAAATTTGGAAAATTTTGAAAAAAATAGATTTCGACCAGACATAGCTGGATCGACTCTCCTGTTAATGCTGATCAAGAATATATATGATTTATAGGGTCGGAAATGACTCTTTCGCAGCGTAACAAGCTTCAGAAACAAATTAAAATACCACTTTTTGTCATTATTTATTTATATTATAATACCACAATTTGATCGACCAATGTTTAAAAAATTCATAACTAAGCCAAAAATGAACTAATTTTTATTTGGAAAGCTTTTCTGTATTATATTTAAGCAGGGTAATAAAACTGCATACTCGGAAATGACTCCTTCGCAGCGTAACAAGCTTCAGAAACAAATTAGAATACCACTTTTTGTCAATAATTACTTATATTTTTATACCAAAATTTTTCGACCAATCAAAGTTTAAAAAATGCATAACTAAGCCAAAAACGCATTAATTTCCATTCGGAATGCATTCCTATGTTCGTTTTTATCACGTTTATAAATCTGCATACTCAGTTTGACATTTAAAGAGATTCAATTTTTATCGAATTTTTGGCAATTTTAATGATGTAACCCCTTATAAAAATTTTAAAATTTGGAAAATTTGGAAAAAAATAGATTTCGACCAGACATAGCTGGATCGACTCTCCTGTTAATGCTGATCAAGAATATATATGATTTATAGGGTCGGAAATGACTCCTTCGCAGCGTAACAAGCTTCAGAAACTAATTAGAATACCACTTTTTTGTCATTATTTATTTATATATAATACCACAATTTGATCGACCAAAGCTTAAAAAATTCATAACTAAGCCAAAAATGCAATAATTTTAACTCGGAAAGCTTTCCTGTATTATATTTAAGCAGGGTAATAAAACTGCATACTCGGAAATGACTCCTTCGCAGCGTAACAAGCTTCAGAAACAAATTAGAATACCACTTTTTAGTCAATATTTATTGATATTATCATACCACAATTTGATCGGCCAATGTTTAAAAAATTCATAACTAAGCCAAAAACGCATTAATTTCCATTCGGAATGCATTCCTATGTTCGTTTTTATCACGTTTATAAATCTGCATACTCAGTTTGACATTTAAAGAGATTCAATTTTTATCGAATTTTTGGCAATTTTAATGATGTAACCCCTTATAAAAATTTTAAAATTTGGAAAATTTGGAAAAAAATAGATTTCGACCAGACATAGCTGGATCGACTCTCCTGTTAATGCTGATCAAGAATATATATGATTTATAGGGTCGGAAATGACTCCTTCGCAGCGTAACAAGCTTCAGAAACAAATTAGAATACCACCTTTTGTCAATAATTACTTATATTTTTATACCAAAATTTTTCGACCAATCAAAGTTTAAAAAATGCATAACTAAGCCAAAACCGCATTAATTTCCATTCGGAATGCATTCCTATGTTCGTTTTTATCACGTTTATAAATCTGCATACTCAGTTTGACATTTAAAGAGATTCAATTTTTATCGAATTTTTGGCAATTTTAATGATGTAACCCCTTATAAAAATTTTAAAATTTGGAAAATTTGGAAAAAAATAGATTTCGACCAGACATAGCTGGATCGACTCTCCTGTTAATGCTGATCAAGAATATATATGATTTATAGGGTCGGAAATGACTCCTTCGCAGCGTAACAAGCTTCAGAAACAAATTAGAATACCACCTTTTGTCAATAATTACTTATATTTTTATACCAAAATTTTTCGACCAATCAAAGTTTAAAAAATGCATAACTAAGCCAAAACCGCATTAATTTCCATTCGGAATGCATTCCTATGTTCGTTTTTATCACGTTTATAAATCTGCATACTCAGTTTGACATTTAAAGAGATTCAATTTTTATCGAATTTTTGGCAATTTATAAAAATTTAAAAATTTGGAAAATTTGGAAAAAAATAGATTTCGACCAGACATAGCTGGATCGACTCTCCTGTTAATGCTGATCAAGAATATATATGATTTATAGGGTCGGAAATGACTCCTTCGCAGCGTAACAAGCTTCAGAAACTAATTAGAATACCACTTTTTTGTCATTATTTATTTATATTATAATACCACAATTTGATCGACCAAAGTTTAAAAAATTCATAACTAAGCCAAAAATGAATTAATTTTAACTCGGAAAGCTTTCCTGTATTATATTTAAGCAGGGTAATAAAACTGCATACTCGGAAATGACTCCTTCGCAGCGTAACAAGCTTCAGAAACTAATTAGAATACCACTTTTTTGTCATTATTTATTTATATATAATACCACAATTTGATCGACCAAAGCTTAAAAAATTCATAACTAAGCCAAAAATGCAATAATTTTAACTCGGAAAGCTTTCCTGTATTATATTTAAGCAGGGTAATAAAACTGCATACTCGGAAATGACTCCTTCGCAGCGTAACAAGCTTCAGAAACTAATTAGAATACCACTTTTTAGTCAATATTTATTGATATTATCATACCAATTTTGATCGGCCAATGTTTAAAAAATTCATAACTAAGCCAAAAATGAACTAATTTTAGTTCGGAAAGCTTTCCTGTATTATATTTAAGCAGGGTAATAAAACTGCATACTCGGAAATGACTCCTTCGCAGCGTAACAAGCTTCAGAAACAAATTAGAATACCACTTTTTGTCAATAATTACTTATATTTTTATACCAAAATTTTTCGACCAATCAAAGTTTAAAAAATGCATAACTAAGCCAAAAACGCATTAATTTCCATTCGGAATGCATTCCTATGTTCGTTTTTATCACGTTTATAAATCTGCATACTCAGTTTGACATTTAAAGAGATTAAATTTTTATCGAATTTTTGGCAATTTTAATGATGTAACCCCTTATAAAAATTTTAAAATTTGGAAAATTTGGAAAAAAATAGATTTCGACCAGACATAGCTGGATCGACTCTCCTGTTAATGCTGATCAAGAATATATATGATTTATAGGGTCGGAAATGACTCCTTCGCAGCGTAACAAGCTTCAGAAACAAATTAGAATACCACTTTTTTGTCAATATTTATTGATATTATCATACCACAATTTGATCGGCCAATGTTTAAAAAATTCATAACTAAGCCAAAAATGAAATAATTTTAATTCGGAAAGCTTTCCTGTATTATATTTAAGCAGGGTAATAAAACTGCATACTCGGAAATGACTCCTTCGCAGCGTAACAAGCTTCAGAAACAAATTAGAATACCACCTTTTGTCAATAATTACTTATATTTTTATACCAAAATTTTTCGACCAATCAAAGTTTAAAAAATGCATAACTAAGCCAAAACCGCATTAATTTCCATTCGGAATGCATTCCTATGTTCGTTTTTATCACGTTTATAAATCTGCATACTCAGTTTGACATTTAAAGAGATTCAATTTTTATCGAATTTTTGGCAATTTTAATGATGTAACCCCTTATAAAAATTTTAAAATTTGGAAAATTTGGAAAAAAATAGATTTCGACCAGACATAGCTGGATCGACTCTCCTGTTAATGCTGATCAAGAATATATATGATTTATAGGGTCGGAAATGACTCCTTCGCAGCGTAACAAGCTTCAGAAACAAATTAGAATACCACTTTTTAGTCAATATTTATTGATATTATCATACCACAATTTGATCGGCCAATGTTTAAAAAATTCATAACTAAGCCAAAAATGAACTAATTTTAATTCGGAAAGCTTTCCTGTATTATATTTAAGCAGGGTAATAAAACTGCATACTCGGAAATGACTCCTTGGCAGCGTAACAAGCTTCAGAAACAAATTAGAATACCACCTTTTGTCAATAATTACTTATATTTTTATACCAAAATTTTTCGACCAATCAAAGTTTAAAAAATGCATAACTAAGCCAAAAACGCATTAATTTCCATTCGGAATGCATTCCTATGTTCGTTTTTATCACGTTTATAAATCTGCATACTCAGTTTGACATTTAAAGAGATTCAATTTTTATCGAATTTTTGGCAATTTTAATGATGTAACCCCTTATAAAAATTTTAAAATTTGGAAAATTTGGAAAAAAATAGATTTCGACCAGACATAGCTGGATCGACTCTCCTGTTAATGCTGATCAAGAATATATATGATTTATAGGGTCGGAAATGACTCCTTCGCAGCGTAACAAGCTTCAGAAACTAATTAGAATACCACTTTTTTGTCATTATTTATTTATATATAATACCACAATTTGATCGACCAAAGTTTAAAAAATTCATAACTAAGCCAAAAATGCAATAATTTTAACTCGGAAAGCTTTCCTGTATTATATTTAAGCAGGGTAATAAAACTGCATACTCGGAAATGACTCCTTCGCAGCGTAACAAGCTTCAGAAACTAATTAGAATACCACTTTTTAGTCAATATTTATTGATATTATCATACCACAATTTGATCGGCCAATGTTTAAAAAATTCATAACTAAGCCAAAAATGAACTAATTTTAATTCGGAAAGCTTTCCTGTATTATATTTAAGCAGGGTAATAAAACTGCATACTCGGAAATGACTCCTTCGCAGCGTAACAAGCTTCAGAAACAAATTAGAATACCACTTTTTGTCAATAATTACTTATATTTTTATACCAAAATTTTTCGACCAATCAAAGTTTAAAAAATGCATAACTAAGCCAAAAACGCATTAATTTCCATTCGGAATGCATTCCTATGTTCGTTTTTATCACGTTTATAAATCTGCATACTCAGTTTGACATTTAAAGAGATTCAATTTTTATCGAATTTTTGGCAATTTTAATGATGTAACCCCTTATAAAAATTTTAAAATTTGGAAAATTTGGAAAAAAATAGATTTCGACCAGACATAGCTGGATCGACTCTCCTGTTAATGCTGATCAAGAATATATATGATTTATAGGGTCGGAAATGACTCCTTCGCAGCGTAACAAGCTTCAGAAACTAATTAGAATACCACTTTTTTGTCATTATTTATTTATATATAATACCACAATTTGATCGACCAAAGCTTAAAAAATTCATAACTAAGCCAAAAATGCAATAATTTTAACTCGGAAAGCTTTCCTGTATTATATTTAAGCAGGGTAATAAAACTGCATACTCGGAAATGACTCCTTTGCAGCGTAACAAGCTTCAGAAACAAATTAGAATACCACTTTTTAGTCAATATTTATTGATATTATCATACCACAATTTGATCGGCCAATGTTTAAAAAATTCATAACTAAGCCAAAAATGCAATAATTTTAACTCGGAAAGCTTTCCTGTATTATATTTAAGCAGGGTAATAAAACTGCATACTCGGAAATGACTCCTTCGCAGCGTAACAAGCTTCAGAAACAAATTAGAATACCACTTTTTGTCAATAATTACTTATATTTTTATACCAAAATTTTTCGACCAATCAAAGTTTAAAAAATGCATAACTAAGCCAAAACCGCATTAATTTCCATTCGGAATGCATTCCTATGTTCGTTTTTATCACGTTTATAAATCTGCATACTCAGTTTGACATTTAAAGAGATTCAATTTTTATCGAATTTTTGGCAATTTTAATGATGTAACCCCTTATAAAAATTTTAAAATTTGGAAAATTTGGAAAAAAATAGATTTCGACCAGACATAGCTGGATCGACTCTCCTGTTAATGCTGATCAAGAATATATATGATTTATAGGGTCGGAAATGACTCCTTCGCAGCGTAACAAGCTTCAGAAACTAATTAGAATACCACTTTTTTGTCATTATTTATTTATATATAATACCACAATTTGATCGACCAAAGCTTAAAAAATTCATAACTAAGCCAAAAATGCAATAATTTTAACTCGGAAAGCTTTCCTGTATTATATTTAAGCAGGGTAATAAAACTGCATACTCGGAAATGACTCCTTCGCAGCGTAACAAGCTTCAGAAACTAATTAGAATACCACTTTTTAGTCAATATTTATTGATATTATCATACCACAATTTGATCGGCCAATGTTTAAAAAATTCATAACTAAGCCAAAAATGAACTAATTTTAATTCGGAAAGCTTTCCTGTATTATATTTAAGCAGGGTAATAAAACTGCATACTCGGAAATGACTCCTTCGCAGCGTAACAAGCTTCAGAAACAAATTAGAATACCACCTTTTGTCAATAATTACTTATATTTTTATACCAAAATTTTTCGACCAATCAAAGTTTAAAAAATGCATAACTAAGCCAAAACCGCATTAATTTCCATTCGGAATGCATTCCTATGTTCGTTTTTATCACGTTTATAAATCTGCATACTCAGTTTGACATTTAAAGAGATTCAATTTTTATCGAATTTTTGGCAATTTTAATGATGTAACCCCTTATAAAAATTTTAAAATTTGGAAAATTTGGAAAAAAATAGATTTCGACCAGACATAGCTGGATCGACTCTCCTGTTAATGCTGATCAAGAATATATATGATTTATAGGGTCGGAAATGACTCCTTCGCAGCGTAACAAGCTTCAGAAACTAATTAGAATACCACTTTTTTGTCATTATTTATTTATATATAATACCACAATTTGATCGACCAAAGCTTAAAAAATTCATAACTAAGCCAAAAATGCAATAATTTTAACTCGGAAAGCTTTCCTGTATTATATTTAAGCAGGGTAATAAAACTGCATACTCGGAAATGACTCCTTCGCAGCGTAACAAGCTTCAGAAACAAATTAGAATACCACTTTTTGTCAATATTTATTGATATTATCATACCACAATTTGATCGGCCAATGTTTAAAAAATTCATAACTAAGCCAAAAATGAACTAATTTTAATTCGGAAAGCTTTCCTGTATTATATTTAAGCAGGGTAATAAAACTGCATACTCGGAAATGACTCCTTCGCAGCGTAACAAGCTTCAGAAACAAATTAGAATACCACCTTTTGTCAATAATTACTTATATTTTTATACCAAAATTTTTCGACCAATCAAAGTTTAAAAAATGCATAACTAAGCCAAAACCGCATTAATTTCCATTCGGAATGCATTCCTATGTTCGTTTTTATCACGTTTATAAATCTGCATACTCAGTTTGACATTTAAAGAGATTCAATTTTTATCGAATTTTTGGCAATTTTAATGATGTAACCCCTTATAAAAATTTTAAAATTTGGAAAATTTGGAAAAAAATAGATTTCGACCAGACATAGCTGGATCGACTCTCCTGTTAATGCTGATCAAGAATATATATGATTTATAGGGTCGGAAATGACTCCTTCGCAGCGTAACAAGCTTCAGAAACAAATTAGAATACCACTTTTTAGTCAATATTTATTGATATTATCATACCACAATTTGATCGGCCAATGTTTAAAAAATTCATAACTAAGCCAAAAATGAACTAATTTTAATTCGGAAAGCTTTCCTGTATTATATTTAAGCAGGGTAATAAAACTGCATACTCGGAAGTGACTCCTTCGCAGCGTAACAAGCTTCAGAAACAAATTAGAATACCACTTTTTGTCAATAATTACTTATATTTTTATACCAAAATTTTTCGACCAATCAAAGTTTAAAAAATTCATAACTAAGCCAAAACCGCATTAATTTCCATTCGGAATGCATTCCTATGTTCGTTTTTATCACGTTTATAAATCTGCATACTCAGTTTGACATTTAAAGAGATTCAATTTTTATCGAATTTTTGGCAATTTTAATTTTAAAATTTGGAAAATTTGGAAAAAAATAGATTTCGACCAGACATAGCTGGATCGACTCTCCTGTTAATGCTGATCAAGAATATATATGATTTATAGGGTCGGAAATGACTCCTTCGCAGCGTAACAAGCTTCAGAAACTAATTAGAATACCACTTTTTGTCATTATTTATTTATATTATAATACCACAATTTGATCGACCAATGTTTAAAAAATTCATAACTAAGCCAAAAATGCAATAATTTTAACTCGGAAAGCTTTCCTGTATTATATTTAAGCAGGGTAATAAAACTGCATACTCGGAAATGACTCCTTCGCAGCGTAACAAGCTTCAGAAACAAATTAGAATACCACTTTTTAGTCAATATTTATTGATATTATCATACCACAATTTGATCGGCCAATGTTTAAAAAATTCATAACTAAGCCAAAAATGAACTAATTTTAATTCGGAAAGCTTTCCTGTATTATATTTAAGCAGGGTAATAAAACTGCATACTCGGAAATGACTCCTTCGCAGCGTAACAAGCTTCAGAAACAAATTAGAATACCACTTTTTGTCAATAATTACTTATATTTTTATACCAAAATTTTTCGACCAATCAAAGTTTTAAAAATGCATAACTAAGCCAAAAACGCATTAATTTCCATTCGGAATGCATTCCTATGTTCGTTTTTATCACGTTTATAAATCTGCATACTCAGTTTGACATTTAAAGAGATTCAATTTTTATCGAATTTTTGGCAATTTTAATGATGTAACCCCTTATAAAAATTTTAAAATTTGGAAAATTTGGAAAAAAATAGATTTCGACCAGACATAGCTGGATCGACTCTCCTGTTAATGCTGATCAAGAATATATATGATTTATAGGGTCGGAAATGACTCCTTCGCAGCGTAACAAGCTTCAGAAACTAATTAGAATACCACTTTTTTGTCATTATTTATTTATATATAATACCACAATTTGATCGACCAAAGCTTAAAAAATTCATAACTAAGCCAAAAATGCAATAATTTTAACTCGGAAAGCTTTCCTGTATTATATTTAAGCAGGGTAATAAAACTGCATACTCGGAAATGACTCCTTCGCAGCGTAACAAGCTTCAGAAACTAATTAGAATACCACTTTTTAGTCAATATTTATTGATATTATCATACCACAATTTGATCGGCCAATGTTTAAAAAATTCATAACTAAGCCAAAAATGAACTAATTTTAATTCGGAAAGCTTTCCTGTATTATATTTAAGCAGGGTAATAAAACTGCATACTCGGAAATGACTCCTTCGCAGCGTAACAAGCTTCAGAAACAAATTAGAATACCACTTTTTGTCAATAATTACTTATATTTTTATACCAAAATTTTTCGACCAATCAAAGTTTAAAAAATGCATAACTAAGCCAAAAACGCATTAATTTCCATTCGGAATGCATTCCTATGTTCGTTTTTATCACGTTTATAAATCTGCATACTCAGTTTGACATTTAAAGAGATTCAATTTTTATCGAATTTTTGGCAATTTTAATGATGTAACCCCTTATAAAAATTTTAAAATTTGGAAAATTTGGAAAAAAATAGATTTCGACCAGACATAGCTGGATCGACTCTCCTGTTAATGCTGATCAAGAATATATATGATTTATAGGGTCGGAAATGACTCCTTCGCAGCGTAACAAGCTTCAGAAACTAATTAGAATACCACTTTTTTGTCATTATTTATTTATATATAATACCACAATTTGATCGACCAAAGCTTAAAAAATTCATAACTAAGCCAAAAATGCAATAATTTTAACTCGGAAAGCTTTCCTGTATTATATTTAAGCAGGGTAATAAAACTGCATACTCGGAAATGACTCCTTTGCAGCGTAACAAGCTTCAGAAACAAATTAGAATACCACTTTTTAGTCAATATTTATTGATATTATCATACCACAATTTGATCGGCCAATGTTTAAAAAATTCATAACTAAGCCAAAAATGAACTAATTTTAATTCGGAAAGCTTTCCTGTATTATATTTAAGCAGGGTAATAAAACTGCATACTCGGAAATGACTCCTTGGCAGCGTAACAAGCTTCAGAAACAAATTAGAATACCACCTTTTGTCAATAATTACTTATATTTTTATACCAAAATTTTTCGACCAATCAAAGTTTAAAAAATGCATAACTAAGCCAAAAACGCATTAATTTCCATTCGGAATGCATTCCTATGTTCGTTTTTATCACGTTTATAAATCTGCATACTCAGTTTGACATTTAAAGAGATTCAATTTTTATCGAATTTTTGGCAATTTTAATGATGTAACCCCTTATAAAAATTTTAAAATTTGGAAAATTTGGAAAAAAATAGATTTCGACCAGACATAGCTGGATCGACTCTCCTGTTAATGCTGATCAAGAATATATATGATTTATAAGGTCGGAAATGACTCCTTCGCAGCGTAACAAGCTTCAGAAACTAATTAGAATACCACTTTTTTGTCATTATTTATTTATATATAATACCACAATTTGATCGACCAAAGCTTAAAAAATTCATAACTAAGCCAAAAATGCAATAATTTTAACTCGGAAAGCTTTCCTGTATTATATTTAAGCAGGGTAATAAAACTGCATACTCGGAAATGACTCCTTCGCAGCGTAACAAGCTTCAGAAACTAATTAGAATACCACTTTTTAGTCAATATTTATTGATATTATCATACCACAATTTGATCGGCCAATGTTTAAAAAATTCATAACTAAGCCAAAAATGAACTAATTTTAATTCGGAAAGCTTTCCTGTATTATATTTAAGCAGGGTAATAAAACTGCATACTCGGAAATGACTCCTTGGCAGCGTAACAAGCTTCAGAAACAAATTAGAATACCACCTTTTGTCAATAATTACTTATATTTTTATACCAAAATTTTTCGACCAATCAAAGTTTAAAAAATGCATAACTAAGCCAAAACCGCATTAATTTCCATTCGGAATGCATTCCTATGTTCGTTTTTATCACGTTTATAAATCTGCATACTCAGTTTGACATTTAAAGAGATTCAATTTTTATCGAATTTTTGGCAATTTTAATGATGTAACCCCTTATAAAAATTTTAAAATTTGGAAAATTTGGAAAAAAATAGATTTCAACCAGACATAGCTCGATCGACTCTCCTGTTAATGCTGATCTCCTTTGCAGCGTAACAAGCTTCAGAAACAAATTAGAATACCACCTTTTGTCAATAATTACTTATATTTTTATACCAAAATTGTTCGACCAATCAAAGTTTAAAAAATGCATAACTAAGCCAAAAACGCATTAATTTCCATTCGGAATGCATTCCTATGTTCGTTTTTATCACGTTTATAAATCTGCATACTCAGTTTGACATTTAAAGAGATTCAATTTTTATCGAATTTTTGGCAATTTTAATGATGTAACCCCTTATAAAAATTTTAAAATTTGGAAAATTTGGAAAAAAAGTAGATTTCGACCAGACATAGCTGGATCGACTCTCCTGTTAATGCTGATCAAGAATATATATGATTTATAGGGTCGGAAATGACTCCCTCGCAGCTTAACAAGCTTCAGAAACAAATTAAAATACCACCTTTTGTCAATATTTATTGATATTATCATACCACAATTTGATCGGCCAATGTTTAAAAAATTCATAACTAAGCCAAAAATGAATTAATTTTAATTCGGAAAGCTTTCCTGTATTATATTTAAGCAGGGTAATAAAACTGCATACTCGGAAATGACTCCTTCGCAGCGTAACAAGCTTCAGAAACAAATTAGAATACCACTTTTTGTCAATAATTACTTATATTTTTATACCAAAATTTTTCGACCAATCAAAGTTTAAAAAATGCATAACTAAGCCAAAAACGCATTAATTTCCATTCGGAATGCATTCCTATGTTCGTTTTTATCACGTTTATAAATCTGCATACTCAGTTTGACATTTAAAGAGATTCAATTTTTATCGAATTTTTGGCAATTTTAATGATGTAACCCCTTATAAAAATTTTAAAATTTGGAAAATTTGGAAAAAAATAGATTTCGACCAGACATAGCTGGATCGACTCTCCTGTTAATGCTGATCAAGAATATATATGATTTATAGGGTCGGAAATGACTCCTTCGCAGCGTAACAAGCTTCAGAAACAAATTAGAATACCACTTTTTGTCAATATTTATTGATATTATCATACCACAATTTGATCGGCCAATGTTTAAAAAATTCATAACTAAGCCAAAAATGAATTAATTTTAATTCGGAAAGCTTTCCTGTATTATATTTAAGCAGGTTAATAAAACTGCATACTCGGAAATGACTCCTTCGCAGCGTAACAAGCTTCAGAAACAAATTAGAATACCACTTTTTGTCAATAATTACTTATATTTTTATACCAAAATTTTTCGACCAATCAAAGTTTAAAAAATGCATAACTAAGCCAAAAACGCATTAATTTCCATTCGGAATGCATTCCTATGTTCGTTTTTATCACGTTTATAAATCTGCATACTCAGTTTGACATTTAAAGAGATTCAATTTTTATCGAATTTTTGGCAATTTTAATGATGTAACCCCTTATAAAAGTTTTAAAATTTGGAAAATTTGGAAAAAAATAGATTTCGACCAGACATAGCTGGATCGACTCTCCTGTTAATGCTGATCAAGAATATATATGATTTATAGGGTCGGAAATGACTCCTTCGCAGCGTAACAAGCTTCAGAAACAAATTAGAATACCACTTTTTGTCAATATTTATTGATATTATCATACCACAATTTGATCGGCCAATGTTTAAAAAATTCATAACTAAGCCAAAAATGAATTAATTTTAATTCGGAAAGCTTTCCTGTATTATATTTAAGCATGGTAATAAAACTGCATACTCGGAAATGACTCCTTTGCAGCGTAACAAGCTTCAGAAACAAATTAGAATACCACCTTTTGTCAATAATTACTTATATTTTTATACCAAAATTGTTCGACCAATCAAAGTTTAAAAAATGCATAACTAAGCCAAAAACGCATTAATTTCCATTCGGAATGCATTCCTATGTTCGTTTTTATCACGTTTATAAATCTGCATACTCAGTTTGACATTTAAAGAGATTCAATTTTTATCGAATTTTTGGCAATTTTAATTTTAAAATTTGGAAAATTTGGAAAAAAATAGATTTCGACCAGACATAGCTGGATCGACTCTCCTGTTAATGCTGATCAAGAATATATATGATTTATAGGGTCGGAAATGACTCCTTCGCAGCGTAACAAGCTTCAGAAACAAATTAGAATACCACTTTTTGTCAATATTTATTGATATTATCATACCACAATTTGATCGGCCAATGTTTAAAAAATTCATAACTAAGCCAAAAATGAATTAATTTTAATTCGGAAAGCTTTCCTGTATTATATTTAAGCATGGTAATAAAACTGCATACTCGGAAATGACTCCTTTGCAGCGTAACAAGCTTCAGAAACAAATTAGAATACCACCTTTTGTCAATAATTACTTATATTTTTATACCAAAATTGTTCGACCAATCAAAGTTTAAAAAATGCATAACTAAGCCAAAAACGCATTAATTTCCATTCGGAATGCATTCCTATGTTCGTTTTTATCACGTTTATAAATCTGCATACTCAGTTTGACATTTAAAGAGATTCAATTTTTATCGAATTTTTGGCAATTTTAATGATGTAACCCCTTATAAAAATTTTAAAATTTGGAAAATTTGGAAAAAAAGTAGATTTCGACCAGACATAGCTGGATCGACTCTCCTGTTAATGCTGATCAAGAATATATATGATTTATAGGGTCGGAAATGACTCCCTCGCAGCTTAACAAGCTTCAGAAACAAATTAAAATACCACCTTTTGTCAATATTTATTGATATTATCATACCACAATTTGATCGGCCAATGTTTAAAAAATTCATAACTAAGCCAAAAATGAATTAATTTTAGTTCGGAAAGCTTTCCTGTATCATATTTAAGCAGGTTAATAAAACTGCATACTCGGAAATGACTCCTTCGCAGCGTAACAAGCTTCAGAAACAAATTAGAATACCACTTTTTGTCAATAATTACTTATATTTTTATACCAAAATTTTTCGACCAATCAAAGTTTAAAAATGCATAACTAAGCCAAAAACGCATTAATTTCCATTCGGAATGCATTCCTATGTTCGTTTTTATCACGTTTATAAATCTGCATACTCTGTTTAACATTTAAAGAGATTCAATTTTTATCGAATTTTTGGCAATTTTAATGATGTAACCCCTTATAAAAATTTTAAAATTTGGAAAATTTGGAAAAAAATAGATTTCGACCAGACATAGCTGGATCGACTCTCCTGTTAATGCTGATCAAGAATATATATGATTTATAGGGTCGGAAATGACTCCTTCGCAGCGTAACAAGCTTCAGAAACTAATTAGAATACCACTTTTTTGTCATTATTTATTTATATATAATACCACAATTTGATCGACCAAAGCTTAAAAAATTCATAACTAAGCCAAAAATGCAATAATTTTAACTCGGAAAGCTTTCCTGTATTATATTTAAGCAGGGTAATAAAACTGCATACTCGGAAATGACTCCTTCGCAGCGTAACAAGCTTCAGAAACAAATTAGAATACCACTTTTTAGTCAATATTTATTGATATTATCATACCACAATTTGATCGGCCAATGTTTAAAAAATTCATAACTAAGCCAAAAATGAACTAATTTTAATTCGGAAAGCTTTCCTGTATTATATTTAAGCAGGGTAATAAAACTGCATACTCGGAAATGACTCCTTGGCAGCGTAACAAGCTTCAGAAACAAATTAGAATACCACTTTTTAGTCAATATTTATTGATATTATCATACCACAATTTGATCGGCCAATGTTTAAAAAATTCATAACTAAGCCAAAAATGAACTAATTTTATTTCGGAAAGCTTTCCTGTATTATATTTAAGCAGGGTAATAAAACTGCATACTCGGAAATGACTCCTTCGCAGCGTAACAAGCTTCAGAAACAAATTAGAATACCACTTTTTGTCAATAATTACTTATATTTTTATACCAAAATTTTTCGACCAATCAAAGTTTTAAAAATGCATAACTAAGCCAAAAACGCATTAATTTCCATTCGGAATGCATTCCTATGTTCGTTTTTATCACGTTTATAAATCTGCATACTCAGTTTAACATTTAAAGAGATTAAATTTTTATCGAATTTTTGGCAATTTTAATGATGTAACTCTTATAAAAATTTTAAAATTTGGAAAATTTGGAAAAAAATAGATTTCGACCAGACATAGCTGGATCGACTCTCCTGTTAATGCTGATCAAGAATATATATGATTTATAGGGTCGGAAATGACTCCTTCGCAGCGTAACAAGCTTCAGAAACAAATTCAGAAATTTTTCATTTTATGGAAAAAAGGAAAGGGGTTACATCATTTAAAATTTTCAAAAATGGGCCAAAAATGCACATTTGAAATGGAGCATGTAGTTTTGTTAACTTGCTAAAAATTAACATACGTACGCTTATCGAAATGGAATTAATGCATTTTGGCTTAATTATGAGGTTTGTACATTGGGATTTGTCGTAAAATAAATACTATCCGAATCAAAATTAATGAATTGTTGACTGAGTTATGATATTTGAAAAACTTTGATTTACCCAACAAATTAGCATATAAAGTTAGCTTCCTTTGGGGTTAAAAATACTTTAGTCCGCTCTTAAAATATATGACAATACATATGGTTTGTTTGTGCTAATTTCCTCTTTTAGAGGTTTCCTCTCTTCAGATATCATAATCCGTTTGCTTAATCCTTTCGCCACGCTTTGACACGCTTACAATTCCCTCGAAAGTCACAAGCTAATCCCACGCCATCGCAATGGAGATTCCTATATAGCCTTTGACCTTTTCCACTCTTCAGTCTAATCTCTCTCTCTCTCTCTTTCTCGTATCTATTCTCCTTGCTTTTCTGTCTACTGCCCGCGACGATTTCCGCGCCCTTTCCGCGACTCTTTGTGACCCGCATGCCTTTCCAGCTCAAGTTTTCATTTCTTTCTTTAGCCTTTCCCCTTTTCCCCTTTTATTTTTTTGTCATTTTAATACCCGCAAACAATTTAATTAAGCGGTGCGCTTTTTATATGCGCGATGGCTTTGTCTGACACGTTCTCGTTCGTTTTCCCCTCGCGTTTCCCGCTCTGTGTATAGTACTTTCCCGGCCCTGAATTTTCACTTAGTCAAACATGTTGACATTTCGTTAATGTCCTGCTGCTGCCGCTGTTGCTGCTGCTGCATGCGTGTCCTTTGGACCAACCTTAAAATTTGGGCCACGTTTGCTGATGATTTGATTTGATTTCATCTCGTTTTAAGTTTTATGCTCGCGCCCCCATTGTTGTTGGCCACATAAAGACATTTAAAGTTGTTCGTTCGCTTGTGTTTTTCCAACTTTTTGACTGCCATAAAAGCGAGGGAGCGAGCACACACAGACAGAGCGGCCGCTTCGTGCCCGGCATGTATTTTTGGCTTACTTTGTGATTTGTATAAATACAGGAAGCGGAAATGACAGTCACGACACGGAAATGGCACGCCATTTAATTTCCATGCACTGCGGCCGTGACTCTCCGTCCCCCAGCGTCCCCGTCCTCCCCGTTCCCCATTGCGCCCAAGCATTTCCCCTGCCTTTCTCGGCATGGCACTCCGTATCTTTTTATATCGCTGGCAAACAACAAATTTTTGGTTCACGAGAGCAAAACACGTAACACACGCAAATACACACACACACACACACATACATACGAGGCCATTTTCATTTTCATTATTTGCCAGAAATTTTTGGAGAACATCTTGCGTAATGTTTGTTGGGGCAGACAACGTGGCGTATGGGTAATTAGGTATTTTTGATAAACATTCATAAGTAGAATGATCTCGGAACCTGTCTGGAAATGAAGTTCTTTTGAAGATTTCAATCGCTTGCTTAAATACTAATTTAACAGTTGAAATATATATTATATATATCATTCATTATATGGTTTTCCAGTTAGCCAGAACTCTGGAGCCCATCGCCTTTAATTAAATTGTGCAAATATTCATGTAAATACAACTAATTTGGTTTTGTATTTGATATATTGGATTTTAGCATAGAAATTAATAATTGATATGGCCCATGGCTGCTGTTTATCATTTGAATTTAATTATTAATCTATTCGAATTATTTAACCGCCTTTGTTATAACTTTTTTGCGACCGCTGCACAACTTATTCGCACTCCAGGCCATATTAATATCACTTATTAGTTCTTAATTGGATGCATTATTATACATTTAATAATTTGTAATTTGCAGCAATTGATGGCTTCCATTTGAAGAGGCTTTCTGTTTGGGTTTTGTTGCGTTTTTTCTTCTTGGGTTAATCAATTAATAAATGAATTTATTTGCCCAGCTTAATTGCTTGGCTACTCCACAAAATGCAAAACAAAGGCTCCATAAGCGGCATTTAATGTTTTTGTTTTTAATAATTACAATGCATTAAATATTTATTAAATCAATGTTTACTCTGACGCATTGTTATTATTATTTGCCTTAATTGTATCTCATTTTCTATCTGTCTGTCTTTGTTAAGCCGTTGCAGCTAATGTTTATTTTCAGCCAGACTTTGTGGTGTGGGGAAGCTGAGGTGTCACTTTAATTTTCCAGAAACCCAGGAAAAAAACGAAAATCGAAGAAGCTGACAAAGTGAAAGTTTAAGCTGATATCATGATATGCAAATTGCTCGCCAGAAGTCGAAGGAGGGAAGCTTGGCGATGAGAACCAACATCAAAGGCAAAAGCTTAAAGGAGACAATGACCCAGGCCAGGACACTATCGTTCCCAGGTTTAATGGCGCTTTTGTTTTTTTTTCGTTTTTCCCCCTCTTGTTTTTTGGTGGCCTCATTTAATTTAGACAGCTTTTGTTACAACAGTCAACATTTTATTTGCACGTTTCGTTTTACGGTTTTTTGCCACTTGCCGTCATCCGATATTTCTCCAGCTTCGGCTACCACTCCGGATCCAACTCCCCATCTCCATCTCCATCTCCATCTCCATCTCCATCTCCATCTGCGACTCCAGTGTGGAGCGGGGCCACCCGTATTCGTCCCGGTTTGTCACCGCCTTGGCTTTTGTTTGCTTTAATTAAAAGTTAAGTAGGTGCGAGCAACAATGCCGGAACGATCTTGGGAGGCGTACCGACGGAAGGGGATATGCTAAAGGCGACCCGAACGTTGTAAATGAAGTTGTCAACTTTTACCACCCCCCCCATACCAGGCATCCCCTTTTCACCCCTTCCACTCCACCCCCTCCCCTGCTGTCTCGGTTTCAACTATTTTACACAACTCGGGGGAATTTTTGCAATTAATAAAGTTTTTTAGCCCCAATTTTGTATATAATTGTTGCTGGTTTGTTGTGTATTCTTCTGTTTGTGTAGTTGCAATTAGTTTTACGTAGTTTCCAGCGCTGCTTTGATGCCTTTTAGGCACTCAAAATTCCGAAATGAATGGACAAAGCAATGATGCCGGGTCCGGGTGGGTTAAGTGAGGGTGAGGGTGATGGTGAGGGCTTGGTCCAGGGCCTGGTTCTGAGGTGGGACAGGTGCGCTTCGCTGATTGTTGTTGGCCGACTTAAGTGCCAACTCTTGAAGCAACATTTTTGTGTTATTTTTCTCGGCAGCAAACTCGACGACTGCCTCCTCAACTCTGTGTAATTAACGTGAAAATTGAATTGAAAAAGCTCAAAAGAAGGGAAATTCAAAGCAGAAAACTTGCCCCTTGGGGCCGAACGAAAACCAGAGAGAGAAAGAGCAGAGCAGAGTGTAATGTAATGATTTCCAGATAATTTTTTTCAATTCAAAGTGGCATTCTTCGAAGATGTTTGGTTAATATTTCAGAAGAGATGTATTGACTGTGGAATTAGTACCAAATATTTGTAAAGACTACTTTCCAATAATTTGCTTAAATCCACCTCACATTTCCTGTGTAACAATTTGAAGATTACTTCAACTTACTACCATAATCTGACAAAATAAAATGGTTACTGTGAATAGTGTGCTGCATTTACGCTTCGGCATTTGTCCCATCAGATGCACACAACAGATGCTACCTCGACAGCCACATTTTCCGTGCGAGATTAACCGTCGACGATGCCAGCCGCAAACTGACTGTCGTTAAAAACTGACTGCAAAAAACCCCGCATGGAAAACCAGGCAGGAGGGAACCGCCAACAGATGCAGTTGCACCTCCGAACCGCGGCCAAAAACAGCAACAAAAATGCATTCCGGTCAGGAGCGGAGTTCGAGGGGATATTAAACGCGGAGAGCAGCGGCAGTGGGGGTTGAGTGTCCGCAGCCTGTCTGAGGTCTGCATTTCCAGCGGTGTTTGGTGGCCAATTTTCTGCGGCATTTCAGGGATTGATGCAACGAAAGGGGGGTATCTGTGGAGTTATTTAAACAAATACCGACGTGTCTATAATATTTAACATTTTGCTCTATTTGAACAGTTGGTTTCTTTGCTCCTCTTTGCGTGCTTTTAATGGCCTTTGCGATGGGTGTGCAAATAAAATGAAATGAAATAGCTGCAACTGCACTTGCTCGCCGAAGCCAAAGCCAACGCCAACACAACTTACCAATGACCACAAATTGAGTGTTAATAAAGTCATGTTAATAACTTAACCGAAAGCGGACAGAAAAGGCTCCTTCTGCTGCCACTGTTTTCCGCTGTTACTTGGAAAATTAGCAAGGAATTGCCCTGAAAATTCATTACATCTGCCGTTCCGCCACCCTGCCATGCATATGGCAGGCATTCCGAAACAGATGCGGGCGGATGGAAAAGGGAGTGGAGCAAGGGGCAGGAATAGGCCAAGGGACACGGCAGGGGACAGGGCTAGGGACTGGGAATTTTCGGAGTCGTCTGCAGCTCGATTTCTAACACCAAACTTCCGTTTTGGCTTGGCGCCAGGCCGCAACAAAAGTTCCCGTTCTGACTGACGACTGCCTGGCAGGCTGGTAGGCAGCCAAAACAACCGGCAGCACCATTCCTGGCTTTTTCAGCAATTTCAAGCCCTTCTCCGTTGGCCCGTCCCTCCTTTCTCCTTCCAGCAAATTCAATTCGTTGCCATGGCGGCGAGAGCGAGCCTCAAAATTTCATTGCAATTCATTCGAGTCGGGTCGCAGCTCCTCTTCCGCTTTTGCCTGTGACAAAAATATAACAAAAATAGAAGAGGCCAAGAAAAACGGGTGGGGGCGGGGGCAGGGAAGCGAGGGGAGCCACAGAACAACAAAAAATTGCAGCTTTCTTTTTCGTCCTTCGGCTCTCAAACAATGCCAGCCCGGCAACAAAACAGCAAACAATTTGAGGCATTCAAATGTGCAACCAGCCAAAAGCCAGAAGACGAGCGATACAGAGAGAGACTGGAAAACTGCTTTTATGGATTTATATTTACTTATTTATAAATATTTTTCTTTCATAAATATAATGTATACTTTTAAGAAGAAGCGTAAAATCAATGTTCTGCGATCTTACATTTTATTTTAATCAACATTACGATAGCAAGCACGTATCTTCGAAACCCCTTAAATATCCTACAGTTTTAAGCTACAATCTATTATAAATTGTATCTATAGTTTATACAAGTTTTTGTCTTTCTACTCTGTATTATTTTTCTCTCTGTGCAACAAACGAAAATGTGTGAAAGTTGCAGTTGCTGCTGCTGCTGCTGCAATTTGAGTGCGAAAAAGTTTGCATACCGAAACAGTAAAAGGCATTTATTCCAGCGTGAATCCGTTTGCCCAACCAGGCAGCTCCTCGTCCTGCAGCCCCACCTCCTTCTCCTGCTCCTCTGCCTGTGGCTGCCTCTGATCCTGGCTCTCTTTCCTTCTGGGGAATGCAGGCTACTGTAAGTGCAGTCAATTGCCTATGTGGGTCAGCATTGCATTTGCGCTTAATGAGCATAAATTATGCACAGAGCGGCATCAGGCGCATTTAAGGCAGCAGAAGTTGCAGCAGCAGCAGCGGCAACTTTGCTGCAACTTTCGCTTGTCGCATCAACTCATAAAATTTATGGCGTCTGCGTGTATTTTAAATTCTAATAAAATGTAGCAAAAATTCGTTACGGGGGTGCGGTCTGGCTGCCGAAAAAAAAAAAAAAAGCAAGCCGAAAAGCCAGGAATCCCAACTTTTTGCTTGCCTTTTAAAAGTTACTTTTACCACACTCACACACACACTCACACACACACTGATGCACACACAGATACACACACACACACACACACTTGCACACACCTTTTGGCAGTTGCAAGAACTGCCGAGTAAATGTGTTTGCAATATGAAGAAGTTATTCCACATCCACTGCCATTTCCCCTTTCTCTCTCGCTCTGGCTTTCTCTGGAAAAGTTTACGAATTTCCCCTCGGCAACAACAACATTTAGTCGTAAATTATAATCAAAAAGGTGCCAGAAGTGTGTGAGTGTGTGTGGGTGAGTGTGAAAAAGCATGTAAAATAAATAAACAAACCGCTGCCTGCATTTTAAAGGCTCGAAAGTGATTTTACCAGGCTCTGGGCCTTTAGCTGCAGTTGATTGGCCAAAAACTATTCCACACCGATGGGAATCGCCTGCAAAGGCTATGCAAGTTTAATTTGATATCATATTTTTTAGAGCATTGAATCTAATCTAACGGAAAATGAAAGTTAATACACTTGCAAGGTTAAATATCTCAGTTGATTGCGATATTTCTGGCTTATAATTAGGAAATTTGATCATACGGCTATATTTCCAAGAATTGTTAAATCAGAATCAAAATGTATCCGAGTAGAAATATATTTACTGTAAGCATGGACTTCATTTCATGTGTGTTCGTACAACATACATTTCGAATCGTATTTCCTGCTCATTAAATTGAATTCAATCTATCAGAGAAGTAATTGCGTTTTAAAATTGTATTGTTTAATGTGGAAATTCAAATTCAAATATTTATACTGCCTAGAGCAAATATATTTTGTAATATTTAATATTGCCTTGGAAATGCCATGTAACAGCGCAATGAACTCAAAAATATATTTTATTATATCTTTACCTTCTCGTTTGGTTTCAGGCCACTTAAATTATAAATGTAAAATGTATATACCCAAATATAAATGGTATAAATGATTTATAGTCATATCATATGGAGCATTAGCTTCATGAATATTATTAAAGAATATTAAGCACATAGACTATGACTGAAGGAAAAGACTGCTCTTTAATATGAGTTTACAATATTATAAAATCAGTATAACAAAATATCTCAAGCAATTCTTAAATTCTGTATCATTTTCTTGGCATTAAAGAGCACGTATGTTTGGGGAGGAAACGAGGATATATCCTTTTGCTGAGCTACGCCATTTCTTGCAATTTCATTTCAGCTCGTGTCGTCGCGTCTCGTCTGGATTCAATTGAATTTATTTGTTGTCTTTGAGCTGAAGCTTTTAGCGGTGCCACTTTTTACCTGTAGATGCAGACTTTTTGGTAAGCGACAATTTGTGTTACTGCAAATTTAATGCCGAATCATGTGAGTGCGAGGGGGGAGGAGTGGGGTTTGAGGTCTCCCTCTAGGACCTTCGCCCCAGTGCCAGCATCCTCCTCCGACCCTCGGCCGCCTTGGTTTCTGGTTTCACACACACTTATGCATGCATGCAGCAAGCTAAAAACCAAGTTGAGTGCAGGACCAAAGTGCAGAAAGAGATGGAGCCACTGATAGAGATAGAGATGGAGAGAGAGATCGAGACAGAGATGGAGATGGCGAGCGTTAGGTGAGAGCAAAGTTAACTTTGCCCACGACAAAGTGACATATTAGCGTAGTCAACTTTACAAAGCACACATACTCCGGAGCGGAGTGGAGTTAACACTCGACTGGCTGCCAGGACGGCAGGCTGGCAGGCAGGCACTTTGGGGTTAATTTTGTTATTTGCCGGAAACTTTGCCCAAATTGTAGGCATGTGCAAAACTCCTGAAGCAATTTAGTTTACGGTGCTGCAAGTGTGGCAAAAATTGTAAGACCTTCTCTTGCCCCAAAGAAGGCGAAATCAAAAACCAATTAGAGGTCTCCACGCCCAGCGAGCAAAACTTTCGTGTCATATAATTTAGCACGCCGTGTAATTTTCTGAGAAACGGAATTCACTTTCATCCTTGGTGCAGTTTTTTTTGTTTCATAATTGCAAAAACATTTTCGCACCGAGTAATTATAGACTCTCGACACTAAGGCAACACAGCCAGTTGTAATTGCGAGTTTTCTCCGAGCTCAGCGAAAGTTTTGCATAAATTTGCCAACGCTCTTTGTCAGTTTAATTATGCCCCTTTAAAGAGCGTTTCGCAACATAATTAAATATATATTAAAACTAGAATTTAAATGCAATCATATAAATGTCAATGAAATCATTTCGAATTACCAACTCGACCGCAGCGGTCTGGCATCTGGTCAGCAATAAACAGTGAAAAGTCTTTCCTATCTCGCCATGCATGGATCCTGTCAGTTGCATTTTGCAAATGATGCGCAATTTATTAATTATCCATGAAGCCCTTTTTAATAAACCGAATTACAAGCGTGCACAAACGGCAAATTCGATAAAATTCATAAATGTTATGTTTATTAGTTTTGCATGCAAGCAAAAAATGTTAATTTGCATTTCGGTTTGTATTAGTATGGACTTTGATAGTCGATCGGCAAAACATTCAATCAACATAATGAAAATGAAAAAAAAGGATGCACTGCACGACTCTGTCAATTAGCCACTTGACGCTGGCCAACTGCCCACAGATAAATACCAATGTCCTGCGGTCCCTGCAGCTGTCAGGGGAGGACGAAGCGCTCAATTAGGGCTTAGGCATTCAATATTTTAATTAGTTTACAAAGTATTTTTAGAAACTTAAACAAACACTAATGCATACTGATTGCCAATCTATTTGGCACAATTCATTAAGGTTGGAATGCACGGTTTGAGGTGAAATATGTATTTATTTTAATGGATAAAAGGATTTACAGCTCCCAAAGAGTTGTGCCATTTCATTAGGCTAAACTTTTCCGCACGTGTGCCGCCTGACAAATCGCCGGGTAACTTCATTCCATAATCATTGCAGACACGCTGAGTTGTAAAAAACTCAACATAAATTAAGTGTCTACCCACATTAGTTGGTAGTTTTTTTCTTCTCCTTTTGCTTTGCACTTTCACCGAAAAGTCTGCAAATCCGACCCGGCTCACGCACCTTTCACTCATTTTATGGCCGAAATTCGCAGGGCACAAAATAACAGACGGGGAGCGCGCGCCTAATGCGCATTGAATAAAGTACTAAAAAAATAATTTGCAACCTCTGGGGGGGCCCCAGCGCATAAAGAACGAAAAGGTGAACGTCCAAAAGGGAAATCAGAGCGACGGGCGGCCGCTGCCTCCCCCTCTCCCCCTCTCCCCCTCTCCCCCCTCCGCCTCACCGCCTGTCGCTGTTCAAAATTTTGATGTTTATTGCGTATACGCACCGTGTTCGAGTCGAGTGCGTGTCTGCGGAGGCGCATGTGTGCGCACGGGCGTGGGTTATTTTATATACACACTTCCGGTGACTGGTTCCCGGTTACCAGGCCTCGTGTTTAATGTTGTTTTGACGCCGCCATATTAACCGGAGGCGGGAATCCGGCTGGATCCGGTGAAAGGCAGGAAATGTGCGACGCCAGGTACTTTCTATGTAAATGGATACACGCATTTGTTACCCTTTTCCCCCAGCCCCACCGCCTCTGGCTAAACCCTTTTTTTGTTTGCCAGCTTCCGTCTCCCAAATATTTATGGCCCTGGGGCATATGTTTGGATCCAGCAATTTATTTAACCTTCAAACTGTGTTGTTCTTTGGCCCACTCCAGGATTTGGGTATTTGTGGCAAAGGTGTCGCCTCGTGTTTGCCCGAAAAATTTGCCTAGATTTGTTACACATTATAGGCCAAGGCTTAGTGGCTGCCAGTTGAAGTGGTGAATGGCGGATTGTCGGTAAATTTGTATACGATTGGGTTTTGGCCAAGAAATCAATAGGACAGAAGGCATGAGTTTCCGCAATCAATTCGGTACCGCGTTTCCATTTGAATGGAAAAATTAGTTAAAGTTATTTATATAAAAACAAGCTTGATGGGAATAACTTTTTTAATTCACAACTCCTTTATTTAGTAACAAGAACATCGAGAAGCATTCTTTGTATCTATATTTATCCAATTTTTTTATATGCATATTTGTTCGACTTATCAAATTTTAAAAAACTCATAACTAAGCCAAAACGACATTAATTTTAATTCGGTAAGCTTTCCTGTGCTAGGTTTTATTAGGTTAATAAATCTGCATACTTAATTTACAATTTCAGAAAATCTAAATTTTTTCCAATTTTTCACAATTTTAATGATGTAACCCCTTATAAAATTTTCAAATTTCGAAAAATTTCAAAAAATTTATTTTTTGACCAGACATGGCTGGATCGACTCAGCTATAAATGCTGATCAAGAATATATATGATTTATAGGGTCGGAAATGACTCCTTCACACAGCTACAAGCTTCTGACTGAAATTATAATACACTGAAAGGGTATAAAGGATAAAGGATTTTAAGATTGACGAAAAAAGTTTTTCTTCTATTAAATATTAATACAACCTGTATTCTTCATTCGAATACCAATTAGTTAGTAAAACTCTTAAGAAACTCATACGAAATAAACTTATTTCAGATCAATTTAACCCAATTTGGTAGTATAAAGCCTTAATCTTACCACCCGGCTTTCCAAAGACCAAGATGAGTTCACTTTTCATGCGGTTTATTTACATCCTTCCCACAGCCTCGACGCAAAAGTTTTCTTTATTTTCTTCGTCACTTTTATTTACGATATAAATTGCAGAAATGGTCACGCGACTGACCAAACAATAAAAGCGCCGGCATTAATCTTCTCAGACCCTCTCGCGAATGGTAAGTGGAGCCCCTGCCTCCATGGGGAGACTGAATGGGAAAGGTGGCAGTGGGGGGCACTGACCACCACCCCCTTTTTGTTGCCAATTTCCGGATGCAATGCTGCGAATTTCCGTCTGGAAACTTCACAACGATGGCGACGAAATTGCTTAAATGTAAATAAATCAGTGGTAAGAAAATGTTGCTGTGGTCAGTCCCCGTCCAGGGTTCGCATTCGCAGTCGCCTGTCGTCCACGTCCTCATCCGGACCTGTATCCTTGTATCCCTGTCTGCTGCGCTGTAAGTGTTGGCTTATAAATCAGGCCACTGCAGTGCAAAAGCGGCTGACAGACAACACAGCGCAGCTCCGCATTAATGGCGGCTTAAGTGTTGCACCGCCGAAAAAGAACTCGCTTAATTGCCGGGCATTTTCGTTTAATTTTCGCACAACTTCGTAGTAAAGTTTTATTAGCTCGCCCGGGGCATAAATCAAATGCGTCGGCGACGGAAAGTCGTTTGTCATTTCGAACAATCAATTAAAAGCAAATGTCGCATAAATACACGAATTCTTTTGTGACGAAACGATTCATCCATCATTCATCATCGTGGAGCCTGCAACCAGCAATAAAAACTCTTTGTGTCCAAACTATTAATTTAGGTAAAAAAATGGCAACGAGGAATGAAAACAACTAAAAATTTGTTGAGCGATAAATGAACTCACCGAGTGGCCAGAATAATGGCCTGACTGATGGGAAATGTTTTCCACAGGAAAGTCTAAATGTTGTCAATGAAACGGAGCGATTTTAGCCGGTATTGCTTAGTTTTCATTTATATAAAATTCCTTAACGCTGGGATATTTTTCATTTATGAAAAATTCCACTGAGACTGCAACTCGCTGTCAATGCCCTCTGCATTGTTGTGCGCTTTCCTATGTATTTTCTTTTCATATATATTCCGTTTATTTATTTTGCGCAGCGACTATATTTCTCCGCTTTGTGCAGAGTGTTCGGGCTCGTGTGGGATGAAATCGCATTCAAATTGATTTTTAATATTTATTTATGATTTAGAATACAATTGAATGCCGTTTTCCTGTCATCGGCAATATGAATTTCAGCCGGACTGACTTTATTGCCGCCGCCTGATTGATGGCCGCCCCCGGAGGGGAAGTCTAGAAGTGACTTGGCGGCAGCCACAGCTACGAAATGAGCATAAACACGGCGTTTAATTTATAATTTATGCGGTGTATTTTGATTAATTGATTTCAATCTGGCGGGTTAATGGCTGCCAGCTGGCAGCAGCCCCTTCCCATATATCCTGCGGCTTTGCGGCCTGACATGTGGTCCACTCCAATTTCGGAATCTATTTGGGGCGGCAGCTCCTTGAGGGCTCCCAGGCCCCAAATATTTGATCTAGGCATACCTATATGGGTTTGCTCAGCTCATGGCATGGCATATCTTGAAATCTAAGCAGGTGCTCTGGGATACAGAGTCCTGGCTACCCGGAGCCCCAAAATTTACAAGTCATCGACTGCGACAGCAATGGTGACGCTGACAGTGCTGCGGTCGAAATTTGCATAATTTGCTCGCCATGCAGGCCTCCCTCCGTTCCCGTTCCCATTCCCGTCCATAAATGCTGTCTACTGCGATCTAACTCAGTTCCTTTGGCCGCCTCTATTTCCCCGATGTTTGCGTTGCTTAAGCGAAAACGGTGTTAAGTGCTTTCGCATACAAAATTTACATGGTTTGACAATTTTTGAGCGCTGTATCGGCCATGTTGCTGCTTCAGTTAGTCGATGTTGCCGTTGCTGTTGCCGGTGCTTTTGCTGCTTTTGCTGCTACTCTACTCAATGCAGATTGTCGCCTGTTTTTGTTATTGTTCCTCTGCGGTTGCGTGGCCCGGCTTGACTTCCGCTTCCGTCATTGTTTGCTCACGCGGCCTGTCAATATTTACCGCTTGCTACAAGGCAGGACCGAACACACAGGACCTGCAGCAGCCCGTGTTTGTGGACATCCGCTTGTAACATTTTAGCCTGCTAATGTTTGCTTCTGCCATCGCCCAAAAAGGCCTAATTTAGTGGGACTGAGATCAGTGACCCTGGAGGGGAAACTAAGATTCCTCATCTATCTTTTATGCTAATTAATAATATTTCTTAGTATGGTTTCTAAAATTATTTAAAGGGGCAAAACCCCCTACCGTAAAATCAACACACTCCTTCGTCCTTGTTTCATACATTTTATTAAATTTAATTTATTAACGTTAGCCTAATATTCAGTTAAATATTTTACATGCAGTTCCTTAGATTTTTATTTTATTCAATTTTAATGCTTAAGCTGTCTTAAGCTAGAGTTCATTTCTTCCTGGAATTTCCGGGTTATTCAGCCAACCTCCTTGGATTTCCACTTCTCATACTTTGTTACGTATAAAATGCGAGCCGTGGCCTGCTAATTAGAGTCGTTTATAAATCGTTCATTATTTAGTCGGCTTAGGGTTAGGGTTTGTTTAAATTCTTTATGATTTTTTAATTACAATTTGAACTATGCTAAGTTGGAGCTTACAGCTAGATGAATTTGATTTAGATGTGGTAAATGCCGTAGTTAAGTCTAGGTTACAAGCTAAATGGTAATGGGAGTTAGGTCACTCGAACTAAGGTCAACAACAATTATGAATTCGTTTACTTAGCTAAAAGTTTTCCATCTCGTTTGGCGCTTAAAGCTGTTGTTTAAAAATATATTAACAATTCAGTGTCTTCGCTTTAATGTTAGTCGTAATTATAGCTGTCCATGTTAATTGTATTCCATAATGTACACATGTCTGCTTAGGCCTACTGGAATTTCAATGTCGAGCTTCGCATTCGCTTCGAATCCTTGGCAAGCACTGTTTATTGTTATCTTTTTACAGGTTCTTCCCATCTCATATAATTCTGTTTGATTTGTTAAAAAAGTGCCAACTAAGGTTGCTCTTTCCGCGCAGCTCAGCTCCTTTAAAATCAACTCCGATTTAGCTGGCTTCCTGCTCTGCCCTCATCACATACAACTTATAGTCAATTTGTTTACCAATTATTCCCCGATTTTTCGCTAGCTTTCCATAGTACGCTCTTTTGATTTGCATTTCCTGTGTGGTTGGCTCTTCTGACTTTAGATTAGTTCCTCCTCCTGGGTGCGAGCTTAGCGTCAGAAGCGTGTTCCGACTCCGAGACCGCGATCCTGGGCGATCAGTACATCCTCGCCGTTCAGTTGATGGTGCAGCTCCTCGGGAACGGTCTTCAGCAGCTGTGGCTTGCCCTGGGGAGAGTTGAAACGAGAAGGAGGCCAGATGAGAAACATTTTCGGGGACGAATTGGGAACAATTAAACAACCCCGAAACACACTAAATAGCGCTGCTTTAAAATTAATGAGCCGCACATTATTTGAGTACTCTCGCAGTCATTACGAATTCACGTTCCCCGCCACCAGCCTGGCCAGAAAATGTCAGGAGCAAAAACGTTGCGTATGCGTAATATTTGGTTTTGGCAGAGTGGCATCAGTGGCGAGCCATGAACAGAAGTAAGAAACCAACAAGTCTCGGAGCCATTTGCTGTGTTTTGGCCAACTCCCTTGGGCCAACAGTGTCAGGCTGTGCTGCCGCTGGGAATCGAGCGGGGAAAACAACAAGGACATGCCGACATCAGTGGCAGACAAAAGGAGCAGCTCAAGAAAAGGCAACGCAAAAAGGCAAAAATGTGGCAACCAAGGCAGAGAGTGGGAATAAAACATTGTGAATTCTGTTGCTGCTGTTGATGATGATGTTGCTTGTGCTCTCTGGCTTTTTTTCTCTGCTCTGCCGTTCTTCCTCTTATTTGGGTCATAATAATTGCAATCATTAGAGTCAAAAGTTGCCACACCGCAGTGTCCTTTTGGCATGAAATTGTTGTAAAAACGTAATTCTTTTTGTGGAGCGAATATCAGCAGGGACAATGCAGGGACTGAAGCCAGGTCCAGGACTAGCGAACGACGGACGGGCCAGGCACTGCGAACGCAATGCTCTCTGCGTCGAGGGTATGTACACATAATGGCGTATTTATAAGGCGGCTGACAGAGACAATGAATGGCAGTCACCAGCGGCGAGAGCAGGACAAGCGGCAGCGGGATTTTTTGCTTTTTATTATCCTGCGGCACATTCAGAGGTCATTTACCGTCGCCTCGAACCCATGGAAAGTGCCGGCACAAGCTCCTCTCTAGTGCCGAGCTTTAAACCTGTCTGTAGGGGGATCAAGGGTTATGGATGGCCAGAAAATTGCATTGTCACGAGAGTGAGTTCGCCTTTGAGTCATCTGTTGATCGATGACGCACTGGGTGGCCTAATCGATTGAAAGCGGGGACCTAATGTAGGGGAAATACTGGAAAGGGAAAACGGCGCCCCTTCCGAGTCCCCGAAATTAAGTTGCTTATAGGCATACACTTTTTTGCTGTTAAATATCTGAACTCGAACAGCTTCCGCTCTTAATTTTCTACATTTGGATACCCTTTCGGCGGCTGCAATCACTTGAACAGTTATCAGGCCAACCGCAAAAACCCATTTTCCGCCCCAGCGGCTACCATTTATAAGGGAAAAACGAAAACAAAATTGGGCACAAAAGATGCCGGGCGGGGGTGGCAGGGCGGACGGGGGCCCCAAGATAAATGTTTCCTGCTGCCGGCTCCCGGTCCCGTTCCGTTCCCGTTCCCCATCCTGCTCGCCTTTTGCCTGCAGCGATGCCAAAAATCCTTGCCTGAAAATCCACTTTGCATATTGATGCTTTCAACGTTTTGGACATTAGGCGAGGTTGCCTTGACGACCGGAGCGCTATCAACAAGGAGCAGCAGCAGCGGCTCGATTCCCGTCCACTCCAGGAATTGGGGAGTACATCAAACTGACACTTACCACATCGCTGCCATAAAGGCTCATGCCCATGCCGACGATGCTTCCGTTTCCGCCATTGGCCGCCGTCAGCTGCTGCTGTTGCTGTTGCTGCTGCTGCTGTTGCTGCTGGGGGATTGGCATGGGGCCCGAGGCCGTTGCCGAAGATGTTGCCACCAGACCCATGCACGTCACTGGCTGCAGGAGGCCATCGCTGGTGGTCACCACGCTGTGGGCAAAGATGGGCGGCGGCGGCGTCGGCGAGAAGGTGGCCAATTGTGATGGATGTGACATGGTGACTCCGGTGATGGTGGTGTTCGTGCCAAACATCGGGCTCGTCGAGTACATGGGCATGGGATGATGGGCCAGATCGATCTGCGGCATTCAGGTAGAGGAGTAGGTAATGAGGTTTTAGTCATGTGATGATTTATGTTATATGCTGCGAGTTGGTCGCGAGTTCTAGACGAGGACGAGTTGGTTAGTTGGTGGGTTGAAAACAAAAGTGATTGATCAAAAGGGAGACTAAAATTATAATGCAGCGTCTAAAAGGAAAGCAACTATGTCATGTTTTTCTACAATTTTAGTTAAATATAATCAGATGTATTAGTAATTACTACCATATTTATTTATATTAATTTTAAACAGGTATCCATATGTATTCAAGCAATATAGTATGCAAAATAAACAAGTTACTCAAAGTTGAAGTACACTCCCACATTGTGAACCAATATTCGTATGTGTAATTATATGTTTTACTCGCCATATATATATATATGTATATATATCTGAAGGGAGTGCCAGTGGCCAGTGTGGTTGCCCGCGCATATTGCAGCCATCGCTGGCTCTGCGGTTCCACCGCCACCGCCGCCGACACTTGCCCCGCGTAACGTTGTTACTGATAGTTAACAACGCGCCCGGCGTTTATTTAGCCAACATGGTAGCCATGGTGGCGAACAAGAAGCCGGGCCCGGACTGTATGCGGTGAGCTACTACAATAATTGGCCCATGGGTGGGCCATGTAGCTGCGAGATGGCTTAAATGGGTGTGTATGTGCGGCATGTTTATATGCTTATTTCCGTAATTAACGTGTGTGCCAGGGTGAGGCATATTTACGTTGTTGTGCGCTCAACGAGATATTAATGAAATTAATTTTTAGCGCCATATATATTAAAATTGATGGTTTGACCCCCGGGAAGGGGTAAGTAAACAAGCAAAGACAGCGTCTCATTACATTGAATGTGCGCTTTGCCAGTCTCGGTTGTGTAACTACTAATTCAACTATTTATGGCCACAAAACTTGGCTTATAGAGCTGAGTTTCCGAATATTCTAAACTAATATCGGGAATAACATACAGACAACAATATGGTCCCCAACAGAAAGCTATAGAGAATCGAATTAAAATAATTGCCAAACTAAAAACTGAAATCAATGACCAGAATTTTTGCCAGCAGAACAGAGGAAGTCGAGAGCCAACTGCATGTCGTGTAAAACTTTTCGATAAACGACAATAATAAAGCCAAACAATGTCATTAGGTGAAATGGTTTGCCAGGACTGTGCTCCTGCGGCCGTAATTGTTGTTTCAGCCCTGTATTCCCAAAGTCCGTGTTTCCCACCGAACCGAGTGAGTGCTGTTTAAGTGCATTTGTGCCTGTCCAGCCGGGATGTATGTACATCGATTCGCCCGCACTTGGTCATAACTCAAGTCATTTCAATTATTAAAGGGACTGAAAGCTGGTTCGATAAACAAAGAAGACCGGAACAATGTCCAGTGGGGATTGTTCCACAAAATGGGAACATAACTTGTCTGCCATAGCCAGACAAATTTGAAAAATGCTTTGCTGAGGTGGATATCTATCAAGTCTATATATCTCCCTCAGTCAGATTCTTTGCAAATCTGCGCTCAGCCGTTCCAGGTACTCAATTCTCTGGTTCAATCCCATCAAATACTTTTTCAGCCTGTATCGAGGATATTTCTTGGTCATTATTTCACGTCTGTCTGTTGTCCGGCGTCTCTTTAAATCAGATTTGCGTAAACTGAGGTTTCAGCAGTCCGTTTGCTTGCAGTTCGATTTGTTTGTGCAACAGTGCGTATGTGTAATGTGTTCAGCAGGGCCGGACAATGAAAGGCAAATATTTTGCCATCCAGTGCAGCATGCTTTCTTTTCTGCCTGGTTATTGATATGGTCAGCTCTGTATTGCAGTTCCACCGACAGATGTAATTAAAATTTACCGAAACACAATGCACAGAACTCAATGCAACTCAACTTAAAGCGAAGGAAATAAGCAGAGAAATAAATAACATTTATTTAACAAAAAATAAATAGCTAAGGCAATAACAAAATCATAAATGAAATCATAGGCTAACGGATCCAAGGCTACACCCGCGTCGCGTATCCTTGAACGTAGAGATTGGCGGCGCCACCCACATTGTCGACCACGGCCCCGGCCACATAGCTGCTGCCGGAAGCTGTGGCCGCCTGCAGGTCGGCCAGGATCTCGTCGTCCATCATCACATTTACCTGCGAGTAGATGTTCGGCTCGGCCCTCTTCAGTTCCGCCTGTCTGCCCGGCCGTCCCAAGGTCGCGCTGCAATAGGGGGCCATCCGCTGAACGCCCACGGCACTGCCCACCAGAGGGGCAGAGAGTTCACTATAGCTGAGCTCAGTCTAAGGGCGAAAAGATAGTGAACGATTTGTGTAATACACATTTTAAAAACTTGTAAAAACCAGGAAGAAAACTAATTTAGGAAAGCCTCAATTTATATACCCTTGCAGTTTTTAATTGTTTTGCAAGATCTAATCGGAAATATTAAAACAATACTAAAATATTTTTTGATGTTATTTTTCCCTTGTATGAAAGTTTAGAAACTCATAACTTAGCCAAATTAATTAATTTAATTTAATTTGAATTCGGAAAGCTGTCCGATCTTACTTTTTAATAGTTTAATAAATTTGCAAACTTAATTTAAAATTTCAGAAAATCAAAAATTTTGCCAATTTTTTGCAATTTTAATGATGTAACCCCTTATCGTTTTTTCGAAAAATGGAAAAAAATTGCAAAATTTATTTTTTGACTGGACATGGCTAGATCGACTCATCTGTTGATGCTGATTAAGAATATATATGATTTATAGGGTCGGAAATGACACCTTCAGTGCTTTTTAAGCTTCTGACTAAACTTATAATACCCTAAAAGGGCATAACATAATAACATAACATAACATAAACTTGAAAACCCATAAATTACGTATACGCCATGTATGTATTAAGGAAGCATACTTTAAAAATTTATAAAGATTAGTAGTTCCAGTTAAAAAGCAAGTTTAGCATATCATTTTTAAGATGAAATATGAAATTGATCATAACTAAGCTTCGAATATTCGATATTTATAAATATTTGTGTATTAAAACTTTTTGACCGAGTCAAGTTTAAAATACTCATAACTTAGCCAAAAAGGCAGTAAATTTAAATCGGAAAGCTGTCCGAAGCAAGTTTTTAGAAGGTTAATAAATCTGCATACTTAATTTAAAATTTTAAAACATCAAAAATTTTGCCAATTTTTGGCCAATTTTAATGATGTAACCTTATCGTTTTTTCGAAAAATGGAAAAAAATTGCAAAATTTATTTGTTGACCGGACATGGCTAGATCGACTCATCTATTAATGCTGATCAAGAATATATATGATTTATAGGGTCGGAAATGACTCCTTCACTGCGTTCGAAGCTTCTGACAAAAAGTACCCTGGAAGGGCATAACTAGCCTTCCTAAGTGTGATTTTTCACTAATATTTTCTTAATACAACTCGAGTGTTAAGTGACCAGCACTTTGAGCCCTCGTTTAGCCTTTGAGCCCACGTTTAGCCCCGAGCAGGTTAAAGTTAGCGGGTATTCTTTACACCTCTCGTCGGATCGCCTCCGTCAGCTTTATGTCTGCTGCAGTTGGCCTGTTTGTTTAGGCCAGACAACACCCACATGCGGCGCCTGTCCGTAATGTGTCTGGCCCTTCAACCGACTGGGTTTCCCCCTTCCGCCGACGAGGCACACACTTGGCCGTTTATTGCATTTCGAGCTGGCTGCAGGATGCGCACATCTCTCTCTGCATCCTTAGCGGTTTCTGCCTCGCAGTTCCGAGTCGAGTCGCGCTAGATCCGCCTGCAACTTATTTTTATTAAATTCGCAAATGGAAAATTTATATTGCCGCAGCTGCTGCTTCGGCCCTTACTGCACCAGCTCCTCGGGGGCGTGGCATCTGAAGAGAAATTTCTCCTTAAATGATTTTCAAATTATGTTGGTTTCTTCGCTTCTGCTGCAACTGCAGATGATGCTGTTGCTATTCTATTCCCCACCGAGTCATTGTTGTTTTCGCTTACTTCACGGACGACCTTCAGCAGTTTTCAAAGGGAATTTCCTTGGGGTGGTTACTTGGGGAAATATTTTGCGATTACTCCAATGACAGTATTCGGAAGTTTTCGAGAGAGTTTTTAATAGTTGATGTCTTGAATTTATAAGCATACCACTAGGCACAAAACGCAAATACGTTAAAGTTTCTTTGAGGGTGTTGAATCAGCTTTAAGGAATATATTTTGTTTGCTAATTGAGACCTATTTTCCAATAACCTTAGCTTGCTTAAGAGGACTTCTACTGGGCTTCATCTACTATGCTATGCTCCAAGGATAAGCAACAAACTGCTGGCTATAAAAACCACTTAACCCAAAATATGTGGAGCCCAGCTGCCGAGGGGGAACCAGCCAGGAATGACCACCACCTGGCCAGTGGCCTGGTGTCCCTGGGTCATAAATTTAGACCCTGGCGGTGGCTGCTCGGGCATATTGTAAAAGGTTTAGTGTCCGACGGGGAAGTGGATTAGGGTGTCCATAACTCACCTTCTGTTGCGGCGCCTGCTGCTGCTGCTGCTGATGATGGAGCTGCTGCTGCTGCTGCTGCTGTTGATTGGCGTAAGCGCCCATTTTGCTAACGGGGATAAGCGTGTTGTACTGGATGTAGGGACCATGGCCCGGGGGCGGGGCAGTCTTCTTGTCCACCACGGCGTACGTGGGCATCAGGTGATCATAGGTGCCGGAGTTAATCACGGCATTCTGCTCGGCCAGAGCCGCGGTGGCGTAGGCCCGGCCATGACCCTTCGTCGTCCACTCATCGTCCACGTCGTGACCGTCTGCAAGCGGAGGAGTGAATGTTGGGGATTAGGTGGGGATCATGGTGGCAAAAGGTGACAAGCTGGGCCACCTGTGGAAACTCACCCAACCCACCTTGCGGTATGATGTCCGGATTCTTGTCGATGCTGTCCAGGCTACTCGTCACGTGGCATGTCTCCCGGCCGATGCGATGCATGTCCTGCACTGATTGCCCGCCATTGTGGCCCAGTGTGCCGATGACGAGGCTGCCATTGTTGTTGCTGGCCAGCAGGCCCAGACTGCCATTGCCATTGGCCGTGGTGCCGCCCACGCCGCCACCCCCACCGCACCCGGGGCCGGTGCCGGTGGCGCCGGACACGCCGACAACGACGCCGCTGCCCGGATGCGAGTAATTATTGCGATCGCGCCCCGAGGAGCCGCGCACACGCACCACAATCACAATGATGAGGGCCACCAGGAAAACGCTGCCCACGATGCCGGCCAGAATGCCGAGGAATGGCCGGATGTCCTCGATGACGGGCGCATAGGCCAGCGAGAGGTCTGCGTGAGAGCGGCGTAGAAGAGTGAAGAATAATGGAAGCCGGAAAGAGACCAAGGATTGGAGGATAAGCATTTGCTGCAACATATACATATTCCTTATGCACAGAAGAAAATGCTTCTAAGATTCTCATTAATTCTCGTGAATTTTATAACTAATAATATACATTATTTAATTGTTCTAAGCTTTTAAGATGCATAGAGATCTCTGTACATCTTTAAGGATATGATGAATAGTTTTTAGTTTACATTTCTATTAAAGTTTGGTGATGTTTAACCTTTTATGAGAACATGAGACAACATTTTCTCCCAGTGTGCACGCTCTGTCTCTCTTTCTTACTACCCATCTCCCTCTCTTTCTCCCCTTTTCTTGTTTCTCCCTAAGTCTGCATTGTTTTATGAGCTGCTAACTACGTTCCGTTCTTGGTCCAGTCTGCGTCCTTTGGTTGTTATTGTTGTCGGTGGCAGGTCCTGGCGCACGTGCCTCGAATTTAGTGCCGCCTTAATGAGCTGCATGTGTGTGGGTGTGGGTGTGGGTGTGTGCATGTACATATGTGGGTCTAGTTGTGCATATCTGCGCGTTGTAATCCGCCTTGTCTGCCCCACCATCGCCTCCCCGCTGGGCTTGCTAATTTTTGTCCCAGTCCTTGTCGGGCATGCCAGGAATTTTTAGAGCCCCCACAGAAAAAAAAGTGGAAGAATGGAAAATAAAACCATTCGGCATCCGGATTTATTTGTGCGGAGTGTTTTGGGGTGAAAATGTAAAGTGAAATTTATTCAAAAACAAGAAAACAAAACTGTTATTAACAAAATTAGTCACAATTAATATACAAATCAACTAAAGGCACTAAAAACGAAACATAAAATAAATTATTTATAATAAATAAATAACAAATAAAAAGCAACTCAACTTACACAAAACATAAATCAAAACTAGAAAAATTCATAAGACAATAAACAAACGTAATGTAAACAAATAATACATTATTAAATAACAAACAGAACCAAATTAAGGGTTAACAACAAACCACATCTAAGAGTTAGTTAATTAATAGAAAATTAAATGAAAATAATATCCACCGCTACCTTCTTGCTGGTCAACGTCCTTGCCCTCGTCGTGGCTTATCCCCTTGCCCAGGTTCAGAAACTCATCCTCATCGCAAATGCAGTCGCTTGTGGTGGTGGCCGTAGCCTTGGGCTTGGGAAAAGCTGGCCTGAATCTCTGATAGGACTTAGTGAATGTTATTTTAACTAAAAGGAAGCGTGCAATCGAAATAAGGCGACAGGACGAACCGAGAAGGAAAGAAAACCATGTTAGCAGAACTTAAAGCAAATTAAAAGACAAATGAAGCAGCTGTAAGTGCAGGGCCTTCGCCAATTAATTTGTAGGCAGAGCGCCAGGACTCGGAGCCAGGACATGCATGAAATTGCAATCGCACAGAGGGAAGGGGGATACAGAAGGATACAGAAAGAGAGAGAGCGAGAGACACGAGCAGCCCGCATCAGGATTCATTTTTGGGCCCTCCCCTGTGATTAAACTCACCCGTCTGCTTCTCCGGATCCTTCAGCGTGTAGACCTGCAAAATGGTGGCGTTGCTACGGCCCTTGCCGTTCTGGGCGATGAGGAAGACATTGTAGCCCAGGCCCGGCACCAGGCCGCTCACCTCAAAGTACGGTCGCCTGCAACGAAGTTGAATCGATATCTGAATGTCCAAATCAAGAGCGGCAGAACCGCAAAAAAGGGAAGCCCAAAGAGCCGGACAAATGGGTTTCGCCAGGCACAGAGCAGAGCTCAGAAGGAGGAGCAGCCGAAGCTGGATGAGGCCGAAAGGATATGCATGTGCAAGTTCCAGTGCCAGAGGACGTGGACATTGCCATGGCCATGCGTTCCGCCCGATGCCACGCCTCGTTGGGCTTGTTGTAATGCAGAAGTCACATGGCGTGTGATTCTGATTGCTCTGTGTCCATTCCGCTGCTCCAGCTCCTGCTCCTGCTCCTGTTCCTGCTCCTGCTCCTGTTCCTGCGACTCCGTCTCCATCTCCATACTCACTTTGATTTGGAAATTTTGGGATTGCGTGTCGTTCCATTCATGTAAACCTCCATTATAAAGTCCTGCTGCAGGCCACCGTCAAACCCCTCGATGCATTCGATTTGGAATCCCGTCGATGTCTGGTTGAGCACCGTGCAGTTCAGCAGCGGATCCGGTTCGCCTGCAATCCCATCGAAAAAAAAAGAAAGAAAGAAAAAACCAAAGAATATTTATTATTCCGGCTCAGAAGCAGATCAAGCTACAAATGCCACGGACTCGCAGCATTTGTCTGCAGCTTTGCGTGTACATATTTCCCGAGGTGGCTTCAAAATCAATAAGCCAACTGGCGGCTTCGGTTTGACTAATCCGGCAGCCATCACCCATCAGCCACCAGCATCCAGCAGCCGGGAGCCAGGAAAGCCAAGCACCAAAGTGCCAAAGTCATCGGCACAGCAGGACTTTGCAAAACCCAAAACAAAACATAAACAAAACCCCGCTGAAAGCCAGAGTTTGTTCCCACCATTGGAAATCCGCCTGACGGAGTTCCAAATACCGTGTGGCTAACCAAGAGCAGGTTTCTAAGCGATAAATTCAGTTGTGACTAATGGAAGCGGTTATTAAATTGAAAGCAAGATGGAAAATATCAGAATGGTATGCTCTACAGTTTAAAAGGGATTCGAGAGCACCACATACTTTTTAATTGAACAATTTTTTAACGAATTTCTTGATTTATTAAATACAATTGAAAACAGTGTAGCTTATTAAATCGTATCATATATATCGGATATATCTTCATGTATATATTGCCACAACTTGGGTGTCATTGTATCCTTCAGTCCCAAATAAACCTCACTTGCCCTGCAATCGCTGAAATGAAGCCAAAGCTGCAGGCACGCGAGCCGCAAGGCAATGGCTCCACATAGTCCCAATGACAGGTGAATCGAGGACCACCTCCACCTCATCTCCCCAGCGATGGTACTCACCTGACGGGGTTATTGTGTATACGCAGGGTTCACTTTGATCGCCAATTTCGTTGGTGGCCCAGCAGAGCAGCGTTCCGTAGTCCTGGCAATGCAAAGAAGAAATCGCAAACACACACACGACAGGATGAGTGGGGGTTGTGTATATTGGAGGAGGTTGTAAAGGGTTTGGGTTCTGGTTCGGACTCGGATTCGGGTGTGTGTCCCGGTCCGGGCCTGTGGGTGTTGCGGGCTGAGTGACAATGCATTTCGTTGGCTTAATTTATGCATGCACTGCGGCGATGGCGACGCCGATGGCGACACACCTTTTCAACCTTAATTGAAAATTCAAAACCGCAACTCGTTTGGAAAATTATGTGCTGGCCCTCAAGGGCGTGCCAGGGACTGATTTATTTGACCTCCAGGAGCCCGGCAAAGGGATTGGGAATGGGAATGGTTTCGGACTGGAAGTTGGAGTTGGAGTTGGGGCAGAGCACTTACATTCTCCGTCATTGGTGTGTAATGGGCAATACTGCGTCCCCGATCCACGGCCACCTGCGAGGCTGGTATGTCCACGGTTTCGCCCTGCGTTGCATTGAATTTCCAGACGTAGGTGGCCTCCGCGGGATTGGCATCAATTTCACAGGCCACCTTAACGGTTTCATGCCTGCCCGAGCTGTAAGTGGTCTTTTGAATAGGTCGGCACACGGGCGCAACTGCAACGATACACAAAGAGAGAGAGTGGAGGATTGAAGTCGGGTTGAATGGCCAAGACGACATCTGCATAGTTAAAGAAAAACATTGGATTCGATTCCCACTTCATTTGCCATTGGCCTGCAGCCAGATCTGTCAGCATTCGTCCATTAAACATTTAACGAAAAGGCTCCGGCATTGTTGCCTCGTTTTGTGGCCAACTTGCTGCTGCTCTTTAATTGATTTATTTGTCTGATTTACGGGAAAAACTCAATTTGTCCCTGGCAGGCAGGCAGGCAGGCAGGCAGGCAGGCAGGATAAGTCGTCCTGCTGAGTCCTGATGTAATTGCATTGTGTAACGTGTTAGTTACAAATTGCAATCGAAAGATCCAATTCGTTTTAATTAAGCTGTTATGTAAATTAACACTCTGCCTGCTGGACTTCGGCTCTGGAAGAGTACTCACATCGTATGTCCAGCTGGACGGGATTGCTCTCTCCGTCGCCCTCCCGATTGCTGCCCACACAGGTGTAGATGCCGCTCCTCGCCCGGCTTGCATTCTGCAGCACCAGACTCTGGTTGGATACGGCGATGCCCTCGGCGGGATTGTTGGCCAGAATCTCGCCCTGAAATCGAAAGGAGAAGTCAGTGAGGGCGGTAAGTGAACGCAAATTGAAAAGGTTTCGCAAATTTTAGGTGGCTGCTCGTGTGGCATAATAATTTATTGAATCGAATTCAATTTACCGATAACTGCTAAATTGAAATAAATTTAATTTCTAACAGCTAATAACACTTTTATGTTGCGTTACATTGCGCATACGCCCCGCAGGCCAAGGCGGATTGAGGTGGGTGGGTGTGCGGCTGATTGAAGCCCCGGTGGCTGCATAAATTATACCAAGCCTGCATAAATTGCTAAGTGCTCTCTCCCACTGCCGGGTAATTCAATAATAAATTGTGCGATCTACGCTCTATGTGTGTGGGTGTGTTCTACGTAGAGAACTTCATTTTTTGGCCCTTTGGCAGCCCTAAAATATGCAACAATTATACGCTCCATCTCGGCCCGATTCGCTGCCGCAGGGTAATGTATGTAAGGGGCGTATAATGAAAATAATAATAATAATAACGCCGCCATACATACATTCATACATGTATGTAAGCAGTTTGGGTTTCCTGCTCTCTTTGAAAGTGCCCCAAGTCAGTGGGTGGTGGCACATAAATTAGCCACACTGGGGTGTTAAGGTAACTCGTGTAAAACCGACATCTGTCTGTCACTTACATTGTGCCGCCAGCTAACTTTGTATATCCACGGATTCGATTTGATGTTGCACTCGAAGAACACATCGATGCCCTCGCGCAGCGTCGAGTTCAGGGAATTGGTTCCCAGCTCCAGGCTCACCACCGGTATGTCTGTGAAGGAAATCAAGTATAAGGCTTAGCTGCCATGGCCCCTGGAGCAGGCTAATTACTTTAAATCGGCTGCCAGACAAATAATAAAGCTGGCTGGCAGGCAAATGAAATGCCTGAGCACCGGCCAAAGGTGTAATTACTGTGTAAGCCGCACAAATTAGCCAATTTAAGTTGTACTAGGGACTAGGACCAGCTTTGCCTGTGCTCTGCGCCAGCTGCTTGTTTGTTTATTATTATATAATTTTTTTCGCCCAATTAGGCTTTTGAAATGCTGTTTCGCCAGAGCAAAAAGGTAACTGGTAACTGGGCTAAAATTTTAACTTGATTAATTCAGAATTGGTTCGCGAATGCGAATCAATTAAGCTTATTAAGCAATCTATCAAATTGGGCAAACAGAGCGCCCAGCTCGTGCCTCTCCCCTTTCGCGGCGAGTGAAGCAGAGCCAGATATTTCAATCGAATTGCCTGGCGCCGTTGGGCGGATCCGAAAAAAGGGGAAAAGTTAAAAGGTAAGCAACAAGACCGCACTTCCAAGGCAAACAGGAAGCGGTCCGGGCCACGGGAGGGGACGCTCCTCGCTCCGTGGTTTTGCCATTTAAATTTTGTGCAAACAGGTCGAAAACTGTAAAAGCGTAAAGATGACTTTGCAGGAGGCGGCGGCGTCTCTGGCTTCGCTCCGCTTGCGGTGCTTGTGGCGGGTTAAAAAGTTTCGCAAGTTTTTGTGCAAAAGTTTCACCGGCCGCCGCTGGAAATTAATTTGCCAAAACTTGCCGCAGCTGAGGAGAATCGAAGAAAAATATGCAGCCGCTGGAAGAGGGAGAGCCAGCCCAGTGCAGCGATTCCTTACACAGTTCTTAAAGCCAAAGCCTTGGTGCTTTCGTTTTCATTAAAAACTTTGGCAGGCCGAATTAAATATTAAGCGGGTTCTTGTTCCAGGCCAGCATCAGTACTCACGATAGATGTCCAATTTCCAGCCATCTTCCATGCCAGACTCCGGTATCATGCTCTGCTCGGCGCGGCACGACAGGAACTTGCCGCGGTCATCGATGGTTGGCGTGAATGTCAGCACCGAGGTGGTCATATTCCCGTCCGGATTCGCCTGGATAACGAGACAAGAAGGAGAGCAGCAAGTTAATAGCCGAGCCGAGCAAGTCGACCAAGTTGGCCAAGACAATGCGAACGGAAAGGGTTGGCATTGGCCCGCACGTCCTGCGGCCCCAGATAGGGGTGGCTTTTAATTGAGGTCCTCGCTACGTGACTGCCGTTCGAGCAACTTCAATTACCGCAAAGCATGTGTACGGCTGCCACTGGGAAATGGGGAGTGGAAATTGTACTCCGGGGCGGCCATTAACAAGGATGACAGGCATTTGAAATTTGCATGTTTATAAACATTTCACACAGGGTAGCATTGGGCCTGCAAGGAAGTCTGCTACGGTATGTGTTTAATTGGGGATATTTAAAAGAGTTTAAGGTAGAGTTTTAATATCTCAAAGGAATTAAATTACTAAAGGACTGGAAGATTATTTAACTTTGCTTTTTGAGCAAAGAAATCTTGAAAGTTAATAAGCTAGAGAGTTAAGATTTTCAATATAAAATGGGCAAGACAAGTCCAAACATTTGCTTTGTAATTTATAGAAATCCTTGCCACCCTTATCGAATACCGCAAAGGACACTCTCTAGTCGAGCCCCTGTTTCGCCATGCTTCCACTTACAATCTCGTGAGTATTCTTCATGGGGGTACTGCCCTTCCACCAGGTAATCGTCGGCGCTGGACGTGCTCCGATGACAACGCAGCTGAGCTGATAAGAATTCCCCGCCGACAGTGGTCGATTCTCCCCCTGCAGCTTGACAATCAAAGGACGCACTGCATCGGGTTGTCGAAGGAGGGTGAAAAGCAATAGAATTAATTAGTTAGGCACAGACACGGACTCGGGGATGGCTCCTCGGGCTTGGGGTACTCACGGTTCATGTCGAGGACGACGCTGCTGATAATTGGCGTTGTCAAATTATTGTTCTCCGCCCGGCACGTTAGCTGCATGTGGAGATTCCGTCGCTCCAGTCGAGGCAGGGACAGCACATTGGCCACGCGTCGCTCGGAGAGGGGATGGCCCACGCTGGCATCCTTGTAGACGGTGTTCCCATGCAGCCAGGTGACCCTTGGCTGCGGGCGACCTGCAAGGAGCAGGAGGAGAACGTGGTGGATGCGGATTGGTAAGGGAAGAAAAAGAATTATCGGGGACGTGTGTGTGCAACTGATATGTTTGCCAAACGGCTTAGACTCGGAGTTGTCTCTGGCTGAACAGCCGGCAGCGTTTTAGCTGGTCTCCTGTTTGTTTATGTGCTCACAAGTGCAAGGAGTGGATGAGTGTGTCCTCCTGGGATGGAATGTGTGTAGCTGGTGCTGTGGCTGTGGCTGTGGCTGGCTGCGTGTGTGTGTGTACAAGTGCCTTTCGCTGTTTCATTTGTTGTCTTGTTTGGCTTTTAGCAATTTTCAAGTGCTCTCAATGCAATTTGTGTGGGCATTGTGTGTGGCAGAGCTCCTCGATTGTCTGCACGTTGGCTCCAGCTTGAGTTCAGTTTCGTGCAGGAGACAGGCGGGTGGAAATTAAATAAAATGTGAAGATCTTTCGCCTGCATTTTCACGCTCATCACTTTTAATTGTCAGACACAAGCGGCAGCCAGCATCAACACTCTCTCCCCAATACACACACAAACCCACAATTCCCCAGTAAATACTGTATATATATATCTAGGACTTACCGCCGATGGCCACGCACGTGATGTTGATGCCGGAGCCCTCGTTGTAGGGCCCCAGCGTGTGATCCTTGATGGTGGCCCCCTTGCTGTCCAATATAATCACGGATTCGGGCGGAACTGCAAGGAGAGGAAGGACAACGCTGCGCATTAGTATTGAGTTTCGAAAATGGAAATCATAGACTTTGAGCTTGTTAAAATGCAGTTTCTGCAGTGTCAAATCGATGACACCTAGCCGGTCTTCGTCCTGTCAGCTCAATACTTGGCCAGCAAGCTCCTTAAGAGCTTGGCTGTCGGTGCCTTAAAGAGCTGCTTATGTTGTTGCCACTTTGGCAAAGAAAAGCCAGGAAAAAGAATGGCAAAGTCTTCTTCGGGCAGATGCAGTCAAAGTTCAGTAAAAGTATTACTTGTGTACCTCGTATTCGAAGCGGATAATGGTATATTGTATTGTTATTAGTAAAGATATCCGATAAAAGAGGTGTGTTTATTTGTGGGAAGTAAAATAGAAGAAATCCTATTATCCCAAAAATATTTGTCTTTCCTCTTAAGTATTTCCAGAATTCTTTTGCAAATAATTAATACAAAAACAAACTACTCTTACTTGCACCTCATTTATTTTTTATGCTTTCTTTCACTTAGAGCTTAAAGACCTTCCTGTTTTGACTGCTTTACTCTGTTTTCTTTAGTTTTCCCCCATACTACTTGGTCTGTTCCTTATTATTATTGGTTATTTCAGGGGGTGGGCGCTTGGCCAACTATTTGGAGCCGGAACCCGACCCGATTATCATCGCTTTGCTGGCAAATTTGCTTGGCCTGATCAAATCCTGGGAACTTCCTGCTCTCTCCCCAAAGACCGGCGCATTAGCAGCAGCGGCAAGTTGTCCAAACTGTCCACCCTGAACTGGGGCAACTTTTAATCTAATATCTTCTTTAAAGTTTTTCCCTCTGTTCCTTTTTTTCCCCCTTTTCCCATTTCCCGACCGACGTACAAAGTTCTAAATCCTGCCTTGGTTTTACGCTTCACATGTCACAGACAAACACGCACACACATAGCGGCAGCATGTTGAACATGCTCAAGAAGTTTGTAAAACACAGCCACGCCCCTTTCGGCCCGCCACCGCCTCCTTTGCTTCCACACGCTTCATCTGGCAACTGCGACGGCGACGGCGACTTCGGCGTCGGCAGCAACTATTTACCAACAATATTTGGCCTGGCCAACTCTGCTGGCCATATATTTCAGCTAAACGCCGCTGGAAACGCATATAAATTTTAATGGTAAATTGCAAGCTGTGGCCGCCTCAATGCCCAGGTATCCTTCTCGCGGTGGGTTTAAGCTTAAAATAAAAACAGGACTTGAATTCCATTTGAAAGTGGGTAAAATGGAAGGTGGAATACGCTTTTCCTTCTGGACAATTCCGAGAGAAAATAGGGTTAAGAAAACAGCAATAAAATGTGCCTTTTACTTGCTTAAGGTTTTGTTAAATTAATTTGAAATTGATAGTCAGAAACTACTAATTTAAAGATACTAACAAATACAATATATGATTTCTAGTATAAATAAGTTTTAGAATTCTAGGACTCTTTTAATATATTTCTTTATATTGCATAAAGTTCTTCTGCCTTAAGATGCTAACAATACAATTTAAGATTAGAGAATTGGATGAATGCTGGTAATCCTTTCTCAATTTCGACTTTTATCGATTTAAATCCTTGCCTTGGAAAATTCTAACCGTTTCAGCGCATACTCTTGCCCAATTCCCAATCTGAAATCCATTTAAGAGGCGAGGAATTCAATTCAAAAGTTGCACTTTGCACTCGCAACCAGCGAACCGAACCCATTGCCACCCGCCGCACACTTGGGCTTTCTCCTCGAGCAGCTTTAACCAGCCAAGTTTAAACTTCTGGCCAAGTTGGCACTTTAAAATCTGTTTGCCAAGTGCAGGACTGCAGTCCGGGCAGGCAGTGGGTTAAAATAAGGAAAAAGTTGGCAACCCGAACATATAGTTGGCGTCTTATTCTGTAACTAATGTGTTTGTCCAAGAGCTGAGTGGCGTGGTTGGACCGGAACGCAGAAGAATGAAGCCAGAAGCGGTTTGAGGATATAACATCCACCCACCCGGCCAGGATATGTCGCCGCACAAATTAGCTGCTCAATTATGCTGCCCCGCACATCGTGGGCAAACAGAATGGCCAAACAAGGAGCAAGGAGAGTGGCTCCATGCCGGTACTTACTTATGACAGTTAAATTCACTTTGGAGTTACGCGTGGGACTCTTCTGGAAGTCGACGCGGCACCGATACTCTCCGGTGTCGTCCTCGGTGGTTGACTTGATGGTCAGCGTGCCGGCACGTCCCTCCACGTAGAAGGAGAGGCGCTCCCGATAGGTCTCATCCGACCAGTGCGTGCCCTGGGCGAAGTTGGAGTCGCGTGTATCCACACTGAAATGGGGCAAAAGAAGACGAGAATCAGAAGTGCACTGGTATGAAAATATTACCTAAAATAGGGCATTCATCTTACAGATTAATATATATTCTTAAATACTTCAACTGCTTGTAGCTTAGTATAAGTTTTAGGTTTAAGGTTTAGGCTTTACCATTTGTCTTTGTGATAAAATCATCACAAAAGTTCAAAAGTTTGTAATTAATTCCCCGCTAATTTTCTCCCAGTGTCGGCATGGGAAAAATGAAAAGAATTCCTGTATATCAGCCTGTGCCAAAAGGAAAACAAGAGTCGCCCCAGTGCCCATTACTTTCTCACGCCATGTTGAAGTTTTTTATTATCGCCGTCGGCGTAATTGGGTTCTGCAATGAATTAATAATATACACCCGCCCTCCCATGCTGTAATTTATTGTTTTCGCTTGAAATTCCCAATTATTGATTATTCCATCCTGCCGATACTGGCCGTAATGAGCTCATTTTGGTGGTCAATCAATGGTCTTAAAGTGTCCGTGCTGCCGCTGTTTCCAACTTCAGGCCAACGACGTTGGGTTTAAAAAGTTTCGAAGCGTAGGAAGTTCGCTGTGATAGCCGATTTAGGTCAACATTTAGCCGAGTGGCGAAGTTAATTGGGGTTTAAAGCACTTTTCCTGGCAACACATAGTTAATTATGCAAGCTCTGGCGTAATATTCTATTTTGGCCAATCCTTAAAGTGGCCGAAAGCGTTTTTAATTGAGAACCAGAACCGGAGTAATCCCAGCCCGGGGGCAACGAAGTTTCAGAGCCCGATTTAAGCGCCACCTCGCCCACTGATATGCTACAACTTATGAATTAATCATTTAGTGCCTGGCCCCAGGACGTTGCCGAGTTGCCAACTCAATTGGCATTCAAATTGCTATTGGTGCCCGGGAAAATCTCACCTAACTTAGGTTCGACAAACGGCCGGCCGAGTACATAATTTTTCCCCCAGCCAGAAATGCTCCATAAATTCCCCTGCATCTCCATATACATATATCCTTCGCCCTCGACAACTGCTCGGATTGCAAGCCTGTGTTTTATTGCATTTCGATTTTGATTTGCTTTGAACATATGGCGCTCCCTCGAACGGATAATGAGGTTCTGCAGAAGGACCAAACCGAACCGAAGCTCGTATGTCAGCCGGGCAATAAAAAGTCAATGTCGTGGAGGGACAGGATCGCGTCCTGCCAATGCTGGGTGAAAATGAAATTTTTACCACCGGGCGTGGCCTGGTCCAGCATCGGGCAAGCGGTTTCTTTTATGATTAATTTACTTGCTGAGTGGTTTTTAATTACAAACAAGAGTTGAGCTCAGTTCGAGCGTGGCTCTGCCGGTCGTTATGCAACGCTAATTACTACTTTCGCTCGAGTCATTTGCAAGTCCTTGAAGTGCCCGAAGTTCAATTAGTTTTGGCCGCATGTCAATGCCTGGCTAGCTGGCAGGAAGGCAGCCCGGGCTGGCAATCAGCTAATCACCACACACACACACATCCCAGTCAGACGAATCCAATTAAAGTTTCACGCCTTTGATGTAGACGTGTATCTGGTAGATACAAGATACTCGGTACTGCCAGCCACCACAACGACATAATGTTAGACATGAATAATTGAAAAAGTTTTTGCTGGCGAATGTAACCTTGGAGCGAACCGCCAAGAAACTTTGCCCACTTTCGGCAGCTCCTCTGTGTATAATTTTCTAGTTATGCTAATTTCATGTCTGCAGGCTGACGGACTGCTTCGGACTTTGGACTGCGGACTTCGGTCTGGGGTTAGGGGACAGAGAAAAAATCGGCTTAATTAGCCGCCATTAAATCAGAATGAAAACTCCCCTCGAATGGGGCAACTGACATGTGCAGGTCTCCGACATCATCCGATCCAATTTCCCGCCTCATCTGTTTGTTTGTGTCGAGTGGCGGATGGCGGATGGCGAGCGGGTTGAGTGCGTCAAAAGTTGTCTGCGGTAATCAATTTTGTTTATTTATGGACCCGTGCGTGTCTGTCTGAGTGTGTGCGGTTAAAATGTTTGCGGTCAGGTGGGTATTCTCCCCCGCATCAACTCTCCTCTCCTCTGCGGCTTGTGGCTCTGTATTTGACACGGCGGCTTAAAGATTTAAGGGTTATTGGAAAGCGATTTCCCTTCCCTAAAATCTATCAAAACGTGTCGAGACTCACCTGTAAATGGGTGTCTTTAGGCCGACCTTGTACCAGATGACCAGTGCCACACGATCCTCGTAGATGGGCGGGGTGACGTTGCAGGGCAGTCGGCCAACAGTGCCCATTATGGACTCGGATAGCACAGGAGGACCTGAAAGTTAAGAGAAACTTAGGGGATTAGTCAGAGTTACTGGGTTAAGTCATAGAGGAGACAAATTTAAACACAATTTAAAGGGAAACTAACTTTGGAATCAATTCATTTCGATATGTATTACTATCTTATGTCATTTAATAAAGGTTTAATTCTGAAGATTCCCTTTAATTCCACAAATAGACTTTGAGAAAAGACATCCAATATTAGAGCTCCTTTGAAGAAAAAACTGAAATTTATAACGTAGTCTCCTTAGCTAGAACCCGAGACGGAAGACGAAAAAAAATCAACAGCAGGAGCTGCAGGAAAGTGGCTGAGATGAAAAAAAAAATGTGGCTAACAAATGATGTATAATTAGCCGAGGGCATTAGCACTTTGTTATTGGGACCAGAGACCCCCCGAAAAGCCGAGTAGCGGGGAGCATGCTGCGATCTTTCGCTTGGCCCAACTAATAATGCTATAAATAAAGGCGAAAAGACTTGAGGGGGGGATGGAAAATCGAGGGGAAAGTCAGTGAGATAAAAGTGACGTAATGGGCGCGACGTCTTCATCGCACTGTCCTGCGCCTTTCTTTCTTTCGCCCTCTCACATTAAAGTGAAATTAGCGAGCAAATCCTTTTTTTATGCTAATTTCGTCCGGCTTTCAAGGCGGCAGCGGGGATTGTTCTTCCTCATTTCGCCGGCTTCTTCTTTTCTTTTATTTTGCTGCCTTCCCTTTTTTTGTGTGTTACTTTTGCACAGCCATTTTTTGAGTTATGTCCTTTGGCTTGGCTTATTTTCCGAGTCTTTGCTCTTAACAATTTCCCTTTTGGCTGGGCATTTATTTGTGTTATTTTTGGCCTGCACTTAAGATTCGTTTGCCTTTTCATTATTCTCAGTTGCTTTGTCCGCTCATATTTTTGCCGCTTTGTTTAAAGCCCCGAACGGGAAAGACGGAGAGAGAGATTACTGTTTGAAGTTGACATTAATTTCGGGGACTCTTCGCAGACCGAGGCTTATTCCAACTGGGTTTGGTCTGATTTTAATTTAAATTTTATAAGATTGGGCCAGAGAGCCGGTCTAATTTTCCTGTTTAAAATTTTCCTTTCCCGTAGACTTTCTTTGCCGAAAAAGTTTGTTAGCCCTTTTGTTGTTTGGTAAAGGAAAGGCGTCGGTCCCTCGTCACGTTGTTTGTATCTCATTTAAATTCTCTTGTTAACTCATTTGCATTTCGTAGGCTCAGCGTTTTGACGTGGCCCAAACAAAGTTATTACAGTTTGTCGAGAGTCCCCCATGCGCTGGCCAACCGCAAGCGATGATTTAATTGCGAACCCAACTCACAGCTCAACTGCAGGCGGCGCATATTACTCATACGCCCCGTGGCCGCTCCGCGGAATTAGTTGCTAATCAGCTGGGGAAAAAGGCAAGCAAGCAGGACTCCGGCAGTAGCGATAATGCAATGCATAATTTATGATGATTATAAATGGTTTTGTGCTGCCGCCTGACTTTCGATTCTGCATAATAATCGGGAGGGGGGCAGGAGACTCGTTTAAAATGTGATGGCTCCTAAGCCGGAAATCGCCGGGTTCCTCTTTTGGTTTCTTTTTTTTCTCTGTTTTGCTGGGGCTCCACATGGCCCGGGCCTGGCTGCCGCCATGTTTCGATTTTTCGCTCATTTCATATGCAAATATGTTCGATTTGCCATTACGGAACGAGCACAGGCAGTGCCGAGGCACGAGGGCAACCGCAATAATAACAATGCCAATGATGGTAATGATGATGACGTCGGCCCCTAACACACACACACGCACACACACATTTGCAGGGGAAAGGACAACAAAGCACAAGCACACACACACACACATACACAGGCACTGGCTGAGCGAGGGCAGCTCTCAGAATTTACATTATCCTTGCGTCCGAGTTAAACGAAATGAACGAAACGAATGCTCACATTGGCAAAACATTTAATTATAGCAATTAGCTAATTAGAGATTTTCGTTTTGAGCCCAGAACGCAGTGCCCTTTTTTTCGCCGCCCCAACAAAAATCAATCGTAAAATGCCCACTGGTTGTGCGTGGTTTTGTGCTGGAATTTGCAATTTCGGCCACGTTTGTCCACTTGTGCTGATTTGTTTTCCAGCTATCGGAAAATGTTCGAATGGATTTCATTCTAAATGCATCTAAAGCGGTTCTACTAAGGTTGTTTCTCTTTTTTTTCGTGTTGCTGTGAACTATAAAAAAGTCATCAACATTAATTGCCACAACACGGCGGCCATTAAAATTGCTTTTGCAGGGTCCTGGCTTAACAACAATTTCTAGCTCAAACAAGCCAGGACAGGCCAAAACAGTAGCTGTTTGGCTCATTAGTTGGCCCACGTACAAGCCAGAGAATACATTAAGCGAGTGTGTATGTGTGTGGTGGCAAATTAATTGCACATAAAATTATAACTCAACGCACTTGAAACTGACAAGCGACACGGTGACTTTCTCACCCCAGTTTCCCTCCGATTTGATGGCCTTTCCAGATGCCAGGCGAAAAGTCATAAAAACGCCACGGTAACTGCCACTTGGTAGAGTGTGTGTGTGCAGCTTCCATTAATTAAAAGCAATGTGTTGATTTCTTATTCCTTCCCAGTTTCCTTTTCCGACAGGCACTCGGTGCGCTCTCCCTGGCTCCTTGACAATTGGCATTTTGTTTTGACTCTTGGCGCATTTATAGCCAATTATTTTTATTGCCAAGGGGCAAACAGGCGTAAGGTGTGTAGATAAATGAACTTTAACATTGGGACATTTATTTTATTGCACTAACAATAGGTATCTTGAGCTCAATAATCCTCCAAAGCGGCGATTTAATTATGAAATATTTCCCATATTTGCATTAAGCTTTAAGATTAATGCAATTATATAATAAATTATCAAAACCTCCTGGTTCTCCAACTATACACACTTTATGAATAGAAGAAAAAAGACCAGTTTTTTTACCCCAACAGTTGTCATATTTACCACAGCCACAGGGCAAATTCCATAAAAAACCACTCACTTTGTCAGAGGCTAGAAAAAAATAGTATATTCGTTTAATGTGACGCCATAAATAAAGCAGTTTAATTAATTTTCTCATTAAATGCCATTAAATTCAATTAATATAATAAGCAGTGGCAAGTGCTTTGACCGCTGTGAATATAAACAAAACGGGTTCCAGCATTAAAGTGGAACAAAATCAGGATATTCAGATGCCAAACTAAAGGATATTCAACTTAAATATGACGGCAGCTCAGCTAGCAAAAGAATCTGGCAAAAATTATTATGCAAATTTGCTTTCATATTAGTGGCATTTGCCACCGCTCTGCCTGCCCCGCTCCGACTTTCAACAGAAGTGAAGACGGCAGAAAAAATAAAATCTGCGAATCGAGACATGGCCGGGGCCAACTCAGTTGACAACGGCAACATTTGCTGATTTCGCAAAAATATGCGCAGACGAGGGGAAGTCGAGGAAGCCAAGGAGCTCAGTGACATTGCCGGAAACTCCTGCCAAGGAATTGGCAGCCAAATTTAAATAAAACTCTTGTCAATATTTGCCAGCGACCGAGAGGGGGGCGAGAACGAGTGCGACTCAATATGAGTAACAAAAATGTTGTTTCAAATAAGTGCAAACATTTGCATAATTTGCTAAAATCATGGAGCTATCAAATAAAATAAGCGTGACATCTCTAACCCCGTTTTATTGGATTTGGTTTTTAGTCTTGGCTTAACGGAAGGATTCAGCTTCAGTTACTCGCAAATTCTGGCCAACTGCAAATCATATTGAAACGCTTACACACCCGCTAATTGCAAAACACTCGGAAGTCCCCTTGGGAGTACTTAAAAATTAAATAAAAATCAAATAAAAATCTCCAAATACAATTGAGGCGAACGACGACGAACCGTGGAGAGAGCGCTCGAGATGGAAGCAAATTTCAGGCGCAATTAAATTAAATTCCCACTGGCAGGAGGTCCGGCAACTATTCATGTGTAAATTCCAACAAAAGGCGCTGAGGGTGACAATTACGAGTCGGTCAAGACTCGGTCGAGTTTCGCTCTCGCTCTCTCTTCTTCCTTTCGATTCGGCCATGTTCCCAGTTCCGTTTTATGGCCATTTGCTTTATGTAATGCCAAGTGTTTGGCCCAGCGACGGTGGCATAAAAGCAAAGGGCGACAGCGGCGCAGTTTTAATGTGCAATAAACTGTAACGATAATGATTATGCGTTCTAGGTGGAGCAGGCCAGAAACAGAGTCCTAGAGAAAGGACTCGAGGAAGGAAGGAGGAGCCGGGGGATAGGCCTCGGCTGTTGCAGCAGTCAATCGTGGGCATAAGTTGGCTTTAATGGGCGCCAAAGTGGCAATTATTGAAAGTGCTCGCTCTCGGCCAGTCCGAAAAGTGTAACAAGCAATCGCTTTGTCTCGGTCTCCTTGATTTGGCCAAATGAATTTTATATTAAATTTAATTCGTATCCCATTAACACGGGCGAGAAGCAATGGGATTACGGAAATAGGGATGCTACTTTAAGGGAATATTAAGCAGGACAATTGCTTTAAAATGGGATTTCTTCAGGAAGAACTCTTTCATGGATGGATAAAGCTGTATAGTATATCCTTTTCATTAGCTTAATTAATGTTTTAGTTGCAAAGCAAATGATTTTGTGTTTACTTAACTCTACAGAAACTATTCCTGAACTAAGCATCCTTCATATAGAATTTGTTAAAGCAATGAATGATTGCCTTAAAAGTTGCTGATATCTTGATAAACCATCATCAAATCGATTCAAAATCAATAGTTTTATTGACTCCATCAAATGGTATTCATTATATTTCAGCAAACTGAATACGCAATCGTAAAATAAAATGTTATACACTTCATTTCATTACGAACTGTGGCCCATCTTGAGGAGAGTTCCCATGTCGTCTGTTCATTTTACATCCCATACATAACTATAACGATCCATACTCTCGGCCACACAACCGGCTCTTACATAAACCATCAATGGCAAGGGCCAATCTCCATATGTCGGTCCTTCCAGCCCCTATCCCCTATCATCTCCTGACCCGCCTCCGGTCACATAAAAATGCAGTAAATGGCTGAGTAACAGACTGACTGACTACGGAAAACTTTCACTTCCGGTCCCGATGCCCCTTAAAGGATTCTTAACGGCCGAATTTTAGTGGCCATTGTGAGTGTGTGCGCCGGTCTACCCTTTTTTCGCATTTACATTATGCCATCCACCGAGCATAAGTATCTGGAAGATACATACAAGCACGGGGCACCGGGCTCAACGGTATCTCTTGCATTTTATGGCTGAGGAAATACTCCGTGTCAGGTGGAACCCATATACACATATCTTTAATGCACAAATCAAGTCACTTGAGCACTTTTTCTATAAACATTTTCATTTTATAGATACTTAAAAGGGCCGCCTGCATTTGGAGAGCCTTTTATGCGGGTCTCTATGTCGTCCTTCGTCCTTCGCCCATCGTCCCTCGTCCGTCGTCCTTTCGGCTCTATCCAGGCCCATTCTAGCCGCCGAGGCCATTAAGCCGGCTCTCTGTGCCCGTCTGAGAGACTGTGATTTCAGCCAGCGTTCGAAAATTGTTGCATAAGAAAGGGGTGCCAACACGTTGCGTGTATTAGAGCGATTGTGTGCGAATCTGTGTGAGTTTTCGGGAGCAGGGTTTGTCTGTGTGCGAAGCCGTGACCGTTTACGTGTCGCTGCTTTTACTTTTATCTAAAAGTGGGATCGGGTAATGCGTTGCTGACTCGACAAACGCTCGGCCAGGGGTTTAGTTTTAGTTCTCTTCTCTTCTCCTCTCCAAAAAGGTGAATCTGATAAGCCAGAAATGAATTCGATGTGCGAACGTGAGCATGTGGAAATAATTACATAATGAAAACGTAGCAGCGAAGAAGAACAAATGGAAAGTGACTTCAAGGATTTGTAGTGTCCTTATGAAACAGGACACAAAACAAAAAATAAGAGAGAAACACAATTACATGGCTAAATTAATTTTCTTGTGCCAAAAGCCAAGATGGCACAAACAACGCAAATTAAGGGAAAAAACCCAAACGAATTTCCCCTAATTGCTGCACAAGGAATTTCCAAATGAAATTTTCAACAAGAGTATCTTATTTTATTTAATTCCTCATCTCATTTTTACTTGATACGTTTTTGTGCCATTTTCTGTGAGAGAACTGAAAGAGTCCCCCGGAATACTCATAATTATGGGACCTTGATGTGATGACAAATGATTTGAAATTACTTTAAATAACGTGACCAAATGGTATTCATCAATTGAACTATTTTAATTAATTTGTGTTATATATATTTAATATTATAGGGTATACAGGATTTGTTATCGCCTCCATTCTGTTCCTGTTCATATATACATTTGCTCATTTCGTTTTTGATATAATTCGTGGAGTAAAATGTGCTTTTTCGTTTTTCTGTGAAAAAATAAATACGTTGCCCTCTGCTTTGTATTTTTTTATTCTCCATTGATGTATTGCCAGCTCGGTTCCTCTCTCATTGTGCAAACAGCCCGCGGGTGTTGTGCCTTGTATATTTTCAGATAGCATTAGAAATTAATGAAATCAATTTTTGGAAAAACAAAGACGAAAAAATCCAAATGGGGCCCGGGCGAAGAAAACTGCCAGATGCGTAGGGTCTCAAATGGGAGCAACGACGCCCGAAGGCGTTTATTTTGTACTCGAGTATTGATTGAAAATCCTCCTATCGACTGCAGTTGATCGTAGGTGGAATCGCTGCATGAAAAGCGACTGCGAATGGTTGGAATTTTAGCAGGGATTTCTTGGGACTCGTGCTGCCCTTTTTTATTATTTTTTTTTTTTTGGTAGAAAATGCCTGCAGAAAAGGGTCGCCGACCGCATAAAATATGAAATGTCCGGCCATTGAAAGGGGCAACGCACATATTTTTTGTATAAAAACAATTTTCTTTGATTTATGCGCTCGTAAAAAACAAATAAAATTTACATGCCCATTTAAAGGCAGTCGTTGCGCATACATCTTTCCCTCTATGCCGTACGACATAATATAATATAATATTTTCCTAGCTAATATATTAAAAAATATGAAACCGTAGAGAGAGAGTAGCAGTAGCCTCTGGCCTCAAAGTGCGCAGCAAAGTATGCAGCACGTTTTTTCCCCAGCATCTTTTGTTTTATTTTGGCGCCCAGAAAAAATTCATATCCCTGTGCTGCTGTGAGTAAAGCAAATACAAATACAGCAGACCGTAATGTGTGCGTAATGTATGGCAAATATGTGCTCACTGCATACACACACACATGCGTATACTCACACGCACTGAGGGCACATAAATATTTCATTAAGTATGTGTTGTGCCCCATTTATGATGTGTTTGTTACATTGCACGGCCATAAATACGGCAGAAGAAAAACATTTTGATGATGCGTCTGTTGGCAGGCAGCAAATATTTGGCCAATGAAGCGATTCGGCATCCGCAAAGGAAGTTTTTTAATTTCCGAATTTAATTCCCATTAACGTGGAGGGAGATCTTCTCACGTCTCCCAGTTTGGCGCATTATCAGTCCTGTTCGACATGTGCCGCAGCTTAATACTGATTAGCCGCAGCCGCAGAATGGGCCTGCACATTGGCATTAGCGGGCTCATTGGTAGCCTAGCCACTAACCATTTATGCTGGCCAGCCAGGCCAATTAGCCGGCTCGGCATCGGCGATGATGAATGTGAGTCCATGGACGAGGAATCGGAACGTGAGCGGTTAGTCAATTACATTTGGTCAGTGGCCAGCATCCGCAGCGGCTCATAAGTAAAGCGTTAACCGCGTTTGGGTTGCGTGTCTTGGCCCAATCGTTTGCGAGCCAATAAGCGACTTCACCACCACCACCTTCCTTCCTCTCAATTAACTGGGGAATAGTCGGGGAGACAGCAGCAGGCACTTCATAACTGCCCTTTCGAACCCTTGAGTTTTTGCAATGCAATATTTAATCCTGGCCAGGCATCAGAGCCCACTTCCTCCGCGTCATGCTCCGGCACTCTGCCAGTGCCGCACAACAAATGAAACGCTCTGTCATGTGTCAGTGCAAATGCAGACAAACACTGAAAAAGTAGCTGAGGGAGGAGGAGGAGCAACTGGGGGCCGGAGAACCCACCGAACAATCAGTGGGTACACGGACACCGACATCCCACTCCGCCATTCCGTTGGCCCGGCGTTCAGAGTCATTGTCATTAATTTGGCCCGGCTCGGGCTCAAAGCAATAGCTTAGAGGAGTTGGTCTATGCCCGGGCCGGTTCCTGTTCCCGTTTGCCGGTCCAGATACCGGTCCTCTTCCTAGTCCTTGTCTGCGGCAGTGGCATCATGAGAGTGCAAAAACAACTTGCCAGTTAAATGGGTGCTCCCAGCTCTGGGAGTTCTTGTACAATGGTTGTAACAGCAATACAGCTTGAATGAGCAGTTGGCACTTAAAGGGTATAAAGTATCAGAAACTGACCTCAATTTTAAAGTCAGTTGAATTTTAAAGAAGTTTTGGGGAAGGAAAATAATGAAATTTAAGACTAGTTTACATTTTTTAATGTGTTATTTATAGTTGATCTAACTCATCAGCAAATTTATACGACAAAGTTGCTTTATTTTAAGAAATATTTCAATAATATAAATTGGAAGACTGTCAGAGCACTTTTGATTTATCCATTCCACTGTGCTCGTCCCATTTCCAAGAGCAATGCAGTGTCTAAATTAAATAATTCCCACAACTGCTACACTGTGTGTCATGTCTGCTGCTGGCGGTGGAGGGTGTAATCCCCCCACCCACCCACCTTGCCACTTCCAGGGCTTCATTTCGTTTTTTTGTTGGTCCAACAACAAAAGCAACAGCGGCTAGAGAGACAGTGGACCTGATAAATGAGTCCCTAATATGAGCGCTGTTAATAAAAGTGGCAAATTAAACGTCAACCTCTACAATTTGGTGCCATTTGTCGGGGTGTTCGGTTCGGTGCGGAATAGTGATAATAATGCAGTGGGTGAGGGAGGGAGCATCAGAATGCCAGACCCTCAACTGATTATTGCTGTTGGTTTTGCCTTTTTTAATGTCTATTTGTTTGCCTTTCGAATGCCTTGCGGCTCAGCGACAATGGCTAAGGGAGCAGGACTTCAGGATTTCCACCCGGCCAGGATTGTGGGTCTCATTAGTTGTCGGACACGCCCCTGCCATTGGATCCGGGGACGGGAGGAGGGTCTGCGGCTTGTTGGTTTATAGTTTGTCGCATGATTTTGCACTTAAATTGCTTACAAAATGTTTGACAGGGCAGCAACATGACTTTTGAGTGAGGATTTTTAATGAGTCTCCATCCGTGTGTGTGTGCTGGATTTTAATAAAGAGCTTGGGTTCCCTTGAGCCTCTTGAATATTTAATTATCCTTCCAGCATCACTTTGTCTGGCCTACTGGAGCATAAAACATAGTCGCAGGTATAGCAGTATAAACTAAAAGCCAACTGCAATAAAGCGGAAATTAATGCTTCCATTATTTCGATAAACAATTATTCCACCGAACCCAAACACACACACACACTCACACACTGGAACTGCCCCTGAAAGCGATTGGGAAAGCACAATAAAGGACCAAATTCATTGATTATCGATAATTTAGGCCGTCAGACCCGAGAGGGGGAGAGGAGATTTCCGTTTTAGCCACAGCTGGCAGCCTGCGTGTGCGTTAGCCAGAATAAACAAATGGAAATGGGCCGGAAAAACAGAGGAAAAATCTATTAACGCCCGGATTATTAACGTCACACTATAAGTAATTTATACGTTAATTATGCGTGGCTGAGTGGGGGGCGAACGGGATGCTGGAGGGGGCAAATTAAAGCGGAGCGAGAGGCGTTAATTATAATGGTTTCTCTGCTGACAGGAGATAGATCCGGGGCCTGAAAGCGGATCCTGGACTGCCTGCAGTGCGCCTCAAGATATGCAATGAAATGTGTGCGCAAACACACACACACACGAGACCGCAGCATCCCGCCTTCTCCTATTTTCACTCTCGCCGCTCGTCGCTCGTCGCAGATAGCAGACTTAAAACTAGGCTGCTAAAAGTAACAGGCTGACATATTACGACTAATGTCGCCTCAGCATCAGCATCAGCATCAGCATCAGCTCGAGTCGCTGAAGAAAACTGAGCAAGCAACTTGAGAGACGACAATGATGACTTGGCTGGCGGGTGAAAGTGCCGCGCGGGCTGTAACACTATGCATAACTAAGGCTGCAAATGATAAACTTGCATGGGGGAGAAATAAGAGTGGGGGCTGCTGCTGCTGCTGCCTAAGTGGAAAGTATGTCAAGCTCAGTGACACAATAAGTACACACACACTATATACTACTACTATATAGCATGCTCAGAGGGAAAAATATGGCGGCGAATGCCTGCCTGACTGCCACGTGCAAATTATAAGCCTGCATGTGTCGTCTATATCATCATCATCATCATCTTGTTCTTGTTCTTGTTCTTGTTCTTGTTCTTGTTCTTGTTCTTATTCTTGTTCTTATCCTTGTTCTGCTGCCTGCGCCTGCGATTATCTAAGCTTATTCCTCACCTCCCACGTTGCCTTTTCTTTGGCATTGCGCATACGACGCGTATGCCAGCGCCCACTAAATGCGTTTATTAATGCTTCTCCTTGGCCTAATTCGCAACACTTGTGCGTCGTCGTCGTCGTCGTCATTTACATGCATACATCATTTTGCATACATGATGTATTGTTGCCTCTCCATTCCAGTGAGCTTACCGAGCTTATGCTCCCGGAATTCCACACCCTCTGCCCCATTCCCTCGCATTGTCCCTCGCCCGAATGTCAGTGCGGAAAAACAAAGGCAACAGCGACAGCGACAGCGGCAGCACAACAATGATAATAAAGGCGACAGGCTCGGGATGGCAAGGAGCTGCGGCAGATGTCCTTGCTGCCTGCTTGGTGACTACCTGGCATCATCAGCTCGAGGCTCAGCCCATAATAAAGACAAATGCTCGGCGAAACTTGCACAGGGCACATAATTAACACGGGTGGAAAGGAGCTCACAGAGGATCGGGTTTTTGTTTCAGCAATGAAATTGCTTTGAACTGCACCTGCCACCGTGCACCCAGATCCGCCGCACACAAGGATGTTGCATAAGAAGAAACACAAAAGGAGAATGTTGCCCAAAAAGAAGGCTTAATTTAACGCAGACAAAGAAGCGCAAGGTGAAATGAAAAATCTTGGAAAATACACAAACAGAAAACGCAGACTTATAGTTTAAGTTCTTTGAAATTGATTTATTTTTGAGGAGATATAAAGAATTGTTTATATGCTTTTTAAAAAATGAGTCAATTCAGAAAATCCCCTGAGTAAACCCTGAAAAAAATATTGTTTGTTTTCCCCAGTGTAATCCAAACAACATTTCCTCGCAGTTTGCGGCGTAAACAACACTCATCATGGACTTTTAAGTGACCCCGTTGGCTTGTTGCTCTTTTGGAAATTTAATAGGATCCCAGAAGATAAATCTCAGTCGGCAAATCATGACCTGCTACACACACACACTCACTCCTGATCTCTGGCCCCTGTCGCTGGCTATCCTATCCCTTCGTTGTTAATAGCCGTCAGTCAGAGGAGCAAAGCATTAATCAAATTTTCAAGCGAAAAATTCTCTAAGTTGAGCTGGGCAGACAATCGAAAAACTTTGCACGGTCCAAGCTGGCTGGCTTTTTCTCTTTCCAACCCGCTTGCTGCTCAGATAAGCCCATTTAGCAACGTTGTCATTTCTCTTGTTTCGTAACGTTGATTTCATTTTATTGTTGCCCGTCTGCCCTGCTCGGGCCACCCGCTCCCCCATCGCCTTCCAGTTAGCGCACGCCTGTCATAAATCTTGTTTTGAATGTCCTGCCAGCGCTGATAGCGCGCGGGGAGTGGATGGGAGGGAGCCTTGGTGAAGTCAGTCGAGTCATCGATTCGCATGCATACACACATAGTTAGGTATATGGCATATATAGCCATGGCAACACATTAAATTAGTACACTTGATCGAGCAAAAAATATTTATGGCAAAGCGCTAGCCGAAACGGGACCAGCGGCCCAGTTGATGATTCGATGGGCGCCCGCTTCAAGGACACGTCTCTCCTGGTCCCATTTTTGGTTGTGCTCCTTTCGAGTGGGCGCAGGGTCTGACGGGTGCCGAGTCAACTGTTTCCATGGAACAGCGCATTGTGACTGTTATAAATCTCGAACGCAAATTGACTGTGCAACGTTGCGACGCCTTTTGAAGTGGTATCCTGCCAGAGGGGCAAGGAGTCCTTGCCTTCAAACATTTTTTGGGACCACGCCGGACAGTCGGGCAGGATGGCGGCTGTCTGGTTCCGTTCGGCAGATAGGCTTTTGATTGGCATTTTATGTCTGCTCGTCGCTGCTTTTGACTTATGTTTCATTAATTTGTATCATTTTTATTGGGACTAACAAGGGGCCCGATGTGGATAATTGACCAGATGGGTTCTTAGATTGTAAAAAGGTTATAAAAGCCTTGGTGCTTACATTTCAATGCTCTCAAGTCTTTATGTTTTATGTATATATCTACTTTTGGCTGTAAAGACTAAAGGCATTTTGAGGGTCTGAATAATGGAGTAGAACCGAAAATAAAGACACATAAATATAACACAAAAATCCTTTTAATAACTGAGCAATGGATTTTTAATTTAAATATATAAAAATAGAGGGTCATGTGAATGGAATAAGTTCTACTGTAGTTGAATTGATTTAAAATAATTATAAGAAAACTTTACTCTACCAATTATTTTAAACACTTAAAGTTTATTTGACTTTATCTTCTCCAGTATAATTACTCCATATTAAGGCCGTGTCTGTGTGTGTGTCCTGACAGTAATTCGAAGGCCGAATGAACTCCCCTGACCTTACCGCCTCTCGACGGGCGAGTCAATACTTCGTGAAAAAATAATGGCTGCAGCTGGCATCGTTTGCATTCTCCATCAACGGCAGACATTAAATGTTTGAACTGAAAGGCTGGCGAGAGCATCTCCAACGCTTACACAACATTTGCAAAGCCTTAATGTATCCACTCGAATTTGTTTTTGGCATCTCTTGAATTTTCGCCACGTCAGGCAGGCCAGACAGAGTCGAAGCCGAATCGAATCGAGAGCGCTCTTCATAAATCCATTTTATGAATTCGATGAATTTTGTATGCTGCAAATATGGGAAAGTGAGTGGGCCTGAACCTGGGCCCAGCAACGGGAACGGGAGCGGGGATTCGTGCATATTTAAGCAGCGTCAGGCAAATGAATGAAAGTCTCACTGGATTCCATGGGCGGCCGATGGGAGACGATGGCTCGGGCGCTGCCTGTCATATGCAAACGAAATTAAAATGCACTACAACGTTGGCAGAGGCGGCAGGGAAAAAGTGCGCACGAATGCATAAATAAGTGGAGTGGTTCGGGGGCTGTACACTCCATTGAATGGCACTCGAAACTATGCAACACATCCGCATCCGCATCCGCATCTGCATCCGCATCTGCATCTGCATCTGGAGACAAACGAAAGTATTTATGCCCCGGGGAGCGAGAGCCCTCCAGGTGGAAGTTCGCCCGAGAAGAACAAGGAGCAGGCCTCGGAGTATGTCAACGGGTTGAAATGAAAAGCCAGCTGGGAGAAAAGCATTTAAATTGCAAACATAAATGCCTGACAAACTCCTATTGCCACGAGTCAGGGGAGCAGCCTTAGATTTCATGATGAGAATGCATTTAAGGTGTGATATGGCCTGTAAATGGGTCAAACAACTTTTAAGCGTGGCACGTAAATCGAAAGCGCACTCAAGTCGCAACAATGCGTATACGCCATGGTGTACGAGTGGAGGTAGGAGGTAGAACCTAATGCAATCGGGCTGGGCAAACAGCGAGCGAGTGGGAAAGCTTGATGGAATTAACATTCGCCCGGAGGCAGTAATTCGTTTCATGCTGACCGGGAAGCCTTCTTCTCTACACCATTACCACCATCACATCATCAGGGCGCACGACAAAATCCGCTTGGAATTAGCATTGTGCTCCGGACTCCAACGGACTGCAGTCCCGCTGACTCGACATAAAAACACATCCATGGGGCTGCCGGTTTTTGTGTCGTGTTAGTGTCGTGGTGCGGTTTTAAATGTGTTTTTATTGATTTTGCTGAACACACGCCTTTGGCAGGCTTTTCTGCGTATACTTTGGGCCCAGGCAGCTGCCAAATTGAAAACTGCACGCCCACAAAATAAATTTAGCGAGGGCATGGAGATGGCATCAGGGGAAAAACCTGGCAGTGTCCAGGAGTCCACGCTAGCCATCCCAACCGTCCTTGGATCCCTCTTGGCCATATCCTGCCTTATCCGTGCGGCCCCGAGGGTTATTTGTTGAGTTTTGTAAAATTTATGCTTGGCAGCAAGTCAAAATAGGAAGGAGCTGCGGTCGAGGTAAAAGTTTGTGGGTGTAGAGGGGCTATCCTGCTGCTGCCTGGTGCTCTAGCTCCTGCCGGTGTCCCATATGGCTGGCAGAGCAATTCCCATATAAATTTAATGCGCCAACAGGCAAAAGAAATGTGTCCTCCTCCGGCTCCTGACTATGACTTAATGCACAGGCTACATAAAAATTGCATTAAGCGCACCGAGAATTATGCAACAGCGACCGGAGCAATCTATTTCTATGCCCAGCGGCTGGGACCAACTTGGAGGATGAGGATGGCTTGCAGGTTATCCAACAGAATAAGCTAATTTTACACATGATGTGCGGCCTCGGCGGTGACTTCAGCTGGAAACGGGGCTGAGCCTGCAATTCAGGCTCACTGAACTCGTGTTCAGAGTCCTGGCCCCGAAAGCCTTCAGCTGCACAAGTGACTTGGCACAAAAGGGGATCGCAATTGGGATCGGGATCGAGGCACATCAAATCATAATACTTGGCTAATGGTGAACTCCTGGGCCTCCTCCTGCTTTGACATTTATACAGGACTTGGCTGAAGGGAGGCAGGAGCAGGAGCAGGAGCAGGAGCGTGGGAGTGAGAGTGATTTCTTGAAGCGCTTCCCGTTGAGTGGACCTTTGGGTCAAGTTAATGGAGTAGAAATCACCGGCCGCAGCAACAGTCCTGCGCCGAAAAGGGATAAAACATTGTAGCAGTGAATAATGCGCATAATAAAGTGTCCAAAACATTTGTTTTCTTTTTGCCTTGTCCTCCTGGCCCTGGTTTTTCATTTCTTTTTCATTTTTTTGGTTTCTCTGTGCTGCTCTGCTGGCCTTTTTATTTGGCACAACTTTCCAAACCAAATGATGTTCGGGTTGGAGGCGGAAGAGGAATTGGGATCGGGGCGTGTGCGGCTGGCCTAAGTTTGAAATTGCTTTAAATTTGTTGTAATGGCGCTTTAAGTAGTTTTCCTCTTGGCCTGTTGATTTATGGCGACCGTGGGGGTTGGGGAAAGTCACCAATTTTTTAATGCAGCATATTTCAGTAATGGCAATAAATGTGGCTATAAATCGGTTGAAACCAACGAATCGATAGTGTGGGTCGTTAAAGCTCACAGCTCAAGTGGGCAGCTAAAGGCACTGCGAGAGAGAGAGTTTTCAAAAGGATGATTGGAAAAGGATGAAAAAGGTAAGCACGTAATTTAAGCATCGTTAAATATAATGGAGTAAGTGAATTAAAGTTTACAGATTTACATGTAGATCTCTTTGATTTAATGGGAACTATGGTATGAAAACCATTCTAGAACATATAAATTAAGCTCTTCTTTTACGATTTGAAAAATATGAACTACGTTCAGGTTAACCTACCAAGTTCAATGGCTCTTTGGAAAATTGATTTTATACTTGAACTATCTATGCTGTGGCTTTGGCAAATCCAATACAACTTTTGGTGGCAATTAGCCGAGCTCATCGCTTGTCTTTCTCCGCGACCTCTAAAGCCCATCGGCAAATATTGACACACTGAGCGGTGGAATCGAGGCCACAGCACAGAATTTAGAGATGGAAAAATGGAAAAAAAGACGCTTACACAAATACACAGAGTGTATGTGTGTGTGGCAGACACAGGAGGCAGTCAACTGTCTAGTCAACTTCCGGCCATAGAAATTAAATGCGCACCACGCACATGTGACCACGTTTCCCGCTCCGCTGCCTGTGTGTGTTTGCTCAAACATAAACACTGTGGCGCTGTCGGTGTGGCCGCTGAGTGTGTGCGTGTGTGTATCTGTGTGTGTCTGTGAGAGCGCCGCAAATAAATATTGCACAAAGTCAAATAGGATAGGCCCTGCACAGCATCAGCAGCAGACCCAGAAAGGGCCGCAGACTCTGGCAACATCAACATAAAACATAAACAGACGCATTAGCAGCAAATCATTTAAATATACGCAGCTTGGGGGAGTGAGGAGGAGTGAGGGAGGGTGGAGGAGAGCCAACTGGCTAACTAACCTTGTGAAAGGCAGCGTGAGATAAACAGCCTGAATAGCAGCATCCGGCGAGGGCGGTTCCAGGATTCTCTTCCAGCAGGAAGGAGTTCATTTAATGTATAGTCGGAACTTTGGGAAAATTCTTAGAAAATCCGAAGGGAAACAAACTAGGGGAAACCGATGTTTACATACTCTTGAAGTATGCAATTAAGCTTAAACTATTTGTAGTCTTTAAATCGGTAAAGATGCTAATCATGAATATATATGGTTTTTAGGGTCGGAAATGACTGCTTCACAGCGTTTCAAGCTTCTGACTAAACTTATAATACCCTGAAAGGGTATAAAATAATCTTCGGTTTAAGATATAGCTAGCATACATGGCGTATACTTAACATGAAAACCCATAAATTAAGTATACGCCATGTGTGTATTAAGGAAAAATAGTTAAAAAATGTATAAAAATAAGTAGTTCGAGCTAAAAAGCAAGTTTAGAAATTCAATTTTAAGATCAAATGGGAAATCGATCATACATGAGCTTCAAATTTAAGATATTTATAAATACTTATATATTAAAATTATTCGACAAACCAAAGTTTAAAAATCTCATAGCTAAGCCAAAAATGCATTAATTTTAATTCGGAAAGCTGTCGGATGTTAGTTTTTAGAAGGTTAATTAATCTGCATACTTAATGTAAAATTTTGGAACATCAAAAATTTTGCCAAATTTTGGGAATTTTAATGATGTAACCCCTTATCGTTTTTTCAGAAAATTGGAAAAAAATTTTCAAAATTTATTTTTCGACCGGACATGGCTAGATTGACTCAGCTTTTAATGCTGATCAAGAATTTATATGATATATAGGATCGGAAATGACTCCTTCACTGAATTGCAAGTTTCAGACTAAAATTACAATACGCTAATACAAATAATATAAAGATTGAGTTAATCAATCATTTGGAAATGGTTTTATAAGGTCAATTTCGAAGTAGATATATCTAAATCCTAAAAAGTATTTTGTGAGGATTAGTTTCACACAAATTTTTAAGATTAATTTGACATTTTTAAATAACAAAATAGAGGTATTACAGAAACCTTTTAAAATTTTCCCTATAAGATTAATTAAAGCCAAGTAATAATGCTTCCTAGATTTTCCCTTTCAATTTTTGCCCTAATACCAATATTTTCCTTTCTTCTTATTTTTTTTTCTGTGGGCTGATATCTCCCCTCGGCCTGAATCATATTGTGGATTAGATACACGTTTCAAGGACAGTAAACTCCGTCCCAAATCTAGCCACTCGACCGCAGTCTGCTGGCATTTCGTTGGTGTTTTTCTTTGACTTTTGGCCAGGCGCCTCCTGCTCCAGTTTGGCTAATTATGCCGGCAATAAAAACTCGTCTCAAAATGCTGTGTATATGGGACTGTGAGTGTGTCGTGGGTGGCTCCTTTTGTAGGAAGATGGATGTCGAGACACATACACTCTACCGCATACAGGCAGACAGCTATTTTGGGCCCGGCTTTCACACAGTTTTCCCCATAGCCACAGGAAACAGGCAGCTGTGCGAAATTCTTCAACTAAAATTGCAAAAGTTTTCCCCCCACAAAACTGTTTTGCGAGCGCCTGTGCCGTCGTTTTTGTGTGTGTGTGAAAAATGGCCAAATAGCAACTAATATGGCGCACATTAATTACGACAAAATGGCGCTAATGTCGTCAGTGCTCGCTCACCCACACAGCAGCACAACACACACTTACGTGAGCACGCACTTCCGTTTCGGGGCTTTCCTTAGTATGCGTGCGGCACAGGGCGCGATAGTTCCGCAGGATAGGCAGGACTCGATATCCTTTGATGGCCGCCAGGTAAATGATCGAGCATGATTGAGCGAGAAGTTGGCGTTTTGTAATAGATTGAATTTCACGTCAAAAGCGTTTTCTGCTGCTATTCGGGAGCTGAATATGCAATGATCCCTGCGGCATGCCTCGATCGAAAGCGTTCTATTGTTTACTCAATCCATCGCCGACACCCCTCACTGACATTGTGCATTGTTATTGCAACTGATGGGGGTGTGTGTAACCGTGCCCCGTGTGTACGGATTCGTTTAGGTGTGAAAAGGCGGGTGTATCGGTGTCGTTTCCCCGGTTGTTAGCTGCGAAAATATTCACCAAAATATCCCCACAGCTTCCGTGCCCATCCTTTTTTTGCTTTATTAGCCAAACAATGCACGTAGGCGGATGGCGGCATAAATAATGCCGATGGCTGGCCAAAACATGGCCCCATATTTTATGTACACACTCTCTCTGAGCTCTCTCAGCTTTGAGGGGTACAAGGACTGGAGCGGAATGTGGCGTAAATATGGTTATCGAAAAAAAAGGTACATATATATATAGCTGCCGTGACATAATATTTTCATCTTATTTTTCGCCGAAAATAAACCCACAAAGCAGGGGAATAAACCCGCAAACACTCGCTCACAGCCCGACAATCAGACACAAAGTAGCCCCACATTTGTGTTCAGTTTTGTTGTGTTGTATTGTGTTGGGGTTTTTCGGTCTCCTTTATCCCAAAACATTTGCATGTGGCAGCCAGGACAACGGGCGCAACAGATGGCGAGGCTGGCAGGCAGGCATCCCGAATTATTGAAGGGAGCGGGTCGGAACGATTCCATTTTTCTGCGGCTGGTTGACTAGGCAACTGCTTTGATGTGTCTTTCGATATCGGATCGGATTTGCGCTCCGTCAACATTTTGAAATAAATCTGCTTTGACGGTTCAGACTTTTTAGGGTTATTACAACAAAATTTCTCAATAATTCGAATCGATCATTAGGTAAAAGCGCATCAATTAGGCCTGGCTGAGTCTGGGAACCCAAAGAATCCAGAGAATCCACAAAACTGGACGCCTAAACGGCGGCAAATCCTTAGCATTGATTTAAACCGAGTCCCGGGCAGGGACAACGCAATCCCTCCCACCGAGGGAAAACAAACAACAGATTCCGCCGTCTTACGACTTACGTAAAAAAGCAAAATGAGGCCCAGGACACGGCTAGCACGGAGACCTTCCTTTTCAGCTGGAAACGGACACATGGGAAAAGCGCCGGAAAAGGCGGCTCACACAAAGAGAGAGAGGTGGTGCAAACAATTGTTTAAGGCAAAGTGCGTGCGCCACAAAGGAATGGCAGAAAGGAAAGCCCGCCACTGAGCCCAGAGCCCAGAGCCCAAAGTCCTGAGTGCTGAGTCCTGAGTCCTGAGCCATACTGAGCTGCTGTGAGCTCCAAGCTGCGAGTCCTTTCGCTCCTCCCGTCACGTGCTGCCTCTCATAAACATCCATGTGGGTGTTCCCGCCCCAAAGTAGACTACAAAGTTATGGTACAGCTGTGTGGCATTTGTATGTGTGTGGCACGTCCTGAGCCCGACTGTTGCTTCACCACTCGCGCCTTTTGCCTTTAATGTCAGCCACAACAACACCAGCATCCATTCCCGTTGTTCTGCGCGAGCTCACACGCACACAACGAACCCTTCGCCTTCGTCTTAAGTATTTTGTACAATTTTAAAATGCTACTTTCACGCCAAATTTAATCTGAATGACATTTGGGGGCGAAACTAGTGCCAAACAATGAATGAGTGCCGGGATTCAGCTGTGGGAAAGTGTGCCTCGAATGTTTTGTGTCTAATGTCTGGTTATCAGCTTAACTTGGGTTGGTTTAACATCGAGTTAAATAAACACTCGGGGGAAATAAAGATGTAATTTGAAGAAAGAGAGTGAGATGATTGTGAGCTTATAAACATTTTACTAACATTTTGAGTATTTATTAACATGTAAAGTGCTTTCAAATCTTCCCTTTCTTGCAGATTGGATTAATTTAATTAAGTTTAAAGATATTAAATCTCTTCCTGTTAATATTCACCTACAGGGTATCGAAGATGTCGAACTTCCTTCCCATTCCCGTGATTTTTCTTTTGTCAACTCAAGAGCCATTAGACGCATTTCTAGACAAGTCAACAAGCCAAAGGACTAATGTAATTGGCAGTGAAAAACTCCAGACGGCAGAGCATACTTATGTGGGACACAATCAAAGCGAATACAAAAGCAGATAAAACCCAAATTGATAAATATCAAATTAAAAATGCCACAAAAAAAGGAAGAAAAAAAAAACGTCTAAAAGATTATAAAAACCAAAAAAGCGGCAGACAACAAACCCGTAAATAAAGTCACATAAACGGCCATAAACGACTGCCTGTATTTGTTATTATTATTGTCTAGTTGAAAACACAAACAAAATGGCATAAAACAATAGCCATAAATGCAGGGGGCGAGGGCAGGAGCGAGAGCATATGAAAACCGATTTGGCCACAGACAATTTTGCAATTTAAAATAAATAATTCGTGGAGTGTGTGAGCGTATAGATTGCATTCGCCATTCGCCAGATTAGCTGCTTACAAACTCCAGCCAGAGCTTCTGGTCGGTCCCTGATAATGGATAATGGGGGGCGAGGGCAAAAGATTAATGGCCTTTGTGCGTCTAATTTCGATTTAAGGAAATTTATATTTGATTGCGAGACAATAAGTCAGGCAAATTAAATGGATAAGGGCCCAGACACAAGTGTGGCGTGGGCGATTTGACATGGGTTAGCCAAAGGTTAAAGCCTTTTCCCCCCCTTCTTCTTCCTTTCACCCGAACTTTAATCAGGCCGAAAGCCCGTGTCTCTCTGTCTCGTCTCCTTCCGGCTCCAGGTCGGCCAGTTCAAATTCAAATTACGAGCGGAAGACATTCAATCATTTTTCACATTTGTCACATTCCTTGGCGGCCCGGCTCATACATCACAACGTACAGGTAAAAAGCAAATACAATTATGAAATTGAAATGGAAATGATGTACATTTAAGTAACCAAAAACAAAAAATACTACTTCAGCTGATGTTGATGCTGAGTCCTGCAGTAAATGTCAGCTGGAGGGGCCTAAAGCAAACACCGAATGCAATTTGAGTCAACTCTTGTCGGGATTCGCTTGCCTGAACAACAATGGGTGCGGGAGGGTTCCTGCAGAGGAACCAGGACTTGAACCGGGAACGGGAACGAGGATCAGGAAGTGGCCCAGAATTTTGCATGTGCCTGAGACCGCAGGATGGCAATTTGTTGTTGCTGGCCTGGCCGGTTGTTGTGAAAAGCCAAAAATGGGTTATATATTCTAGGCACAGACACAAAAGCTGCGTTGACAAGGGCCACCTACGAAACAGCAGTTGAACTTTTGACCCCAGCCACAACAATGGCAGGCAAAGGGAGCGGCCAGAGGCGACGGTGGCACTTTTTAAGGACATGCTGGACATGGGCAACGAGATGGAACCTAAACCGAACCCGGCTCTGGCAGGAATCTACGAAAAATAACTGAAAAATTTACATAATTTCCAGACAAGTTTCCTCAAAGTGCCGCTCTCTCTCTCTCTGGATGTGTGTGTCTGTGTAAAATGCTCATAAATAAATGAACATGGCAATGGCCACCAGCCTAGTTGCAGTCCATCACCTCATCCTTGGCACTTGGCCCTCTTCTCTGTTTGGCCAGTTTTGGGCCAAGTCAGTGGCCTCAGTCGGACGCTCGTTTATGGCGCGTTGAAACAGCACAAAATAACATGAAATAAATAATAACTTTTTCTGCACGACAGCGGCGGACTCTCGGATTTGTTTTTGCTCGCAGCCGGGCGCGCTGAGTTAATTAAAATTTAAAAGCAGCCGCACTCGTGCGGGAATTGCAATTGCAATTGCAATTGCCATGTACCGGCTACAATGTACCCATGTACAAGTTGTGCGCCTGTAACTGTTACTATTATGGCTGCAATGGCTGCTGGAATGGCTGGAAGGGCTGGAATGGCTGGAATGGCTGCCACCGTTGTTACGGCCATTGTTACTGTTACTGTTATGGGCCAGTGGCGGTGTCGAGGTTTCACAATCCGCCGTTTCGAATGCGATTCCCGGCGAGCAAAAAGGCAACAAAAAAACACAGCACGGAATAAATGTGGAAAGAAAAACTGTTGTTCCTAATAAAAGTAATAATTTACATTAATGGGTGGGAAGTTATTTGCATTCTGTTGTTATTAAATTTCAGGGCCAAGTGGAGGAAGCTTCAGGGTCCATTAGATGAATTCTAACTTGAACAATTTTACTCTACAGATTCTTTGCAAAGAGTTTTCAGGAGATTAACTTGGCCAACTCTGGATTAAATGATTTAGTTTACTTCAAATATAAAAACCCATTTTTAAAATCTAATCTTTGTAATATCAACATGTACCCTATTCACTTGTGTGGCTAAAATATTTCCTTGAACCTTAAAGAACGAAAATTAGTACCGAAAAGAATTGGAAAAAATTGTTTGTTACCAATAAAACAAATATTTTACATTAATGCTCTGCAGCTGTCAGTGTTGCCGAGGACGAAAGGACCAAGTTGGCAGTGGCATTGGCAAGACAAAGCGCTAAACTGACAGGTTAATAATCTCGACTCGATAATCGACAGCCCGCCAGGACCCGTGCCACAGATGACAGCCTGAAAGGGCCAGTACAATGTCAGCGCAGATAACACAAGGTCCTTGCCCACACACACACACAGACACACACACTCACCCTCACACGTGCACGTGAGTCCTTGGGCTGCGAAGGAGCTGGCTGTTTGTGTGCGTGTCAACAAAGAGCTTATTAACGTGCCGCAGACAGCAATTGGGAATTCCTGGGAAATGCTCGCCTTATCTGGGCTCTGAGCTGTGAGCTCTCTGCTCTCCTCTCTGGCATTGGTTCGCTCTGCTGATTGGCAAATATTTCAATTATTTTTTCATTTCGTTCAATGAAATGTGGCACGGGCATCGCGATGAAATTTCTCCTCGATTTGGCGAAACAACAACGGCAAACAGAAACGCATTTATAAATCTCATCCAGCAAATACAAAGTAAAATGCTTCGTTATTTATGGACCTTTCTCCTCTATTTTTTTCTGTTCTGTATGTTTCGATTCTGGTGCTCCTTTTTCTGGTTTAAGGGAAATTGTCAAGCGAATGACACATATTCGTGTGGGGTAAAAAATTCAAAATAAAATCATAAATTTATTAAAATGCACCAGACAGCAGCGGGGTCCCAGTTCCCCTCGCTCTCTTATGCTGGGGCATAAAGCAAAATATATATTCTCATGTGTGTGCGATGGAATTTACATGCAAAATTTAAAAGCCCGCCCGGACCCACTGTCACAACCCCTGTCATGCATATGCATTTGGGGGGAATATTTGACATATAACCGCGTCGGTTTTACAGCGTCATTTCTGGTTTTGTTGAAATATTAAAATGGATGACGCACGGAAAATGCATATGGCTGGACCGAGAGAGAGACCCCTTCCGCATCCTGTCCCTCAGTTAAGGCCAAAAAAAAAGGACCAACTGCTACACATTTGTAAAAATTCACGCTTTTAGCACTGGCAAATATTTGCTTAATCGATTTATTATTTGTTGCACAATTTCATAATGAAGCCGCATTAATAATGCCACAGCAGCCTTAATGCCCCACTAAAAGATTCATTCGGCAAATGCCAGGTTGACATACATTTCGTGAAATGAAATTTTAAAGGATTTTCCAGGCAGCTACTGAAACTGAAAACTGAAATGACTTTACACACCAATATGCGCTGCCAAACTTTAATATTTATTATCAGTTTATTGGATTGAATATCATCTAAGCCTGGAACTAGAGCCCGAGAGTCGCACTCAACTTATCAAAAGTGCACGCAAAACTTTTTCCTCAAGGGATATCCCACTTGGCCTGGCCAACAGCCACCTGTCCAGGATTCTCCTGCTCCTCCCCCACTGCACCTTTTGCCGGCGCGTTACGCCTCTTTTGTTTGGCTTTGATTTAACATTTTGTCCGTTTACTTTGCAGTTTAACAGGCGGCAGACGCACGACAGGAGCAGTCTGTTGTTAGCCCCAATCCTTTGGGCCAACTCCCACCAGGATTCCAATCCCAGCAACAGCTCCTCGTCCCCATCCTACATAGTACCATTTCCCGCTGCCTGCATTTTTCTACACTTTTCACGTTGGCAATTTCATTTCGCCCGGGTCTCCGTGGGAGTTCAAGCTGAAATGTGCTTTTGCCATTCGCCACTCTTTACTCTCCGCTTCGCTGTCTTCTTGGTACTCAGTAATTGTTCGAGGAAAAGGAATGATGGAATTATGAGAAACTTGGTAATAGATGATAAGAAATTTTGCAAAAAAAAGGATATTTATATAGTTAATATATATGGGAATTTATTGGAATTTAAATTCACGGAAAATGAGTTTACTTTTCGTTAAGATAATAAGGTATTTAACTTTAAAGAAGTTCGGCAAACTATAAAAGGATGATTTTCCCAAAACTATACTTTAAAGTATTAAATCATATAACTAAATTTGCTTTTGCATTATTTATAACATACAATCTTGTACGACATGGAGTACTAGTGAGCATCTCTTGGTCAAAACCTACAATCTCTATGTTCTTTTCCCTGCTCCATTTTTTTGTGTGCATCCTCTACTAGTGTCCTGTGTGTGCCTGGCTACTTGGCTACCCGTGTCCCGTGGCCACCGAGTTCTACGCGTAACTTGACTTTACTTCGACTGGAGCTCAAAGTGAACAGAAAGTGGAGCTATGTGCCACTCCCACCCCCAATCTGGAGTCCTTCGCCACCTTCCACTCCTCCGAAACAGCTACTGGAGAGAGTTGACAACTTTTTTTTTGTCGCTGTCGCCGCGCTGTTTTAGTTTCAGTTTTTTAAGTATAGTTGGTTTTAGTTGCTGCTCCGCTATGTTTTCATTTTCCAACCCCCCTAGATTCTACTGCTTTGTGCCGTCGTCATGTTGCACAAAGTTAAATGTTCCTGCGCAGCCGGGCGGCACAAATGCGAAATGGCAACAAACAATTTGAGGCAATAAAATAAAGAGAGCATATGAAGTGGGTGGGACTGGCGCAACTGCGGGGCATAATATCTGGGAAATAAAAGCGAAATTGAATTGTAAAATTTTTATTGTGCTCTCAAGCTAGCTAGCTCTAGTCGCAGCCATTAGCCGGGTTCCAGTTTTAATTCCCGTTCATTTCGATCCTGGTCCTGTAGAACAATGGCCGCCATTCAGGACCCCGTTGCACCGTTGCAACTTAATCAAATGGCCAACTGGAAAATCTCGCAAATAATAACTCCAAGCTTATCCAGGACAAGCTTCTCGTTCGATCCCGGCAACCCAATCTGCTCGCTGCACTCATGGGGAAATCTTTGCTCGCTGCTCGCTTTGTGCAACAATTACATGTTTAATTAACTTTTTGTTATGACTGGCCACTGGTTCGACTTCCCCCACCTCTCTGGTCCTGGCTCGTCTAATTAGAAAAGTGCAACAACTGTCGGTTGGATTGCTGAATTAAATAACCCGCTGGCCAAGGGGTTCGGGGCGAGATTGCAGAGCGAAAGGCTAAAGCTGCTGCCACATCAAAGGATGTGTGTGCTGCTCAGCTCGGCTCGGTCAAATTTTAATTTAGGTTCTGTATGCAAATGACCCTAAATGTTGTATAACAATTGAGAGAGAGTACGAGATTTTTGGCTACATTCTTGGTCGACAAATTGTTATGAATGTGTGCGGGTGTCTACGACCGAGATGTATGTTTGTGTGCCCGGGGCTTAGTCCTTTAGTCCTTAGGCCTGACATGTGCAATTGCAAGTTACAGTTGCCATTTGCGGAACTATGTCATGGCATCACGTGGCTTTAGAGCCTTAAGCCCGCAAGGATTCTGGCCCAGCAGGAGGCTTGTCTGCCTCTTTGAGTGTTCAGCCATAGGCCTGAAGGACTGAAACTCAATGATTAGTGCAGCCAGGAATAGGATTTTCCAGCACTAATTGTCTGGAATTTTCTTCAGATCCCCGCTGCAAGTGCACAGGGATTATGTAGGAAATCAATGGGAAGTTATGTTTGCTGCCAGACAATGTGTTTATATCAGTATTATGGGGATGCTCTTCATCTATTTTATATATATTTAATTGCATATAAAAAGGCCTTAAAATAAATATGATATTGCACAGAAAAACTTTAAATTCATGCATATTTCGCAAATAAGCACATACCATGTCGGATTTTATTTTTCAAAAGTTCAACTGTTGCTGTTGGCCGGCATAAAAAATGCTCTTAAATTCCCCTGTTTATAAAGTCAGCAACAACTTAAGTATGCAAATCCTCGACAGCGACAACAACTGCCAAAGATTAATGAAAAACTTTTGGCATTTTTTTGGGTAAAAATTTTCATGGGCTGAATCTGATTTTGCAGCCAGTGAAACAGAGAGAGAGTGAGGGGAAAGCTTTAAGAGGAATTCCCGCATCCCTGGCAGGCGGCTCTTTAGCATACGAAACGAGGCAGGACATGCACGAAAGGAGCTGACAGGAGCCGTGGGCTAGCCCAATGCCCCGCAGGTGGAGAAGGCGGCAGGTCTGAGTCAACTGTTTATTTATTTATTATGCGGCCAACACTAAACTGTAACTAAAAACAAGATTCCAGCCAACACACGATGTCTACACATGTCGGGCCAAAAGGATCGAGCCACCGAGCGGGCGAGGACTCGGCCGAACATCTCCGGTTGACGTTGACGCCACTTTGATATATTATGCACGCTTGAGGCCAGCAACAAATAATCAAGTATCAAATTCCACACGGAATGCTAACGAAAGCACACTCACATACACCCCCCTGATTTTTTCCCAGCCACAAGGGAGAAATCCTTGTTTTTGGGGCTGCTCTGCGATGGCTGCCGTCTTAAGCTGTCAGCCAAATGAGGGCAGGCCGCAATTTTCCAAGCACACACACACGGCTACGGAGCAGGTATCCGCTTGAGTTCTTTAGCTTGAGGTCATGCACCAAGAGAAAATTCTATACTAAAAAAAATAAAGCTAAATTTTGTAGAAAGGATCTTAGAAAGAAATGTAAGAATAGGACCAGAAATACTTGGAGAAAATTGCTTATTGTAAAGACATCTAAAGTTAGTAATTTACTGTACCCAGAGTAGAAGAACATATCTTATAGGTTTTATAAATTTTTCTAGATATAAATATATTTTCATATAGCAAAAATACCTCAAATTTTTCATAACTTTCCTTAGATAATAAACCCAAACCCAATCTGTTGTTTTTCCTGTGTGCCTGTGTGTGGCTTGTGTTTATGGCGCGTGTGGCAAATGAACAATCAGGCTGCCCCACATGGCAACATCTTTCGGTGGCTGGCCAACCGTGTTTGCTCGAGTCACAGACCTGGTCAGGATGCAGGTCCCAGGACCCTGGACCCAGGGACACTGGAGTCCGGAATCAGTCTAAGCCGATTAGCATGGCATAATAGTTGCCAGTTGCCGACAATAAACTTCCCCCGGATTGGGCCAACGAAGTTGTTTGATTTTTTCTGTTGATTTTCTGGGGCAGATAGCAGACATAACTTTGCCGAGGAACTGGTGACGACTCCATGGCATATTCATCTGTTGGAGTGGGGAGTGTTTCTAGAATGAGGACAACGAATGCCATGCCATGCCATGCCAGGCCATGCTATGCATCCTGCGGAATTTGCGTGGAAAATCCCTTAAGTCAGACATGGAGATTGGAAGGGAAAAAGTGTTTTGTCATTTCTACAAACAGATATAGAAGGACCTCCCTCTCGCCGCCAGTCGCTAGGCATTTGCATTATTTGTGTTCTGTTCTCGCTTTCTCGGCGTGATTTATTAATGCGGTTTGGGTTTTATTTCCCTGGCCCGCTAAGCTTTATTTGTTCATTAGTGAGTCTGTCGAGGTCCGGGTCGGATTCTATTGAAAATAGCATAGGAGGCTCACCGCCTAAGCCCGACTCGATCCCGTTCAATGGGCTTAAACCATAAGCCGGCCAAGGACTGGGACTGCAAACTCTTTAATGGCTCGCCGCCAGTCGAGCCAGCGTCCCAGCTCCGAAATGAATTTATCTCGGCCTTTTCACACCGCCTTGATATCTGCAAACTGTCAGGCATAATGAGTCCAAATAAATTTCAAGTAGGCTTAAAATTTTCCACTTTTTCGCCCCGGCAATTGCTCCTTAGCATTCGATGTAACCGCAGAAATTCATATACAAAAATAACACGAGCGATAAGAGGGCAAAAAGTGCCATGAATAACGGCAGCGAAGGAAATGCGGTCGAGGGAAAAGCCATCGGGGAATCGCGGGGGCGAGTGAGTAAGTAAAACGAATTCTATTTAACATTTTGGGTGAAATTTGCGCAATTTTTTTTTGTTTGCTGGGGGCGAGTATTTACTCAGCCTTCCCGCAAAATATAGAAATATCAACAAGGACGGAGGCCATGGAGGAGAAGCTGTGCCTTTTTGTGACGCACTCGAGGGGCAGATGATAAATGTCCTTGCCAAGCCATGAAATGAATGAAGTATGGCCACGCATTTATGTGTGGCCGAAGGCAAACAGGCAGAATTTCCCGGGCAAACAAAAAGGAAACCTGACAACAGATAGGGAGAGAGAGAGAGAGGGAGACCAAAAATCACAACAGGCGGAGCAGGACGAGGCGGAGTTCTTGTCCTGGCGACAGTCGCTTTTCTTTCTTTGAGGCCGCCGAAACACTTCCACGGACTAGTGGGCCACTCACCCAGCGGCCAGGACTTTCTGGCCAACTCAGAGCCAATCGCCAAAGCGGCAAAAACCAAAACCAAACGAAGCCAAAAAGGGGGAAAAAAACGAAAAGCAAGGAAATCGAGCAGCAAAAGAAAACTCTTGACAAACTGAACTGGCGCTGCTTGTCATTCATCGCGCTGTCAGCTCTCTTCCTGGATTGCACTGGAATTTTTCAGTCTCTCGGGCTAAGTTTCGAGGGAAAGTTTTTTTTTCGGTCAACTACACGCACACACACACACACACATAGCCATGGCCAAGGACTTTGACCAGCTGAAAGTTGTTTTGGTATACTTTTTTTCTCCTCTGCTCCTCTGTGTCCTCCTTGGCTTCAGTGAGATATATCCTCGCTGAATCTTGACTTTTTCCCCTCGACTGCCCTCTAGCCCTGCAAAGCTGATTTTTTAGCTGCTTTGATGCCTTTTAACTGGGGCCTTCGTGTTTGTATTCATGTTGTGGGCGTGGTCGCAGCTGTTGCCGCCGCCTTTCCGCTTGGCCCGGTCAATCTGATGGCCAAATTGTTTGGGTTGGCCTGGCTTAAAGACCAACAATGTTTTCCTAACTTAAAGGCTGCCCAAAAAAAAGGTGCTTTGAAAATAAATTAAATGGGTCATCAACTTACCAGCTAGAAGTAAAAGTAAGGCTGTAAATAAAGAAAAACAAAATAAACGTTTAATGAAGAAATAATAAACCAAAGGTATATTTAACAATAAATTATGTAACGTTAATACAACTTAAAGTAAGAAAATGATGAAAGGAAAATAAACATTTGTAAACTAAAGAAGAAGGTTATACTATAATAATAAAGTATGAAATATGAATTCAATTCACCTTTATTTTATATTATTGGTAAATACATATAATAAAATTTAAATAAGGCTTAAGAAACACTTCAAAATTCAAATATAAATAAATGATTAATTGAGAAAACTGTTAAATTGAATGTGTTAGAATAACTATTTGTTTTTAAGTACGTATAACTTTATAAAAGAAATCCTCTGCAAACACTTGATCCTCAGTCAAATAAATTTAAATAAGCTTTTGAGTGACATAAACACAAACCCATAAAAAGCCCCTCAGAACTATATAAAATATTTCCACTTGAAAAGACTCCAATCAACAATTGCAAATGAAAATCAATCAAGTTGCCAAACTGTGTAGAGAATATTTTGTAGTTTGCCAAAGATTTGCCAAAAACCAGCATAATTGAAAACTTGTCGGAGGCAGAACTTTATGGTCTTGGGAAATCTGAGGAAACAACTTCATCCAGTGCGTGGTCGATGAACAAAACCAGTTAGCAGGCCGACTTGACGGGCTGAAAGATCCTGTAAATCTGGCGTTAAATCCTTTTGCGAAAGTTCGCAAGACACCAGCTTAGATATAGACATCTGAATCGAAGTTTACAGTGTTTTGGGCCGAAACTTAACTCATCAGATATGCCTCTAAATAAGCATTTATAGAGCTGCGATGCGGCAACCCAACTGAACACTGGTAAAGTTTTACCCCAAAAACAGACAACAAGGAATCGGAGCGGCAAGCCAAACATAATTTCCAAGTTTCTGCCCAAAATGTTGAGTAGGTTGTTTTTCGCAGAAATGCGATAAATACTTTTCCTAGCTGGCTTAGCCGGCAAGCGGCCGGAACTACTCCAGAGGCAGAGTTGGAGCCAAAGTCAAAGTCAGAGGCAGAGGCAAAGGCAAAGGCACACAGCCAAGGGCAGTGCAAGTGGACATGGAAGTGAAGATGGAAGTGGCGGCGTGTGGCAAAGTTAACTTGGAAAACATTAAAATGCCAAAGTAAAAAGTTTCGGCTGGCTGGCTGGCTGGCGCAACAACGAAATTCAATTGAAAACATATAAAATCTGAATTTATGAAGACCCCCCGCCCCATATGCCCAGGCCGGCAATTTGCGTCAGTCGAAAACTTTGGCATCAAAAAGGCCGAGCGAGCAACTGGAACAATATGCATTCGGGATTGAGGACCAAGCAGGACCAAGGACCTCCGCCCAAGGCATGCCGGAATGCTGCACAGTTTCTCTACTCGAAAGATTGTTCATGTTACACATGGCGTATGCGTGATCTGCCGGATCGCTTCTGGGTTAATTGAGATGGAAACGGAACCAGCTAATAGATAACTATTTCAAGACCTGAGCACTCACTCTTTCCTTTCCTTTGGTGCCTCTGACAGCAGGCCCAAATGTCCAATCTGGTTGCAAAACTTTTCGATGGGCAAAAAACTTTGCCAAGTTTGTTTCGCTCTTCTGTGGCTTTCATCGCACTTGAGTTGGAGCCACTGCCTTGGGCTTATTTATTAGCAACATTTTATTATTTGCCAACGAAAGTGATGGCCCTGAACGAAAGTTCTTGCCACAATTCAGCCACCAAGGGGGGACGATTAGAAGGATTTTCGAAAGCTCTGACTCCACCATGGATCGCAGTGAAATCAATTTCAAATCCATAACAATTTGGCATAATTTGCACGCATAAAACCGAAAATTTCATTTACTCAATAATGCAGCGACAAAGGCCTCTCTTTGTCAGCCCACAAAGGCAAACGCAAACGCAATTTCTTTACACTCAATAAACTTTATGTTGATTGAATAAAAGTTGCCTCAGGCACACACACAAACACACACAGTTACACACACTCGCATAAACACAACCACGAACACGCATACATAGAGCAAGAGCGAGAGAGAGTTGCCTAATGGCAGTAAAACTTTTCATTTTAAATTAACTTTTAAGCACAAAGGAAAAACTGACAACATCATTAGTTCGATATGGGCACAGCAAAGTGATATTTTTTATGTTTTGAACTATTAGAATAACTATTATGAAAGAGAAATAATGATACTATTAGTAGTCAACGGAAACCGTAGGATATATAAAATTCTTTCATTGATCTGTGATAATTGTGTCCTTATAGTTTAAATATATGTATTGAAATTACTAATCAATAATCAATAATATATAAAAAGGAATGTTACAGGATATCATTACAGTATATAGAGAATTTTAATACAAATTCTATAGCATACTTTGGAACGCATCTTTTAGGGTTTAACAACCGCAATATTTCTAAAGCTATCTTTGTTTTACATTATAATAGAATATATACTTCGAATTGATGTAGTTTATTATAGTAAAATCTAAACAATATTTCTACTACTCCAATAGAATACTTGATTTATTTCAAATAGATTTCCAAGCCTTTATATTTTTTAAGTTTATTATCTGAAAAATGTTCCAAAAATATATTTCCTGTGTAAAACTTAAATGAATTATCTTAACATTGTGTCCTTCATCACATATATTCACAGCATGAATTAAAATATTTTTTGTACTTCTTTTCAGGACCTATACATTGTAATAAAAGCTGACAATTTTGAAAGGACACTTCCCCGCCAGGCTCAATCGATTTCAGATGCCGTTAAAAAATCCCAGAGATATGAATATGGCTGCAATATATATAAATATATAAAGAATGACACTTACCGTTCTCCTCCTCAATGTTGCGTGTCATTGTCGTCGAGGAGCTGACGCGGACGCGGGATGCCGCTGCCGCTTGGCCATTCAGTGCGGACAGCAGGACGACGAGCAGGAACAGCGGCAGGACGAGCGAGCGGCTGCAGGGCCGGCTCATGCTCATGGTGGCCCAGCCCTCGAGGTGAAAGTGTGTGTGTATGAACGAGGTGCTTATGCGGGCAGTGACTGCAGGGATCCTTGATCCTGGCGCGACCGACGTTGCCTACTTTCCGGCTCAGAACTCTTTTACACTTGGCACTGCGCGCATTTTTGGTTCTTTCGAGGGAATTATTTATGCATGAATTTGATTTAAATTGTTTCGCAATGGCTGCTAGTGAGTGAGACAGAGAGAGTGGGAAAAAGAGAGAAAGGGATAGACAGAGTCAGCAAAAATTTGTTGACATGTCAATAAATAAAGTAAAAACAAAGGCGAGTTAAACAAAATAAAATACAATTCCATGCCATTTTGGGTAATTGCAGTTTGTTGCCATTGCCATTGCTGGTTGCTTCTCTGCTGGAAATTCATTTAATTGCCTTTATTTTCGGTTTTGGTAAATTTGTAAGCAAATTCATTGCACTTTCGCCCAGTCCAACATGCAAACAGACACACTCTCTCTCTCTTACCGACACACAAAAACATGCGAAATGTAATTTATGTGATTTTTACAAATTTTATTGGGTTAATTTGTTTGTTTTAATATTTATGGCAATTTTAAGCGAGCGTTATTTATGCGACTGCAATTGTTAATTCACGCCGTAAAATCAAATCGAATTACACAATCAACTGCAGTGCGCCGGGCGGCAGTAATTTTGGCCAATTAAAGCCAGGCCTTTTGGACACGGAAATAAATTTGTAGAAATTATGTCTTGGGGGGAGACAGCTACAAATCACATCGCATTTAGCCGTTTTGTCAACCGCACGACAGCACGTACACCTCAATATTTTAAAACATATTTCCCTCTTCCGTTTGCGAGGCTCTTTTAATTAAAGATTATTTATAACTCGCAGCGAACAGTGAGAAATCATTTCGAATGCCGCCTGCGTACATATTTGTTATAATTTATGTGGCCCATATAAATGACTAACAACACACGGCCCACTGGCAAAGGACGCGCCAAGGAGATGGCAGTAGAAATGGAAGAACAAGGATGTGGAATAGATGGCAGCCTGGCATTCTGGCATCCTGGCGAAACATGTGCCAAAGTATCCGCGCGTGTAGATCTTTAAACGGGGAGCCGAGTCCGGGTACTGGGTTCTGGGTTCTGAGTTCTGGGTTCTGGGTTCGGCTTCGGGTCCGGAGGAACGTGCCGGCATCAAAGTTCAATATGACGATGATGGCAGTAGCTGAAGAAGAAGCTTCCCGCTGAAGAGCTAACGAGTGCAAATTTCTCTTCGGATTTCTTGTTCTTTTTTCCCCGCCTCGGTCTGCCAGCAGTGCTTTTACTTTTACGTTGCGAAAACCCAATAAACGATAAACAGGAAAGCGGAAATCGGAAACTGTATACGCTCATGTTTCTAGACTACATACACTGGCTCAAATAACTACACTCACTGGAAATATAAGGGCTTTAAGAAGAAAATTTTAGTCTTTAAGGGATATACTGTGGCCTATATTTTGCAATAATTGAGAATTTACAAACGCTATCTTCATGAAAAACTTATATAAGAATATTTACAGAAAAAGGATTCAAAGTATGAAGATACTTCATAATCACTTCAGTAAATTTAATTGTAAGTAAAGATCCCTTACATGTACATTCTAAAAAATGTGTCATAGATTTATTCCAATAAAAATATTCTTCATAATTATTTTTTCCTCTGCATTTACACACACTCGTCGCCACAGAATTGAGGCTTTGGGTTTGCGACGTGCTTTTATGATATATTGACTTGCTCGAGCACGGTTTTTATCGACAACATTACAGGACCAAATGCTTTTAGCCGGCTGCACTAATTTTATTTCAGCTCCCAAAGTTTTTTTTATGTATCATTCAGGTTGGACGTGAATATAAACCGAAATAAACTATTGGGACAGCGGTGACCCCGCGACCGCAGCTGACAGGTGGCGGAGTGCCCACTTAATCTTGTTTTTTTAAAGCGGCGTTAATAAATCTGTCTAAATGTATTTACAACGCAGCGCAGTGCCTGCAAATGGATATTCATGCCGATAAAGTAAAAATATTTGTAAATCGTTTGTCAATAGAGGCGGAGTGGTATGTATTTCATAACGAAGTCCTGTGGCAGAGTGAAAAATAAAATACGCCCGAATGCGTATAAAAATCTAATCGGTAAATAACCAAACATTCGAGATGCAGTTTGGGATATGCGATAAAACTTTAATTGAATCGAGAAATGAAAGCTTTAATTAAAAGCGCATGCTAAACAAATGCTCTTGTGGAGTTAATTAAATTTACATTCAAATGGGAGAGCCTTTAATGTTGGAAATCGGTCTTAAATTAAATATGAGCCACTCAAAATCCATTTACCCAGAGTCCCGGCCAAACTCTGGAAATCAGTTTACCGAATGGCTTATGCAAGGATGGAAAAACTTGTGTGCAGCCAATAAAAGGCGCTCCCAATAAAATGTGAGTCACATTAGCTAATGCAAGCCGAGGGCCGAAGGTGAAGGGTTTTTCCCCAGCACAACGCTGCGTATACGTAACCTCGATGGGCACATTGTGCCAGTTTCGCCTACGATCGACATGCACTTCAATTTACAAACTTGTGTGAGTATCTGAGCGGGAAGTGGGTGTGTGTGTGTGTGGGGTGTGTGTGTGTTGTGTGTGTGTCGATGAGTTTTCCGGCTGCAGCTGCGGCAAAGTGTGTCGACGTTTTTCCATTTCCGGCATGCAAGTTTGCGTTACACCACCCCCCACCGCTCTTATTCCCCATTCGCTCTCTTTTATTTTGTAATGTAATGAAGTGTGTTTGCATTAAAATGCAATTTGAAGTGCAAAGTTACAATATTATTATGGCATCTACAAGTGTATGTGTGTGTGCTTGCATCAAGGAGAGCCCTTGAGCAGGATACCTGCCTGGCATTTTTTTCGCGCGCGGTTTATGTGCGCTAAGTGAGCCTATAAAAAGCCATGCATGGCTGCCTCGTTTCGCAAGGGTTCAAGTGCAATTTTATGAATACTAAAAATTCTAATGGCCGCCAGTGTGTGTGTGTGTGTGTGTGTGTGTGTGCTCAGGGAGGAGGGGGCACTGAACTGGGCAGCAATCAGAGCGTTCAACACTTGGCGCCATCATCAGCATCATCAACGTAATCATCATCGCCCCAGCAGCTGTTTCCTCCTCGGGCTCTGCTAATTGTGCTGCATACTTGGGTGATCCTGCTTGGTTGGCCTTCACACCCAATCCCCGTGGAGTGCCCCGGAGTCCAACTGATGAGCGTTTTGATATGCAAATAAACGCTCGGTCTCCAGCTGTCCGCAGAGTTAATTGCATATTAAAATTCACTTCCACTCGCATTTCCATGCCGAATTGATGCACTTTGTTCTCAACGGCCCCAATAAGTTTGTTTATGTTGTATCGTGTGTCGTTTATAAATTGCTTTTGTCGCCAAATCGTGTGGTTATTGTTCCCTGCAATTGCCCATGTTCGTCTGTCGAATTTGTGTCAGAATTTGCAATTAATGGTCTGCACAGCAATTTTGATTCGGCTTGAAATTAGAGCAGCGGGGATTAGGTTTCATGTGCGAACAATGAAATGAAAACAATTGAAATATATGCGCTGATCAAAGGGAAATTTATAATAATAACGAGTACTATATGTTGTCATCAATTTAAAGGTATTAAATTTAATATTTAATATATGGTGCAAAACACGAAAATAAATATTTACATTCACACTCAAAAGATAAGTAACTAAAATTATTATTGCAGAGAAATTAATATCTTTATTTATAGATTATATGGCAAATAAATTAAATAAACTAAAACACTTATAAATGTGTTTCCAGGCACTCTATTATAATGGAAATAAATTATTCACACCGAAAAGTGAGCTTCAAGTGTAAAGTACTCATTCCCAACTGATTTAATCAATTGATTTATTACGTTTACTTATCGCCAGCATAAAAACAAAAGTGTTTTCTCAAAACTTAGATCTGAGACTTCAAATTCAATTACATTTAATTTTGTTGCCGTGATGTGATTACGCTGCAAAATCTTGTCTAGCTTCAGAGATTCACACTTCCTTAAACCAATTTTCATGTCGCAGGGCACTCGTCTTAATCAGTCGTAAAGTTCGTCAACTGCAGCACATTGAATTCCTCACCAACAGCATCAAAGACCTCAACAGTTTTGCCTTTCAAGTGGCATTCATCTGTGTAATTTCATTACACGCACACTTCAGCAATTTAGCAATTTAAACAACAAGGGTGTGGGATTTATTTATCTATTAGTTTATGGCTCGCATTTCACTGCTCTTTGTACGGGGCCTTAATGGCCGTCAAAGGCCAGCAATTTTGCACTTATGTGCGAGTGCCGTGAAATATGATGGCCACCACAAGAGCATTGCATTGCGAAACAAAAAACAAACCAACCAAACGCTGCTGCTCATATAAATAACTAAAGCGCTCAACAATAACCATTCTCGTGCAATTTGTATGCGAAAATCTATTCCAACAGCAAGTGAAACAACACGAGAAAAAAAACCAGCGCCGAAACGAGCTCAGCTGAGCGGGGAAATCGTTTTATCTGCCGGCCATGCGGCATAGCAAGAACCAAGGCACTCGGCCATATAGCTAGATATAGCTCATAGCATATAGCCGGAGAAGTAGAGGCACCTCATCCCCCCTTTCCCGTCTAACTGGCGAAATAATCCAAACGAGAACGACGACGGACGACGCTTTTCAATGGAAATGATTTCATTGAGGGCACTGCACTGCAGTCAGATCAGTCTCAAATCGCGGATTTAGTGTTCCAGCAGCGGCAGCGGCAACAAACAACTTAAATAGTAACAACATTGGGCAGCTGCTTACGTTGTTGTCACGACTTTTAGCCTGCGACTTCTCTAAACGCACTTTTCCACTAATCAGTTTGGCATTATCCCTTGACCGGTTGGAAATTTACATACATTATTTAATATCTGCACACTTGAACCGAAACGAATTATAAGGGTTTGCGTTTTTGGATTGGCTTTCCGCAGATTTTTTTCCTTTTTTTTTGGCCGCACAAACAAATTCGCACTGCTCGCGTCACGCTGTTCAAGTCCCGTCAGTTCCGACCGTACCCGCGGGATCGCAAACTCTCACTGAACCGATTTTTATGGTACACACGCCGGAACCGAGAGGCTGGAGCGCCATGCAGAGCCGCTCGGCAGCATCCGTGCCGAGCTCGGTTACGAGCGACCATCGGAAGTCGCTCACGGCCATCCAATGGGCGAGAGGGTGCCGAGCGAGCCGAGAGAGAGAGAGCATCTCAGGGCACACGATGTGGTCGCCCGAAGCGACTCTGTCACCGGATGCTGTACAATAACAGAGGTCTGTTAAGGCGGCTTACGGTTTTTATAGCAGGCTTTTGGGGGCACACTTCCTGCAGCTTATTTTGGGAAAAGAATTTTCGAAATGACAAAAACTTAAAAAGACTGGACTTTAGTCACCAGTGTTCTTTTTTTTGCATCTATACCATGAACTATTGCCTGTGACACTATCTGTCCTGCAGATGCTTTATGGCATCTGGTAATCTTGTTTACATTTCAAATTAGCCTGCGGCAATTCTCTGGCTCACTCTCTCGGCTTCTCTCGTTATGACGCTTTCGGGAGCATTTTCCCGAGAGCACTTTCTGCACTCTCTGCGGCGCAGCTTGTGCTAAAAACCAGCTGATGAATGTTCTAAATTTGTCATCTGCTTAGACAAAGCGCGAATTTAAAAATTACTGCCTAATTTTGAAGTAAGTAAAGAGATGCCAAGAAGTAACTAAATGTTGAGCAAATTAAAGTTAAGTAAAGATTACATTGTTTTAGTAAATTAATGCTTAGGAACGAGTAGCTATAACTTATGTTATTAACTATTATTTTCAAGCTAATAATAAGTAAAGTAATATCATTTTACATAATGAACGAATATACATATAACATATATTTTTTATAATTTATGTAAAATTGTAGTCAGCATTTTATTAACAGGTTTTCAACATCAATCAAAAAACAACCTGTTGCTCTTTGAGGATAGGAACATCAATCAGTTGGCGGTGCACTAAAAAACCATGAACGGAGAGAAAATGTATAGGTTTTAAACAAAAAATTACGTTTTTAAATACAAATTTCCAATAAATATTTATCCAATTTTACTCATTATTCTATGGCACATACATAGGTTCATAAACAATTTGTTAAGCGAGTTTACTACAGAGCTCTGTACGTAACAGCCTTGTGCTCTTTATAAAGAGAGTCGAATCTGGCCGAAAAGTGTGCCAAATTGTCAGACTTCTTGCTGAGCTTTTTATGGCTCTGTAAGGCAATGTTAACTGGGCACTGTAAGTAGGCCAAAACAGAGTGTTCCTTGGGGAAGTCCCCGCCCGAAACTAAGAGACAGGCGATGCTTTCACTATTTTAATCCCCCGCTTCCACCCTCTCCACACAAGCCCCTCTAAAATATCCTTAATTGACCCCCCTCTCCGTTCAAGTCAATTTCCACTTCCGCAAATGTTGGTCAACTGTTTTTTATCAGCTCATAAACATGGCGAACAAGTTCATTTCGGTGTTAAAAGCGTGTTTCCCTCACACACACATGTGTGTGTGAGTGTGTGTGTGTCCATTTTACAGCTGCAGCATACACACACTCGTACACGTTCACACACACACTCTCGTTGGCTGACATTTTTAATAGCAAACACAACACGCAGCGACTTTTGCACATGAAATAATGCTGGCAAAAGTAGTAAGTAGTCCGGTCAAAACCGAACCCAAACAGATGACGCACCCTGGTTCGAGGTCCGAGAAATGGTAAGAACTATTGGTCCTTGGACGCTTTTTTCCTCTAAAAGATTAGATGTAATACCCAGAAAGGCAGGCTTATTTAGCTTAAAAATAAATGAAGTTATACAGTTAATTTCTAAGGGTTCAAGGCAGCCACACTGAGCTCATATTGATGGACTTTTAGAGGAAATCATTTATAAATGTATGTAGTAATGGCAGAAATTGAAATAAAGTAACCAATCTATACAAAAACTGTAATGTTACAAAAAATAAATAGCCAATCCTAAGCGCTTTGTTATAAGCTTCAATGCTAAAAGCCAATTTAAACTAGCTTTTGAACGGAATCCAAATTATATAGAATCTAAACTGAAAGGCAACTAGTTGCGAAAAAAGCTTAAATGACTCTTTTAATATAATTATTTCTATTCTGTCTATAATGATTGATTAAAGTGACATTTCAACTCAACTTTAACCTCTTTAGTTTAGGCTTTTACAATAAGTTTAAACAGATTTTGATATACTGTTGCTTTCTTCTAATCTTCGTTTATATATATCTTATTTAAATTTGCAAATAAAAGTAAATATTATATTCTCTAATAAAGTAGAATCCACTGTGCTCACACACTCTCCTCTCTCTCTCTTGTTGCCATTGTAGTTGTAATGAAAGTGTTTTTTATGAAGTGTTCGCATCCTCGTACGCAACATGCGTGTCCTGATCCTGCTCCCGTTCCTGCTCCCCTGTCCTGTTCTGTTCCTGCTGCTGCTTCCGCCGAGTCTCCTGCTCTTCGCGGTGAAATATGACAAAAAGCATGCTACAGCTTCGCTATTTCCGCAGTGCTTGTTGTTGGTTTTTGTTAGCGCTTTAATAGCGAGAAGAAGTCAATGGCAAAACGTCGACCAGCCAAAGGAGTCGCTGGTCCTGCCGCCGTATTGTGTGTGTATAGTGTGTATATAGTGTGTGTGTGCAATAGCAATAAAAATATATTTTACAAACTGCTGCTACTGCTGGTAAAATGCTTAGGATTTTTCCCCTTTTTTATTCTCGTCCCGCCGTATTGTTAGAGTTTTCCTTGCCTGCCTCGTTTTTTGCCGCTCTTTGATATATATGGAGAGCGGCTAACAACATTCGCACTCCCTCCACACACACGCACACATGCAAAACAAGTTCGCTACAACAAATTATTGGAAACCCAAGAAGTTTTCTCCCCTAACTCGTATGGAAAATATAAAAAAATAGAGCAAGGGAGTGAAAAGCAGCAGGGGGAAAATCTCGCATAAAAAATACGAAAATTGTTCCAAAGTTAGCAAGCCAACAACAAGCATATAAAATGTGTTTTTGCCAGAGTTTTCTCGCCGTTCCGATTACACATAGATATATATATTTGTGTGTAGTTTTTGGTTGTGGCCGCCACTAAAACGCGTTTTGCTTAACGCGCTCGAATCGCTTTCGGTTTGGTTTTGCCTGCTTTTATTTGGTTATGGGCACAGTTTGTGTCAACCATAACGATTTTCTTTTCAATTTAGCTTTACTGCGTATTTTGTTCTAATTTTATTGCACGTATTAAAATATTTTCTTCTTTTTTTGTCACCCGCCTGCATTTCCTTCGAGTGTCTGTTAACACACAATTTGTAGCCAGGACTATATATGTAGATATATATCCCCCGGATACGTATATATACGGATATTGCGTGTATACACCAGAGGCTGGTTCCCATTTTGAAATCATGGTCGCTTGATAATATATTTTTTATGATATTTATGGCTCTGACATTTTGCTTAGCTGGCAGGCGATTTATATTTTTTGGCCAACTCTTTTCCAACTCTCTTCCTCCGTGACATTGTTTTAGTTTTACTTTTTATTTTCATTCATCTTTTTGTGTGTGCATTTTTATGTTCCATTGTTTTTGGCGTTTGTGGCTGTTTATTGTTTGTGATATGAGGAGGATCCATGGTCATTCAATGGATTGTCATATTGTGGCAACGTCCTTTTTTTATGCCCGCTCACGTTTCGTCCGGTTTTTTATGGCGGTAAATCCACTAATACACGGGTATTATGCAGATGCTATAGTATACAGCTCTGAATAGATTTCAAATATTTGCAATATATAAAAATAAGCTGAATACATTCGCTTTACTTTGTTCGTATTGAATTGGATTTCTGAATATTTTTAGCTCGTTAACTTTAGCGTATAAATTGAGACTGAACTATGTTAGAATGATTCTCTATTTTATGGTAGATTTGTATTTGTTTTCAAGTTATTTTAGACATTATTTTAGGTCCTCTAAGTACTATTCCTGCTTTTTTAATCAAACCCTAATAAGAGACAAAGCTCTAGTTATAAGTACTTGAAATAATAACGTTACGTATAGTAGACTATTTTCTAAATTCCAGAAATTATTTCAAGAATTTTTCACACACCTATTTGGTTTGAAATGCTTGTCTGCCACTTTGAGACTTAAAGACCAAACTGGACTTGGTTTTTGGGAACTGCAAATGGATTGGGCGGGCTGGCAATTAAAATTACCAACGGCAGTCTCGACGGAAACATGACTGCATTGTCTCCGCTCAAGTTTGCCTGGAACAACTAGCTCTGGTCGGACGGTCCGAAAATAAAATGAAATTGTTTAAATTTAATTCAATTTGCCTGCTCACCAACAAATTGCCGGCGCACAGAGAGAGGCAAACAATCTGCAATCTGGGTTCTGGGAATTTAAAAATAAAATATGCACAAATAGTTCAAGTGCAATGCCATTTGAAGTCCTTGTCAGTAAACAAAGTGTGAGGACACAGCATCCCGTAGGGAGTGGCTGGCAGGGATTTTCCTGGTATGCACCATTTGGATGTCCTTGCCGGGTGGGTGGGCTTTGGGGGGGACGGTGGGGGTACGTTGCATATATTGCCAGTTAGTTAATTATTGAGCCACGAGCACGTACACCCCGCTATGCACGAGTGTGCGTTGGCCTCTGTTTGCCAGTGTCTGGGTTTAACTTAATTAGAGCTGCGCAGCGCTGCATTTTGTGGTCTTCATTTAACGCAGCCAACGGGCCATGGGGCCCCCACCGATCCGCCGTTCCAATCCTCAGGCCTCAGGCCTCACCTCACCTAATCTCACCTCACCTTAGCTCACCTGCCTTGGGTCAGCCGCTTGCTCCCCTGCTGCTCCCCCGCCACTCACCTGCGCTTCCTCCAGCCGGCGTCTGTCTCCGCGGGCGCAGATTTAAAACTGCATACAACTATTTCCGCCAGGGCCGGAGGCTGTCGCTCTGCTCTAGCCAAACATTTCAAGCTGTTTATTTGTTTTGATACCCTGCAAAAATTCGCAAACAACTGTTTGATATAAATAAGATTGTGCTGTGTCAAGATTTTCGTTCAGGATTTTGGCTAAACTTTAAATATAAACTAAGAGATAAAATTCTAAAACATAAGTTTTTGTTGTTCAGAAGTAAACTGTTCCAATGGCAACTTTAGATATGCAAAACTTTGGGAGAATTCTTAATACTGAAACAGCAACAAGTCTAGAAATAGTTTCAATCTAAATCTAATCTAAATATTTAATTTAACAATAGTTGTGTATGTCAAAAAGAATTTATTTATTTTCGGACAAAAAAATATATTATATATGGATTAAGAATATCTAAATGTAAATTAATTGCGATAAATCTATATACTACTTTTTTTATATATTTAACAAACTGTTTTAAAGAAGAGCCAGGTCTAGTTTATACAATTATTGTTGGAATTAAATATAAACAAGTTAACAAATATGTAGGGTAGTTGTAATTATTTCAGGTATCCAACTTCATCATATCAATATGAGCACGAGATGTTTTCTCTATATATAAACCCTCCTATTATTTGTTATAATTACTTACTTAAAATAACACCGTTTTTTGTTAGATGCTAGTTTAAACGCTCTTTTAAAGATATTGAATAAGACATCATGATAATTTCGATATAAAATGTATTTCTTTACTTGATTTTTATTCCACATTAAACCTTTCCTTTCATTATACACTCATTAACATTTACAATCAAAAGCTCTTGAGTTAAAGTACCCCTGATTCAATCTCCTTCCTCATCCAACTCAAATTTCAAGAGTATCCGTCAAGTCGATACTCCTGCCCCCATTTGATTATTTTTCCTCTGTAGTGCTTTTGGTGTTGTTGGTTCGCTGAGCACTTGCATGTTGCACGTAATTTGCATTGTTGTTGCTTTTAATTGCTTAGTGTTAATTGCTGTAATTGCGGTAAACTAAACTACGAGCAAAAGCATTGGCACAACGCGACACACACGACGCACACACAAAAGAATAGCGGCAAACACGTAAATGCCCTGGACGCTTAATTAAGCTGATGGCAGTCCGGAGGTGGACCTTGATTCGGAGCCGAGGTCGCTCCCTGGGTCGGAAACCGAGACCCCGCTCCCCGTGTCCACCTCCGTGGGTGTCCGAGTCGAGTCCTTGGAGCGACTTTTGCAGCTTTGTCAACCGATCGCCCTCAAATTTTGCTCTCCGAGCGCTGTCATTCAATACGCTTGAGGCTCGCGTTCACAGTCGCGCGTTCACTTTTCGCATTTCGCTTTTCCGCCGGAGGAGGGGGGTGGGAAAAGTTGAATGCGGATGGTGCTCGTTAAAGCTTATTAAAGACGACTTTAAAATGTCATCGCAACGGCCACGCCCTCCAAAGGCCAATGCTATGTGTTCGCTCTCTCTTCGTCCTGACGAAGGATGCGGGCTCAAATGTCACGAGCTTAGGCCATAAATTCCCACCATCCGCATGCCGGGGGAGGGAAAACCGAACCGAAGGCCAATTATAGCCGGCCAAAAGTATATGTATTTGTATATGAGAATGCCCAAAAACCCTGGTCCTGGTCTTTTCACGTGTCATGTTTAGCTTAAAGTTCACCTGGCCCCACCGAGTACTAATTAATTGGTCGAAGTTGCTTGTATTAATTAGTAACGCTGAGTTCCATCTGTATAGTACGAGTAGTGTAAGTAGTTCGGTGTCAGTTAGTTTAGTGCTGTCCAGGACTCGTTTCCACAGTCATCTTAACACACTCTGCAGTCCTTTCCTTTCCCCCTCGGTGTATTCAAATGGAAAAGGGCTGGCCATTGGGGTCGTAAGTCACTGCATCCTGACTGAGGTTCACCGGTCAAATGTTGTCCTGCTTTTCCACTTCCATTTCCATTGAGCTGTCAATGGGTTGTTCTGAGGGTGGAATCGCATGTTTTAGGCCCCCCGAAATACAAATTGAGTTTTCGGGGCTCCGTTGGGCAGAGACCGGCTGTTGCTGCCGGCTAAAGTCAATACAAAAGCTAATTGATTGGAAAATTATGTGACTTTGAATATGGCCCCCGAAAAGGAATCCCCTTTTTCGGACATGTTTACAGAGAAAATAAAGTTGGACATAATGTTATTGTATTTCCTATACAGTATATAACATTATGTTGGAAATTTATTATACATTTCAAAGGTTTCTTTAGGATGTACTTAAGAAAAATTTTAGAATTTACTACTCCCTTACTTATCAATTATTTCTTGATATTAACCACCTTTTGGTCCTATTGTTTTTAGGGTATCATTACTTTATTCCAAAATTTTGTAATACAATGAAGGATAATTAAGGTATATTATATATTATCCATTTGTATATTATTTCCTTTAATAAATCAAATAAGAACTCTTCATTCAAGTATAAAATTAAATAAATGAAATATTATATTGAATAGTATTAATAAGAGATTTAATAAGTAATTTTCGATACTGCTAGGGTATTTAATTCTTCGATTTCCCAAACTTTTCTGCTTTTCTGGTTCTAATAATAGACTCAATATAAATGTCCTGTCCCAGTGTAAACATTCGAGTAGGCATAAAAATTATTACTGCTCTGCGGCGAATGGGAATTTATGTTGGCCAAGAGCAGCTGGCCAAAATACGGGGTGTGCCAGGAGCCCGGAGCCCGGGAGTGGCAACAACGGCAACTTAATGATTATGCATTAAGTTGCCATTAAAAAATCTACTTGATTACTGGTGACGCAAGCGAACGGCGACACTCTCTAATGAATTGATAAATTGAATTAAGACGCCCCGCCTGACAGGGAATATCGAGTATCGTTCGTAACTAGCACTAATCAAATTACAAGTTCAGTTTGTGACGTTGCCAGACATAATGCATGATTGATGATTGATGGGGGCACTAGCTCTGGCCAGGAGCCAGCGCATTGGCCACAAAGCTCGTAGTCAAATCGTAGTGAGCGTCATTAATCAGGGTTTCTTAATTAGAGCGCCGCGCGAGTCGAGTTGAGTTTTCAGTGTTGACAAGCCGTAAAACGGCGGAGGGCTCAAAGTTTGCGCAACAATAAAAAAATCTCAGACAAAAGCCGCTAAACGATTGGCGTCAGAGTAGGAGATTTTCCGATTTTCCCACAGATTTTCCCCCTTGGCTTTCGCCTCACCTCACCTATCCGCCACATTCGATTTATAACATTTTCCATTTCAATTGTGGCGCTGTTGACTGCATTCGATTCGATTGATTTCATTTGCCTGCTCGCCGTTTGGCGGTTATAAAAATTCATTGCAATCGTTTTTACTCGAGCGACGAGGTTTTCTCTCTTTTTTTTTCCCCCGAACTGTGTGTGTGGATTCAGATTTGTTGTCAAATCAGCCTGGTGTGTGTGTGAGTGTGTGTGTGCCAATAAAACGTGTTCAGAGCTCGCAACTTCCGTTTCATTTCATTTTCATCCCATAATACACGCTGGCATCGCTGCCTTGCTGCATTTTTCATCATCGTCACTCAGACACTTTTTGGCAACAATGCAAACCCTTTTCCCCTCTCCCGTTGTATTTCGCATGCATTTACGCTTATTTGAGCATAATAATTTTTGTTTATTGCCCACAAAAACTGCCAGTGAATGGAAGTACCATGACAATTCCATTGGCGACAGTTGGCTCTCTCTCCTCTCTCTGTGAAAATAAAAAAATCAGCACAAGGGCCACAAAAAATGCTTAAATATTTAAGTGTTCTGGATTGTTGACGATGCGTTTTTTAATTGTTGCGAAATCAATTTTGCATATTGCCCCGCTTATGCATTCATCTCTGCGGGATTTATTAGGCTGCAAAATATCAGCATACAACTATTTAAATGGTTCAATTTCGTGTGCATATTTATATCATTTTTTTTTGTCAGATTAAATATTATTTCGTTCAATATTATGCTGACCATAATCAAGCGTGAAAAGCGTAACTGGATGATCTTTTTAACAAATTTATGGACACAGCATATATTGTGAATAAGGGAATTGTTTGAAAAAGTATTTATCGTAAAGGTAAGATAAATATAAGAGGGGAAGATAACAAATAACCGAAAAGGGTTTTGTTAAGGTATACAAGACATTATTGTAAAGCAAACTAAAAAAATTATATATATACATATAAAAAGTAAGTTATTTTACCTACATTTCTCTACACAAAGAAATCTTTAAGAGTATCAAATAAAATTCAGAGAACCCTCGCAATCACTCGAATGTAATTTAGTTAAGTGTTTCCTACGCATGAACATAAATTTATTCGGCGATTGTCCTTCTCTCCGGCTGTAAGAGAAATATTAAAAATATGCAAATTGGTGTCTTCTTGCCTTTTGTTTATTCTCCCGCTTAACCCTTTTCATTGCTTTCCCTACCCAAAGAAAACAAACTAAATAATCTGAGACGGACCAGCCACACACTCGAGGGGCATCTGCACACTCCATTTGGCAAATATAATAAATATTTTGGATGTGCGGGAGGGAACTACTACTTTTGTTGTCCCATTTCTCATGTTCTATTTTTTGCGTGGGCCGATACGAGTTTTTTGTCTGGTCAAGAAAATGAATGTGTAAAATATTTTAATGTGGCCTTTAGATGGGCCGTTATCTTAGAATGAGGGAATTGAGATAGGCAAATTGTCGTAAGTAAGTGCGGTGCTGGATGGGAATGCCAAGCAGTGACACCATCAGCCGGAGGAAATTAATAAGCGAAGGGATCCGTGGTATCCGTTTGATATTATTTCGCCTGAAATTCCGACGGCAGGTTGTTCAAATAAAAACGGACTCCGAACTGCTGTTTGTTCAACCAATAATCATCACATTTCCGCAAACACTCGAGCGAGGGAGGACCTATCCGCAAGTCACATGAAAATTTCATGACTCCCCTCTTCAGTGGACCAACTCAAATATTCATAAACGACGAAAAATGACAGATTAACACAAATATTGATACAGCCACGGCCCCGAGTCCAGTTTCCAAGTCATCTTCGCTGACCCAGAGTCTTCTGTCAGGATGTCAGCCTCTCTCCCCCAAGAAGAGGGAGGTGGTTGAGAAGCACTCGAGGAATCCCAAGGACTGCGGTCTTGGTCCGAGATTTTGGCTATGCTCCTCGCGTTCATTTGGGTTCGCCGCATTGTTTTGAATAATTCGCATTCGAACATGAAATATTAATGAGCGGTTGTGGCCTTTTTTTTTTGTTGTATCACATTGCGTATACGCAATAACATTGAGTATGCAGCAAATGATGCAAGGAGAGGCAGAGTTCTTCGAAGTTATTGATCACCACCAAAACTTCTTAAATATATATATTTTTTAAGCATAATAACTTGGTCTTAAAATAAGCTAGGGTTGCGAAAATAAAAACCAGCTTAGTGCCAGTATTTTCGTACTGGAGTTTGTGAGATGGGTGAGTGTGTGCCGCATAAATTTAACTTTTAATGCTCTGCGTACGCGAATGTGTAAAAGATTATCTTTATTGGCCATTAATTCATATTTAAGCTGGTGCGGCAAAAGAAAAAGGCGCCATTTTCCTCAGCCCTTCATACTTTTCCTACTTTTTTATATTTTTTGTTTGAAAATGTTTGTAAAACACTGGATTTGCGAAAGGATAAAATTATGCTTTGTAAAACAATTAAGTGACATTATTTATGGCCTCCTCGAGCCCACCCTTCTGGCAAGGATACTCGTAATTGCCTTCGAGCCTTCTCCGGGGGAATTGCCATGTATTTATGAACTCCACCTAATGGTGGGTCCCGGCGAACAACAAATTGTCTAAATAGTCTGGGGATTTTCCGCGCAGGAAGTGATTATTTGTTCGGTTTGTCGGTTAATTAGCGGCTCGAATTTGAGGCGGAAGTGGAATTTACAGCGGGAAGATTGGGTACATCTCTAGGTACTCCCAGGGGAGCTTCTCAATTTGTTAATAAACCCGCATCTGGAGGGGGGATCAAAGGAATACATTGCACAGAGCACAAAACACCATCAAATCTACACAAATCGGACACAATTTCCATTCAGTGCGCTTCCCTCAATCACCGCACACAATTTGAATACTCCTCTAAATTTCAATCGAATATCCCGCAGTGCCAACAGCACTCACTCACTACCCATAACAATATCAATATTCTATTTTTACCTGAGCCACTTCACTGACAACAAAACCCCTTTAGCAAATTTACAAATTTCCGCAATAAACCAAATAACGAAAATGAATACAAAACATTTGCAGGAAGCCGGAGAGGAAGCCTTCGTCGAATCCTTTGCCAAAAGCAGAAAGCAGCAAGCAAGAGCGCAAAAAACGGGATGGAAAACTGCTGACATATGCAGGATGGCGGGGCCGAAGGACGAAGGACGAAGGGACAGGCATTGGCAAGTCCACAAAAGTTCGTGGCTCGATGACAGAGTTCCGAGTAGCAAATTTCCCAAGTTTGAAGTGAGCAAACGCGACTTTCGTTCTCCGCTTCCGCCGCTTGCTTTTTCACCATTTCCCATTTTCCGGGGTGGAGTTGCCGCCAATTTGATTCTCAAGTGAGCAAAGCAGTTTCCATACCTGGCCCAGATATGCGGGATAAATGAACGCCCCGAACATGGCCCTTTAATAGATAAAAAGCCAGCTTTTTCCAGCTTTCCCGCATTTCCCGCTTTCCCCAGCTCTCGCTTTGTTGCGGTAATGAAATTTATTAGATCATTATACATACTGCCTTCGTGCCGAGCCTGGTTTCGGGTCCCACCCACAATTTGTTGACGTTGATTATCATTTTCAAGTTCTGACTTTTCATTTTCAATTTGAGGGAGCCACAAAAAATTGCTGTTTTCCTTTTTGGGCCCGTCTTTGTCTTCGTGGCAGTTATCTGGGCGTTGCCTCTACACATTCTGCGGTATTCCTTGCTCTGTGGGTTTATTCGTCTCTGGCATAATTTAACTTAATTTCTGGCACAAATTCGTAATTTGCATTAAATTTATTGAGTCTAAAGGTGGAGATGGAGGCTACAGCCACATCGCCCACCGCCTGTCGAAGCAACTCGTCTCGAGAGCTGCTCAAGTTCAAGTTCCTGTCCTTGCTATTAATAGACTCTCATCCACCAGGAGTTGTTCCGCTTCATTCCCTTGAGGACGAACGGGAACTTCATCTATGCATAATCAAACCACATTCAGCATGCCTGACCCTTACAGGGGGAGGTGGCGAGGAAAAATCTGCGTCGAAAATGATGGCGGAAAATCTGCGTGGAAAATGATGGTTGCATATGGGGCAACTTTAAAATGAAATTGACAACACTGTCGAGTAGCTGTCTACCCGCCTACACTCCTGTCACGCACGCACAAAAATTACTGGGGGGACCCCGGAAGTTGTCAGACCCCAGAACTTCGCCCACCGAGTACCCCCTTAAAGGAAAACAATACGGAAAATCCACACGCACCGGAGTTTTTCTTTTCTTTCTGGGGAGTGTTGAAAATTCCCGCGGGAATTTTCATGCCTCCTTGTCTGCAAGAAATTCGCTTAATAACTTTCCCAGCCAAGCCTGGGGTGGGGGCGGAGCGGGCCACCACCCCCACAGGTACATGGCACACGCAACCAGACAGTAATTTGTTTTAACAGCGCCTTTTAAAGATATTTACAGCCGGAGCAGGACACAGTACCGGCTCAGTCCTGGATCCTTGGCAGCCTGCTGTGGCCGATGTCGCTTCATAAATTACCAGACACGCGGCGCTAATATGGCGCAACATCCATGGCAAGTACTTGCCACCTGGACACCAGGTCTATGGGACACCTGGACGGGGCTAATGCCAAATTCTGTTTCGACTGTTCACGCTGTTGCGCATAGCAAGGATATTGGGTGGCTTTGAGTAGGGGTAGAATGAGGTGGAATGCCACAAGTTGCTTTTCATTTAAGCAGCCCGGGGGCCAGTAAGTGCGTCCAGTGGCCAGCACTTGCTATTGGCAGGGGACCTTCGGCAGGGAGCTTCTTTCGACACTTGGAGAAATAATAATATTTTAAGGACACATTCTTAGAATTCGAAATTCATAATGGTTTTCTTACGTGTTAAAGAGCTCTACAAAATATATTACTATTTTCTTTTCCTAACATTTATTATTAATTATTTTCTGGATAACCTTTTTTCCAGTGCACCCTAAAATATTTATGGCCCGACGGGGATATGAAGTCATGTGCATGTCCGAGTGCGAGGGCAAAATATCAGTCGAGCGGGCGATTTATGAAGCGAACCCAACTAGCAACGGCGATGGTTATAGACAAGGTCCTGCCGGAGACCGAGACCGACACTGAGTGCGATGTAATGCCATAATTCAACCAGCAATTGCTTTAATGCGACGGGCAAATCATCAAAGCCAAGCCTCGATGTCAAATGCTCGTATCGTGAATCAAATACAAATGGTTCGCCGCCACAAAACTAAAGTCAAACTCCCATCGAGAGCGGGGAAATGAGAGCGAGAAAAATGGCAACCGCCAAACGCCGTAATAAAGCTCAAAATAAAATCAATTACGCTCGATTAACTGAAATAGTTACATAAATTACAAATAAACCGAGCCAGGAGTCGAGGACAATTGAAGCGCAAAGCCCACCCAAAAAAAAGACAGAAAACCCCACAACAAAAAAAAAGGAAAATTCTGGTGGCTACAGAGACCGCGTCGAGATAACTATTAACATTAAATAAGTAAGGGAAAAAATTTCCGATTATTTTCCGCAACATAAAACAAAAGACAACAAACAGCGGAAAATTGGAAGGGGAACAGACAACAGAAGCCTTAAAACAACACTAAAGGACTTTGAGGGGGCCCAGTGCCTGGTGAAATAATAAATAATACCATTTGATGCTCAAAGCCGGAGACGCATTTAAAATGAACAAATTTGCGCTCTTGTTTTTTGGAAATGGAACCAGGGACTGGGCTCTAGTCGCTGACATTTTTGTTGTTTGCAACTTTACGCGCAATTAATCTAAAACAAATTCGTTTATAATTTGGCAACAAGCACAAAAAAGAATCCTCCAGCGATAATTTTAAAGCTTTAAAATAATCAAACGCTCCGAGGGGGCGCTCTTCCGTTTCAGTCCGTTCTGTTCGCAATTGCGATTGTCTACACGACGAGCGCGTAAATTCAATTGGCGAAGACAAATAAACGCTGCCAGGAGCTAGGAGTCAGGAGCAAGGAGCAGCCAGAGACCGGAGATGTCGATAAGCAGTCAGTGTAGCTATATAGCTTTAGATCTCAGATCCTTGCAGCAACAATAGCCACAGACACAACAACAATGAGCGAGTCTAGTGTCCCAAATCCTGCTCCAGGTCCTGGTCCCAGTCCAGGTTCAGGTTCAGGTCAACAAAGCAAATGGCTTTAAATTGAACGTAAAGCAATTGAAAACGAATGTCTGGATGTGCAGCCGCCCAAGGAAATGGCGCTGTAGCTCTGTCACAATGCTCGTAAATTATTATTTAATGACAGGCCAAATTGAAAATAAATTTAAACCTAATAAGCGTTGAAATAAACGCGGTGCGGTCCAAATAAATTGAGCTCGCCACTCCGCCGGGCCCCTGGATGGGGTTGGAAAATGGTGTGTGTGTGTGTGAGAGAGAGTGAGTTGGTGGAAAATGGTAGAGCATAAGTTAAATGGCTTTTATATTGATATTGGCGTGTGTCGGCCTAGAGCTTTCCACCAATGAAGCTGGCCGGCCGGGTCAGTGAGCCCGGCTCAGTGGGATGAACACACGGCTCGATAAACAAGGGGAATGTCTAGATTATGGCCATTAGCATCACAATTGCCTGACCTCTAAAGCTCCGTAAACTCGATTTGGCTAACAATTTCCGGTAGGTGACCAGAAGACCAAGCCAAACAAGGAGTGGAGGAACTAGAATCCTTGTTGTATATGGGAATACCCTGGAAAGGCCTAAAACAGGCTTACAAACAGTATAATTTCCAATAATTTTGTTGTTCTATTAAAAACCTTATTAGAAATATTGTAAACAATGTATGCACTTACCTACGAGTATCAGAATTTTGTAATTTAATCATCATAAATGTATTTATGTAAATATTATAAGAACCGCTTCGAAATACTCACAAACCCAAACGAATAATTTAAATGCCCCCCGTTCCTGCGAAAGGGTATTAAAAATCATCAATGGCAACGGCCCGGAATTCGTTGCCTACTTTTCGGCGCCGCTTAATATGCTTGACCATTGCCATCGTTTGCCGGCTTTAACCCATGCATGCCCACCAGTGTGTGTGCGTGTGTGCGTGTCCCCTGCTGCGTGCATGTGAGTTGCGACATCGCTGCTGTCACAGAGAGATAACGGTATTATGCTCAATGACAACAGTCCCCACCTCCCCACCCCCCTTTGAACAGGAGGAGAGGCAATCGGAGGGATTGCACAGAATAAGGGTTGCGTCCTGTCACCCGCCTCTGGGGCCATGTTAAGCGCCCCTGCCGGCCACTGAAGCGCTCGATTGGCCAATTGCCTTAAACAAATAGACCAACAATAATGCCACTTGCCATCGGATACCAGCCTGCCCTGCCCCCACCCAGATCCTGCTCCTGCTCACCTGCCTATGTGCATTTCCGGCTGCACCTGCAAGTGGAATACCATCGATGGACAATTGTAAATTCTTTGTATGCGGTTGCTAATTTTTTATCTGTTTGTTTTTCGATCCACTCCAATATGTTTTCACTACGTGAGCTTTGTTTGCATGCGGGTTTTCATTGCCGTGCATTTTTTATAAGTAATTAATTCCACACACAAAAAAAAGAAAGCGGAAACCAGGCTCGCAAAGAAATAACGGCATAATTGCCAGTGGTCGGATCCAAAGCCGATTTCTATATGTTACGATCCGACTCATTTGAAATTCAATTTGAAAAGTTCAGAAGAAGCCCGCATCGCCATGCCATAACTCACAATTTACCAATCTGTATGCTCGCTTTGAATATGCAATTCCCCTCCTATATACATATGTATATTGATTTTCATTCGCATTGGAATCAAGGAAGGAGTGTGGGAGTAGAAGAAGGTTGTGGCAGCAAGCAGTGGAGCTTCGTTCTTTGTTTTATTTGGCATACACTTTTGTTAAAGTTAATTTACAAAGCAAACAGCCAGCTTAAAAATACAGAGCCAGGACCTCGGATCGCCCTCTCTCATTTAAGGTTCCCTCTACAGAGCAGCGAAAAAATAAAATAGTTATCATACAACATAATTGCCTGGACGCGGGAAAAAAAGCACACATTGCCCAGTGGGCATAAAAAATATGAAGGCAGCTGAACAAATATGGTCCATTGGTGTGGCGAGCCGGCTAAAAGTTTCCCACTTAGCGGGAAAAAAATCAGCTAGGCTCGCGAAAACGCACACTCTAAAGGCTTAAAGATGGCCAATGGGGGGAAAAAAAGTCAGTCAATTGGCATTGGCAACACATGTAGCCATTACCTAGACAATAAATACCCAAAAGGGTGGCTTAGACTCCCCCGAGGATATCCGAGGAGCTTACAAAATGCGTACAAATTAGCCAGTACAGGCCACTTGGCCAGCATCCCATCGCTGGCAATCACCAAAGCCAAAAAGGCAGACACAATCATTTATGGCCGGCTTAGGCCCAGAAGTCGGCCAATCAGCCCGAATATCCCTCCCTGCCCTCTGCCCTCGCAGACCCAATCACCAAAGCGTGTCTTAACATAATTTTTCTTATGCTTTAGAGCCGCCCTGTCCCAGGACACACACAGACACACACACAATGGGGCAGTGTACAAAAAATTACATTTACGTGCTTCCAATGTGTAATTAAGGATTATTTTGTGCTCAAGTGCCTGCCACGGCCAACTCTTCTCTTGAGGCCGCTGCCATTGTCTAGGCCGTGGCAAAGTAAATCAGTTCAAAAGGCCAAGCTGCGTGACTTTTCGGAAGCCAGAACAGTTTGTTTTTGTTGCCTGCATGGAAATTGACTAATGACCCTGGCGGCTCTCAAGCTATGAAACCCTCAGGCCAATGGGCCGAGTTAGATTCTACAGCATCAAACTCTTTAATTATATGGGTTAAGTTGGCCAGAATTCCTGCACATTAATTCCCAGGGGAAGTTTTGTTACACCAGAGATTTCTTCGAGGATCTTATCAGCTCCAGACGGTCACTGGAGATTTCATCTTAGGATTGGGAGAGATTATTAATTTTAATTATATTATACTGAATGTGCTAAATGTAATCTATTATATATAACTATAAGAGATCTTGGTTTTTAATGGAAAATTAACTGCGAGACATAACCCTATGAATTAAAAATTATTTGTACACAAAAAGTAGTACTTTATGGTTCTTAATTTCACGGCTTCATTATTAGTTAAAGTACTTAAACAAATAGTTTCTTTTGTAAAACATAGAACGTAAGAAACTCCTAAATTTAAATCAACTTAATACATCCATAGAGAAACCCTTGATACAAACTAAATAACTTGTCAAGTCTTGCTGCAGCTTACTAATGGGGCCCATCCACAGTCGAACATGTTGGCCGAGCCGCTCGTCGAGCAAAAATTTCATTTGCCACCAACTAGTGGCAACATGCTCGCAAACATCATTTGCTGGCAAATCTTTGAGAAGCAAACATGGCAACGGACAACGACAGCGCCACTTTTTTTGCACTTTAATTGCACATTTGGCAATTAATGTTTGCGCCTTTGGCTGGAAAATAAAGTTTTCAATTAAAATAAATAAATTTTTTTGACATCTTAGAGCTGCTCTATTAGGTGTTGTCGCTTCAAACGTTTGCTTCAAATGATGTTCGTGCCAACGTTGCAATCCATTGTCGAGCATGTTGTTGCGAACACAAGCAAGATAGAATGATTTCTATTTTGTTCGAGCGGCTCGACGAACACGAAATTTGTACGCGAGCACTAGCACTAACGGTGAAAATTTCGTCGAGCTCAACATGCTCGGCCAACATGTTCTACTGTGGATGGGCCCCATAAGTCACAGAAATTTCATTCCCTTGAAAATGAGCTAAACATATCCCCTTACATATTGCAAAATTTTCAGCGGTTTATTGCGTGCGCTTAATGGGTTAAGTTCGTGAAATGCTGAGGGGCTGGGCAAAAAAGGGGAAGCCGGGGCTTAGGACTGTTGCTGTTTGTGGCTCACACTCTCTACCTGCTTTCTTATGCACACGTCGTGCCACTTTGTTGCGATAGAGTGTGGATCCAGGAGCCAGGATCCGCAGCCAAGAGCCGGGAGCCGGGAGCCAGGAGCTCTCCCATTGAGCCCCCAGCTTGTGTGTTATGACACGTTCGGCCGGCTATCCGGAGCGGAGCTAAGCTGCGCTGTGGTGCCAAGCCCGGCAAATCCCATAGCTCGATACCTGACGGATGTCTAGATATGTATGTAGCTGGAGGGATGTGGACAACGGGGCGATGTTGTTCGTGTACGAACAATTTGCATTATGCACAGTTTAACATGCAAAATGCCACTGGGACAGGCACTCCTGCTAGTCCTGCGTGCAGTTTGTCAAGGTCCTGTCGTGGTCCGAGGAGCCGGGCAGTTATTAAGCAAATTCATTCCGGTCTAATCAGGTTGGTCAAACAACTTTAAATTGATTTCGCAGCGAAAACGGGACAAAAAAAAGGGACAATTTTAACGGACAATTAAAATTTACGCCGCAGCGACAATGATAATGAGATTTTTAATAACCTCGTAAAGCGTTCGTTCGTTCGCCGTCGCCTTACTCTCCGCCGAGTCCGGTTCCGTATCCGGTTAAGGCGGTGACAATGGCCACGACGAAAGTTAAGAAAGCCGGAACGACATGCGCGGGCTTGCTGCTTGGCTGAGTTGGCCAAAAGAAGTAGCCAAATAACCGCGAGCAACAATGTGCGGCTTGGAGGAGCTTTCCCACCCCAAGCCCTCTGGCCAGTTTCCTCCTCCTCCATTTTTTTTTTTTTTGCATCGTTCGGCTTCATGTTTTTTCTGGAGTCACTGGCTTTTTGTTCTTGGTCGTGCAGCAAGAAACGGAAGCGCAAAGGCAACGGCAGAAACAATTAAAAGTTTCCGTTGGCACTTGCACTTCCTGGTCACTTTTGCCCGCTGACGGCACCATCTTCTATGCATGGCCAGCTCGTTCCTGGTTCCTGGTCCTTGTCCTTGTGCGTGTGTGTGAGGGGATTATCCTGGCCGTAAAGTCCTGCCTCCTTCGATACAAAGTGAAGTTAATAAAGCCGTTGATTGCCCCATGAAATAATTAACTGAGAACGCAGCGTAGGGCATCCCCAATTCGAACACAAAAGTTCAGCGATCAAGCCCTTTCGTTTTGACTTTTGTTTGATTCTCGCAACTTTGCCATTTAAGCGTGAAATGAGATTTTTTCACAATCTTAAACTAATATTTGGTTAAGAGGCCACCGAAGATATTAGGCAGGAAGTCAAGCGGCCTGGAACTTATTTGCTTAGGCTGCAAAGTTGACCAAAAAGCAAATTGAATTCGTTGCCATGTTGACAATCGGCAAATTTAATTCAGTTTTATTATGAAACGGTATTAGATATATCCGAGAAATAGGTAAATATTAATATGAAGCTCATAAATATGTGGCTTAAATTAAGTGCGGTTGGATAGCATTAGCTCCCCAGGGTTTACTTAAGTCTTTCCCAGCTTAAATATCACACATACGCTCCGCGGCAAAAACAAGCCAACAAGAGTGGACGAGCAATGGAAGGCGCTCATTTATCTGGCCAAAGCGCAGAATGCAAGCCAGCGGCCATAACTCATTGGTTTGGGCCAGGCCATCACCCCTCCGCATCGGTTGTCAGCGCCGCAAGTGTTAAATGTGACCACTTAAGAGAATGACAATAGTTTTTAACTTGGCTAGAAGTTTTGGCGTCACCGCAAAGTGGTTTTAGCGCAAATCTCGCTGAGCGAAACTTTCCACATGCGAATATTATATACGTTTCTATTTTTGTGTGCTGATCGGTGCCAAGTCTGGACCGCGGCAATTGCATATGTCGGGGTAGCAGCCAGTAGCAGCTGCCAAAAACTTGACGAAATATGCTGCTAATACCCGGAGCTGCGATGGCCAAAAATTGCCGGCATTAAATATGCATGTGACCCGTGCCAGTTGAGCTCTGTGAACCCAGAAGGAGAGTGGTGCTGCGTGCCACAAAATGCTGCGAGTCACAATTTCCCCGCTCATGGTCATCGGTGACGGCATCGTCATGACCAACAACAAACACCAGGGAGCAGGAAGCAGGAAGCAGGACATAGGGACGCAGGTCATAGGATACGGACACGGATACAGATGCGGATTGGGAGCACGGACAGACAACGGAAGCGGTATTTGGTCGGAACCTTCCGGTCCGCTGACTGTAGCCGACATTTTGCGGTCACTTTTCATCTGTCTCTCGTCTCTCCTTCAATTGCCAGAAATTAAATTCAAATTTTTACTGTGCCACACACACACACACACACAGAGTGCTCTCGCCCATGATATTTCAATTTCAATTTCAATTTCATTGGGTTCACTCGGCTCCTCACTGCTGACAGACAGGTTTTGGTTGGCATTGCTTTCTGATTGAGCTCGAGGTTATTGTTCATCGCCGGCATTCCCTAATGAGGTGAAATTGAACGGGGTATAAAGGGTTGAATGTTGTTCCCGGTCAAATTAATAAAGATTTCGATGCGAGAGCTAACCCCAAGCTCTGGCAATGTGAAAATATATTGCATTACGACCTCCGACCCAGCACACATTGCGTATACACAATGTACAGAGTATGGCAAACTTGGAAGGTTGCTGGCTGTTAAGTAATTAATTATCTCTGCCATGGATTACCGGGCTGGGCAGCAGGAATTACATATGAACAACAACAAGAACAACAACCAGACAAAGCAGGAAAATATATATCGAGTGAAGCATACAAAACAAAAAGGGAAAACTTCCGCTTAAAATGCTTCAGTTCGTAACAGAGAAAAATTGCATTCAACACACATGGAGAGTGGAGAATGCAAATACCGAAGGCTTACTGCTGTTCCCACGTGAAACTGACTTTTTCGTAAAAGCAGACATCATTATCATCAATATTATTACTTTTATCAACATTATCGACCGTGTAATCATTGAGCGCAGCAACATTAACAACGATGGCCAATAAAGCGAAGCGTGTCGGAAAGAAAGCGAAATCGAGCGGGTAAATATGAAAAGAGCAAACGGAATTATCCGAATATATATTCCGTAATGCGCTTCGACACTGTCCGAGAATATAAATATTAAAGGCAGAGGCCAGAGGTTGCCTGGCAACTGAAAACTTTAAGGTATCGATGGCTCCATCTCTGTCGCAGGACTCGCATAAATATCATATCTAATAACACAATCAGGAGTCGCCTTCGCAGTGCATGTCACTTGGCTGTCAGCATAAACCAAACACGACAGCCAATCCCCGATGCCAATCCCCACACAAAATGCTAACTGATCTCAACTGATTGCGTGTCAACATTTCGCCCCGGCTCCTCTTTTCTTTTTTTTTCTGCTCCCGAAACAAAAACAGTCCCCACATGTCAATATTTATCAGAGATAACCCTCAGCCTTCAGAACTTTCACTGCCTATTATAATATATATATCGGTGGGTGAGTGGGCGGCAGCGGGAAAAATCAAAACAACAGGGCTCTGTCTGACTGGCTTCTTACTTTTTTGTATTTTTTCACATTTAATATAAACACATTTAATTTATACAACATGACAGCGACAAGATTCTGGGGCTTAGATTGACGAGGCATAAGCAGATACGCAGATACCGAGATACCCGAATCTAAAGGCTGCCTTTCAGCTCGAGCTCTACGCCCCCGAAGAAATGCGAGGGATCCGAGGGATCCAGACATTCAGGGATCCCAAAATGCAGGACTCAGAGGGTTCCAGGGATCCAAAGGGGAGTGGCTTCCACTTTGGCGCATACCTTAAAGAACTTGCAAATTGTCAGCATATCCTGTGACTGTGTCTGTGTCTCTGCTGGGGTGGGTGCCCGAGTGCCTTTCTTTGTGTGTTTTTAAGTTTGTTTGACATGACTCGGAGTGCGTGGGTATGGGTGAGTATAAAATTGGAAATACTTTGGGATTATATGCTGATTTAACGCATGGAAACCGGGCCAAATCTTCAGGGAAGGGTGGAGAATGGCCCAAAAGCGCGTGTGTGTGCTTGGTCTCTGTGAAATTGAGCAACTGATAGGGCAAAAGTTGAATGCCACATATAGTATGTACCCCAACCACTCCTATTTGAATATAAAGACAAGTTTCTGTTGGCTAAAGTTGTGCATTAAACAAATTAATGCCATAAAAATCGGTACAGCGGCACACAAAAGTTTCTATTGTTTGTTTTGTGTTTTTTTCGGAAATATTTTATGTGCTTTGCTTTTTGTTTGTTATTGAAAATAAACCAAATTTATTAACAATAAAACTAAACTAACTAATCATAAAGTTCACTGGGGCGCCTAAGAGCAGGCCATAAACCCATAGCCAAAACTAAAAGTTTTACTCCCCCTCAACCAGGCCACATCACGTATACGTCACGTTGTCCCACGACAAAGCCCATATACCGGCAAAGGAGTACAAAAATGTAGTGCACAATTTGTGGCATATGGAAATTGCTGCCATTTTAAAAACCAAATGAAATTAAATCTCTTGTTTTCTGACCGGCACACACACACATGCATATATTTGTTAAATAAAACCCTGGCCCATTCGGTCGACATGGAAAACAATTAAAAAAACATTTTGTATATTGCGGCTCTCATTCGGTTCGGGGTTTGGTCTCGGTTTCAGGACACTCTGCCTTGTTACTTGTAATTGAGTGGCTTTTGCAGTTCGTTTTGGATCATTATTAGTTGCCGCACACACGGTACAAAAACCGTCAGCAGCCGCGAACTGATTGCAATGCTGGGACTTCGAAGAGGTAGTGATTTTATCGCTGGTAATGAATTCAATTGAAAAGTTTCTGTCCAACGCTAGCTCGCTCGCTCGGTCTCTCACATATTCAAACGGAGAAACAGAAAATCAATCAAACTTTTCCATCAATATCCATTATAGCCCTCGGGTTAGAAGGCAAGGCGCGATTTATTGCGCTCAGCCCGGCACAACGGCACTCTTTGCTGTCGCCTGAACTTTGTGCAGATTGCCGTCATTGTCAACATGCATTCGATTGCAAGACGGCAGCACTCCACCGCCCACCGCCAATCTGCACGCTTTTCTCACTTTTCCGGGCCCGTGTGCCATGGCAACTTCATGAAATCCTTTCACACTCACGCTCATATGCTCATACGTTCGTGCGAATGCCCGACAAGTTTTTATTGCTTCGGCGTGCTTAAAAGTACCAGCCAAGCCAGAAAGCTAGGAACTCTAAATTGTTTTTCCATTGCTATGCTAGCTGCTACCATTGCCTGTTGCCCCACAACAAATTGTATCGAATGGTGGAGCGGCTTGGAACAAAAAAGCAGAAAGAATCCCCTGGCCCAGACAGGACTCACTGGGTACCGAGAGCTCAGCTGCGTAACGGATGCGGAAACGGAAATCCGATATTATTGCGTTTGTATTGTATTAGGAGTGCGTCCAAGTCCTTCTCTGTTTCCCCGCAGACTGTGCAGGTGTCCCTGCGCCGGGTATTGCTGTCCTGTTGTTGATGGAAATTGAAATGTCATATTGGCCCGGCTTTGCATCTGATTCTGGCTTAGACGGCACCACAGTTTTGCGGCCACGTTTGCAAATATGAAACTGGGAAAAAGTGTGTTTCCACTTGAAAACGAAATTAGAGATGGGTGAGAGCCAGCCATGGAAAAGTGGAAGTAATCCGAGTCACTCGCTTGATCTTTCAACTCGAAAATGTCTATTAGAGAGAGTGAGTCTAGAAAAGGTCTTAACAAAGGTGTAGAGAGTTGCGTATTGAATTCTATTTAAGCTTAGGAATGATGGTAGCTCTTGAAACAACATCTAGGGAAAAGTTTAATCCACAAACCAAATATCTATACGTTTAAAGTATAAGAATTAGTCAGACGACCGAGTCTGTCTGCATTTCATTTAATATATGTCCAGGAAACGTGATCATATTACCATCTATACATTTGACGGAAACATAGCCGACTTTTATTGCCTACACATTATATTTTTGGACTCGGACAAAAGTCAGCAAACAAAGAAAGATTGAGCAGGACACAAAATGGCGGGCACAGAATGTTATTTATTGTATCTCAGGTTGTCAGGGCGCTAATAAAGTGCCAGTGCTGGAGGGGAGAAAATCGGACTTCGTTGTAGCTGTAAACATAACAAATGCCCCTTGGCGACCAACTTTGTTTGACCAACTTCCCGTCTCCCACTCCCGACGGCGTCTATTTGGCACAGGTGCTGTCAGATCTTCTCCTGCTCCTCCTCAAGTTGCACATTTTTATTTTCTAACGAAATTTATTAAGTAGATTTAAGGAGGTAGGGGACTTTTGCCGGAATATTAAAAAGATAATTGCCGGGGGTCTGTAAGGAAATTAGTGCCAGCATAATGGGCATATTTCAAATTTTATTTATCAGTTTGAAAATAGAATAAAAATAGATTGCAGGCTGTGGTAATTATATTTTCCACTTAAGGACATTTTGGGTGGAAGCACCATTTGCTGGCAGAACGCGTGTTAACTCACATTTGACTGTGCATTAATTTGGCCAAGAAAACAAAACAGTTTATGCTTTCCATGTATCGGGGCCAAGTGGAGGCCAGTTTATCATGCATAAATAACCGAGGAAATTGCCATTTCGCAATCATCTCGATCTAATTCCATCAAAAAATACCCACAACTGCTTAATTTATAACTGCACACAGTCAAGCGGAGTCAAGTCGAATAAGGACTCTGCTCAGAGGGACTGGGAAGCAAGTAATCTACAACTTAAATGAGTTTTTGCCAGTAAGGCCGTGTGGCAAACAAGAAGGCATTATAAATAAATATCATTTAAAATAAACTGCCAGCTCTTGACTAACCTGTCTGCACTTTGTGCTGCCACTTGTCACTCCTCCTCCATCCTGCATCCTCCATCCTCCATCCTCTATCCAGGATCGAGTTGAGTGCAATTTGAGACACACTCCAGAGCCAAAGCATTTACAATCACATCCACACTCACATTGCACATGGCTCTGGCTCATTTAACGGCTGCTGTGCTGTGTAATTACCCATTAAGCCGGGCCAGAAGACGGCAGACGACTGCCTACTTTTCACAGTAAGTAGATTTCGGTTAGATTGAAATCGTGTGCATGCAAAATGCTGCCTGCCTACGTAATGCAGTTAAATGTGCTAAATAAAATGCCGACTCTCTGGCAAATGCATGCAGTGGCATAATTAGTTTTAAATGAAGTCGGTGTAGCTTTATTTTTTTCTCTCTCTCTCTGAAAAACTATTATTTATGGAGGCTAACTTTTGCCCCTCGGAGGAACCTTCAGTGTGACTCCTAATTGAGATACCAGGAGCGCCAAGGAACCACAGCTTAATCACACTGCACCTGCCTTTCCACCTGTTTGTCAGCTGCCAGCGAGCGGTTAAGTCAACGTCAAGGTGGCAACTGTCATCCTGGGCCAGGACATCGCAGTCCTTTGGTCGCCCGCATTTTGACAGTCTGGCGAGCGAATGTCTTGCTCCGCAACATTTAATCAAGTTTGCTGCTCAGCTGTGTTTATGTCAAGTGTCTATTTGCCTATAACAAACAGACGAGACACTTTGCAATTTACAAGGCGACATTAATTAAACAAATAAAGTGCAGGTGGCAGCCCGGAGGACGACCGCAGAATAGAGCTGGAAAAGGCTGTAACCACAGAGTTGGGTCGTAAGAAGCGACAAATTCGAGAGCACACACATGAAGTGTATGTCCTGGCTGTGCTTAATGTTGAGCATTTGCCACAGGGACACAGGGTGGATGTTCACTCCCAGCTCCTTTTTTTATGTGGCCTACTTACCTCCAAGTTTATTTAATTCCTCGGCCTGCCTTTTGACTGCCAAGGGGCCATAATTGAATTTTTTACGCACGCTCATTTGTGTTTGCGTTGATATTAACAAAGCAGTAAGCCCACAGGGCCCGCTTTCTGAGTAAATTTATAAAAAAAAATAAAGCACAAAACGGCAAAGAAGTCAGATTCAGGCAGGCCTGTCAACTCGCACACGTCCTGCAACTGTCTATCAATTATAACGTGACGGCTACGCAGCTCTGCCTCGCTCGCTCCTGCCACCGCCTTTCGCCACCTTGCCGCCTCCTCCGCCGCCCCCCCCTTTGACAAGGACATGAACTTTATTTGAATTCCTTGGGCGTCGTTCAGTGCGGTTCCCAACCCTCGACCCTCATTGGGCACCAGTTAAGTCACTCACACGAAAAGTTGCTCCCAGCTCCTTTTCTTTCCTTTCCTTTCCGTTCCGTTTGCTTTGTCTGTTTGTTTGTTTAGCAGGAAATTAAAATTTGCTCAAAAGTAGCAAACATAATGAGACTTTTTAATGTCTATTAAAATGAGACGTACGTTAACTTTGTCGGCAATTTCAAAGTCTCAACTGCATTCAAATAGGTCCTTGCCCAAAAAGTGTATATTTAAATATATATGTTCAAGGACCTTCATTCCTTTCTACATCAGCAGAAAGCATTAAGTGTTGCATGAGAACTTTACTAGGCCTAACGTAACTTTAAGAAACTGTCGTTTTTGCTGGTTGGTACCTCTAAAATATCATTACTTCTGGGCTCAACAATGTGGCATTTGTTGCAGGCAGCCTGCACTAATTGCAGTTGCTGTTGTCGGTAGCGTGTCAGCGTCCCTTTTCGTACCCGGATTCCCCCTTGGCCAGGACCAGTTCTAATAACGGTTGCAGTTGTTGCAATTTCCGACAAAATCTCGTTGCTCCGTTTTGAGCCTTGTAATTTGCCTGCCTGGAAGGGAAAGTCCTTCCTCTCCTGCAGAGGCTCAAACACTGCATACCCACCCATAGACACACACACAAATATCCGTATGTAGGACTAGCTGTCGACCCGGCTGGCACAATTAAATATTAATTTGAGAGCAGGGAGACCAGAGACCAGAGCACAGAGCCCGGTCTGACCAATTGCCTTCCAGAAATTCCCCCGCCCTGTTAGCCACTCAAAATGCTTAAGGAATTTGTTTCAATTTTTGTATAATTTATTAGCTAAATACTTTTAGTTTTTGGGGATTTGGCAGGAAAGTTTCGGACTCGACTCCCAATCACCGCTTACTGCACAGCCAAAGCCGTAAGCAGGGGTATGCAAGCCGCTTAAGTCCTTAAGTTTATCAAGATCGGTCCAATGCCAAGGACTATAGCCAGAGCCATAGCCAGCGACTCATCCTGGTTGTCCTGGTCAATCTCAATCTGACTTCGTTCCCAGCGATTTCCCCGCCATTGTAGCCGACCGGCTTGCTGGCATGACAATCATATTTACGTGACCTGCATGTATAATTAATTCCTGGCGCTCGATTCCTGCATGAAGGCAGAGTGACTTAGGCGAAAAGTTTTGCCAAAAATTATACACAAAGCAACACCGAACGGAAAAGCAACAGCAGAAGCGCAAGCAGAAGCAGAAGCAAAAGCAGAAGCAGATTCAGAACCAAAGACAAAGTCGAATTCGGACGAGAGGGACTTCCTCTTTCATCTGCGTGCTTGACTTTTTGTTTCGTAAGCAGTTTCTGTTTGCCTTGGCTACTTAACTTTTGCTGCTGAGATTTGGACAAGCACCCACCCACGCTTTCCCCTACTGCCATTTCCCGTTCCACTTCCTCTCCGAAAATTAAGCCTTGATAAGTTCCTCTGAGAGAGACAGACACACCGAGACACACAAAGGACGAAGGACGCTGGCCAAGATGCTGATCCGATAATTAAGTCGGCCATTTTGCCAGCGAACCTTGCGGCTGCTTTCATATTAACATGTAAATATGTCATTTATTATGCCTGTCCACTTTGCCAGTTCATGGTGCAGTCGTGGCTATAATTAGTTTCGAGTGGAGCCTTTTCATTAATGCGGCTAATAAATGAAAGCCTTCTGATTATGGAATGCTATTAATAAGCGGAATCAGTGGCAACCAGCAACTCTTTTATTCATTCCCCTCTCTATCTGTTATTACTTTATTCTCTATATGAACCCCAAAAACTATCAATATATAGAAGGTATAGTCATCATGGCGGCACTGATAAACGCGGACCCATTCCCGGGCTGTGTTTATTTTTATTGCATAAACTACCGGGGGAAACAACTACAAACACGGCACAACCAAACACCGTGCTCCACATAGTAATAGTAGTTTTAACCCATTTCCACCGCCGACGACTGCTCATTATGACTTTGCGTTTAATGGGCAATAAGGGCCGTGTTTTCCCCCACACACACACACACAGTCGATTTCCCGGGGTATTCAAGTGCACAGCTTAAGCATAATAGCCCTGGCTCCTGGCTTCTGAATCCCTGGAATCCTCAATCCTGAATCCTGAATCCCCACGTTTCCAGACCCCTCCCCCGCACTCGCTGATGGCCGTCGCATCCTCACATTAAAATAAATATTTGCGCTAATCTGTCATTTGTCGCTCCTCGTACCCTCGGGCTGCTGTCGGTGCTCGGTCAAATATCCCCAGGTCCCTGGGCAAGCTGCCCGCGATTATAATTAAAATTTCATATTGATAAGCGGAAATTTCCCCTGGATGGCGTTGGATATAAGTAGTAGTTGAATGTGGCCAAGTATGTGCAGAGAAAGCAATGGGTTTAATGCTTCAGAGTGGGCAGCCAAGTACCTTGGAAACTATACATGAAGGTTATAAGTACATTTTATTTTTTATTCAATTGCTTTAAGATAGTGCAAAATCTAATTTAAAAAATGATTTAATGTTTACTCTGCTCTCTGGGTCTGCTCGTGTTTTTCTATAATTTCCAAATTATGTTTCAGGTGCAAGCCCAGGCACAACTTTTAATTGGCTTCGCCAACTCCTCCAGGACCAAGTGGGAGTGCTGGTAATTAGTCACAGCCCCGCGCAGCATCTCCATTTGGTTGATTTATGTAAAATGGTCCCACCGACCGGTCTACCGGCTCATCTCATCTCGCTCTCCCAGCTTGGCATCCCCCGTCCACTTGTCATAAATATAATTTTATTGCCGCCCAGCAAAAGGCGGCAGCAGCAGTGACAAAAGTGCGCAAAGTGTTTATGCTGGCGTGCGTTTGTTTGTGCTCGGATATTAATAATATATTTTTCCATGGCTCAGCACTAAAGCCGAATGCTAGATGCTAGATTGGAATAGTTTTGGGATCTCCGAGGCGAGAGGGAAAAAGCTGTGCAAAGTTTTTATTGCCCTGACACCCGCTTCATTCTAGGTGGCGGCGGCACCCTTTGACCCCTTGTTTTCCTTGCCCTGACCTCCCCCTTTCCCTCATAATCGCATGTTTGACGCTATAAAATCAATTCTTTATCTCTCGCCCACCGAGAGAGTGAGGAGTCTCCGGCGTCAGCATCAGCCATAGTTCCATCTCTCCAGCTCCATCGCCAGACCAGCGCCTGGTGCGTGTCATAAAAACGATTTGGCCCCAGAGCGACCCCACCCTGAGCATAAAAATGATATTACGACAAGTGTTGTTATTAAGGCCAACTGTAGTAGTCAGCAGCATCCACCGAGAGTTCTTCTTCTGCCGCTGCCGCTGCTGCTGCTTCTGTTGATGAAAGCGCCAAGGCAAAAGGGGAAAGACGCACGCCCGTTACAATGGCAAGATATATAAAATTTAGCTCAAATGGCTTTGGCAGCTCTAGCTAAAGTTGCCATTTATATGGGACACTGTGTCCCAGGGTGTATGTGTGTGTGTGTGTGAAGGAGGAAAAACAAAACAAATTGAAAAGCTCACATAAGCAGGCGATGGCACCGATGCGGACAACAGGGCGTATGATTATTGCGAGTGTGAAACAAGCGGAGACAACCATAAGCGGTTGTATGAATATACCCTAAGATCACAGTTGACTAATGAAGGGTAACAACAATTTGCTACATCAATTTGTAGTCTAATTTCTATAGATACATTTCTTCAAATCTTAAGCGACTTCAGAAAGTTTTTGAAAGCTAAAGCCTATACAAAGAGAAAGTGAGAATAGAATTTCAAATATATGTGCGTTACTCATCTTGCTTTTTTATATTGTCTTCAGCAAAGTTGTTATAAATTTATTTAAAATGTTACATTTTAACAACTTCCTCTGCAATACATACTATGCTGTTCTGTCTAAAAAAAATTATGTAAAAATATTACATGTTACCTTGGCCCAAAAACTTATTTTACTCAAAAGTGAGTTCTAATTTATAGGGGCTGCCATCGAAACCCCTTACACTGAAGCATGAAATGCAACTTTAAATTAGTGAAATAACCGCCGAGTGCAGGACCATGTCCGTTTGAACATTTAATCAAAAAGTTCCTTGGCCAGGATGGGAAGGAAGCAAGCCGACGGCGTGCAGCGAGCAGTAATAAAAAAGCTGTCGCCCAGCATGCAAATTTGTTTATTATGTTTTGATAAAGCACACAGGAAAAGCAAAAATAAAAAAACAGAAAAATAAAAACAAAAAACAAGACCGTATTTGACCAACATGAATATTTAATGCAGCCGCAAAAGAAAGCACACAAAAATTGGGACAGAGGCAAATCCCTTTCAGCGCACTCGGACGGACTCCAACTAATAACACTGTCAACGTGGTGCTCGCATTGCCCGCCTGATAGCATCCCCCACCCGCCCACCTCCATTCCAACCCCCCTCGGGCAACACACATCGCTCTACGCTCTACGCCCATGGAAAACCCATGCAAATCTGTGTTGACAATGTTTAGCAGGGAAAACAGACACAGGAATACGCATGGAAATCGCATGTGGTTAGATATACCAACCGGAAAACCGGAGTGAGAAATTAAAATGGGATCTCTGTCAGTTAGATACTTTTAGCACATTTGAACTGCATATTTCCACCGAAACCAAAATCTGGCGACCATTACACAAATCGGAGTAGCTGCAGTAGCCTGCAATGTCAGAAGAGGTGTCTGTCCAAACCACAGCTAAGATTAAAGCACTTTGGGGTTTTAAACGACCACAAAAATAAAATTAATTCTGCAGTTAGGTTACTTGTTTATGAAATTAAAAATAATGTATGAAATTAAATTAAAATTATAAAAAAGTTAATAGAATAAACTGTCTTTGATATAAAGCTGCATGCTCATCTTACCTATCATACTTAGAAAGTTCCAAAGTTTTAACCAGAATTACTAAAACTTGTATTAATAAATAAATTATTTTAAATTTTATGTAACTTTTAAATAAAAAATCTATCTTTAAAGAAAAATTTCCTTTAAATAAACCCCAAGGTAGTGTATCTGAAAGTTGAACACAGTCTGTTTGAATTCAGTAAAACAATTTCATATATATTTTTAGATGTTAGCCAAGCTGCTCTGAGCTAATCCAAGTTAAAGAAATTTATTATCTTTAAAGCTTCTTACTTTTATATTTCTGGGATCACTGTCAGCTAAATATAAAACAATTTGTATCTGTGACACATCTCATCGTAACACTTGCCGTATTGATATCTATACTTATGCAATTCAAAGCATTGAGCATTTATTTTGTCTAAGGAAGTGCAAGTAGCACCTGCAGCAGGTAAGAAAAAGTGCTAGACCGAGTAAATAAATGCGGTTTTTAAGCTGCGAAAATTGTTTTTGATTGCATTCGTGCAGCAAATTGCATAAAATATTGAAGAGTCTGTGGTGCAAAAGTCGATCTACGTGCTCCATTTCATTTCGGTGTGCTGCTACTTGGGAAAAACTACCCGAAAAACCGAACTCTTTTAAATTATGGCCCTAGTTTCACATGTGATTTATGCGTCTTTTGAAGCACGAATGCATGCCACACCATGGGGCTTTTGGCCGTATGGAATTAATGAGAGCCAAGCCACACTCTGGGGCCAACTTGCAATTGGTATCTCAGTCTTAGTATATGTATCTAAGCTTGTATATTATTTTTCTCATCTCTTTCTCTCTCTCTCTCTTAGACTTGACAGCACTTTAATTAGGTTAACGCAAAGTTTGACAATCAGCTAAGATATCGATTTGATTTTAATAAGTCGGCGACAGATACAAAATGCAATTAAATCGTTTAGTCTGCGACCTGGCTAACAAAAGTAATCAAGTGGCCCTTGTTAATTGTACTAATTTAGTGCAGACAGTGGCTAATTAAGATAAATTAACTGCATTAAGTACGGGTTTCATTTTTAGCCGGACCACGTGGCGTATACTTGACCTGTAACCACAGTACCAAAAACAGCAACAACTCTACACCAGCAGCAGGTCACCACAACACCGATAACCAAACGCCATTCTGCTGCCAATTTCGTATAATTTTCCAGCTGATAACATGACTGTCTGACTTTCGCCAGCATCCAACTGCCACCTGTTTGGGCCAAAAGAACCCCCTTGCTGCTTTAGCTGGAAATGCAGAATGGTGCAAATGTAATTGCACCCGGCAATATGATTCGATAAACGAGTTTGGGAGGGTAATTTAAGTTCTGCTCTTACACTGGAGTATCTAACTTAATCAGGGGTATCTAAAAGATTTTTAGACTTATCTAAGGTTTATATACTAATAAATAAGTTTTAAGAAGATAAGTTTTCGTCAGGCATTAAGAAGATGTGTGAGGCCTTTTACAAAGAAAACATTATATACGATGATTTTGGTAGTTATTTTGCTTTTGTTATTAGCTTCATCAATATAATAATATTCTCTATTCACGTCAAAAGCTTAGAGCTAGTATAAAACATTATTCCATATGAAAAAGAGGGAGATATGATGTATGTATATCAACTAATAAGTTAATCGTATTTATACATTGTAATTATAAATAAAATTTGATAAGGGAAAACTTTTCCAATAATATAAAGATGATTTTAATTTCACCCTTACTTTTATTCAGAGAGCATTTAGAATAGTTTCCGTTTAAAGAAGGTTTAGATTAGGGCTTGCTTAATTTTTCAGCAAACAAACTAATACAATTTTCAAAGCCCAACAGTAATTGCAATCACCGAAAAAAGCCCTACACAATTAAAGTCCCCAAATAAAGCAGTATATGTAGGCTTTTCCATTCGACAGAAATCTTTGTCAATATATCAGCGACCATGCCATTCCGCGACCAATCCTGCCGCTCCAGAGGATAGCCATTACACCCGGTCTCCCAACATTGGACACTCGCCGATAATGTTGTCCAAATGCATTTGTCTCTACGCTCCCATAAACATTGTTCGCACATTTTGGAGTCCACCTCTGGCGGGAATCCGTTGCGGTCCCTCTCGTAGCTCATTGTTGTCCGTCCGGCTGGGCGAATTGGGCCTGAAAAACCGGCTGGCTCAAATAATGGCATTTTCATTGAATTTTACGCGCCAAAGTCAAAAAGTTGTTGTTGTTGTTGCGCGAACTTTCGTAGTAATTGCACTGGTTGTCCCCTCGACCAGTGTCCTATGACCTCAGCTCACAAAGGATGGAAGGGACAGGGACCGAGTCCAATGCCATGTGCCTAATGAAGTTGGGGCCACAAAACGGCAAATGACATTTGAAAAGTGCTGGCAATGCGTATGGCTAATGACCAGTTTTGAAGTGAAGTTCAAAGTCTAACTGGAGGCCGGGCGGAGTGGCAAGTAAATTATGAAAATTGCCCCCCAAAATTCAGAACCAGAACCAGAACCAGAGTCGACCTCCGACCTCAGGCCCCATTCAGACTTGAGTGTAGCAAATTAGGCGCACTGAATCGACATTACAAGCACGTTGCCTCTCTGTACACCTTTCCTTTGGCATGTGGGAACACTGCTCGGGGCGGGTTTTCCTTCTCCCTTTTTTTATTCTTTTTTTCTGGGGAACTTCACCAAATCACTTACAATATTTGGACCCACAGTACGTGCAGGGCTTAGGAATGGCATGCGGCCTCTCGCTTCCTGTACCCGCTTTCCTCGGTTTTTCCTTGAGTTTTCCCAATGCCCCTCCTCCCCCCATGTCATACGCATCGAAGTATCTGCTACCCCTACAGCTGTTGGTTTTTCGTGGAGTTTTGCGCTCGGGCAAAGTTAATTTTCTTAGCGTCAAGCGTGAAATCGATATGGCCGCGAGCTGTTTCATAAGTTGAATTGAAACTCTGGAAATTGTTCAGGTTGCAGTTTTCCGTTTCTCTCTTTTTCATCCAGTCCCAGTCCCTTCTGCTTCTCTCTGTATATATTTTCATTTTTTTTTTTTTTTTTTGCTGGGGTTTTTCTTGCTGCGTGAGTTGATAAATAAAATACTCAGAATTCCTGACTTGGCCGTAGGGATTGATTCTTTTGGTTCTGGGTTTTTTTTACAGTGGCTTTATCAAACTTTGGGGGCGGCTAATAAAAATTTCCCGACTTGAGAGCAAACAAGTTTCGCTCTTCCACTTTTTTTTTATAACAGCTATTTGATTTTATTTATTTTGTTTTTATATATTTTCTGCGAATAAGTTGGCCGCTTTGTGGCACACCAGCAAATTAAGTTAATAATAAAACAGTTGCTGGGGTTACGTTTTTTCAGCTTTCCGTCCGGCAAAAGTTGGTAAAAGTTTTCTGTTTAATTTGCCGAGCGGCGGCATCGAGGCAAAACCTTAAAGTTTTGACTCCACTGCCGCCGCATTTTGAATTTAAAATTAATATTATAAACTTTGATTTATTGTCGCCCTGACGCCGCCGAGTCGCCAGTTGCCGGTCGCCAGTCGAATATGCCAAAAGTTATTCGAGAGGTGCGGCGGGGGACGTGGCCAAGATATGAAGTACAGCAAAACAAAGTGTTGTATTAACATAATGTTTTACTTTATAATATTTCTTTTTATTTCCACTGCCACTGCCACTGCTGCTGCTGCGACAGTCGATAACAAAAGTTTGGCAAAGCAAACTTGGATAAGGCAAAAAAGCTGAACAAGTCTATCCGGAAGTCGACCAGGTTAGTACCCTCTTGTAAAGGAATTGTGATGTTGAGGGATTTTAAATTCACCAAATAGGAAAGTGAATCATTAATTTTGAAAGTAAAAAACCTGCTTATCTAAGTATCAAATTCAATGTACGAAAAACCAAAATCAAAAACCACTTTCAAGACCAATTTACATCCCAAAACACATCTCCTGTCGATAGCAGTAATTAGTTTAATAAACATATAAAAAAGCTTTCTTAATATATGATTCCCTATAAACAAATCTGAAGTATTTCCTCAGAAAGTAACAAATATATTCCCTAGTTCCAGCAGCATGATGGGTGGCATAAAAAGCAAAGTTGAATTGAATTTACCAACTGAAGTTTTTGAATATATTTCGTTGACTATGTCTGAAGCTGATATCTGAGACGGTAGCTATGACAGTGCCAAAACCCCCCTCATCTTGTCAGGAAAAAACACCGCCCTGCGACGATTCTCTGCATAATTCCAGCAGTATTGTCACCTTAGCAATGCGCTTAGAAGTTGCCAAAGGCGGCAACCGTTTAGGCAACATTTTTATGGCTCATTAGAGCAGACGTGGCGAATAGGTTTTTCGGGCCGAGCGAGGCTCTTGTCAAGGCTCTTTGATCTCCGGCATGAAACTGTGGCAAAAGCCTGATGATGATGATGACGGGGGCGAGTGCGCCCCCCCAAAAAAAAAAGTAAAGAGCAAAAAACAAAAATAAAGTGAAACCCAACCGCCGGCAAAGCAACTTCCTACATGTCGCGCATATCAAATGAATCCTGCCGCCGCGAATCATCCCGTTTTCTATTTTCAGCCCCCCTGAAACAAATTCGTTTATAATTTCGACCAGATACACATGCCGAGCGTTATCTTCCTGCCAACAGATTTCCGATATAATGCTCATAAAAATCCCCGCAACTGTAGTGCCGAAAATCCCGCCAACTCTAATCCACATGAGTGCCATTCGAATTTGCATTGATTTCTGTTGAGATTTGTCCGAAAAAAGAAACGGAAAAGGAAAACCCAGTATGACTGCTTGCCGAGCACTTGAAATTCCAATTGTTTCCTTGAAGTGTTGAGCAAATATGCAAGCACAAATATGGGAAATATATATTTAGTTTAAATGCAATGCAATGCAAATAAAAGTTGCCATCACGTATACGCAGTGTGGCCCTGGATAAACCACAAAGACTTTTTAATTTTAATACCTAAGCCTTGGCTTTGGCTTTTGGCTTGATGAAGGTTCGTTCAGCCTTTGCAAACTTAATTAACAAATGGGACAATGCCTGGGCCCAGATTGATGGGCCATATCAAATCTGTGACATTCCAAAACCCTTCTCCTCTCCTATGTCTGTGATTTAATTAGACGCTTAACCTGTTTGCATTTAATTTGAACACCCCTAACCATGTATTTTTTTGTTGACTATTTCTTTTGGCATTATTTTGTGGCACTTTAAGCCGTTTACACGCATGCATAAATCTTCTCCCTGGCCGGGCTCTAATTATCTGTAGGCCAGCATCAGTTGGACCCACATTTCAGTCAGTTTTTGGAGGGATTAGTCCCTTCAGTGTTTTAAAAGCCCCGGGAAGAGGCGGTTGGGGAGCATATGTCCCCGGCGCAAAGGTGATAAATTACCATCGGCCAAGGTGTCATATTAAAACCAACCAGGACACACACACATACACAACACATATACCGCTTCGCACAAACGAAACCTCAAACATGTGGCACTGCCCTTTTAAATAAACCTCAAGTCCCAGTTCGCTTCCCCGCATCCGGACCCGTACTCGTACACTGGGACTGGGTGTCCCACCACTGTGCATAACTAACGAGCTGAAGGCAAATGGAGCTGCTCCGACGGCAACCGCAAATCCAAAACCAAATCAAAAAGGGTCTCCTGCCTGCTTATCACACGGCCATAAAGTCAGTCCTGCCCTCTGACCCCGCCAGCGTCACTCCAGCAGCCGCAATCCGCCTCCCCCGCCAGCCGGTTGCACGTGCCTTGTCTGGTTGCCTCTCCACCTGGTGACTGCTGCTCATTTAAACTATTTAATATTGGCACCTGCCCAAGGGGCGGGGACCAAGAAGAACCAATTCAATGTATACCATCAAAACGGCCTTCTATATAATTAAAAAGTTTCCACCAAAGCATATAAATAAAATTGCCTTGTGTTTAGACTAAGTAAGAAAAACGTTGGTTTAATTTACCAACATTGAAGGTAATCTTATTCAAAATATATATATATTTTTTTTATCTTAATTTTAAAAAATTGTTCGAAGTTTCTTGTCATATAAATAAAAATAAATCTTTACTCTTAGATTTGTCTATCTTCCTTTTATATTCTTAAAGAAAAGAATATAAACTTCTTATGTAATTTATAATACTTCTATATTGGAAATTGAACGAACATACTACTCACTTCCAGAATAAATAAAATTTGATATATAAATAAAATATTAAACAAGAAACTCTGTCTTCCTGTCGGAAATGACTATAAATATTCGCCTTTTGTTATATGAATTATGGGGTCGAAAATAAGTCCTTCATTAAGTTTTATGCTTCTGACTGAAACTATAAACTAACAAAATTTTTTTTAATCGACATCAACATTATTTTTGTGAACCAAAGTTTAAAAATCGCATTACTAAGCCAAAAACTCATTAATTTTGATTCGGAAAGCGGTCCCATGCTAGTTTTTATTAGGTTAATAAATCTGCATACTTAATTTCAGAAAATTACAAATTTTAACGATGTAATCCCGTTCCTATTTTTTTTTTAAATTGAACATTTTTGACCTTTTTTTTGGCTTTTGGAGATGGCTATAAGGATTTGCCTTTTGATGCTGATCAAGAATATATATGAATTATGGGGTCGGAAATGAGTTCTTGACTTAGTTTCTGACTTCTGAATAATATTATAATACCCAGAAAGGGTTTAATAAAGACATGCCTAACACAGGTGATTTTAGATCTAGTCCTGATCCCTTCTATAGCATCTTATTAAATAATAAAATTGTCTTGGTAAAGACTTACCGCAGTGGAGGGCACACGTCATTGATATATTCTTTCCAGTGTACAGTTGAGTTCTTGGTGACTCCAATTAGCCTCTTCATGGTATCATCTTCCAAAAGTATCGGGCAGTATTGGTCAGGGGATATTCACTCACTAATCACTGTAAAAACTATCACCATCACTTTAGATGTAAACAGTCGGAAGGCCGCGAACAGAATGAGGCCGGTGCGATCGCAGTGTCTGTATTTATAGTCTCCGAGTGAAGGGAACAGTTAAAGTGAGAGCGAGAGACCAATAGACAGCCCTAAAGAAAGGCAGAGGGAGTTAGAGAGAAGAGAGACATTTTGACTTGAGTTCTTGGCGAATCCAATTAGACTCTTCATGGTATCATCGAACTGAGCTTCCAAAAGTATCGGTCAGTATTGGTCAGAGGATATTCACTCACTAATCACTGTAAACACTATCACCATCACTTTAGATGTAAACAGTCGGAAGGCCGCGAACAGAATGAGGCCGGTGCGATCGCAGTGTCTGTATTTATAGTCTCCGAGTGAAGAGAACAGTGAAGGTGAGAACGAGAGAGCAATAGAGAGCCCTAAAGAAAGGCAGAGGGAGTTAGAGAGAAGAGAGACATTTTGAGTTGAGTTCTTGGTGACTCCAATTAGCCTCTTCATGGTATCATCTTCCAAAAGTATCGGTCAGTATTGGCCAGAGGATATTCACTCACTAATCACTGTAAACACTATCACCATCACTTTAGATGTAAACAGTCGGAAGGCCGCGAACAGAATGAGGCCGGTGCGATCGCAGTGTCTGTATTTATAGTCTCCGAGTAAAGAGAGCAGTGAAAGTGAGAGCGAGAGAGAAACAGAGAGCTCTAAAGAAAGGCAGAGGGAGTTAGAGAGAAGAGAGACATTCCGATTTGCTTAGAGTTAAACAGATTGAAGGAGAGGGTGAGGGATATAGAGAAAGACACAGAGTTGGATATAGAGATATCGTTCCGATAGTTTCTGTGGAAGCTATATGATATAGTCGATCGATTTGGCCCGTTTTAACCAAGGTACTGATTTAATAAAAATATATACTTTATATGATCGGAAATAACTCCATTACTGCGTTGCAAACTTCTGACTAAAATTATAATACCCTGCAAGGGTTTAAAAATATTAATACCTTGAGGCTGCATTTACCTGTAAGACTCTTAAAGAAAAGAAGTCGAATTTGATTTAATATATTAAGATAGTTGGTATCACTATTATTTTTCCCCATGCACTTTTCCTTTCCAGAAGTTGACCAACTTTTGCAGACATTTGTTTGTATTACTTTTTTTTTGTTCTTTTCCCCGGCTTTTTGCGGTGAGCCATCGTAAATTCCAATTCCAGCCACTTAGCACACAGCGCCAAAAGATTATGCGACACAACCTTGCCGCCCGAAATGAAGTCAAATGGCACACACACACACTCGGAATGGAGGGGGGGGGGGAATTCAGGGGAAATGAAATTTGTTTTTCTTTGCTTTTGGCTAATTAAAATGTTGATAAAAGCCAGCGGAAAATAAGTAAGACAGCAAAACATTTTTACAACGCATCGTTTGACTTCTTTTGTGGAGTCAATTTCAGCAAACGAATGGCATAATAAATAAATAAATAACATTACATTTACATATGTCTGTATATACATGTATGTGAGGGAGGTCCTCCGACCGGGTGTGCTTGTGTGTGTGCGGGTTTGTTTACGCCTTTTAACCCTTTCGAATCAACACAGACCGCAAAGCTCGTGGCCTGTGTAAACACATTAATCATACAACTGCCACAGACAGAGATCGAAAGTGTTCGCCCAACCCCATGGATGCCCAGGCATCCCTCCCAACGGGGACTCCCCTTCCTTTTAGCAATATCTTTCCTTTCCTCGCTGGTTTTTGGAAGTCATAAGCAGCACACGGCAGAGGAAATTAAAAGCGAAAACAGGAGCCACCAAAAAAGGCGAAAAAATAATACAGGAAAACACATGCACACACACATACACAGAGCAAAGCCACGGGAAACGAAACAAAGCCAAAAAGGAGAAGGACACGTGTGACTCGGACTTCTGAGGGTAGCGCCAAATAATATGCAAATACTTTGCCCTAACTCTCTCCTTCTCCTCAGCTCTCCAGCTTTTTGGCTTCAGGAGCTAAAGCTTCTGGGTGCAAATGCAAATTCATTCCACCCATACACCCATCAAAGTCGGTCTGCGGTCTCATTTGTATTTTGCGGCAGTTGAACAACAGTTATTATTACATTTCCTGCTAATTGAGTTGATTAAAGGACATCAAATGACATCAGTATCTACTTGAAAAGATATATGGTAAATATAGTCATACACATTACAGAGCAGAATGGCATACAAAAAGGCTCAAAGGTTGTAATTTTATAAGTTAAAGTTCAGAAAGGTGACGAAAGTACTTAGAGACTTAACAATAATATAAAATATGATCACAGTTGTTGATAAATGTGGTCTAAAAATTCCCAAAATTAAATTCCGCATAAATTTCGTGTTGGTAAAGAGCTAAAAAGAGCTGCACTTGTCTTTTAATTAATTTATGTATAAGTTTAATGATTACTATAGTTCATTTAATATTAAAAAGTTGAACCAATATATATTAATGTTTCGTTACCAATCCCTGCTCTTACTATATAGTTCAGGGCATCGAAGCTGCTTTCGTCACATTCTCAAGTAGTTAAGGTCCCATTTTGTTTGAAGTTTAATTCCAACAATATATATAAATTTATACCCCCTCCGTATGCAGACATCTCAAAAGTAACCATATAAATCACTGACATAGTGTAGGACTTTTTAGGTAATTAAATTATATATACACAAAGAGCATGGCAATCATGTCGGTAGGGAAAGTATATTTCGTTGAAGCCCCCATAATAAGCCACTTACTTGGTGAGGAGCTGGAGCAGAGACCAGGAAGAAAATAAACTTTTCCACCACTTTGGAAGGAAGGAATTTCTTCGTCAGTTGTTTCGTTCCCTGTCTCGGTTCCTGTGTCTTTGCCCGAAGCCAGCAATAAGTTGACAATTTGCAAGTTATGAAAGTAAATAAGTGAAATAGTTTCGGTGGGATAGGAGGGGCACTACAACAAAGTTGAGCCCCCCTCCAACGGGAGCCCGCATCCTTGGCTAGGAACTACAACAAATAAACACGACTTGCAACAAATTGAAATGATGTATTAGGCCGCCAGGGATTAACGCCCAACTAATAAATCTCCCCGGATCGGAAGTCTTGGAGGTATTTTCGGCATAGTAAAGACTTGTTAAGGCGAACTGTCTCGCCACTCTTCACAGTGGTTCTTTCGCTCCAAGCCCCACTGTGGGCATTCATATATTAATAAGGCACGAGGAGAGTGAGGCAAAAGTTCGGTCTGCTCCTCCATATGTTTCCGACTTATTTCACGGTTTCCCTGCAATTTGTCGTTTGAGGTCAATAGACCCAATCTCAGACATTCGCCTGACAGTTCGTATCCATGGGTGGGAGGGTTTCCCATGGATACACCCGACCAGATTTGACGGCGAAGTGCTTGGATAATGCGAGTAATTTAAGCTGAAACCATAAATATCTGACGGTTCGAGGGGACCGAATGGCTTCGACTTGAAGCTACGCATGAAACTTTTCTCGAGAGCAGAGGAAAAAGGAAGTTGTATTGTTTGATTTTCATATTTTTAGCTCCAACTGTCGCAGGTTTCTCCGCCTGCCTCTCTCAATTACGCTTCGAGGGAGCTCCTTTCCCCTTTATCCGGAGCAGGAGCTGGAGCTGAATCTGGAGTTCGAGCTCACCAATAGTTATGGACGATCTCTGATAAGGCAGCGAGTCTGTGCTGAGACAAAGCCAAAGTGTCAGAAATTTTATGTGGCTGTTTGTGCTGCGAGTGGGTTCGTGTGCCATAAAAAGCTGGAAAAAACAATATGCTCGGGTACATCCAACCCGAGTGACTTAAAAAACTAGCCAAGCAAAAGTCAAAGTCTTATCAGCAACAAAGTGCCAGAAAAAAAAAAGAAAGGCGAAGCGGAAAATCAGAACCGAGGGAAATTGTAAGGACTGTGGAAACTTCAAGGCGATATGCCGAAGAGCGGCTTTAAAGTTTCACCCTCTCTTCCTTGGCGTCCGCCTGGCGACACTTTTCCGGAGGTGTCGGCGGAGGCGGAGGCGGAGGCGGTGCGGAGCAACTGTCATAAATTCAAACACAAATTCGGGTCTTGTTTATGCTTGGCATTGGCTTGACGCGGCAACTGGCCTGCCACTGATAAAAAATACACACCCTGACGAACCTATGTACATCTAAATGTATTTTTATATGTCCCCTACTCTGTACATCAGGGTACAACGAAAAAAAAATGGCTTTTTAAAAAATTACATTAAATGTGTGCGCTTGAGTGGGCAGGAATTTATATTTCGCTGCAGAAGGTCCTTGGCATTCTCGGAAGCTCGCCTGCCGCCCATGTGGCGGCCCCAAAAACACTCATCCATAAGGACTAAGGACCCAGTGCCGGACAATCAATAGCAAGGCGAAACAAATTGCTCGCTGGACTATGCAATTCCAGTCGGCGATTTTAAGGCACACAACAAGTATATATCATGATAAATTACAGGCCCAAATTCATAATTATAAAACTAATTAGCTAAGAGATAAAAAACAAATGGCTTTGGCACTCTCTTTTTGGGGGAGATGACATCAATTAGTAACTGGAACTGGTCTACATTTGAAAAATAAAATGTTCTTTGAATAGAAAACATATAAATTAAATTAAATAGCACGCTTCAGGGTATGTAATAACAATTGTAATATTAATATTTAGAAACTAAAATATATAAGCGTCTGCTATAGCAAGAAATGATGAGAGGATTTTTACAATAATCATAGATAATCCTATAAGTTTTAAAAACTCTTTTCAAATTTTCATTTAAGAGTTAAAGGAAGCCCTAGTAAATATTTATATTTAAGGTCAAACAAATATTTAAAATTAATTTAATTATTTCATAGGCAACATACTTTAAAAAATATATAATACAATCACAAAGAAAGCATTAAAACAAATATAAAACTCGTAAACACAAAGTAACCTTTTAATATATCCTAGCAACAGATTCCCTTTACCAAGCCACACCTCCTATTAAAAAGGTAACTTTAAGGAATTATTTGCTTAAAAAAAAATCAAGAGACCCCACATAAAATAAACAATTTAGTAGGCTTAAACAACACAATATACAATCATTTGAAAAATATTGCTATTGCTGCAATTCATAGCCTATTTATTTGGGCCCCCGAATTCGTACAACTAATTAGTGGCCGCTCCCTTTTTGAGGCCAAACTTCAAAGTAAATTCCCGGAAGAAAAAAAAAATGTCGAAAAAATAATTGTCATCATTCTCGCTAGACCAAAGTTAATTGCAACTGGCATCAGTCGGCATCATTGGCCAATGCCTCTGTAGTACTCCCATTGATCCTTCTCCTGCTCCTACTCCCTGATGTTGTTGTCGCCTGGTGAAAGTTGTCAAGTGCTCGTTATTGAGTGGCCAGTAAGGAGTCGATATATATCCGACTTTTTTTTTGTGTTGTACCGCCGCTGCACGTTCATTTGCCGGGCGCATTGTGCGCGGTGAAGTGTTTGCCAGGACCCAACAAAAGCTGTCAGCGCAGAAACGAGAGCCGAAAAGCGAACGGAGCCGTGGGCAGAGCCAAGATGACGGGGAGGGGAAAAAATAAAAAAAAAAAAATATAAAAAAACATTGTGAAAGTGTCGTCTATGTGGCATTACAATAACAGTAAAGTCAACAATAATAACAACGCGACAATAGCAAAAACGAGTGAGCCACAATGAGCGTGGTATAATGGCAAAAGCTTTTCATATGACTCCAACCTTCGACCTCTGAGCCCTCGATTTTCTGTGGCATTTTGTCAGTGAATTTCTGAAGCGTTTGATGAGGCACACACACTTCCCCGTCCACACACACGCACAACAACAACAAAAAATTGGAAATTTATCTTTGATCTTTTTGTTCGAGCAGCGCTTGATGGGAAATAAACAACGTGAAGAAACGAGTTTTGTGCCTTGTTACATCTTCAAATTATATCGAATATATCGGGGAATATATATGTATATGCAGAGTGTATGAAAAATCAAGAGAGAGTAGGAAGAAAATGGAAAAAATTAATTAAAATTGAAGGTACCACTTAAAAAGAAGCTGCCTTCCAAAATATAACTAAGGATTAAAAGGATACAAATTAAGCAAAATGCAAAGACTAATAAAAGATGTATCTATCAGCTTTTAATCATGAATAATTGATGTGTTCATTAAACCAATGATATTAATTAGTCCCAGGAATACAAACTATATTTATTTCAAACTATAAAAAAAATGTAGCCCAGAATTAACCTTAATATTATATATCTAATACTTACCTCATCTTCCTAAAGTTTTCCTTAAAAGCTTCTAGTTTTCCAAACTTTAAATTCTTCATTATCACACTGTAAAGATTGTTCACATTTTAGGATTTATATTTGAAATAATGGAATATTAAGCTTCTGAAGAACTCTTACTCTCAGGCACCATTTATTTTTCCCCCCAACAGACAGGCATCAAAAATGTGGCCCACGCCCTTCGCCCTCCGCCCTCCTACGAAAAGTTGTCACAAAAAGCCTGAAATGTCAAAATTTTGCGGCTAAACTGGGGTAAGGGGGAGGTGGAGGTGGCGGTGACAGTGGACAAGAGGTCAGGGGTTAGGGCATTAGAGACTGGCCCCGCCCTTTGATGTAGCAAATTTTTCGGACACTAAGCGCCTAATTACTTTATTGGTGGCCTTTTCTCGTGGATGCCACTTGAACCTTTTAGCCCTTTTCACTCGACATGGTTTCAATTATGAGCTCCGGCTTTGTCCCCGAGTGTCGAGCGCCACTCTGCGCCCGGCTATCAGCAACTTAACTTAATTATAAATTGAAATCTTTCCATTCTCTGTGAAGAAAATTGAATTTGGCTCGCCATTTGCCGCGCGGCGTGTGTCAGAGCCCCTCCCTCTTGTCCCTCCCACAAATAGGCGTGATAAGGCAGTATTTCAGCTGCCCACCTAATAAACATATCGCATTAATCTGGACGAATGATTTCCTTGAATCACAATTGTGACTCGGGGAAAAACAATGTGTGCCATAAATCCAAATTAAGCCCGGATCCCGGCTGCTGCTGTTCATCGCACACGTGTGTGTCCGTCTATTATCAATTTTTTATACCCTATATTATATGATAACTGAGGGAAATTGTGTACTTGAGGTCATTTTAGTGACCTACTTATTAACTTCTTAAACTTTTTAAACTTGCTTTTTTATACACTTTAATTATCAAATTTAATTACTTTTTATAATTTAAATACCACAAAGATAATCATCAATAATATTTACATTTTTTTTTATTATATTAGGGTATCAAATCATCAGTGACACTTTTTTAAGTATATTAACATTGCTATTTCTGGATTACTGGGATTAAAGCTCTCACCTTTAAATTGAATTTTTGGTTCATTGTTGTCCCTGCCTTATTTGCACATGCTTTTATTATTAAATACAAATTGGCCATAGAAATTGTATATTTCAATGAGGTGATTCATTCATTTTAAATTCCTTTACTGTAAAATAATAATACAAACATAAATGATTTTAAATCATAATAGTAAATTTATTAATAAAAATCAATTCATTTCATATTTTTTAATGACCTTTAAAATAAGGAAAATTCATCCCCTTCATTACTCCTGCTCATCTGTTATTTTCTTTTACATTTTCGACAGCTTTTCACAGTTTTTCCTTCTACAATTTAAGAGAAACTTTCAGGAAAAGCAAAGAGCAGTCACAGCTTCCAGTTAACAGTAACAGAAAGCTTTTCATCGAATTACTACATGGACATTACATTCCCTTGGCCCTAACATAACCAAGTCTGTTTTGGCCCTAACATGACTATGTATGTTTTGGCAAATAAACCTCATAGTCACATACATAAATATGTTACGATTGGAAACCTAAATATTTCCAGGAAAGTCAGGGCAAGTCCATAACTTGATGCTTTGCCAAACACTACAAAAGTCAGCAATTATGCTGCACACACAAGCACAATTTTAATAATCATCTCGATGAGGGTGTAAATTATACAAAAAACACACACATACACATATAAACCAGGCAAATAAATTCCCATATATAATTGCAATTTAATGTAAAAGCAACAGCACTTGACCATATCTGAGGTCCAGTCCGTAGCCGAAGCTGAAGCCAGAGTCGATTCCCAAATCGGAAGCCAGAGCTCCACAATGCCAGAGCCCGTATTTGTAGTCAATATTTGATATTTGCACAGATGTTCAGCTGCCAAATTGAATATGGATTTTGCATAAAATCCACTCTCACCCGAACCGAAGCGGAGCAGCAGCATAATGATGAACAAAAAGCCAAAGTAGATAAATACTAAAGTGGGCTGACCGGAAACCAAATTGAAAGCAACAACCTCACTCAAAGCATCAACTCTCTGACCAGTTCACCACTTCACCCATTGAACCCATCCATCCTTTGGTACAATTGCAGACACGGGCCGAAAAACAATATGTGTTAGAAATCAGAACATAAAGGCCGGAGAGCTATCCCGGTCACATGTGAGACGGATGAACATGAATCAATAAATGCACGAAACATTATTTTCCAATCAATTAATTTTCGGGTCACTAGATTTGCCAGTAACACATGCGCTGCACTGCATCCACCCACGGCCCACGGTCCGCTTGACCGATGAACTTCCGAGTAAATCATATGGAATGATTTTATATATACACAGAGAGAGAGCACACAACATACAACACACAGCCTCATCGCATCGGCTATTGAGCATAAATGTTTAATCAAATGAAGCATGCACAAATTGGGGTCCGCTCCTGGGCAAACCCTGGAACCTCCTCTGCCGCCGGGTCCTACTCTTTTGTGCCGCCCCTCATTGGCCCCTGGCCGTGGCACTGATTTAATAAACATAAAATGTGTCAGTGTTGTAAAATTATTTTGTCGCCGCCGGCGGTGGGCAAACAGAAACAATGGCGATGACGATGACGACCTTAATGTATATTTGTTTTCTTTTTTTATGTTTTATGACAAGATTTCATTTTATTCTTTTTATCTTTTGGGTCCGGTCCATGCAATTTTCCGATACATTGACCGCCGCCTGTTCGTCAACGCATCTCCATCAGCCGAAAGTTGCATAACATGGCGTATACGCAATATATGCGAGTCGATTCCGCTTGCCGGCCATATGCAAATTAAGTGCCGATCGTCTGGCGCAACTCTTTTTATTTCAACATGAAAATTTCATTATTAAAGGGTCGATATATATATATATAAGGTTGCTATAAAAAATTATAGGTCTCAGGTGTGTCATCTTGGAGTGGACATGAAAATAATGATGAAGTAAGCGAGCAAATATTTAAATAATAAACTCTTAGAGAGAAAATTTATAGATTTTTTTAAACCAAAATTAAACTATATAAACCTTCAACTAGTAGTAACTTTAATTAGCTTAAATTAAAACATAATGTTTATAATATATATGCCTTACTTCTGCTCTATAAATACCATCTTAGTTCCCCTGAGGTTCGTAGTCCCCTAACAAAACTAATTCCTCTACAGATTTCTTCAGACTCAAAATCAATTTCTGTTAGTTTCCAAGTTTCACCCATTCTGCCGTTAATTAAAAAAGATTTCCTTGTTATTTTGGAACAAGCATTAAAATTTATTTGCCAAACCTAATCAGCTTTCGTGCAGAATGCCAAAGCGCCTTGGCTATAAGTAGAAAAACAAACCCCAACTCAAGGCACACATACAAATAGGCAAAGGCCACTCACACTCGTACATATTCAAGGCAATAGAACCGCAATTCATAAAAGCAAACACACATATGAATGTATAAAAAAAATGGAATAAAAAATAAAAATACAACAAGCCAGTTACAGGATAATAAAACATATTTTAGAGCGGCCAACAAGGGAAATTGCAAGTGGAGAGTGGAAAGTGGAAAGTGGAGAGCAGCAAGAAAATGCTTACGACAGTTGCCTTGCCAACCCCGAAAGGGGCAGGTGGGGGGTGGGAGGAGCAAGCACTTGGCCATTGTAAAGGCAATACACACACACACACACATACATCGCACACACACAACCAGAAATTCAGAGAGAGAGAGCAAGGAGAAGAGAACTACTTATGCTAGTCAACTAAAGTGCAGGAAAAACTATTGCTCACCCACACTCACACCCACACCCACACCCACACTCATCCCCCGCCCCTGTGTGTATAACATTTATTTGTTTTTGTCGGAAATACTTGGTGCGTATGATAATAAATACTTAATCCTCAACAAAAGAATATTAAAAACAACAATAAATGGAAATGCTAAAAAGCATAAAGAAATGCATAAAAACAAATGCTGAGAAGGCAGCGGGGCGAAGCTAGCGAGTCTGTGTGTGTCTCTTTCTTTCTGTGTGTGCAGGATAACAAAAGGCTCTTTTGAAATGTAAAATGAACTTGGTTGCTTGCTTTTCATGCTCCTCAAACATGCATGCATATAAAATTAAACATAAAAACAAGAAAGAACTCTAAACTCAAGTGTTACAACTATGAAATACCCATTGTTATTCTACTCTTAAAAGTCCGAAGCTTGTTTAGCAGTGAAGGAGTCATTTCCGACCCCATAAATCATATATATTCTTGATCAGCATTAATAGCTGAGTCGATCTAGGCATATTCGGTCAAAAAAAATAAAATTTAAAATTTATTCATTTTTTTCACAATTTTATAAGAAGTTACATCGTTAAAATTTGTAAAAAATTTTACTTTTCTAAAACTTTTAATTAAGTATACAGATTTATTAACCTAACAAATACTAACATAGGACAGCTTTTCAAATTAAAATTAATGCATTTTTGGCTTAGTTATGAGTTTTTTAAACTTTGATATGTCGAACAATATCCATATAAAAATATTTATAAGTATATATTTCGTATATTTCCGATTTGGTCTTAAAATTTCATTGCTGAACCTCCTTTTTAACTGGAACTTCCTATCTTTATACATTTTTAAACGATTCTTCCTTAATACACACATGGCGTATACTTAATTTCTGGGTTTTCAAACTAAGTATATGCCATGTATGCTAGATCAACTTAAATCGAAAATTATTTTATTTTATTATACCCTTGCAGGGTATTATAATTTAAGTCAGAAGTTTGAAACGCAGTGAAGGAGTCATCTCCGACCATATAAAGAATATGTCTTCTTGTCCGTCCGTCCGTCAGTTCGTTTCTACGCAAACTTGTTCTTTTAGTTTTGAAGGTATCTCAATGAAACTTCACTTCACTCAATGAAACATTCACTCTTATATTAGTCGGAACGGGCCAGATCGGACGACTATATCCTATAGCTGACATAGGAACGCTCGGAAAATTTTAGAAAATCAATGATAACTTTTACAATTTTTAACATATAAATATCTAATTTGATTCAAAGCTTTATTATAGAAGTTCGCTTTTAGTTTTATGAAAATCGGAGTACTATATAACTGCAAGAAAAACGATTGTTAAATGTAGAGGATCAGTATGTATTTTTTAACATTAATTAACTATGACCAGTAAGTAACTCTGATCAGTAAACATAATTGAACATTAAGTAACTCTGAACAGTTAGTATCTATGAACAGTAAGTAACTATAATAAGCAAGTATCTGAAAATTTGAGAAAGTTTCTGAGTATGTGAAGGGGACCAAAGCAATAAGGAAGTAAGGAAATAAATTGGAATATATAGTCTAGACCTAGGTCTGATACCACCAATAGCTTCTTACCGCAGTAAAGGACACATCATTGCTTACTTCCTTTCACTGTAGTGACCAAGATTGGGTGACTTCATCCAAAGTAAACTTCTTCCTAGTCATCCAGATGTCTTTCATTGGCCACGTCATATTTTTGAAGCCGAAGGCTGATCACTTGCACTATCACTATTGATGTTAACACTAGGTACCCCTAGGACAGACTGAGGCGCGCGCGACCTCAGCGCCTCTATTTATAGTCCCCGAGCAGAGCAGAGAAGAGCAGAGCAGAGAAGAGCAGAGCTGGGAAGAGCAGAGAAAGTGAGTGTGAGTGCGTGGGAGAGAAGCAGTTGCCTCTAGAGATTAACGTAGAGTGAGAGGGGGAGAGGCAGAGAGAAGCAGCGAGCTGATATTTAATTTAACTTTAAACAATAAGTAACTATGAGCAGTAAGTAACTCTGATCAGTAAGTATCAATGAACATTAAGTAACTTTGAACACTAAGTATCTATGACCAGTAAGTAACTATAATAAGTAAGTATCTAAAGTATCTAAAAATATCAGAAAGTTTCTGAGTATGTGAAGGGAACCAAAGCAATAAGGAAGTAAGGAAATAAATTGGAATATATAGTCTAGACCTAGATCTGATACCACCAATAGCTTCTTACCGCAGTAAAGAACACGTCATTGTTTACTTCCTTTCAGTGTAGTGACCAAAATTGGGTGACTTCATCCGAAGTAAGCTTCTTCCTAGTCATCCAGATGTGTTTCATTGGCCACGTCATATTTTTGAAGCCGAATGCTGATCACTTGCACTATCACTATTGATGTTAACACTAGGTACCCCTAGGACAGACTGAGGCGCGCGCGACCTCAGCGCCTCTATTTATAGTCCCCGAGCAGAGCAGAGAAGAGCAGAGCAGAGAAGAGCAGAGCAGAGAAGAGCAGAGAAAGTGAGTGTGAGTGCGTGGGAGAGAAGCAGTTGCCTCTAGAGATTAACACAGAGCGATTAACGTAGAGTGAACGTAGTAACGATCGGAAAATTTTTAGAAAAACAAATAAGTTTTCCAGTTTTCAACAGATTTTCATCAAATTCGGTAATTAGCCATTATATATTAATCTAAAATTTTGTTTTGTTATTGTTGTTTTGTTTTTGTTATGAAAATCGGACTACTTTATCATATATATGCCATACAAACGATCGTTAGAGGAAAATGCAGGCATTACTTTATTGTTTTTTAACATATATATATAATTTATATTGTATTAATTCCTAGTGATCGAATTTCGGTCTGCAATGGTATACAAACTTCGGCGTGCCGAAATTAGCGTCATTTCTTGTTATTTATATCTTCAGTCAGAAGCTTGCAACGCACTTAAGGAATCATTTCTGTCGAAAAATAAATTTTAAAAATTAAAAAAAAAAAAAGTAACATCGTTAAAATTTAAAAAAATTGGCAAATTGTTGATTTTTTTTAAATCTTAATTGAATGCAGACTTATTAACCTGATTAAAAATAACACAAGACAGCTTTCCGTATTAAAATTAATGCTTTTTTTGCTTAGTTAAAACGATTGAAGTAAATATATGTAAGTTCAGTAACTTATAAAACCAAAATACCCCAATTTTAATACCCAATACCTCCTACTCTCATAGCCCTAAGTCAAAGTAGCCCACAATCCAGCGAGAGAGAGAGGGGAGACTTCAAAAGGACAACGCAAAGCGAAAGCGCCGCCTGGCTGCCAGGACTCGCGAATTAAATTAACCTGCGAAATCCGAAACTAACGCCACGCCGCACCAAATATGCTAACGAATGTCGCACCGCAAGTGCTTCGAATTAAACCACAAAACTGCCGGCGACACATCAGAAGGCGGAGAAGGAAAGTCATTAAAATAGGCGGATAACAATGGCCATCGTAGGGGGAGGGAGGGAATAAGGATGCGGATTCAGGACGCAAACAGAGAGACACAGCGAGATTGCGCTTCGCAATTATAACAACAATAATCATACGCCCCGTTGCACATCGACATAGCCAAATCTATTACAGATAGTGGCAGAGGAGGGACGGACTCGGGACGATTTCTCGTTTAGTTTTATAATTACCATTTTATGCGGTTTATATTTACACATAGAAACAGCGGGCTGTGAGCTTTTTACCAGCGTTTCGGCAAATATTAACATTTTGCCGCAACGATAAGCGAAAAGTTTTCGGTGCGTCCTTCCCCCAACCGCCATGATCCTTCAGCTGTGAGTGCGTGAGTGCGAGTGTGTGTGGGTATTGCCTGACGGCGCATTATTATAGAAATGTTTGGAAAAAACTTTGCATTGCCATCGGGTATGGTGAAGGAGTAGCAGGAGGAAGGCAATCTAAAGCCGAAACACGCTGCCAATGCCGAAAAGTTGGCTATGTAAAACTTTAATTACAACTACGAGTATTTGGCGTATCTCTTCCCCCCTTCTGCGTTAAATGAAAACTTTGCCTATTTACATGTGTAGACATTAGATAATAACATATTTGGAATACTCTGGCTGACATAGAGCAATTACTTGCTAATATTACTTGCTAAGTGTGGCTGCTGTATCAAAGGGAAAGCTGCTCATGTATTCGTTTGTTTATTTCACTCATGCTGTTGACTCTTGACACAAGTGCCAGACATTGGCAGGACGTATTTAATTAATTTTGCTGAAATTATTACCAAAAACAGGAGGGAGCCCACACACTGCATATGAAAATAATAATAATGTAAAGGGCAAAGACCATTACGTTTAATTAATTAACAGGGGAATCTGTATACTGACAGGGAAACTATAAATAAGTAAATTTAAATAGTCTTTAAAATTGTATAATATATTTCCCCTACTTCCGTCGTTGCCATAAATCACTTATTGTTAGGATCTTATCTCTTAGGTTTTTTTTTTGTTTTTGTGCTGGTTCCATCTTTGCTAATTAATTCAACAAAACTTACAGTCCAACTTTTTGGCATCTTATAAATTTTAAAATCCTTAACTGCTGCGCTTTCCCTCTCTGTCACAGTCTATCTCTCTCTTACTCTCTCCCTGTTTTAATGGCTTGTTGCTAATCGAATTTCATGGCATTTCTCGGGTTTTCCTTGGCCTCTGTCAGAGTCCTTTTTCCCGCAGCCCGTGCTCGCCATGACAGTTTAGCCGGAGTAGTTTACATATTTCCCACTCCGGCTGGCATCTCCTCCGGTCGGGAATCCATTTAGCGTAACTCAACACTTAAGCGTATTCCTTGGAGCTTCGCTCCTTTTTTTTGCAAGACGTTTCTTCTATCATTCCTAATATAAACTTACAGTCAGCTGACAGCTTTTTTAATTTATTTCATTAAAAATTTCAGCGCAAGGAAACTTTTTCGATTCGCATGCAAAGCGACAGCAATTCAGTTTTCCGCCGATCTCCTGCAGTTGATTAGTTGTGCATTTTGGGCTGATTAAATCGCATTAACACGCTTAACCCGCACCCATGTACGGTCGCCAGTTTGCCCCCTTGGGGGGTTAAGGACTTCAAAAGCACAAAAACTCTCATCGAGATTATTGAAAACCGAGAGTGGTGTGCCGGAGTGCTTGTGTGTGTGCGAGAGAGCGGGGCAAATAAACAAACTCGAGAGAGAAATCTGCACACTTGACTTTTCCCACAATTCCCGCAGGCATCCATCCCACTGCCACCCACCCACCTTCCTCTTTTTTTTGCCAACTCAATTAAATCTCATCACATGAAAGGCGGGTGGAAAAAACCAGGGGGAACGGGATGCCTCTCCCCATCTGCTCCAGCAGCAACACAAATATCAAACAAACTAATGTCAGTTGTCATAATAAAGCGCAAATACTTTTGATGCCACTTGCTCACATCCACGCGCTTTTCTTTTTCCCAGCAAACTAGGGGCGAAGCAACTGGGGGGATGTGGAAAGTAGGGGTGGGAGGATTGTACATACATATAAAGTGAAAAGCAAACAGCTGCGCAATTTAACGTCGAAAGTAGAGCCAAGGGCATATAGCCGGGCCAAGAGAAAGAAAGCAAACACAACAGACAGCGAGACAGACAAACAAATATATGGCAAATATGTATACAGCAGCGGTCAAAGAAGTGGTGCTCATGGGATACTAGTATACTGGTTAAATCGTGGTAATTTTAGGGAATTATAATAGCTCATTTTAGTATACTTATCTTAATTATATATAAATGTTATTAGGTTTAATATATCAAAACAAACAAAGAACAAGAAAGAGGATGTCAAAAATATATAATTTCAAAGAGAATTAATAAATGATCTTAACAGTTTTATATTTTATATGGATAATATTGATATTTTATCGTTTAATACAAAGTTTTTGAATCATAAAATCTGGAAAAATTATACTTTTGAATATTTTCTAATACAAATCAAAGTTTTCCTATCGATATGTATTCCTACTCTACTTCTTTCTCTGCTCCTTCTATAAGTATATATTTTAGTTTGTTTAAAATTATTTGTATAAAATAATGGTTTTATTACTCACTAAATGTATTGGAAATACATATATTACTATTGTTTTAGCATGGTAAATGGTTACTAGAAACGTTTTACAAAAGACAGAAATCTATATCATTTTTTTAGCTTTTGCTATAGCAAAAATAGTTCCAAATAATGTGTTCAAAATCAAACAGATTTGAAGATTCAGTATGTTTAATTTGTTAACATGAGAACTAAGTTCTGTCAATAAAAAGTAACTAATTTAAAGTCCTACTACCTCGACCATAATAGTAAATGCGAATACACATGTCTGCGTGTGAGGCATTGCTGCCGTGACTGTTGCTGCTCCGCTGCCTGCCTTGTTCATACATATTTATAATAACTTTAATTAAGATTTTACAAGTAGATTATTTCTTAATAACAAACACAACAGCCAGATAACACGGCCGCAGTGCCAAGGACTCGCTTTGGATCCTCGCACAGCTGGCACCGATTCTCAGCGCTGTGTTGTCTTAGTAGCGAACGCCTTGTGCCTGCTTCGATTGAATCGAAATTTTATTAATTAGTTGGAATTGAAGTGGTGCTCAAAGGCAAATTTTCATGAATAATTTAACAAGATTTTCGCAGGCAGCGATAATAAATTAGCATTAAAGCCAGGGCAGGACCCCAAACTCCCGATGGGCCAAGCGGGGCCTCTTATTAACTCACCGTTCACTGAGCAGCGCACTCCCGACGAGCGGAAAATTCCCACAACAAAGAGGACTAATTTCATTATGGCCAGCAAATCACATGTACATAATTTTTTTTAGCATTTAGCCACAGCTGACTGCCAGAGGAGGAGCTGCCTTGGCAGCTCGAGAGTTCCGGCATGTGTGTGAGTGTGTGTATGAGTGGCTAAGGACTCCGGTTGCAGCCATGTCCTTCAGGCAGTTAGCACCGGCACTTAAAAATTAATTAGAGAACTTATAAACAAGTGCAGCATGTGCAAACTAACTCGGGCGGCAAATCAAACGCACTTGACGACGACGACGACGATGTCGGATGTCGGCTGCAGGCGGCAGGAGGCAAAATGCAGGATGCAGGATGTCGGAACTCCAAGGATACCGGGACCGACAGGTGCTCTGCCCCTACCAAAGGCCCCAGCCATTCGTGATTCTCGCACCTTGTCCGCCGCAACATTTGGCGCGTTTACTTAATGAACACCGTTTGTGTGTAATTATGCATTAAGCCAGGCGGCGGCTTCCACTTTGCATGGCCAGAAGTTGGGCCTGCCTCTTCTCGAAGGTTGTTTAAAAAAAAAAAAAGAGGAGGATGGTGTGGAGCATTCTTTGCGGCTCCACGACAGCATAAAATTTTAATTAGTTTGGCTCCTGAAAAGGAGACAAACTCACACTCGTCGGGGCTTTGTCACTTTGGCAAGTGGTTAACCCTCTAATGCGTAACTCACTGGCAAGCCTTTTCAATTTGTGGTCAATTCGAGCCATTTTGCTACATTTAAGTGCACACACAAATCAGCCAATGAAATTTAATTAAACTTATTTATATAAGTAGGAGTTGGAAAATCTACGTAATAAATTCTCTGCAATCAAAACTGACGGAGATCTTGCTTATCCTTTTCGAGTTTTGAATCAGATTATTTAGATTTAGGTACGCAGCTTTCAGTTTATATAACTTCTGATTCCCAGGACATTCACAAAAGTCAATTCAAGCAAGTTATCACAGCTCTAATCTAATCATTTGTTAATCCATCATCATTAGATATCTTCACAACCCCCTCAATAAACCCTTTCTACCAACTTTCACTCGAGCTTTCACTTTGCCCGACGATCCATTAATGCAATCAAGGTGGAACCCACTTGGAGAGCTATCAACATCTCGAGCATCCGGGCAGCAGCATTGACGCATGTTGTTAGTAAAACAAAATGTCCGACAATTAATTTGCGATAACATGTAATCGTGGTAAGTTAAGTAGTTTTGTTTGTAATGCCGCTCCGTGACAGCGGTGGCCAGAGGGTAGCAGGAAGCAGGAGCTGTTGGAATGGCAAGGACAACGTTCACATTGATGACAGTGAATGGGACATGAACAGAGACATGGACATGGAAGCAGGCTTCAAGTCTAATGAAATTGTTGTCAGTCGCTCGAGTGCTTTGGGCGGTTTGATGGGAGAAGGAAGAGGGGCGATGTCTTGCCACGCCCTAAACTATAACAGACCATTCGACCAGATGTGTATATATTCACATTTATACTTGTATACATATTTATATATGCAGTGTATTGTCTGTCGATTGCTGTTGTCATGCCAATTATTTAATTTGTTTCAAGGCAGAATGCACAACAAAAACACACTTTATGCTTGGCTGGCATTTTGGAAATGTGATTAGTGAGCCGCTGGTTTTGGACTCTGCTCTGAACAATATTTTAGCATTGTTTAAATTTAATCATTTTTTCACATTCTCATTTTCCAGGAGTTACTTCTTTTTACTTGTACTAGTCTCCTGTTTTTGAGTAATTTTTTATGTGAATTATTTTACAGATATTTACCCACACACACACACACACACACACTTACTTCCATCGAGTTTATTTATTAATAATTCAGTAAATCCGCACACCGAACTGCATAACTAATAAACCTGCCAAGCAAAACAACTGGCAAACAAAACTACGGATTGAAATGGCCTTCCACCCACACACACACAACGAACAAGATGGCCAAAAATAATAAATAACCAAAACCTTGTAAACATGCGCATAATCCGGCAGGACTGAGGCCAAATGTGGAATAAAAATCACACACACACAACCAGGAGGAGGAGCCAGGAATAGGTCCTGGACCCAAGCAGAGGTCCCCCGGTCGGGATACTTTTAATCCTCGACATACAATCGACACATTAATTTATCACTCCGAAGCCAAGCCGAAACGTAGGCCAAGCAAAAACAAACAGAAAGCCTTTCAATTAATTCCAGAGCACACAGAGAGAAATCCCCCGGCGAGCCGGGGTTCGGTTCGAGTATGAGTCCTGGCGTGTATCCTGGTTCAATGTAGAGAGAGACCACTATAAATACTTTATCGCCGACTGTCGTCTGTCCACCGGCGACTGGCGAATATTTTGGCATTTGGCATATTGACTTATGAGCGCTGATTTGTAAGCAGATTCTAGCGCCTTGAGCTTGTAATTAATTCATGTCCAGTTTTTTTCTCAGCCATTTGTCTTGCCTTTTGGGAAAAACTATCCCCGAGTGAGATGGAAGAGGCAGGGGTGCCACAGTAGTAACTCATCTGTGTGAGTGCATTTTTGGCAGGCACTCAGCGAGTGCATTTTCCCCAGGCTTTCCCCTTAGAGTTTACACATCCTTGCCAGCGACACTTTTGTGGTCTGCAAGTGTTTTACAGGCGCCAAGTAAATGGCAAAAGTAATTACCAACAAAGCCTTCTCCTAAGTGACTAGCAAATTTGGCAAGGTGAATGACCAAAGTGTGAAAATCTTAAATCTTACACTGAAAGAGCTTACAGCTTATTACATTTGAGGAGAAGGATTATAAAAATTATTATCTGCAACATATTCTAATAAAATAACATTTTCACAATATGATACCATAGTTTTTGTCGTGATCTTCAATAAGTAAATGTATTGAACTGGGCAATCATTCGCAATTCTATGATATCACAGTGTCAAGTAATGTTTCAATATTTTAGGACATTTTAACTTAAAGCCATTTTATTTTTTAACATCAATCATTTCTACATTATTTAAAGCTTACTTATCTTTCGAAAACTTTTAAAGAAGTCTCTTGTTAATCATTAACTTATTAAGTTCCAGCAACAAATGTAACAGAATAGAATAAATCTGAAAAATCTAAAATATATATGTTAGGGACATATCATTTTGGTTGTCATATATCCTTCGGTTTATTTCTCCCTTAGATTCGTGCAGCTGAAATGACGAGCGGCAAAAGGAAATGTTCGACTGACTGACTAAACTATCCGTTGGATACACTCTGCCTTATTGTACATATGCAAATGCCAGGGGCCTCGGGGCTGGGTGAAGATGGCGAAGGCGGTGGCTGAGACGGGGCAAAAAGGACGAGCAGCCGCAAAGGATGTGGTAAGTAAATACTAAATTTAGTTGGCTTTGCCACACAACCGCAGCGACATTTCCTCTTGGCAAGGCGTCGACATCCCTTCTTCTGTCTCTCCTCTCATCCTGGCCCATTCCCACCCATCTATCCCTTACCACCTCAACTTCAATTGTATGCACTCCGACTTGCCCCCGGCTCTGTGGCTCTTCCTTTTCCCTTCCTCTCTGCGGATTGCTCTGCATAAGAAAATTATGCAAAATAGTAGCAAAGTTTCAATTTCCTCCTCCAAAAAAATAAAAAAAAAAATACGAAGGAAAAGGGGGAAAAGGATGATGGAAATGCCAAAAGGAGAGACGAGCTGAAATGCTGAAAGAAATAAAGAAAATGCAAAGTACAAAATTGTGGTCTCGTATAAATAAGCGTAACTTATGAAAAGTTATGAAAAACTTCTTGCCTTTTACAAGCAATACGTAATTTGGAATGTGTATATGGGGAGTTGCTCCAAGACGACGAAGATGACGGAGAAAAGATCTGTGAACAACTTTGGCAGAACAGTTTTCGCCTTTTGTGCGTGTCCTGTAGAAGCAGAAGGAGTGATATTGAAAATTACGCTTTTCGTGAGGCATTTTGGTAATGAATTTAAAGTTATAATGGGTCGAAGGTGCCGCAAAGTAATAATAAACTGATGACTAGAAGTACAAGTTTCAAATTTGATTCATTTTCAATAGATTTGCACTAAGAATAAAGCTTAATAGAAGCCTTTTCAAGTTGAGGATTGTAGAATATATCAAAGAAAATGAATCATACTTTATTTTTTAGGAAAACGATGTACAAGGTTTTTTTAATATTATCTATATTTTTGTGAATATATCATATCTGACTGAACAATATAGAAACTTTCCCTTAAGTGGTAAGCATTTTCAACGATGTTAAAAGACTTTCAGTGGAGTTTATAAAAGAGAAAAACTTAAATTCCATCACTTTTTAAAAGTTCCAAGTAATTTAAGAACTTAAAGCCCTGATCAAGTTTCCACATCAATGAACCCACCGCCCACGATCACGAAACCCAAATGTTTGCACAAGATTGTGCAAAAGTATCCTTATGCATATGCATAGGCGGGTCTCCATTATAAAGGCAATAACCCCCACTGACAAGCCGACAAGCTCTTCGCAAAAGATAGTTTATAGTTTTAATTTTTGCCAATTTCTTGCACCCAGACACTGGCACTGGAGATGGTTGCAAAAAAAAATGTACATGCCACATAAGACAATTGCCTGTCAAGCGTCTTTAGCAGGACGACGAAGATGTCTTGGGGCGGCCAGAAAAGGGTTTTCGGGCTGCTATTTGATTAGGCCAAAAGCTTGTTAAGAAAATTTGACTGCCAAGTTGAGTGGCTGCTGCTCCCTTTTGACTCCTCCTTTGCCCTGGGAAAATGTCTCTGCTCCTGATCCTGTCTTGCAGCATAATTTGCATATAGTTTTGCCATATTTTAGCATTGGGTTTTTCTTTCTTCCCTTTGCTGCTTTGTAAATTTTGTTAAAATTTAAGTTTAAGTTGTACGTTTTGCAAAGCCACACGGTTCGTTGGCTTCGAAATTGCAATGGCAGTGGGATAGACAGAGAGAGAGAATGCGGAATGGCAGCATAAGAAAATTGAAAACTATTTTGAGTGCTAACGAAGGTAAATATTGTTTCATTATGCAGCATTTTCCTTTTGGCCGGCAAATTGTTGCATAACCTATCTGCCCAGCGAAATTGCAAACAGAGGAGTGTTTATCTGTGCAAGGAACGTGTGCTTTTGTCTAAATAAAATGTGTATTTACACACACACAGACACACCCGTTGTAATAAGTCTTTGTTATGCATTTAATTGCCCTATACAGCTGCAAAGTGCGAAAAAGATTGAAGATTTTTGTTATTTTTTGTGGCCGTTGTCGGAACTTTAGCCGCAACGGCGGTTTGGGGCTTGGTCTTTTCTTTTTTTTGTCGAAAAATAAATGCAATTAAAAGTTTCAATTAAAATTAACAACGGCAGCGGCCAGTGAGTAGCGCATTTAACAGAGTAAACATTATGCAATTATAAATAATTGAAGTGCTAAAGTCACGCACATTGGCTGTTTGATTTTTAACAGCACACACACACAGTCACTCACAGGGACTTATGTATTATGCCTATCTCATTGTTTAATGATATTAAATCCAAAACAAACACTCTACAAATATCGACGTTTGTTTACTCAGCGGTCTGTCATACGGGGCGTATGATTAATGATTAATTAATTAATAATAAAATAATTTGCCAATTCTACAACACTTTATTGACCCAACAACCCATCGTATTCTACTATTCTGCCCTCAAAGTTTATATGCTTTCAATATGTGATGGTCAGTTATCCAGTGACCAGCATCCAAAAAACATTTTAAATGTCAATTTATAAGTGACAATTGGAACAGACTCCAACCCTGTTCCTATTCCATGGCCCGAAGCATGTGCTAACAGTTTTTGCGGGGTAATATAATATGCACAGCATGGCTTATAATAATAAAAGCGCCAGCAGGGCCATGCAGCACCCAGCCACCGATCGGCCAGATATGCCATCTATATAGTCGAACGAATGGCCGAGCGCAGCAGCATTGACAGCTCGCGGCTGTCATACGCGTGATTGTCCCTTTGAAATATGAGGAGCTCTTTTCAATAACAGTAACTGGCGATTCCACCAAAGAACAGTGGTATCGAGACCATAAAATAATGGAATAATAAATATAAATATATTGTATATACCCTGAACTTGAGTTTACCCACAAGTATTAATACGTACTAAAAATGATAAGTACTTAGATTACATATTAATGTTGATATATATGATGATAATATTTTAAAACCTCAATAAAGTTGGAATAGTTAGGTAAGCGTTAGGTTTAATAATAATAGTAATAAACTTTAACATAGGCTTGCATATCATTATTGTATTTATTTTATAAAGGTTGAGAATTGAGAATTGCTTTTTTTTTTTTAATAACATAAATTTAAAATTAACAAGAAAGGACGCTAATTTCAAGTCATTGTTTATTAGTGTTTAAAGTTAGTAACTGAACATACATACTTACTGGTCATAGGCACTTACTGTTCAGAGTTACTTAATGTTTATTGATACTTACTGATCAAAGTTACTTACTGCTCATAGTTACTTATTGTCTAAATTAAATATCAGCTCGCTGCTCCTCTCTGCCTCTGTTAATCGCTCTATGTTAATCGCTTTATGTTAATCGCTCTATGTTAATCGCTCTATGTTAATCGCTCTATGTTAATCTCTAGAGGCAACTGCTTCTCTCCCACGCACTCACACTCACTTTCTCTGCTCTTCTCTGCTCTGCTCTTCTCTGCTCTGCTCTTCTCTGCTCTGCTCGGGGACTATAAATAGAGGCGCTGAGGTCGCGCGCGCCTCAGTCTGTCCTAGGGGTACCTAGTGTTAACATCAATAGTGATAGTGCAAGTGATCAGCCTTCGGCTTCAAAAATATGACGTGGCCAATGAAACACATCTGGATGACTAGGAAGAAGCTTACTTTGGATGAAGTCACCCAATCTTGGTCACTACAGTGAAAGGTAGTAAACAATGACGTGCCCTTTACTGCGGTAAGAAGCTATTGGTGGTATCAGAAACTTTCTGATATTTACTTACTTATTATAGTTACTTACTGGTCATAGATACTTACTGTTCAGAGTTACTTAATGTTCATTGATATTTACTGATCAGATTTACTTACTGGCAACAGCAACAGAAGCACTTAAAAGGCATACTACTATATATGATCATCAAAGTAATAAAAAAATATATACAAGAATTTAAAGAATGTTTTATTAACGTGAAATACATTCCAGTTAATCTAACCTTAGACAAAATTTTCAGGATATTCAAATTATTATTCATTGTGTCTTCACTACTGTAGTAGATTTTAATGTCTTAAATAAAATGGAATACATAATTGATTCACATTATTCACATTATGTGTGCAATATTTGGAATATAATATTGCTATAATAATACCAAGAGAGTGCCGAAATTTCCATGTTTTTCCCCAGAGAACCACTGTGCTTTGCTGCAGCTGTCTCAGCTGACTACACTATGCTACACACGCATTTTCCCAGACTCGCGCGCTGCGAGGTCAAATACAATAAAGGGCAACGGCTAGGGACAGCGTTGAGCATTCGGGGAATCAGAGTTATGTTCGCATTTATTATGCCGCAGCCGTCGCCGCTGTGGTCGCCATCCCCAAACCCATGTCCCTGCCCATCCGGATGCCAGATTTCAGATTCCGAGCTGGAGATGGAGCTGGATATGGAGCTGGAGATGGAGCTCGAGCTCGAACCCGAACCCGATGCCAGGGACGACCCCAGGCCCGAAAGCCGGTTCGAATGTTTCGTTTGTAAATTAACTTTACAGCTCGCGGCGGAACGCATTTTTTAACGCCGGGTTCGGTTTTCTTTTTTATTTTGTCCTTTGCTGCTTTATATTTTGTATATACTTTTTGTTTTTTGTCTTTTTTTGGGCCGCGTATCAAATGCAACGCATGCGTCGTCGCTGTCCCGCCCTCCGTCTTCGTCAGCGGCAAAGAACACAAAAATTTTTTTAAATTAAAAAAGTTTTTCCAGTTGCCATTCGGCACGTACCAATACGCAGCGACAAACGGCAGTCGTATATGTTTGGAGTATAGATTTCCCGCTCCACCCACATCCAAGGATTGGTAATAAATGCGACAGAGCTTCAGCATGCATAGCATGTCCATTTCCACGGCATCGCCCCGTACTTGCCGGGATTTTCAAATTTTCCTCTTTTAGCTTTGTGCTTTATTCCTGTCAAATTTTTGCAGCAGCAAAAGATTGAAATTGAAAAAGAAACGGTCTTGGTGATATTTCCGCGTTTTGGGTTAAGACATTGCTTTCTTAAAACAAATTAGAGTTCCGCTAACGAACAAAATATATATAAAAGGGATTGTTACTTTGATTGGAACTCCCTGATTGGGGGCAAAATGATTCTCTGGCCGAACTCATTAATATATTTTCTATGTTGACTTGGCAGCGGATTGACTACGACAACAAATATTTATGTGCAACCTTTTGAAGGTCACAAATGGCATTTCACTGCCACAAGAGTCGCAACAACAAATTCACTTGCTTCCATGAGGGGGAGTCAGTTAGGCAGTTAGTCAGTCAGTCAGTCAGTCAGTCAGTCAGTCACTCTGGCAGTCCATCACTCATTCAGCCAGTTGAGGCAGTCAGTCAACGCCTAAAGTTTTATTACTTTTGGTGCTGTCAACAGCGTTTGTTGGCTTTTTGGTTGGCAGAGAGCCTTGGGCCAGGAAATAGATGTATAAAACGCACTGAATATTATGTGCCATAGTTGCCAAGGCAGCCAAGGACGAAGGATCCGTTGCCACTGCTTACTGCTTACTGCTGCTCACTGCTTATTTTTTAATATTTGAGCAAGGGCTACATGTCGTATGCGCAATGCCAGGCAACGGGGCGGATGATACTCGTACTCCAGTGTTGCTTGTTGTGCCCAGACAGAGTCGGGCAAATATTTAATCTCTGTACGTCATTTGCCCGGCAATGATAATGCGCCCAATGTTTGCATTTGCTCGGCTGGTTGATGGTTTGTTGGTTGTCTGTTGGTTGCCGCTTGTTGGTTGTTGGTTGTTAGTTGTTGGCTGGTTGGCTGGTTGGCAAAGCGAGCCCATGTTTGGTCTGTGGCAAACTCCAGCTAATATGCCACACACACTGTTTGCCCATCGGCATTATTATTTTGTGTGTGATCTTGCCCTTCCTTGGGTCGTCTTGCTCCCCTTCGGTTTTGCAATTTAACTTTTGGCAAACGCACTTCATTATTAACTCGGTCACCGCTTCGCCTCCTCCACTCGAGTCGAGTACTAGTCAAATTTTTATCAATTTCCCCAGCAGCAAATGAAGTTCTCTCGAAAACCCATCTGCATACACATCTCCTCTCCACACACTCGGGCCAGTGAGTATGCAAAAATCTAAACTACCCCGAGCGTTGACTACTTAAGAAAATTGTTTGCCAACTTTGAACGAAAAATTTGACTGCCTGCCCTTGTGTAATTCCCTCTGTGAGTGTATGTTGGGCTGTGTGTGTGCGTGTGTAATAATATTCAAATTGGCAAAATCCATTATGATCGCAAATATTATTTCAACAGCCAACAGAAGCAGCAGCAGCAGCCCAAGCAGAGCGAACCAAAGCCGAGCCAACGGAAAAACTGTTAATGCTCAACGCACTGCAATTGTGGTCGCTTCAAGTGTTAGACAGATAGAGAAAGAGATAGAATTTGAATGGAAATAGAGGTGGAGAAAGAGATGGAGAGAGAGCTAGAGAAAGAGAGAGGAAAATACATAGTGGGAGCCAGAGAAAGACAAAGCCTTAAACCGGAGAACTCACAAAAAAAAATACTTCCCAAAGCTGTTACTAACGTCAGGCTTGCCTAAAACAAACTTATTTGTAATTCCTATTTTAAATTTTAAATATATATTATATATAGATATAATATATAAGAAACCTTCAAAATATGTACATAAATATATGGAAATTTAAAGAACTCGAAAGGCTTTAATGATTTTGTATAGACTTTGTTTTGAAGTTAGATACTTTCTAGTCTTTATATTTCATTTAACTAAAATGATATTTTTCTGATATTTATTTATTAACAAGTAGATTTCTTTTGTAAATAATACTTAACTTTTATACTTAACCATTAAGCCATTATATCAATTTTTTTAAATATATTCTTTCTAACAAAATATTTATATCAAATATTTGGCTGATAATTTTAATGAATAGTTTCTTCCTGTTAAAAACGAACTAGACAGTACCTGCTTCACTTGTCACCTGAAAACAACGAGCTGCGTATAACCTGGTATATAATAATTTATCAAAACTATATTATGAATGTAATATATTTGCTATTTTTAATCATTTTATCAGCACTGTCATTGAGTGCCTGGCAGTTCGCAAGCCTTATAAGTAGACTATTCTTTCTGGCTGTTTATTAAATTGTTTAAAATATAAAACATGTAACATATCCCCTTACTTTATAGCCACTTTCCACTGTATTTCCCTGCCCATCTGCATAGCCAAAATGTACAACCAACAAAAATGGGTTAAAAGTGTTGACAGTCAGACAAAGCGCAAATTATACACTCCACTGACGTATTTGCCAGTCTATATGTCTAGTGGGACGATGGGCGGATGGGCGTAAGGGAGTGCTGGGAGGCGTGGCATTGACTGACGATAGTTACAAAGTCCTCTTTTTTTCGGTGGCAAGCTGTTGAAATATTTGCACACGATATTGGCAATTGAGTTAACATAAAGATTGAGCAAATATCGCTGGCAAAGGAAATGCATTAATGGGTCAGCGATAAGGAAAGATTGCAAAGGAAATAAATATTCGCTGCAAAAAATACTAGTAAATGAAAAGGCCCAAGGGAAGGGGGAGAGGCTGGGAAATTATGTAAATTTAATCAAAATAAGTAGCAGCAGACGCGGATTGTCAGGGCAGCGGCTGAAAGCGGCTTATAACAACAGCCGTCAGTGCCAAGAGGCACAACAGTAGCAGCAGCAGCAACAACATCCTTGAGAAGACCAAGACGCGGACAAGGACGACGTGGAGGCAGCATAAGACCGACAACTGGAAAGTGGCAGGATAATAAGGATTCAGCATCCTGCGATGATGCTAAGTAGCCGCCGTTCCAGCCACATGCTGTCAACGCGCTAAACCCAAAATAACCAACAACATCGAGCCAGCGGCCAACGGCAGCCGCCCATAAATAAAAGCAAATATATATCCTGCAGGAGCGGCCAGAAATTATGTGTAATAGCGCGGCGGAGGAGAATAAGTCATAAAGCCACCGCCATGGAAAACAATAAAAAAAATTTTTAATGCCTCTTATTGTTTTGGCCAAGCTATCTAAATGCCCTCCAAAAAGGTATTCCAGCATCCCAGGCCATAATTTACTTTGGCCCAGAAAGATCCTTAAGCCAGGACAGTAATTGGTGGAAGGAAATAATCAGTCGTCTGTGGAATATGATAAAAATGTGTTTTACATGCTGTTATAAGTTATTATCTATTTTAATCGAATTCCACAATCCATAAACTTTGATAAAAGTTTATATTGCATGGGATATTTACAATTGATTATGTTTTTATATGTATAATTTTGAATAAAACTTATAACCAGTAATTTAATATTTTATTGAAACTATCTTTTGACTTCAAAATATTGGTATTCAAACTTTAAAATCTCTCTATATATCTCAAATGCTCATAAAGAAAACTATTAAATTGGTAATAAATTCTTAGATGCTCTTGGAAACATTATTTTCCATTTAATACGCAATTAAATGATACCTTTAGTTACCAAACATAAAATCTCCTAAAATATTCCCATTTTTCCCAAGTTAAATGACTTCATTAAAGATCTCATCTTTTAAAGGCATAAATCTCTTTTCACATTTCTCCATCGCTTCTACAACTTTATCGCTACAGCCCAGGAAAAAAGAAGTTAATGCACAGCAAAGCATTTTTATGGCTTTTCCGCAAAAATGTTCTAATAAATGCAAACTACATTTTCACTCACTCACACACACACACACACACACACATGCGGCGCCAAACTATTCTGCCACTCACACACACACACGAATACATAAAACCAAAGCCATTTTGAAGCACATTTTAATAGCATTGTACGAATTTTTTGCACTTAATTAAGTGTAATTAAATTTGCGCTGCTTACTCGCACAATTTTCCACCGCCACCTCCTCCTTCCCCTCCTCCTTCTCCCCCTCCTCCAGCCGCACGCTGACAACGCCAAGGGAGGAGAGAGAGAGAGAGAAGCGATGCCTAACAATTTGTGCCGTGCTTCACTTGAAGTTTCTAAAGCGCCGCAACTCGAGTGCCATTTACTCTGCTTATTTTATTTTTATTTTATTTTGTGTTTATTTATTTTTTTTTTTTTTCTTTTTTTTTGCAACGAGAGTTGTTCGCTCATGAAGGTGGCGACTGAATGAAGGCTCCCCCTTCAACGTCAAGTGGATGGTGACATTTTGTAAAGAGCCTAACGGGTTTGTTAGTAAAAGAGGAATTATGCTTATAATAAATGATATTTATTTATAATAAATTAAATATATATAAGAGAAAAAATTATTGAAATAATCATTAACAAAATTTAATAAGTTTTCTAAGTGAAGTTCCCAGGACTTTTCATATTTCCATATTAGAGCTAAGGACTACATGTCGTATGAGTAATGTCTTGCAACGTATACGTAATGTCATTCATCACACCTGTTTTTACTTATATCTAATAGATAAATTAAAGAAAAAAAAACAAGAATGGAAACTAACTTCAGGAAGCCGAAGTTTATATACCCTTTCAGTTTGCAATTGAATTATAGGATCATATCGGAAATCAATGAGATTCGATATTGTTAAGAGACTATTTTTAAATTATCATAACTTAGCCAAAAATGCATTAATTTCAATTCGGAAAGCTTTCCTTTATTGGTTTTTAATAGGTTAACAAAGCTGCATACTTAGTTTAAAACCTAAAATTTTTGAAAATTTTAACGATGTAACCCCTTATCTTTTTTTTTTCAAAAATTAGAAAAAAAAATTTTACCGGATACGGCAGGATCCACTCAGCTATTTATGCTGATCAAGAATATATATGACTTATAGGGTCGGAAATGATCCCTGTTTATAAATGCAGTGGACTGTATTAATTTTTCTTAGGTGTTTTATGTTTATTAATTCATGTAGCGTCTTAGAATAAGTTTTATAAGCGGGTGCGATAAGCGAGCGGTTGCGGGTAAATTCCAACTAGATCTAACTGGCGAAAATATAGAAACGTGCGGAAGAAAAATAAGATCGCGTGATGTCCCAATACTCATGCACATATACTGCATTTTGGCTATGAGTGTGAGCTTAAAGCTTGTGTTGTAAACAAGACAATTATGTTCATTAAACTAGGTATGATTATAAGCAAAATAATAACAAGTAAAGAAGTAATAATTAACGACCGATTAATTCCTCAACATACCGGCCCCCCTGAACGACGGTTCAGTTCAAAGGAAGCACAGCAATTTTTGTAATGGGGCGCTTGTAAATTCCTCTGGCAGTTTTAACTGTGGCCACACGAATCCTCTGATCCTGGCCAGGATGAACCTCAATAACTCTTCCCAACAGCCACTTGCTTGGCGGCTGATTCCTTGTACGAAGACGATGGACGAAACGAATACAGTAGCTCAGAGTCCTCAATAAACGAGACCATGAGGAGGCTTTGTTGATCATACAGGTAAGCTCATTTCCGTCATCGGAAATGTGTAGATTAACCTTTGGCTCGGCCTTTACCTCTAAGCATGCCTGTTCTTCGGTCGACAAAACAAACTTGGCCTTAACGGGTGGCCAAGTTGAACGTGACTGAGATAACCAAGCTGGTCCATTCCACCAGATTTGATGATCAACGAGGTCCTTTGGAAATAGTCCTCGCGATGCGCAGTCAGCTGGATTATCGCCACTTCTAATATGCTGCCAGCAGCTTCGTGGACATGCCTCCAGAATCTCAGCAGTGCGATTGCAAACATATGTGTTCCAAGTCCGTGGAGATGATGATAGCCAATGTAAGACTATTTCAGAGTCTGACCAACAATTGATTCTGGAAATAGGAATAGTTAGTGATTGCTTAACCAGTGAAATCAATTTCGAGAGTAAGTGGGCTGCGTTTAGCTCAAGTCGAGGAATGGAAATAGGCTTAATAGGAGCCACGCGAGTTTTTGCCATTATCAGCTTCACTGCATATCCATTATTGACCTCGACGCGACTATAGATGACGGCTGCATATGCCTGAGATGAGGCATCTGCAAATCCATGCAGTTCAATTGATTGGTGTGGCGCTGCTATGTAACGAGGCACTCGACAATTTTCCAATACGTGCATTTGAAATACGAACTGTTGCCACCGTGAGCATAATTGCGAAGGCAATATCTCATTCCATTCGACAGAACTCAGCCAGCTATCTTGAAAGAGAATCTTTAACAACACAGTTGTGGGCGCAATCAAACCCAGCGGATCGTAGATCTTGGCTAGTTCAGAAAGCAAAGTGCGTTTGGTTAAAGTTGTTGTGATTCTAGGGGTTTCTAACTTGAAGGAGATATAGTCAGTTCTTGGTTTCCAGCATAGTCCCAAAACTTTAATAACTCGATCAGAAGTTTCCTGCTCGAAAGCGTCAGGAGGATACTCACAATTCTCCTGTGGCAATGACTTTAAGAGTGCGGAACAGTTTGAGCTCCACTTTCGAAGTTTAAATTGAGCTTCGCTCAGAAGTAGAATTAGTTCATCTTTGAGTGCAATGAGATCCTTAATTTTATCGCATCCAGTAGGAATATCATCAACGTAAGCGTCTCTGTTAAGAATGACTGCAGCGTTCGGATACAAATCTGCATAGTCGATCGCAAGCTGCTTAAGAACCCTGACGGCTAAGAACGGCGATGAAGCTAATCCGTATGTGACGGTCAGCAGTCGATAATGATCCAGTGGTGCGTTCTCCTCTTTTCTCCAAACTATACGTTGGTATTGCGAATGGTCGTCTGAGACCAAAATTCCTCTGAACATCTTTTCGATGTCAGCGCAAAATACATAAAGATGCTGACGGAAACGAAGACATACTCCAATTAAATCCCTTTGAATAGGTGGGCCTATGTGAAGCCGCGAATTGAGCGATTGACCCGTGGAATCCTTTCCTGAGCCGTCAAATACCACTCGGCAACGTGTGGTAGTACTATCTGGTTTAAACACTGCGTGGTGCGCCAAATAGTTGCAATGTGCTGAATCCTCAGCCGCTGCAGCTGCAGGTATCAATTCCATGTGTCCTCTTTTCAAATAGTCATCCATAAATTCTACGTATTGTTGTTTAAGTCCAGGGAATTTCCGAAATTTCCGCTCTAAAGCGGCGAAGCGGTTTAAAGCCTGTGGCAACGTTGATCCAATTGGCGTAATGGACTCCTTAAATGGGTACTGAACAATGTATACACCATCATCTCTGCGAGCATGCGTTGCCAGAAAGTGTTGTTCTGCAGGATCACTGGAGTCTATCGTTGCTTTACTTGGATGAACTTGTTCCATATCCATGAATGATCGAACTAACGAATCCAAATCTTCGTATGCGTGGTGGGCTTGTGCGTGCGTCCATGATTCGGTGCAATCGTTGAAGCTGCCTGTAATAACCCAACCAAAATTAGTGTGTAGTGCGATGGGGTATTCAATACCAAACTCTCGACGATTTCCAGTATATATGCTCCACAGTTGATCAGCGCCCAGAATAACGTCGATTTTTCCCGGAGCTCCAAACGTTGGATCAGCCAATGGAAGACTGCAAATCGTTTTCCAGATAGGAGAGCTGGTCTTGACCTGTTGACCTGGAATCAAAGAAGTCAGAGAACTCATAATTAGACCAGAGATCTCCAGGGTTGCAGTAGTGGTTCTTGAGAGCAGGGTAAAGCTGGCACGTCCTCGGCTAACACCAGCCGGGTTAGCACCTAATCCAGCCACTGAGATGCGAGCGTGCATGCGTGAAATTCCTATCCTTTGGATGAACGACTCGGCTACCATAGTTATTGTCGATCCAGTATCGAGCAATAACCGACATGTGGTCCTGTTGCCCCATGTGTCGATTACATTGGCCAGAATAGTTGGCAGTATGGTTTGATTGTTAGCCCTCTCCAGAGTGTGATGACTAACAGCGGCAGTATCAGCAACTTGATCAATCGTATTGAATTCAGCAGTAGACAGATGAGCAGGAGCCGAAGGAACCGATCGTGACTCAACCGGATGAACTAAAGTGTGGTGCTTAGCATTGCACTGACGACAAGTGTTCGATGAGTTACAATCCCTGACTTGATGAGATCGACTCAGGCAATTAAAACATAGCTTAGTATCCCTGGCGAAGGTGCGGCGGTCTAGTACATCTAGAGCTTTGAATTCAGCACATGCATATATGTTGTGCTGACCTTGACAATAAATACATTCGCGGGACTGCTGATTTGATCCACTTGCATGATAGGCGACTTGGCGGCGTTTACTCTGGGCTGGTCTTGACGGTTGTATTACGTGTAACTCCTGACAAGACTCCAAAGTATCACAATGAGCAAAAAGGAAACTAAATAAATCATTTATGGTGACCTCTTCTTTGACCGACATATTACAGTTGGCCCAAGCCTGTTTGATTTCAGGACTTAATTTTGAGAGCAAAATATGAATTAGCCATACATCGCGGCTGTCGCAGTTCAGCGCGTGTAGGCCACGAATACATTCGTCGGCAGAGTCAATTACATTACGTAACTCAGCGATATTCGAATTGGTAGCGGTAGGCAACGACAGAAACTTCTGAACAAACGTTCGAGCGATGAGCGTTTTCTTGTTATAACGATTTTCCAATTTCTCCCATGCGTCTTGATAATTATCATTACAAACGGCAATATGTTTAATTAGGGACAGAGCTTCTCCATCCAAATATGATTTCAGATAATGAAACTTTTGGCACTTGGAAAGCTTGTTGTTATTGTCTACTGAGCTTAGAAACAGATCACTAAACTGGCTCCAATCCTCGTATTTTCCAGAAAATGTGGGAATCCGAATTTTCTCAAACCTTAGATCAGTTGCTCCCGATGAGGAATGAATTTGTTCCAATAGTTGGTTTTGTCCCTCGAATAGACGTTCCACTGTACTTGAGAGCAAAATGTTAGACTGGTCTTGGCCATAATCTTGCCCTCCCATCTCCTTTATTGCTTTACTAAAAATAGCGTGCGCGCTGTAGAACTTGTCTTCATATTCGGGTATATCCAAGCCAGGGTCTTCATATCCCTCCTCCATGTTGAATGCTACTAAATCCTCGGAGAGCTCCATAAAGTGGTCGAAAGTTGCTACTAAACGATTCAGCTTCACCTGCAGAGTTTCCACATTATCACATCTCTCTGAAAACTCTGTTGCGCTGTTAAGGGTGCGAGTTATTTGCCCCTTGCAGGCACCACGTTGTTGAATCGTCCGATGCATTATTGGGTTCATTACGAAGAAAAGTCTTTATCTGTGGTTTATTATTCACGAAAATAAACACAAAAGCAATCGCGGTTATCCGGCTACTCGAACGGACCAAAATTTTGTTATGTTTATAAATGCAGTGGACTGTATTAATTTTTCTTAGGTGTTTTATGTTTATTAATTCATGTAGCGTCTTAGAATAAGTTTTATAAGCGGGTGCGATAAGCGAGCGGTTGCGGGTAAATTCCAACTAGATCTAACTGGCGAAAATATAGAAACGTGCGGAAGAAAAATAAGATCGCGTGATGTCCCAATACTCATGCACATATACTGCATTTTGGCTATGAGTGTGAGCTTAAAGCTTGTGTTGTAAACAAGACAATTATGTTCATTAAACTAGGTATGATTATAAGCAAAATAATAACAAGTAAAGAAGTAATAATTAACGACCGATTAATTCCTCAACAATCCCAAAATATAATACTATATTTTAAGTCAATATTATTTATGTTTTTATGACATTTTTTTCAGAAAATTAAATTTAAAAAAACTCATAACTTAGTCAAAAATGCTTTAATTTTAATCCGGAAGCCTGTCCTATGTTAGTTTTTATAAGGTTAATAAATCTGCATACTTTATTTAAAATTTTAGAAAATGAAAAATTTTGCCATTTTTTTTTAATTTTAACGATGCAACCCCTTATAAAATTTTGAAAAAATTTTCAAAATTTATTTTTTGACCGGACATGGCTAGATCGACTCAGCTTTAAGTGCTGATCAAGAATATATATGACTTATAGGGTCGGAAATGACTCCTTCACTTAGTTTCGTATTCGCAATTTTAGGCACAAAACGGATGATAGTAATGTTAAATATATAAACTAATAAATAAATACTTAGTACTTAAAATAAAAACAACAATATTGTAGTATTAGAAGTATTTAAAATGATGTGACTTTCCTAAAAGTTTTCTATTTCCATATCCAAGCGAAGGACTACTTGTCGTATGCTTAATGTTAGAGAACAGACCTCATGATACGAATAATACTTAATAGATAATTCTTAATATATAAAAAGAGTAAATAATTTGTTGAACCTGTATCGAAATAAAAATAAAATAAACAACTTATTGCTATTAAATTTTTTTTTTTTTTTTTTGAATTCAAATTATAAACTCAAGCTTTCGCTTTTCTGTCTGTCTTTTGCTTGAGGAATTGGAAGACGGAAAAATAGTTTTAAATATTCCTGTATATTTATATATTATTCTGTACATATTTTAAGCACAAGTAAACCCCAAATTACAATAATTCCAAACCTTAACCCGTATCAATTCTGTCATCTCTATTATGAAAATTTCACCATGTTCCCGGGTCATAATTGGCCAGAGCCAAACGGCTGGCTATTGACTCTAACACCACAAGCTCGAACTCCGCCAGGGCAGCGGCCCAAAGCGATGGCAGCCCTTGTTTGACAGGAAAACTGCAGCGTTGCAGCTGGCCAGGATTCAGCACAGAGGATCCTGTAACCAGTAGAAAGTTGCCAATTTCCAGCAGTCAGCCGTAAGCAGTGGCGGTGGCAGGAGCTGGTAACATTAGCAGTTAAAAAGCCTGCGAACAATGGGGCCATGTCAATCGCTCCAGGGAACCCGAGGTCTGTTGACTCAGGCGTTGCGGAGTTAAGTATACGCCGTGTGTACGAGCGGAACTTATATGTGCACATGAGTATGTGTGCCAGCCGCCGGATGTCATATTGGAAAATTGAATTTTTCGCTGCACAGCAGTGACTGCCACAGCTGTTTGCCCCGTCATCATTGCAATGATTTTGAATTGTTGACATCGCCGACGACGACGACGACGACTAGGAAGCCAAGAGCTACGATTTCAAACGCTCGCACAAATCTGTATGAAAGTTACGCTATCAGCTTTATTTGATGTTTAGCAATTTCCTGATTTATCCCTCATGTCATTTCCGTTTTGCATTTGTATGCGCTGACCACCGTTTGACCCAACCGATAGCAGGACACGAATAGAAATAAAAAAAAAGCTCACAAATATGATAAGCATTGAAATGAAATTCTATGCTTTCTCCATCAGGATCTATAGCAACTCTATATATACACATATGTTTTGTGCGAGCCCCCTGTATGTTGGTCTATGTGATTACGTGTTTTTCAATGGCATTTCCTGCTTAGTCGTTGAGTTACAGGAAGGAACCCCGCCCCACCCTTCTTCCTGGCTGGGGACATAGCCTTCGATGTTGGCTATTTTTGTGGCTTTTGTGATTTGATTTATATGTTTTTATTGCAGTTTACGTTTATAGTATCTATGTTATTGCTGTTGTTCATGTTGGCAAATTATTGGTTTGATTGCTTTAACGAAAACATATTCGGTAGCACCGAAAACTGGTAGTTACGAGTTGTTGGACAGCAGTTATGGTTGCTGGAATAGAATGTAACAACATTTGCTATATATAAGTGACTGTTTTCGCCTCTTTTTTAAGTATTTACCCAATTTACGGCTCATTGCAAATGCCTAGCCTATGATGGGTTAATTAAAATGCGGCATCATTACAGAATCAATTGAATTTACAAGCCGCAAAGCACACACACACACACACATGGAACACTCAGCTCTGCTCCTTTTTATTCTTTCACTTTTTTGGGGTAGCTTTATTTTTATGCAAAACATGAACATTTAATAGAACGCTCTACGAATTTTTAATGAGCTTCTCAGCCGCAGGAAAGGAGAGTGAGGCGCAGGATGTGTGGCAGGCTCTTTTTTCTGGCATTTTACATGTTTTATGAGCCGCTTTTTTTTTGCTTTGTCGAGTCTTTGGTGCTCAGGTAGAGCAACTCAATTTGGTTGTGCAACCTGCCGCCTGTGGGCGGGGCACTCGCCGCTACACGTACGGGTAATCAAATCAGTTGGTGAGGCAACTGCGTGCGTCACATAAATTTGCGCACATTTAGCAGATAATGAGCACAATTAGCAAATGGCTGCCGAGTGTGTGTGGAGGGGCTGCGATGTCCCTACACCAGATTGTAGGCATTACTTATTCAGATTGTTGATAAAAGCTTTCTTTGCCACTCCAATCCAATCATTCGCAGCAATATCTCAAGTTCTCGCCCACAAAACAGGCAGGAAAACAACCGCATTGCACCTAAGTAAATTATCGTGTTTCATTTGCCAAGCCATCAGTTGACCGCCTCACTTTCCACTTTCCACTTTCGTCGGGCTTCATCCTTCGCTTTGGTGGCAACACTTAGTCACTTGGTTTCATGAGTAAACACATCTTATAAATTATTCAGAAACGCAAAAAAGCTATTTGCAACACTTTACCGTTAGCAATGCCACCAACGCTGCCGTTAGCATACATTTTTTAGCATTTCTTCGATGTCGCTGGTGGTGGTGCTGATGTTGCTGCTGCTGCTGATGTTGCTGCTGTTGCTGCTGCTGCTGCTGCTGATGTTGCTGCTGCTGCTGCTGCTGTTGTCCCCGGCAATCAGTCAAAAACTTGGTCGCAACATATGCGTGGGAGGAAGCGAGATGTCCGACTAAAAAGGAAAGAAAGCCAGGTAGCAGCAGCAAAAAAGCATGACAAATGAAATGTTCAACTTGCGCTTAAAGCCAAACAAAAAAGAGTCCCGAAAATAGGGTCGAAAAAAAGCGAGAAAGAGACTTCACTCACAGAAAATACAGAATCCAAAGAATATAAATATGAATTAAGTAAAAGAGACTGTTTAAGCATAACTTAATTAAGCAAAAGTATCACACAAAAAGTACTAAGAATTACATATTTAAAATTTGCTGATGATGAAAGCTTAAAAAACATTGTGTATGTAATTTGGCATATATTTTAAAATATTTTCTCACATTTATTGTAACATTGATTAAATCATTTGAAAAATTATGATTAAAACATGCTAGCAAATAATTTCATTGTATTTTATTTTATTTGACTAATGTTTTCTTTAAAAAGACCAAACTTCCTTATAATTTAACACATTTATTCTTTTCCCCTGTCCTGTTATTTTTCCAGACCTGTAAATTGTCTTATTTTTCTCAGTGTTTGGTAGTATATTTTTGGGACTCCCCCTCCCTTGGCAAAGTGAAGTCAAGGAGCGTCGAGCTGAGTTGAGTTTCGGCTGACAAAGTGGCTCGTCTTACGGCCAGCTCCACTTCTGTAGCTCCTGGCCAAGTGAAAGGAGACCTGTCCGGCCGGATTCAGTACTCGACTCTGCTCCGGGGTTCGCCTTCCTTTTTCCGTGTTGTCGCGGCGCTAAGGCTTCGTTCAAATATTTAACTTAAGTAAGCGTTTGTAATTAATTTCACGCTTAATACTGACACTTTACCACACTTTTCAACACTTTTTCGGCGCCCACGCTTCGCTCTCGCTTTTATGGCATAATAAACACGCATTTTATAATAAAGTCAAAAAAATTGACTGCATAATTTATGGGAGCCAAGAGCGCAGAGTTTTGCGGCAAGTATTCGCCTTCGTTCTGCCACACTTTCCCTTGTTTTTCCCTTGCTTTCCATTTCTCTTTACTTTATTTTTTTGTTTTTGGTAATTGATGTTCTTTACCCTGCAATTAACCCCCACTCCCAAGGCCTTCCCACTCAAGATTTATGTCCTGTCGAGAGTTATGTGACGAATTTTCTGAGAGTATTCTCAATTACACGCAATTAACTGCAACAATTTTCACAATTAAAAGCTACACAGCTGAACAAATGCAATGGAGGTAAAATAAATATTACGTATACGCCACGTTTAAAATACATTTATATGTTTTTGAGACATATTTTCTTAGTTAAAGTTAAAGAATGTAAGCAATTAAGACTGCTATGCAAAATACATTTATTTACTTGATTTTTTCCGTTTTAATGAATTGTTTATTGTCTATTTGAATGAATATTGATCAACAAAGTATTGCAATTATTCCACTTTCTTTCGGGATATACTTAAATGTTGTATAAATCAAGAAACATAAGAAAGCTCTTGGTGTGCATTTTATTAAATCCTGCCATGTTTAATTAATTGCTGGCCAGGCAATTAGCATGCTGAGGGACTCCTTGCTCCACTCCCCCATGTGTCAGCAGCAGCAAATTGAATTTTGTTAAAATGTAAACCGAATGAACATCTCCGTACGGAGATGCTATGTATATATGTACGTACATGGCTCGAAAGTGTGTGCATATATTTGTGGATTCTGGAATTGTTTACTGTCTGGCAGGCAAAATGAAACAATTAGTGCCTGCCCGCACTGACACTTGGCCAACTGGCTGGCTCCTGGTCCTTGCAATCTGTAAAATGTATCTTGTCCCTATCTGGGAGTCCAAGGATACTCTGGCCTTAAAATATTTATGCAATTCATTTTTGTCTAAGCTAATAAGTTGTTGCCGTTACTGCCACTGTCGAGCAGGTTGTTTTATCTCATAATGAAATAGTAGACTGACTGACTCTATGCAAATAATGCAGATATACACATGTCTTGGCCTGGCCTGACACCAAGTTGTTAACATATTCATTGAATCTGAACAGAATCAAGTTGTACCCACCCCCCCAAAGGACTATGAAATATGACCCTTATCCTTAGGCTTAAGCGGAGATTTGTGTGACTACACTTACAGGGCTTAACTTACTTAATTTTAGGAATACGATTTAATTGGAAAGCCTATCTAATTGGGGTTCGTTATAGATAAAGTAGAGATCAAGTCATCTTAAATGGATCCCTACCAATATATGTTTATATATTTATTTATTGTAATTATAAATTTAAAACAAAACAACTTAAATACCCCATGAAACACTCTTAAACTGCTCTCTTTATAAACTGATAAATACTTTTGTATTTGCGGAACCCCATTTATCTGTCACATTCCCTCACCATCAAGGTTATTGGGTCAAAGTCAGATAACGTGGCTTTGACACCTTCGCGAACAAGCAAATAGTGGCGATAAGATCAACTCCAAATTTGCAAAACATTATTACCGGAGCTGTTGACTTTCCACCGATAAGTTCCTACGCTCCACCAATATAAAGCTTCGACGCGGAAGTATTCCTCAGCCAGATAGCAAGATGATTTCATGGAGCTTTGTGGCAACGTTGCTGCTTTCATCTTTGGTGCAAGCCAAGCCCAATCCCGGCGATGGACGAATTGTGGGCGGTGAGGTGACCACCATAGCAGAGTTTCCCTACCAGGCCTCGGTGCAGCTCCATGGACAGCACATCTGCGGGGCAGCCATCATCGGACACCATTTCATCCTGACGGCGGCCCATTGCTTCGAGGAGCCCTACAGCCCCGAGGATTACACTGTCCGAGTGGCTTCCAGCGAGCATGCAAGTGGCGGCCATCTGCTCAGCCTGCGGCAGGTGATCACCCATGGCGGTTATAATCCACAGAGCCACGACAATGACCTGGCGCTGCTCATCCTGAATGCTAGGCTCAATTTCACCGAGGATGTGCAACCAGTGCCACTGGCCACAGAGATGGAGCCACCGACAGTGGCCACCCGGCTCCTGGTCAGCGGATGGGGTTTCCAGGGGGAGGATGGTGGTGACAATGAGGTAGGTGTGTCCCCGCAACTACGCTTCGTGGACGTGGATCTGGTGGAGTCGCAGCAATGCCGGCGTGCCTATCGCCAGGTGCTGCCCATAACCCAGAGGATGATCTGCGCCGCTCGTCCCGGTCGCGATAGCTGCCAGGGTGACTCTGGGGGACCGCTGGTGGGATTTTCTTCGGAAGCGGGAGAGGAAGCAGCAGGAGAAGGAGAAGGCGTAGGAGTTGGAGGTCAAGGCAAGCTCTATGGTATAGTGTCCTGGGGCCTGGGCTGTGCCAATCCCAATTACCCGGGCGTGTACACAAATGTAGCAGCCTTTCGCAACTGGATCAACGCCCATATTGGAGCCTGGGGTTGGAGTGGTCTTCTGAATGGATGGAGTGGACTACAGTAACTTATATTAGAGAATATTAAAACGAAAAATGGCTATGACAATTCAATCAATATCTCGGAAACTATTTGAAACAAAACTCATACAAAAATTTAAGAAATTAAAATGGAAGATGCATTGGATTACGAGGATCTTAGGGCCTTTGAGCGACGTCTCACCGAAGTGGTTGCCTCATATCGCATCTTGACCTTGCGCTGGCGCATTATCCTTATTCTCTTGGCCAACTTGATGATCATTGGCGCCTACTCCTGGCTGGAGGATTTACATACCTCACTCCCATTTACTCAGTCCATCCGAAGTCATCCTGTATTCAGTGTAGCTGCCTTATTGTTCACTCTCTTGATATTTCTGGGAAAACAAAAACTGATATTTGCTGGGAAAATTATGGCTATACGAACAAATGGAGTGCTGGAAATTTTTAACATGGAGTGCAATGAAGAAGGAAAGCTGAAAATGAAATCGTAGATACACGCTCTTAAATCGGTCTTTTACTATTATTTATTTGATATTAAATTGTTAAAGTCAAAATAGAATTTTTTCTTAGAGAGATCTTTTAAAATGGTTCTGAAAAATGTAATATTTTTATTCGCTTCATTGTATGCATTGAATATGTTCTAGTTAAGTTGTGCGGTCTGCCAGCCTGATGTTTATTTTGGGCTAAGTGCATAAGTTACCTGCTGCCGACCACATCTCCCCGGCCAGCTTTTCTTGCTGTGATTTCATTTGAATAAATCAATTGCCACATGCACATTTGTTGCCACACGGACCGCAACCACAGAGCAGACCAGACCTGGCCAAAACAGTCGGTCAGTCAGTCAGTCAGTTTGTCGGTCGCAGAGTCATTTTGTCAGTTTGCTGCTGCGGTTTTCACACTGTTTTTTTCCCCCTTTATCTCTTGGTGTCATTTCAATTTCTGTTTTTCTTGGATGCTGGCCCAAAGCCCACACAAGAGGCGGTCCGGAGGAGTTGGAGTCAACGAACCCTCGCCATAAGCCTTTCCGCGTGGCCCACGAAATTGGATTGGCTGTCGATGCTGATTTAGGCATAATCTCGATATTTGGCTAATCGGCACACAGTCGGCCAATAAATTGGCGAGGCTTAAAAATTCCAGCAAATTGGAAAGGGCCTACTCAGGCCGCGGGGCCATAAATAAGCATGACTGTCAGAAAGTAAAAGGCGATGGAAGTTGGGCAGTCGGCTAAGTGAAAGTCCTGTCTCCCGATATTTTTTTCCCCGCATATTTATTTATGTCCTTTTCAACAACGAATATTTATTTCGGATGGGCGAGACCCGGGTCGGCATTTATGGCCAACTTTGCGGCTCACGCACCTTAGTGTGGAAATTTTTGCAATCTTTAAACTGTCACAAACACGAAACTTGACATTTGATACAAGATACTCGTACATATTTGGGGTTTTTTCTGCTTTGTATTATTCAAATTCAAATTCAACAAACGGGTCCTGGCACCTCCTTTGGGATGACAGGAAGGCTGCTCTTTGGTTTTCCCAGAAACATCCGTGGGTTAAAGGACAGTTTTGGAAGGAATTGGGTATAACTTTAAGGATTTGAACGATTATTGTCGTATAAGAGAGAATTTTATAAAGTTTTTGGTGTTCTTTTTAATTTTATGTATCAAAAACACTTTACAAAGATTACAGATCCTTAAGATATTATTTATTGGTTCCTGTACTCTTTATTTAAAGCTATTAAAATAAAACAAACCGTTCTCTGGTTTCTATACATAATTCTCTTCCTCCAACATTATAAACCTCTTATATTTCTTTGGTAAATATATTCTAAAATTAAAAAACTCCTCAGTACTTACCTATCAGTGCTTAAAATCACCTGATTCAACATAATAACCGTTCTATGCATTGCTCACTAAACACGTCTCGATGTGTTTTTCGAGTTCTGTAACTCATTTGCAACTAAACTGGGTTCATTAAAGTTAATTTGAACGTGCAACATTGGCATGCCACGCAGGAATGGTTGGGGGGTTGGGGGATGGAAAAATCGGAAAGTGGAAAGTGGAAGCTGAGGAGACCTGGAAAATTGGGGGTGGTTAAAGGTGAGACGGTCGATGCCGAGGTCTCTGGCCTCCTCTCTGGCACGTGGCTTAGCGTCTATAAGTTTGACATTTGCGCAACGCAAAATGACAACTGCAAAACCCAAGTCCTGGCAGAGTTGCAAAATGAAAAAGTTGCCAACACTCTGCTGACATTTGCATTTGTCAGCGTTGAGCGGGTGGCTCCAGAGTCGGGAAAAACCTTTCAAATTAGGACCAACTCCCGGAGTTCTTGTCGCACGTCCTGGCCAGGTAAAAGAAATATGCAAATAATTAGCTGTGATGGCAAAAATTGTATTCGTAGAAAGTTGTGAGGTAGCTGCAGTTCTGCATTTTCTACCACTAATCAATTTGATGTACGGCTCCTTGCTATACACACTCCCTTTGGGAAAATCGTCTCCCCCATCGCCCCGGGGAACGTACACATCTCTCTGGGAAAACAAAGACATAAGGCGAACATTAGGAGCATTTGCATTGCCAAGCGTCTTCCATCCTTTATCTCCTTGGCTGGCAGCTCCTCCAGACAGCTTTTACACACACTTTTCCGCTTTTGTTATTTCGCGTATTATGTTGCCCCATTCCGCGCCACATTCCGCCCTCTTGTCCTTTTTTCTATATTTTCTTTTTTTCTTATTCCATGCATGCCACTTACATTTTACTTTACGCGCTTTTACCACGCACCAGAAATGGGCTAAAGAATTCCAGCTATCCCCTTGAAAATTCCATTGTCGGCTTCCCGATTGCCTGATATGCTCCACTTGGTGGGCGGCTGCTTGGTATCACAAAGAAAATGCATGCAGATGGAAAAAATTTCCATGCGTTAGGTAAGTGAAAGCCTGGCAGACAGGGACACACAGAGAGAGGAGGGGAGTGCTGAAAAGCACTAAAAAGTATTATCTAAATGATAATTTGTTGCTTTGTTTGTTGAGTAATGTAATTTTATATTCCTCCCTCTCGGCTACTGCATAATGTATGTTAAACATTTTCCGCGCTTCCTGTTTTCTAGGAAAATCCTTTAAAACAAGTATATCAGGATGTGGAAAGTCGAACAAAGGACCCATAATCTGTATGCCTAGAAAAGTTGAAGGAGGATTCAGAGTCCTAAAGAACATTTGAGAAGCAACATATTTCTTAGCAAGTTTCTTCTGCTATTAATCTTAAGATTAAACAAAAAAAACTATAAAGTTGTAATGATTTCTAATACCTTCAATGTTTATTCAAATAAGAAATAAATAAATAACGATTGAGTTGATTTAATTGTTGTTCCAAAAGTCCAGAGGCCTCAGTACCTAATTTCGTCTTTCCATTTCTGTTTGCTCAGTCAAGCTGTCAGGTGAACTCGAAGCAAACAATGTTAAATTCACATAAGTTGTGTCAACTAACTAACTGCAAAGCTATTTGGCATTACGCTTTAAAGGACATTCCAATGGGATGACATCGTCCTGAGTCTTTTTTGGGGCCGCTTCACCTGCAGCACTCAGCTCATTCGGAATCAATTGAAATTGCAACGCAACTTGCAATGCAATTAAATGCCAAACAAAGTTGGCAAAATTCAATTTGAGAAAACTAAAATCGCTGCCGCTGTCTCATCTTGCCTCTCGCATCTGGTATATCTCTATCTCTCGATCCTGGGCATCTTTATTTTCCCTTTTGGCCAAGTCTGCGTCTGCCGTCCGAGGTTGTAGAAGTGGTAGTAGAAGTAGTAGCTGCGGACAAGTCAAAAGCCGAAAGGCAAACGGCACAAAAAGCCAAAAGCAAAGCTCTGAAATTCAATTCTGTTGCGCTCGATTGCGTTGCATTTCAATATAAATATTTATTTTATTTATATACTAGGGAGTGAGAGGAGGGAGGGGATCGGTGGGTGTGGCACACACACACACAAATGGACAGGGCGACAAGTTGCAGCTGACAGTAAAAGATGTTGTGGAGCCCATTTGTTTTAGTCAATGGCAAGCACAAAGTCACTTCGAGTCCACTCAGCCAGTGGAGTTCCAGTTGAGTTCTCGGTATGCCGGTGGCCCAATCTGGAGGACCCTTTTGCCCCCGTCAACATTTCCCATCGTCCTGCTGCATTCGAATTCAATTTTCAAACTGATTTTCCCTACCCGTGTGTGTGTGTGTGTGCATTTCCAAACTGCAATCGCCATAACTTTGGCTTAGCCATGGGTAACCATCCCAAGGTCCTTGTCACAACAACCCCCCAACTCAGTCCAGTCCTGTCCAGCTCCCAGTGCAGGATGTGGAGCTTTAGGTAGAAGTCCAACCGATTCAGTTCGGAAAATGCAATTGCAACCAAACATGTTGGCCAATTTGTACAGCCTAGCGTTAATTTAAAAAACATTTTACATGCCAAATGTTGTACTAACTCGAAATATAGCCATCTATTAGCTTTTGGGTGGAAGAGACCCAAATTTGTGCCAAATGGAAAATGGTTTTGGCCAATGCCCAGGTCATAGATGAATTTACCAAATTAGAGTATATTGAATTATTATTGTGACGAACAGAGTTTTATAGTATTAAATTGTTCTGGTATTTTGATTTTAACACTGGTTAAGAAGGAAATAAATTTATATTAATTAAATGCGTGGTGGAATAACTTTAAATTTTAAATAATCATATGACGAAAGAGATTTTTATGAGTGATTCACGGGTGAGGGAATTTCTCTGCTCAGGCTTTACACACACCGATAGTATTCACATGAAATATAGAGATAGATATATAGTAAATAGAGATAGAGAGAGCTTTATAAGAAAGTGTCCTGAGGAAACTAAATTTATGATATATAGAAGAGTTTATTTATGATTTTCTTCTGAGAGAATATATCCAATATCAGCTAGCTAATAATGGCCAGTAAAAAGGACCTCTTGGATTACCTTCACCTTGCTGAGTTACCCCTCGAAACCCCCCTTTCAGGCATTCACAGCATCCTGACAGTTTGCGGAGGCAGCATGCATTTACGTTGAGATGAGTATTTCATGCACTCAGCCGCATTAAGTTCGTAATGCCGTGTGTAATTATTCTTTGTTTAAATATTTCACAAAGATGCACTTAAAATGTCAGCGCAAAAAGTGACGCGCATTCACACACATGCAACAACCTTTGGCCCGAATGTCTCTATGTGTGTGTGTGTTTCGCCTTTTTTTTGCTCGCTCTTTCATTATGATTTCGCGCTTTCTCCCTCTCCCTCTCCCTCTTACTGTCCCACCCCCTTCGCACCATTTTGCACATTTGCATTTTTATGAACATTTTGCTGCTTACCCCCACTCTATGTCTATCCCCTCCCCCCCTCTCCAGCTCCCATAATGCATGTCCTTTATATGCGCATACACTAAATATACATTATGCACGTGAGACAGAGCAAGACGGAGAGAAGGTGCTAGCTGGTGGAGTGAGCCAGCATTAAAGTATATTAAATTACTTAAGACGGCGAGCTGCAACGAAGACATATGCTCAACTTTTAAAGCATAATTTCTCAAGCATAAATCTTTGTGGCTTTTCGTGAACAAACAAAAATTAGTTGCACTCGGCGACAGGCGGCTACAGGAGAAGAGCAAGTGGAAGAAGTAGAATCAGAAAAAAGCGCAGGACACTGACGGTAGAAGAAGAGAAATAACAGGCGAAAGCAACGGTAAATTATGCCCCGCAATATGTCAGCATGTTGCCTTGAAAAGACCAAGAGAAAGAGTGAGACAGTACTAGCGAGAAAAAAGAGAGAAAGCACACAGAGAAAAATATTGAAAACTGTCAATTTTTTAGAGTAAGAAATATAATGAAACAAGAAAATATTATAAATATCATTTTAAATATCTAAAAAAAAACCTAAATCATCGGAAAATACCCTTAAAATATAACTTTATTGATTTGTATCGTTTACGATAGCTTTTAATATCCGATATTTAAAACAGGATATCATAAATTTATTTAATACCTAGTTATTTTATATCGTATAACCTTTTGTTTCAGTGCAGGACAGATGGTAGCTGCACCCATTGCTTTTGTCACACAGCGGGGGTCATAGCATTTTCCGAGTGGGTTTCGGGGATGGAGGGAAAGACGCCCATGCTTAATCAGAAATTATTTGAAAATGTAAAGTCGACATGTCGACGCACACGCACAGCGAGTGCAACCGCAGGACCTCCAACCACACATATATACCCGCCCCCGCTGGCAACTGCAATTTGCACACGCCACGACCCCGTGACCCACTTCGCACAGAAAAAGGACGAGAAAGAAATCTGCAACAAGGAGCCAAACAAAAGCCAGCAGAAAAACAAAAAATGCGCCGACAAAGAATGAAAGAAGGAGCTCCGAAGACGGGAAAACAACTTTCATAGACTAATGCAGAGACTTTGCTCCACGCTGAGAGCGACTGGTAAGAATGCCTGGCCAAGAAGAATGAAATGGAATGAACTGGGAAGAAAGCTGGTAAGGAACGTGAAAACCCCTGCCAGAGTCGTGGCTCATTTGTTTGCTCGACACACAAACAAACACCCGACAAAGTAAGTCATGGAACACGACAAGACAAAAAAGAGGTATAGTACAATCAATGATGTCGAAAAGAATACCCTATACTCTATATTTTGTATATTATACTATATAAGCTATACTCTGTACTCTTACCCTATAACCTATATTCTATGACCATTCATACTAAATTTAAATTATTGAAAGACCTACTGGCCAGAGCTATAGAAATCAATAAAGTTCTTTAAACTCTGCATTGCGCCAAAATGTATGCTACAATATTTGGCATTATAAAAACAACTATTACGTAGGCATTTTGTAACTAAAAATTACTCCTTCAGACACATTTTGAAAAGTTTTTAAAGCTAGAATGATATCTGGATAACTTAAGAAAGTTACCATGAAAAACCTGACTCTATATAATATATATGAAGGCATGTTTCTTATAAGTATTATAGGTTCTCCAGTTTTTTAGATTTTTAGCTCAAAATGGGTGCAATTTGATCTTCACAAAAAAGTTATTATTCAAAAGTGGCTATATTTTCTGTTATCCCATTGTAACTGTAACTGTAACTGTCCAATATCCTCAACTTTTCCATTTAACAGGATACCTTTGCATATTAGTTTCCCGTTGCGGGACGCCTGAAAAAAGAGAAACCCACCGCGGCCGCCGCCGCTGCCTCCATTTTCGTGGCATTCGCTCTGATCCATTTCCACCGCGACTTCATCTTGAACTAGTTGGCAAGTCTGAGTCCACGCCCACGCCCACATTTTCCGCCACCCCTTAATAATAAGTCATGTTAACCGAAAGCCGGGCGCTGTCTTTTCAGCTTCTTCCGCGGCGCGTGGCATCAACAAAAAAACTTTTCGCGCACAATCAGTTGCATTTCAACATGGCACTGCATCATTGTTGCAACTCCAGCGTTGTTGTGCGCTGCCTTTGCTTATAATTTACTTTTACTTGTGCGCTCCGGCTTTGTGCGGCTCCGTGTGTCGCGTAAAATATTTGCACAACATGAGGGGAGGGGGATGAAGGGGATACGTAGCACAACAATGGCACGGGCATTAACCATAATAATTCCTTGAAATTGAGGGGAACGTGGAGCCAGGACATGCTCGCATAGCCAAGGATTCTGCTGGCATTGTTAATCAGCAGCTGGTAAACAAAAATTAAATTGAATATCCCAAGAAAAGAGGAGTGGAAAATGAATGGATAAGAAAATACTATAGAACTAGGATTATTTATAAGAAAATGATATTAAATACTTACCTGGGATTCCATAGAAAATTCGCTTAGAGATAGATTTAACTCAGACATGTATTTAATAATTTTCCAGAATATAACTTTTCATAATATAATTATCGGACTTTAATTGCATATGTTTACTGGAATATTATTAAACTTTATGTATTGGAGTGTTGAAACACATCTGATGATTATTTCTTCTGCAATTGGGGATCTGTGCGTTTCGTCAACCAGCAGCGCTTGCGAGGAAGTCGGGCGGCATTGGGAGCTAGTTCGCCAGATTGCTTCTCCGGATCATTTTCTTTGGTTTTCCCTGAACCACTTGTAGCCTTATTTTGCACCTGACGTTGAACCATAGCGTTCCACATGCCATCCTTGTTGAACACGGGTGGACATCCGGCGGCCAGCTCTCCAGCCTTGGTTGATCGCAGCTGGGCACTGCGAAGCATTGAGGACACGAAGCGTTTGAGACCCATGGTTGGCAGGATCTTAATCGTTAAATGAATTAATTTTGATCACAAACAATCGTAAATTTGGCAAATAGATGTAAATTGTTAAATGTTGAAATTCGTTTTGTTAGAACAACTTAGACAGCAACCAAATGGAAAATCAATGTGGTTTACAAGGCGAACGAATACTCAACGCTCACTATGAGCTGCTGAGTCGAGACTTTCGACTCGGGGAACTCAATTAGGCCCCGGTTGCAGTCGCTCAAATTCGATAATCGATTAGATTGCCCCTTTTTATGGCAAGTCGGAGGATATCCAAGGAAAATTGCTTAGCAGCCAGAATTGTTAACCAAGTCATAAATACATATATGAGCGCACGAGTGTGAGTGCCTGTGGAGTCCTGGAAACTTTGTGCTACCCACCCAAAGTGCAATGCGAGCGCTTTGCAAGTTTTTGCCCCCCGACCCACCACAGGCAGCAGCTAGTCAGGCCACGAAGCTAAAATAATTGATAACAGATTATGTTTTACAATCTAAGCAAGAGAAGATATAATACGAGCATTTTAATGGCCACATGTAGCGGGGCACACGTAGAGAGCACACCCGGATGCGGATCCGGATCCGGATACGGCCCGACCCCGTCTCCTAGTTACCCGCAAAACGTTTGCAAAACTTAATTATTTCGTTTTGACCTTTTTGTCTTCGTGTGTGTGCCTGTGTGTGGCCATCGGATGGGCAAAAGGGAAGTGCGGCGAGATGGACAGTTAAAAAAGTTATTTATTTTATGGTCGAAAGTTACTTTGGCCTGTTTTATGGCAGCAAAAGCCGGAAAGGCAAGGAAACTCTAGTCCCCCAGTTGATAGCCAGAGATGAGCACTCGACTCTCTAAAAGCTAAAACCATTTATAGAGTACTATCTTTATAAATATAAAATTATAAAACACATGTTTACTTAAAATTTGGAGTATTATTTGATTAGGTGTACCAAGGAAATGGGAACAAGATGTGTAAAGCTCTTGCATGAAATTACAAAGCAAGAACTAAGCTTAGCTTTAGCTTATTCTTTTTATATAAAATAAAATATATAATTTAGTATTTTATAATGTCTTAAATCTCTTTTAAAGACTTTCCATCACTTCTCTCCCCCTTTTGCAATTAAAACCCCAATCAGATTTTCCAAATGGATAATTTTTCACATCTTTATTTAAGGTATTTCCAGCTGCTTTCCCTCGGCCATCTCTCGGTATTTTTCTTGGCCACGTGGATTCGGTCGAGCGAGGAGCATAAATCAAAAACGAAAAGGATTTCAAAAAGTGGCACTAACGTGAAACTGAGATCTGAAGCAATTTTAAGCTTGGACCGAATGCGCGGATGAGTCCTTTGGTAACTCAATGTCCGCCCCGGAAGGGGCTTCCGATGGCAATTGGGACTGTGTCTGCGACACGACTTCGCTTGCGTCTCCGGGCTGATCGTTCTCCTTGTTCTCCATTGCCCGGAGCACAGCGTCTTTGAAGAACATGGACTCTACGATCTTCCGCCGGTACAGTCCGGTTGGATTGTCCGGATCGAAAACTATATCCGGACGTATATCGCTGTCAGTGACCAGGACACGGGCAGCGGGAATGGGAAGGAATTTGAACAGTCGCTTTCGCAGCTTTGGCATATAGGTGACCCTCTGGTGGTCAGGGACATGGGTCAGACGGCTTGGCAGATCCTCGGGTATATCAATGGGATGATCTATAAGACGCCGCTCCGGTGGCAGCTTGGCCTTGATGGCCTCCAGCTGCCGGGTGGTGAGCTGCATTGGTCGTTCGCCATCCTTCCAACGCTCTTGGCCACTATTAAAAGCAATCTTCTTGTTGTTCTTCAGCTGTTTGCGAACTATGCGCTTGGCAGCGCAATTGTAAACGATCTTTGGCACATACGGTGGCACCGGAAAATTCCGGATGGAGATATTATGCCGCTGGGGCTGAGTGAGCATATTGATGTACTTGGCGTCAGCAAACATATTAATAAGCTTGCCGGGCTTCTTGGAGGCACCAGCTGGCTTCTTCGAGGGTTTCAGCCTGTCCTTTGGAGCCATCATGAAGATATGCCGATGCCCTTGCCCAATCACATGACGCCAGTCCGGCTCACAGAGCGTCTTTCGGCTAATCCGCTCGAAGGGCAGACGCCGGAACTTGAGCCTCTTTTGTTCATCGATTAGAAGCTGAAGCCCTGGAACACTTGTCTTGCCCGCCGGACATGGACACACATTTGGATAACTGGTACAGTAGCGACCTGGCGCCGGCTCCATGCTGATGTGCCGCCGAATTTTCACATTGATCTGCGTGGGCACATACGATCTTCGATTGAACAGATGCGGATTGGGACGTTCTGGCTTCGTTATGGCCGCTGCATTGGCCTCCATTGTGTAGTAGTCCGTGTGCGTTTCGCAGGGCCCAGGGTCCTTGGGATCACGCCAGCATCCAGAGATACTGGAGATCATGGTACGAGTCGTCGGACGGTGATCGCGAGCATCTGAAAACAGGTCAAGTGATATATAAATAAATTTAAAGAAAGGACCTTGAGTTTACTTACTCGATAGGAACTTGCCCTTCTGCTGATTTTCGCGGTTAAAGAGTCTATCGATTCCCGGTGAAGATTCGTAGAAATGGTAAGGAGGCGGCTTGATGGACACACGGCTATGGTTTGTGTGCGGTGTGGCAAATACGGTGCCCTTGGTGCCCCTCAGACGGAGAAATGGCTGCGGCGGAATACCGTAGTGATTCGGTGGAAGTTGCCAGCTTCTATACTTGGTCATGCCTCGCTCGGCACGTAAAGGACGTCTCTCAGGATATGGATTCTTTGTCTGCTTATCATAGCCCGTGATGTGGCGGTAATGATTGAATGTGGCATTGCTAGCCGCCTCATTGTGATTCTCTTTTGCGGATATGGAACAAGATCATTAAACTTTACTTTTAAATCTTTAACATAAACTTACCCTTGCGACACTCTTCATTATAATGCCGGCCGGCCAATTTAAACTGTTTACCCACACTAGCCAAGTTATCCTTTCTAATGCGATTACCTAGTTATATTTTAAGAACTGATTAATATAGGGAGACTAGTAATCCATAATCTTAAACTTACGAGAAACCATAAAGAGCGGTAGACTCATCCGTGTGGCCACAAAATTCTGTCGATCTTCATTCTGGATCTTTGGCTTAGCTTTTTTCTTCTCCATATTTGTTCTGTGACTTTAATACTAAAATATAATTATAAATTTGTTTATTTACAGGATCTTCACTGTGAGAGAGTCAAGAGTTTTATCTGGAATGTAAAAGATAGATTAAGAGAGAAATGTTTACTGTGATTTATGTTTAAGATATAAACATGCAAAGCACTTCTTAGATATTCAATCTATAAACGCTTTTTAATTTTTATAAGCACATTGACTTTAAGGACACTTCAATAGCATATTCATAACCATCAACCGCGTTCAATTTATTGTTTGTTTACCAATTTATAATGTCAACCAATGTCATCAATTTGGTTGAATTTAAAATGCAAGCCATACGGCAACCGAATAATTTGGTTACTTTGCCCAATACACACTCTCACACGCTTTCGCATGAATATTTGTAAATAAGGCATATAGTCCTGCCATCATGACACCCATCCGCACACACACACCCACCCACCGCACACACACTCACACATATATTGGCCACATAATTAGCGTAGCCAAGCGAACTGATTAACTTGCATTCAACGGTTTTCAATTGAATTTTGCAGTTCGTTGATTTGTGCCAAAAAAAAAAAAAAAAAGATTGAGCCAAATAAAAAAATCCGCAACAAAAAGTTGCATGCTATAAAAGAGGAGACTGCCGTGCAATTTCAATCAGTCGTAAAGGGCGGTAAACGAGTGGGCGGGGCCGCAGCTGGAGGAGCCTCGAGCATTGGCTTTTCGCAGCAGCATCAGCATCAGCATCAGGAATGGGAAAATATGCAACCGGGCAAATGATGAATGTGAAATGTGCCATTAATTAATTTGATTAAATGCAGGCAATCAGCCGAGCGAGGGCAGCCCAAGGGGTGCAGAGAGAAAGGGGTAGATTTAAGAATCCTTTCAATTGTTCCATCAAGTATAAGATAGTCTACAATCAAAAATTCAGAGCTATTTGATAGATAAATAAGATATTTCAACAATTTTTTTAAATATATAAAAAATTTACTTGTTACGTTTACTTAAGTTTTGTTACTGTTACATTTTTTCCGCATCTTTGTAGGTCTTGATAACCTTTGGCTTTAGTTCCTGTTGGCCACCCTTGCCCTTGCCTTTACCCTGGCCCTTGCCTTTGGCTTTCTTTTCGGCATCTTTCTTGGCCTTCTCCGCCTTCTTGGCCTTCTTCTCCGCCTTGGCCTTCTTTTTCAGCATTACTGTAACATAAATAATATTTACCAAATATTATTTGTAAAATTAGAGTCTTAAATAAAATATAATAAGAATATAAAAAGCAGAAAGTACCGTTAACAATACGAGCTGTGGCCAAATTGACGGGCATTGGGGCGCACTTAAATCCTGCCGGCGGTGCCTTGGTCAATTTAATGAAACGGTTACCAGTGGCATAGAGCAATCCCAGACAGGCCTGAGGACGAATGCGATTCTTTGGCCAGTCGGTGAAATACAGATCCTCCAGCTTGATCTCCGGCTTCTTGATACCCTCCGAATCGCGCCAATAGCGCATTACCCGAGACGTGGTCTTGTCATTAATCTTCCAGCTATGATTTGGCGGATATTTCATATAGTTGTTCATACAACTGGGTTTGTCCACATAGAACCACACATCTGCATTCGGATAGTACTTCATCTTGGCTGCTGGGGCAAGGAAATAATAGAATCAGGCAAATGGGAAAAAATTACACTACAATTTTGAAAAATTTTTAAAAGTATTTTTGGATTGTTTTATATCTAAAGGAAAGGAGAGAGTTAGATAAGAAAAGTAAGTAATGTCAAGGATGCCTTGATAGATATTTTAATTTGTTAAAATTTAAGAAAAATATATAATCCCGTTTACCTTACTTGGGAATTTAAGATGCACCAAGGAAGGATTTGTTTCCCCTCCATCATGCTTGCTTTTATGGACTTTAAAGATTAAAGATTTTGCTAGGCTAATGCTAATATTAATTAACTATATTTTGTTTCTAAAAGACTCCTTTTGCTGTATTCCTCTAGGCTTAACTATTTTCTCCACCACTTTCCACTACTTAAAATGTATTTTATTCCGCCAGCGAGAATTAAACTTGACTAAAGCAGCTAACTGGATGGCTAGTTATAGTGCTAGTTACTTTTCGCCGTAAAAACTAAGCAGGCACTTGATGCTAAAAAGTTAAGCTCGTTAGGACAAGGAGGAGCAGTCTCCTGACTTGTCACACCAAAGCGACAAAGGTGATGTCGAAAAACTGTCAATTAAGTTTAATTATTTTATGCAGCAAGAGAGTGGAAAGGACCTTCACACACACACAGAGGCAGAGAGCGCAAGTGGCGGCTAATGTGCGAAAGGCGTCTTATGCAAACCCATCGGGAGCTGAAGGTTGGAGGTTGAGGTACTGTAGGTTCGGGGCTAAGCAAAGTCAATTATCCAAGCAGCTTTGATGCAAGTAATTGGCATAATGAAATTTCCTCTCCAGCCAACACGACAAGGACAACCGCAAAGAATAGAAGCCGCAGCAGCAGCAGCAGCATCAGTGGCAGTGGCAAAGGCAGTAACCATAACCGTATTAGCATATCGGGGCTCTCTCTCTCGAGTATCCTGAGGGGCTGGAGCTGGGTGTACTTCCATGGGTTAACAGACAAGTCGTGGCTTTTTCGTAGTCCTTTCCCTGCGTATTGAGTAAATATTTAAGCAGTCCGCCAGCTGTCGCACAATATTAATAGCATTCATCCGGGCACAACTTTCCACCTCCTTTCTCTTTTTAGTTATTTTTCTCGTTTTTATGCCAAGAAAACATAAGGAAGTGCACAAGAGACAGTGGCAGGAGCAGGAGTTGCAGCTCCTGGCCCCAAAGTGCAAATATGTTGCGGCCAAAGCCACAAAAACGTTTAAATATTTTATAAGCCAAAGGCACTTGCCAGCCGGAGTTGCAACTGAGCCAGCAGAGGGAGCAGCTAACTGCTGCAGTTACCAAATCGTCAACAACTAAGGCAGACAGGACAGAGATCCACACGAAACCCAAGCGAACGTGTATATATATCACAGTCTAATGGGAATCAGTTCGTGTTGGCTGGATGAAAGCCGAGAGGTATATTGGTGACAAAAGCCAGCTTACTTTCTACCAAAAGCTGGATTTTAGGTATTTGAACTATTATTCTGAGGATTGAACTCAAAGTCTGGAGATATGCTCAGGTTATAGAAGGAATCTAGCAAAATACATGCTTATATTATTACTAAATCAAAGGAGTATTAGCAGATCTTAAGAAAGATATATTTTAGGATCTACTCAGAGTATCCTTTAGTCGACCTTTTTGCTTTGCTCTAATCTGTCTCTAAATACCCCGACTCCTTTTTAGTTGATTCTGTTGCCATGTTGCCCATCTCGTTTGGCATTCCCCTAATGCCATGAATTTTCGTTGGTGCATTTCAGGCTACCCGTGAATATCCCTGCTCCTGCTCCTGCTGCAGCTCCTGCCCCTTCAATGCTTTCCACACAAGCAACAACAAAAAAATAGAACCGATGGGGATGCTGCACATTGTCTTTGGTGGCTGCGGTTGGCGATGATGATGGGGATAAGGATCGGGGGGGATGCTGGGCGCATTGTTGCATTGTTTCGGTTGCATATGAACGACAGCTATCCACACTTTTATCGCTCAGCTCCGCTACTTATTATAGCGATTTTTTTCTCTCTCCGCTTTCTTGGCTTTTGTGCGCAAATTTCCATGGGGATATACTGAGCCGCGGAGTTTTCGAGCGGATGTTGTTGAGCTGATTTCACTGGGACATACTTAATGCGAGGACACTTGTACAGCGTTCAGTTACTTAAAGCTGAACGAACGTCACACTCCCTTGGAAATTATCGTATTTCAATTGAATTTCTCACATGCGATTTGCATAATTGAATTTGGTCTTGCAACGCCCGACATCAGATGCTGGATGGATAATTTATGAGGCCCAAAAACCAAACGACAACTCCGGTTTGAGCTGCTCATTTCTGGATAATTATGCCGCCGAAGATGCGTCTGCTTTATTTTTATCGATGCGCATTAAAAGGCTTTTAAAATTTATTGATATTACCGACTCTATTAAATTATGCCACCACCTCGGCGACTGAATACGCTGGGCTCTTTGTCCTGGCATTATTCGTGTTTTTTGCTGTTGCTATTACACCCAGTATTCTAGGGGCTTTTAGAGGGATATCATTTATTACACCAAATTTTAATATTTTCAAAGCTAAATCAACTGCTATCATGGCTCAGAGAAATTAAGTTCTTTAGTATTTCCAAATGCTGCATTGTATTTTGTTTTTTATAAAGAAAAGCATAAATATAGAAAATATATATAACAGCAGTAATTTCAAACCACATTTTTCTAATCACCTACAAAATTTCAAGTCGATTGAAGAATTATTTTTATCACAGGATAAATTTTAGTGTCTTTCTGCCAACATAAAAGTGCAACCCCAAAAGGTATGCTATACTTTCAGCAGCCAGGTATTTTTAGGTCGCAAGACTTGACTTTGTTTTGCTTTTTGCGTTCACTCACTGCTCTTACGTCCTAGCTGAGTGACGCCTGGCAATGGCAGCAAATTTTCCATGTCGCCAGTGGCAGCACCAAACAGCAGCACCAAACAGCAGCAGCGGCAACAGCAACATCAGTTACAGGCAGCAACATCAAGAGCTGCGTCCGTTGACTGGCAGCAAAATTGGCAATTCCAAAGCACCAACGACGGCGCAGGCGACGGCGACTTTTGCCCGTGCCCCGGGTATGGGCACGGGGCATGCCACGAGGCTGGGGCAAACTCAATTTGTGTGAAAAATACTTTTAGTTACTGTGCATATTTTAAATGTTACGCAGCGGCAGCCACAAAAGCAGCAACAATATCAACGCATCAACATCATCAGCGTGATGTGAATTTTATATATATAAAATACAGCAAAAAAAAATTAAAAATTATATTGCGAGAGGGGGGCGGTAAGCTGAATATGGGATAAATTAATGCATAAAGACTGGCAGCCATTGAAATCAGTTTATTATGCACACACACACACACACACACACACGCTAGCCCTGCGCCGGCATACGTGTCGTATGATTGATAAATTTGCACTTTGAAAGCTCTCAAAATGTATGAAAAAATAGGGGTGACTCCAGGAAAATAAGACAAAGCGTGAAAAACGTGAACTAAATGTATACAAATGTATCGCAACATATTTATAGAATTTATTTCTTATTAATTAATCATAAATTCAACATAGTTACGAAGAGAAATATAATATATATAAAATATATAGACATTTTTGTGTATTTAAAGTATATATATTCTTGATCAGCATAAACAGACGAGTCGATCAAGCCATAGTCCGCCAGTCTATCCGTTTTGAAAGCAAATTAGTCATTCAGTTGTGAAGCTATGTAAAAAATTAATTAATTAATCTTTCTAATTAATATATTTGTAGAAACGGGCTGGATCGAATTACTATATCATATAGCTGCAATAGGAACGATCAGAACGATCACTCTATCGCTATCTCTCTGCCTCTCCCCCTCGCTCTCCATATTATTCGGTATGTATGATATGACATCTCTTTCTCTTTACCTCTCTTTGCCTATCTATAGATACCTCATTCTCTCCCGCTCTCACTTTCTCTGTTCTCTTCACTCGGGGACTATAAATACAGGTACTACCGTCCCTCCGGCCTCATTCTGTCCGCGGCCGTCCTACTGCTTACATCTGAGTGATGGTGATAGTGATTACCTTTCGACCCCAAAATTAGCAAATGACGAAGGGAACACATCTGGATAACCAGGAAGAAGCTAATTGGAAGAAATTAAGCAATGACGGAGATCCGTATGCCCTCTGCTGTGGTAAGTCTTAACCAAGACAATTACATCATATATATACATAGATACTATAATAACATGTAATTAATTCCCTTATTGCCATGGAGCACATTACTTAATTTAAACTAAAAGTAATACAGAAATTTGTATTAGGACTATCTACAAACTTAACTTAATTTAAAATTATTTACTAATATTAATTTCAGTCAGAAGCTTGCAATGAAGTGAAGGAGTCATTTCCGACCCTATAAATCATATATATTCTTGATCAGCATGAACAGCCGAATCTACCTAGTCATGTTTGGTGAAAATAAAATTTTAACATATTTTTTTGAAAATTTTTTAAGGGGTTGCATCGTTAAAATTATCAAAAATTGACAAAAATTTGAAATTTTTCAAATTCTAAAACTCGGTATACAGATTTGTTAAAATTTGAAAAACTAACACAGGAAAGCTATCCGAATCGTAATTGATCCATTTTTAGCTTAGTTATGATATTAGAAAAACTCAGATTTAACAAAAAAAAATTGCGTATAGAAATCTCGACTTAATATACCTTCATATATTTTTATCTTGTAGGTTTACGAAGGCCAAAAAGCCAATGATTACCAAAAGTCATATATATTTATATTTGTAAACAAAATGATTTTTAGTTAATTTTATTTTGGCTTAATTGGGATTGATTTCGCATTTAAAGCCATTATCATATGGGTAACTGCAAAAAAATATAAGCACTTAGTTAACTTCCTTTCTTGTTTTTCATTTGTATTTATTAATTTTTTATTAACATTTGTATTACATTTTTGATCAACTTCTTCCTACAAATAATCTTAGCTTTATGTTTATAATTGAACTATTAATTAATTCACAAAGCCTAAAAACTTGGGTAATAAATACACCTATGTTCAAAGCTTTCAAAAAAATATTTAAACATTGTATTTAAGGTGTCGTTCGCCGCCCGAAAAAATTAGAATTCATCACGCATCCGGGGATTGGAAATGGTCACAAAGAAATGGTAAAGGGAATCACATTTTGGCCAACATCACACTTCATTAGCACAGGTTATCGCGCTGTCTGCCTGCGAGTGTGCGAGTGTGCGAGTATAGAGTGTGTGGGGGCCACGCCCCTTTGGGTGCCATTTGAAAATTTCGCATGCACATGGCGCAGACATTTGAAAAACGGCCAAGGCAATGGGCGAGATGGCCACGACGGGTTCGGGAAAACCCCCGAAAACTGTAAAACTCCCAGGCACGAAAAAACTGCAAAGTTCGAAAACAGACGCAGACACGGGCGCCGAAGGTTTTCGGGGAGGGGGGTTTTTTCGGATATTTTTAGAAGGACGAGGGGCGGTGCAGGATGCCGCTGAAGTGGCAGACACGTAACCCCTTTAGCTGGTGTCAAAGGCAACATACAAATTCGAAGCTCCAACAACAGTGAGGGCCTGGAGAAAAAAAGTATTAGAGGGAGGAGTCCGTAGTCCTGGTGTCCCGGGGTCCTAGAGTCCAAAGTTCATGGGGGCAACACTGGGCGCCATAAATTATGCAACGCGCGGTAGATGCTGCAATCTGATGCCCTCCTCCTTCTCCAGCTCCTCCTACACCCCGTCGTTGCATTCAATTTAAGCCACTCCACATCCCTGAACCTAACCCTTTCCCCAAGCACAGTTGCCATGGCGGAAGTAGCAATTGCTGGGTAGAAGCTCAACCCTGGAATGTGGCATGCAGCAGGCGGCAGTCAGCTCAATCATCAATCCACGAGCTAGACGGGAAAAACTGCAACAAGAGAGCTGGCCAAAACTTGTTCAGCCAATCGCAAAAACTTCATGAAAACTCAAAATGCCACGGCGCGCAAGCAGAACACAATCAAATTTGCGAAACCATTTAGGCCAGAAATCAGAGACTTTAGAGACCTAATGAGTGAATGATGTTTAAGACTATTAACGGAAGAGTTTTATTAGATGGAAATCGGTGTTCATTGAGGAAAATAGATACAAATTAAGCGTGCAAAGAAAGTAAACAATGTCCTTTACAATTAAAGATACTTTGACAATGTTGCGTATAATAAAAAGAGAACTCTTTTTTCCTGTTCCATTGCCTACCCTCTGGACTCTCTCTGGTCTTCCAATTAGCTTTCAACTCACTCTAGTTCAATTGACAGAATTATTATTAAAGCTATATCAATTATCCGAGGCGCCATGCCATTCTAGGGATCTGCCAGTGGAGGCGAGATCAAGTGGTTAACTTCGCACAGCGTCTGCGACTGTCATCAATGCCAAAGTATCGAGTAATCAGGGATGTAGATGAAGAGGGATTAAATACATAATATTAATATTATAAATATTATTTTCTGCAAAAACCGCCACCATTGTTTAGGTTAGAGTTTGTATGAACAAATAATTGAATTTATTTTATCTCTTTATCGAAACTTTTAATTTACAACAATATTTTTCAATATTAATAAATATAATAATAATATAATATTATAATATATATAAATAATAAATAAAATATTGAACTTCACGCTATTTTAGAAGTAATACTTCATTTATTCTTTCAATCTTTACCCCCCACAAAACTTTCCATCGATTACGCTCCTGGCTTGCCATCAACACATTTTTCCCACTTCCGTTTCCGCTTTAACTTGGCTCCCTTAGTTGACTTCGACCGACGTCTTCATTAGCTTGAATATTTGTCTCCTCTTCGCTTCTTCGTATTCTTCGCCCCAATTTCTCTCTTTCTCCACAACTTCCTTGAGAGGGTAGAGCGAGGTAAAGGAAACTAATAATTAACACTTTTTACTGCCAAGAGTCGATAATTGAATTACAGAGTGCAGTCAATGGCAGTTTTAACCCTCGCACACACACACACACAGACAGCCCCTGTAATTTCTCCTTCATCAACAGGACTTTCTTCCTCTTCCTTAAGTTTTTAGCAGCTGCCAGAAAAATATTCGCAAATGCAATCGCTTATACACTGAAAAGAAAACAGCAAAAACAAAACCAAAGACAAAAATGCAAATGCAACAACAAGCCCGATGACAAGGCAACCCAAATGAATCTGGAAAGAGGGGGATGCAAAAGGGGGGTTAGTGTGTGGGTGGAACCAAGAAAAGGACGAAGAGAAACCAAGGACGAGGTGCAAGAGCAAGAGGCGCCATCATTCGGGATTCTTGCATAAAAACGTTTAATTAAAATTCAAGAGGTTTTGTTTTCAGAAGCTGCAAGTTTTTGTTTTACTTTACCCCCATCGGCGCCACTGGCAGGCTAGGACCACCCCCCTTGCCACCAGTATATGCTTGAACGTCTTGAGTAATAGGTTCCCTTATCGAAAAAGAAGGGGGTTAGCTGGGATTGGGCGGATATATATATCTGTATGTAGTACATTCAGGGCTAAAGAACGAGGGTCAGCTATGCAAATTGGCGTCTGTTTTGGATCGGCGTTAATTACTTCGAAGTAAAGTGCAAGCGACTAGCAAGTGGAATCGAGAAGCGAGAGCCTGGAAAAAAGTGGCGAAGGATAAGCCAGAGGGGAGGGAAGCGGTAGCCAGAGAGATGAAAACAATAGCCAGAGGAAAGCTGCATTAATGATTTCGAATTATGCCAGAGACAAGTTATTTCGCAAAAACATGGCATCTAAGCTGATCAGCTAAGCCACTACACCATAAATCAGGCGGTACTCCAAAATTAATCAGAATAATCGGATAAATGTATGCAGGAAAATTCCTAAACTTCATTTTTGTGAGCTTATAATTTTCTTGAATTTAAATAAATCTCAACAAAAACTTGGTCAACTCTCAAAAACTTTTGCAGCTCTCGCTAAATAACCTAAGACCCAGTGATAAATGCAACACTTTGCCTGTCCTTGATAATTTCCTATAAATCCTGAGTAAAAGTGTGGGAATCCCCAGTGAATCTTTAGCTCTTTGGCTCCTTTTTCGCGCCCGCCCTCCTCTGATTCTCTGGCGATTGGCACAGAGCAAACAGGGAAGTAAATTTGAAAATCCAATTTGCATTTCCATCAATAATAACGGCCGCACAAAGGAATATTAGACGAGGACGAATCTGCCCCTCCAGCATTTCGCCTTCAACCTCCTTTTTGCCTGTGTCGATGCGTTTTGGGACAACACCAAGAGAGAGAGAAGGCATTGGACCAGAGTGAAGGGAGGAACTGAGGCGCTGAGGGAGGAGCCGTCAAAAAATTTACCAATCATTAAAAATACTTCCACTTCCGTTTCCTGTGCGCACCATTTTCTAATGCGCCGCCATGGCTTCCGACACGCAGCGAAAAAAGTAAACGAAAATATCAAAGATATCAATATTATTATTATTATTATTCTAATTAATGAAATATAACCTAATGTAATGGGTAATGGGTAGTGCATTCCAGAATATAAACATGAAATAAGTAGCTTATTAATCTTAATTCAAAGAGGAATACATGGCTAAATCGTGAGATTTTTTATTATTTTCCCCAACCGAATTGACGACCAATTTGCGTAATATTTTTTATCTGTGCAGTTAGTCCTGCCTCACCTCCCTGCCAGGCTTTGTTTGAACAGCTAATGCTGGCCACGTTCCGTTGTCGTGGAGCAGCCCTGGCCTGCCACAGTTAGTCATCTCGCGCGCTGCTTTATGTAATTTATATCCTTGCTGCATTATCCTTTATTTACTTTACTTTTTAGCATTATATTCTGAAATTCCTTTTTCTCGGTGGCCTGGACCGCTCGAGCGCGCTCCACTCGTGGGTTTGCCTGGCAAATTTATGTATAAAAATGAGCGAAATTGCAGAACACATTTTTTCCATTACTGAAAATAAATGTCTGAAGGATGTGCCAAGGCCCAGTCATCGCAGCAGGACTCCGCTTCATGGCACGGCACGGCTACCGCTTCATCTGCTGTCTTAGATAGAAAAAAATCGCTTCTTACTGATGAGCTTCAATGAATTCAATCAGAATTCATTTGAATACAGTCCGTGCATACCAAAAAGGCGAGATTAAGTGGCCAAGCCGGGCCGAGTCCGAGTCCAAGTCGAAGTCAAAGTCGAGTGAAAGTGTGGAGGAGTCAACTCCTTTTGACTAATATCCTTGTGGCAGGGTCGTAGCATTGCAGAAGTGGGCGTAAAGTAGGGCCAGCTTATCCCTCTAAGTTGGTAATTGAAAGCACTGCCAAGGCTTCCTTAAAGATATTCTTCTCCGCCTCGGTCAAGTGCTGGCATAAAAGTGAGAAATGAAGAAGTTTTTTCGTCGGCGCATTGAAGGAGGCTCTCAGGATACTCATCCTTGCAGGAACAGACACCTGCAGACTGTCTCATGGGAAACAAGGGAAAAAAAGGGAGCCACTCCACATATGGAGCTGAGGGCGGGGTATCCAGAAGCCCAAGGCCATCCAGGAGCAACACAGCGAAGTCAAACAGGAAAACAATAAGCAGATAAAACATGACAATCTGGGCAAATTTCTTCAACAAAAGCCGATAAATACTCTTTAAAGCAAGTCTAAGTTTATAAATATCAAAAATATTTACTAAGAATAAAAATATTTACTTAAATTATGGTAAGCATAGTAAGAACTCTGACTTCTTTGAAGTATTCAGTGAATGTGAAAGGAATTTCCAGACTTTATGTGAAGTTTTACTACTTTCCTCGACAGTGCCTTACATTTGTATATTATCCACAAAAACTACAAATAGTTTAGGCTTGGAAAATACCTCCTCAGATAAGATTTCATTAAACGAAAGTAGGTGTATTTAACAATTAAATAAATATCAGAGGCTTTCAGATAAGCCAAAATGCCTCGAGTGAGGACTGGAAGAGAGCGTATGTTATTCTCCGCAGACAGAATCCAGCCGACGTTACGTTACGTAACATGAAGTTGCAAAAATTATGTACAAAGATTAAGAAAGTAAACCGTTATCTGCCAACAGCCTCCGGCGGGGGGGAGGGGTTGAGGGGGCCAACAAGGTGAGCAAGGTGGATGGCGAAAGCACAGAGGCAGGGGAGGGGGGAAGGACAATTCGTGTTGACAGTTTGCGCTGCAGGCGATGCCAGGAGGAAGCAGGGGAGAGAGGAAAAACATAATGAAATTATGTATTTCCAGAAAATTCCGTGTGTGGCAGATGAGCTCTTCTTTATGGATGTGTGTGTGTGTGGGTGAGATTTTCTTCTGTTTTATGTGCGCACGAGAATATGAATCTTAAAAATTCCTACAATAATAAAATAAGTGAACAAACAAATGTGGGATGTAAAAATAACAGCAAGAGCACATAAATGAAACGAAAAAGATTAAAATAAAGCATCTCCATAAAAAGGTAAATATGAAATCCAAGGAATATACAACCAAAAAAAATATATCTTTGACATGACAATAAAGAATTGTATATAAAAAATGAAATAATTGTAAAGAGAGAATTAGGTTTTGGTAAATTTAACAAATTTTTATATGCTGCAATCTGCAAATAAAAGAGGAAATAAATAAGACTTAGCTTAAGTTAAAATATAATAAGAAATATGTAATAAAGAAACAAATGGTATAGCTTAATATAACTTAATTCATTTTGAGTATCAAATATTACAATTTAAGTATGTTACTATCTTAAAATTAAGCACCTTGAATTAAAGAGCTATATTTGCAATTTATTAAAACATCTTTAAAGACCGGTTTATTATCTCATTGTAAATTGTTTAATGTTATATTTTAAATCAACAGGAGGGGTCTCGGGTTTTCCGTCTCAAAAACTTTAAACTTTTTCGAAATCAGACTGAAAAAGACACAATTCAGGGAATATGATATTTGCTTTTGAACTTTGTAGGATAATTCGGTGGCTAACAGCACTTTAAGATACTTTTTCGTTTGAATAAATTACAAAATGTTACAAAAAATTATCTTTTATGATAAACTTATATAGTTTTTATAATATCAATAGTTGTTCGTTATCTTTTTCAACTGTTACTATTATTCAAAATTATTTAAAGTTTGTAACGAACATGACTACAATCCTAAATAATAACCTTAATATAAGAGCTATATAAACAGGTCTCCTTAAAGATCCATCTAAAAATATTTACCCTTTCCGAAACATTCCGCTTAATATGAAGCCTTTTAACAACTGGCCAACAAATCGAACGTGATACTTGAGTTCCGAACTTTGGTTTTCTGCGTTTCTTGTGGGAGAGAGTGGAATCGGTTACCTGATATCCGATTGGCATTTGGAGTGTTGCGTCGGCGTCGTTTCCGTCTTGCTTCGATTGATTCCGATTCTAATTGTTTTGGTCTAGCGGTAATCGTCTTTTGTCTGTGCAAATTACCTGAGCCGTGGCAAAACTTCAACCCCCAAATGGGCAAATAATTATTCGTGCAAACCCAAAATCCCCCAAATTCCCCCGAGGGACGCCCCAGTAACGAAAGCTGGGCGAAGAGAGAGAAAAATTAAGCAAATATCACGTTGTTCACATTTGAACTTCAGATACAAAATCAAAGACAAGCTGAGTTTCTGGATACTGTGGAAACTTGGCCACAAGTTGAGTAATCGTTGTGTAGCCGAATTTTCCACCTCCCAGGGGTGGGGAAAATCCTTGCCCCAGAGTTGGAGTGTGTGTGCCTCTGTGTGCACCTTTGTGTGTGTATACATTTGAGTGGCTCTCCGTTTGATTCTGCTTCGGTTTTAATTACAGAAAGGGCTCGACAGCCCCACAATGGAGTTTAGATAGCCCGGAGAAAGTTCGCCCAATTGGCAGTGGAGGTGAGTGTTAATGATGGGCGACAGGGACTTGCCCCCGGGCTCCAGGAGATCAAAACTGCTTAAGGATATACATACATAGACAAACGTTTGAGGAAATCGTTAATGATCTTTGAACAAGATTTGAGGTAAATATTGATATATAGTTGCTAAAACGATTGAGTTCTGTGACCTGAAACAAATTTCTATTTCGCAAACATTGAATTGAAAGCAGCTTATAAGTAGCTTATATACAAAGTTTTTAATACAACTCTTTTGATTTTATCTCGAAATTAATTTACATAACATTTTATTGTTTCTTACATCATTTTTATGTCTTTAAAACCCGCAAATAATATTATTTGATAAATTAATGGCCTCCTGAGATGAAAATTCTTAGGCTTTTTTGTGCTTTTCCTTTACAACAGCAAACAAATAAAAACAGAGGGGAAGTTTGCTGCAAACAAGCGAATTCATTGCTAAATCATCGAGTAAAGGCAACTCGTTTTAACTTTGTTGCTACACAAAAAAAAAGGGGGATTTACCCCAAAAGCAGACACAGAGAAAGGGCAGGATGTGTGTGTGTTTGTGTGTGTGTGGGTAAATTGTAGAGTTGGCGCAAACGAGTAAAGAAATCGCTCATGCAAAACTGATTGACTGTAACGAAGAAACTGTAAAAAGAAACACGAAACTTGTTACAGTTGCTGCTGCTGCTGCTGATTTTTAGACCCTGCCACGCCCAAAATGCAACCGCCTTTTCGCTGCCCCTATGCCCCCCTGCTTTCCCCCCCTCGCTGTCTGTTATCTGTCGGCGTTTATTTATGTACATGACTCGGTCTGCGGCGCCCCCACATATGCAACGTATTCATTTGCCGCCGGTTCCATAGCCCGTTCAGTCAGTCTCCTGCTGCAGCATCCTCCCCAGTCGCTGATTTTTATTGAAACGAAAATATCAGTGCCTGCCTGCCCTCTTCTTTTATGCTCGTCAGTCTTGTTTTTTACCCATTTTTGTATATTTTTTTTGTGGGTTGCGCACTTAATTGAAAGGAATTGTTAATTCAAAAGACTGTGCCCCACCACACCCATTCTTCTGCTTCGATCCTTTGCCTTTGTGCGTGATTGGTTGGACTGCAGGCGCTGGAAACTGTCTTCCTGCTTGATTTCTACCCTCAAAGTCAATTATTTTAATTTTGTCTAGGCGAAAAATTACACATCACGCATTCCCACACTCAGAAAAATCAGTATCTAGCCTGGAAATGTAGCAAAATAAATATAATTTTAGCTTCCAAAGTAGACGAGACATTGTCTAGCAAATAAACTTTGATGAAACCAAGAGAAATAATAAATACATATGTTTGCTTCCAGTCTGCTCCTTGTCAAGGCTTAACATGTAACTTTGTTAAATCAAACCGACTTGACCTTCAGACTACAATGACCTTATTGTATTATATTTAATAATCATAAAGACATACAAAATTTTGTTTAGTGCTGTGACATTTCTGATTATTAGGCGTTTTATTAGCCGGGAAAGGTCTGTCAGATGTGGCCCCTCTTTCCATTTGTTGTATTTATTCGTGTGACACTTATTTGTCATTTTTAGGATATAATTGCATTGTGTGGATTATAAAGGATTATGGTAGAGGATCCCGCCTCTGGGGCTCCTCCACACTTGTGCCACTCTTGAGGACTCCCCCTTACGCCGTAATAATTGCTCACGTTCTCACACCCCCTGTGGCTTTTAAAACCAATTTGGTGAAACCGTCCGACCACCACCCAGCCCAGCCCAGCCCAGTCAGTCAACCAGGTCAAAAAGCTGCTCCAAGATGTGTGTAATTAGACGTGACTTTTACTCGAGTTCTTCGTCCTTATTGTGGAGATCGAGGGAAGGGTTTTTCGAGTGAGCAGACTGCGGGCCAAATCGGGTCTTAAAGCCTTCTTAACGCTGTTGTTATTTAGAGCTTAATTGTGCTAGGACATGGCCCAGGGACTGGGGACCGTGGGCTGCCGCTCGCGGAGAAGGGGTTCATGTGAACTGACTGACTGCCGCCCCTAGAGTTCAAGATGACTTTAAGTCCGCTTCAATGGATAATCCAGGGAACTCACTCCCTTAGCACGAATCTCCCTCCCACCGACCGCAATTAGCCCGGCAGAAGCTCGATATCGACACATTAGCATTAAGCACCGCCCCTTCCACATCCCGGGCGTAATCTGATTATCAGCCACCCAACCCCAGGATACCCGGATCCCTGTATCCCCGGCAAAGGGGAGCTAATTTGTGCACGGAAATCACGCCCTGGAGCACGGATTTCCCACCTCCGTATGTCGTCCGTGTGCGTGTCACCTTCAGCCGACGGTTTCCCTTTTCGCCTTTGTGCAAATTGAAAATATGCCAAATAATTACACATTTTTATGTGAATTTTTCAATTTATATGCCGTCAAATAAACGCTGCGTGCACATCACAGCATTGACATCCCTGTTGGGTTTTGGGTGGGAGCTGTGCCTCCTCCCTTACTTACCGTACCCCTTCGTCCTTGTTGCCAAAGTCTTTTTCCGTTGAATTATTTATTCAAAAATATCTGACCTTGAAAAGCTGCGCTTTGGGTTCAAAGAAGCTTCGGTAGATGGCCAAATGTTAATGTACAAGGACTAAAAAAGCTAAGTCTAAAGGATTTTAGTTGCCTGCTGTACTAAGGACTGCAAAGGAACTCCGCCAGATGTCGTTTTTGCTAATTGTAAAATCCATGTAAAATAATCTATAGCTAATATGGAAAACCAAAGTTTGTATACTCTTAAAATTTTATCAAATTAGATTAATCTATTACTTTTCAATAATCTATTCCGACTCAACTATAAATTAAATATTATTCATTAAGTATTTTTTTTTCCAAAATTTTTCTGCAGTTTGTTAATAAATACAGAGTTGCTAAACAATAGGTCTGATAATCTCAATCCCTAATCGTCTTCAGATTGTCTTTTACGAGGGTTTTTAAACTAAACTATGGTGATAAATAATTTGTTAATGTTTTTTCTTTTACCAGATATTCTCTTTATTTATTAAATCAATTGAAGAGATATATTTTCTACGATTTCAGGGATTCTTAACTTCAAAATACCACGCCAAAGCTTACCATTGGGCAGTTCAGTAGTGTTTCCATGAAATTATAGTGTCCAAAATATGATGATACCGATCTAAGGTTGAACTAAACTTATGATCAGATAAATAGTGCTCATCAGTGCTCAGATGGTACCGATCTTTGGTTATAATGATGTTTTCTATAATCATATGATCAGAAAAAGGGTGCTCATCAGTGCTCAGATGGTACCGATCAAAGGTTACGAGTATTTCTCTAAACTTATGTCAAAAAAAAGAGTGCTCATTAAAGACTTTTCAACTTTCTACTGCTTCTAGAAGCAGGTCTTAGCTTGGTCGATCAACATTTGGCTTCATTCTTTTGTGATAAAAGAAAGGTTTTTGTAATAAGGGAATGGATTTTTTGAGATCTAAATCACTTCCTCACTGAGATGGGTGAGCATTCGCAACGAAGTCACTGACCAGTGCACTTTTGAGCTTGTCGCTTCCTGTTGTTAGTCTTCTGATCAGCTCCCTCTCAAGGGTAGTATATTCCGATTATAGACCCATTGCAGAGGGTTGAATCTACAGATTAACTGCTGTGATGTCGCCATCGCTGAAAAAGTGGAGCATAAATAGCCTTAGCCAACGCTCACTGATCCTGCAGCGTCCATAGGGTTGAGTATTTTTGAAGTATCCGCCTCCGAGTTTTCCTTGAGTCTTTTGTAATTATTACTGTCCATACTTGATCCAACGAGTTGCGGAGAATTGCGAGGTCCGCCCGGGCAGAGATCCGCGTTACTTAGAACAGGGGTTAGCCATTTCCCTGAGCCCACCGTAAGAGACTGAGCTTATTGATAACCCGGGCCCTCAGCCAGGCTGACTCTCGGCACGGCCCGATTAACACCTCAGTCCGGCCCGGGGTGAGATGTTTCAGGGAAGGATTAGGGTAGGTTGTACGTTGGGAGGGGAACAAATCGCTTTGTCAGTATTGCTACCCGCTGATTGTCCGGGACTGCTTATTTACAGGTCTATTGGTTTCCGTCTAACGGTTTCCATCTGACTTCCACCGCCTGCTTATTCACAGTTAACCTCTCACAAGGTCGTTCGCTATCCGCAACCTGCGACCCGCTTGGTTGCCCCAGCTAGGCATCCTCAGAACCATCTCACAAGTTCTTTGGCCAAGTAACTAATATAAATATATCATAATATTGGGTAACGCGATCTTGAATTGAATGCTTTTTCTTAATTGGGTTATTCGGCTTATAAGTAGACATTGACATCTTTAGTTCAAAAATAATCCATCGATTGATAAACTGTGCTCTGAAAAGTAATACAATAAAGATGTTTAACCTTATAATACAAAGAATAATATTACGAAAAGAAAGTAAATTGTATCTGTTTGTCTTTCTTTTAGTGTTTACCATAATATCAAATCATGGCAACTGGTTTACTTTCTAGTGTATCTTAAGGTTTCATTTTCCAGAAGGAATACAAATCATCACGCCGAATCCCACTTCATCGTAACCCAGAAAAAAAACACGGTTTTTATAGTGGCTGTTATGTTTAATGCGTTTACAAGTGTCTGAGTGTGTCTGCATTGCATTGAACAACAAGCACTCCATAAAACTTACAAAGTTCATTGTTAATGTTATCCCTATGCCACATGCAGGCTAAATATCAACCCCGACTGTCGGCGCTTGTTCGAAAGTTGTTATTGGTTATCAAATACAGAAGCGGACAAATGCAGTTTCATACATTTAAAATGTACGAAAGGGGTTTCATGGGGATGGTGAAAATGTGATGATAGAACACAAAAGAAAGAAAAATAGATCAAAATAAAACAAAGAGTTTATTTTGAGTGTAAGGGGAGAAGGGAGAAAAAATTAAATGATTAAGATGCGGGGATTAAATGACAAGAGGGATGTTAATTTAACCTTTGAGTGACCGGCAGCTTCTTGCGCCGTCTACGCAGTTGCTGACTCCGATCCCAGTACTCATAGTAACGTTCCTGTTTTAACCACTCCTGGTACTTATACCACCACTCTTCCCACTTGATATAGTCCTGCAAATAGATTGACAAGCATTAGTTAATCATATCGGCATTTGCCATTTGTATTCCGTTTTTAAATTACCTTTAAATCCAGATCCCTTAAATAACCACGACTCTTGTAGTATTCGTAACGGACGCGCACATCGTCCCACGACAGCATTCCCGACGGTGCTGTGGTGGCCAACTCCTCCGGAAAGTGCCCGGCCGGCGCCGGTGAGTACGAATAACGACGCGGCGGCGACTCCAGGCCCTCTTCGATCATCACTTTGAGGGCCCCACCGGCGGAGTCTTTGGTGATGCGCATGTTCTCCATGTTGCTGCGATCGATGCTCCACTGCGCCATTTTTCCGAATCGCTCTGAGAGCGTCAAACGCGTCGTGGCCGAGAATGTGGGCAGCGAGCCCACCTCGTCGCTCGAATCGCCCGAGTCGTCCGAATCGGAGGAGGAGTTAGCCGCGTTAGCTCCGGCTCCACTGGCCGTCCCGCTCGGATGCTTTTTGCGTTTCTCACCTTCAATTTTAATGCGTGGCCTCATCTGGAAAGAAATCAATATGGTATGTTATTATGTTCTGTGTCCTTGAAATTATTTCTCTATTGTTACCCACCTCCTTTTCCTTCTTTTTCTTTTTGGCTTGCGCCGTGGGCGCTCCGGCTGGCGCTGCTGCCGGCTCTGGTGGCTCTGGAGGACGGTGCTTAAGACGCGGATCTTCCGGCGGCGGAGAATGACGAGACGACCGCGCAATTTTCATGTGAGCATCCGACGAGGACCCGCGCTCATGACTGATGTGACGCATTTTCGCCTGACGATACTTTTCCATTGCGGATACCGAACTGCCACCACCTCCGCGCACGGGCGGTGGGGTACTTGGTCGACCATGGATGCGGCCATGGGAATCCGACGGAGGAGGCGGCGGCGCCCCCGAACGATAATGGCCACGTGGCTTGGGTGGCGGCGAACGCGGGCCACGAGATCTGCAAAGAGGACACAGGGTTTAGTAAGAGTCTGTGCAAGTCCTAAGTACTCTGTCGGGCTTACCGAGATCTATGCCTATGGCTGGGCGAACAAAGAGAGCAAGAGTCATCCGAACTGCTGCTCATCGAACTGTTTGACCGCGAACGCATCGAGTGCTAAAAGAAAGACAGAAGAAATATTATTTTATGAATGATCGATCTCATCTGAATTGGATATTTACCCTTGGCGGCGGAGAGGGCGGCCGTTTAGAACGCGGCAGAATATGGGTGACACCACCCCGCTTTTCCATGCCAGACGACGACGACGGCGGAGGCAGCGGCGGTGAGCGACGACGGCCCAACGGAGAGCGCGACGCGTTCGGCTTTCTTCGCAACGAGGAGGAGGAGCCACTGCTCGGTTCCGGCGGAGACCGTGGCCTTCCGTGGCCATTGCCCGGCCGACGCATCATGGCATCGTGGCTGTTGGGCGAACGCGGCATTGGAGGTGAACGCGGTCCGCCGCGGCGCTCCAAGCCATGCATAGGCATCGGAGGTGATCGGCGGCGCGGTGGCGGTGACAGCGGTGGGGACTTGCGTAGACGGGACCGGCTTCTAGAGTGCGGCGAGCGGGAGCGGCCATAGCGCGGTGGCGGCGGCCCGGGCGGAGGTCCTCCGGCTCCAGTTGGCGGATAGCGGCCATAGGGAGGCGCTCCTCCTTCACGGGCATCCCGACCCTCACGTAGGTCCCGACCTTCGCGTTCACGATCACGGTCACGGTCACGGTCTCGATCGCTTTCGCCGGAGCTGCTTTCGCCCTGGATGTACATCTTCTTGTAGCCGGTGTGACGCCACCGATTCGGATCCTTTTCCTCGGCCTCGATCAGCTTCTTGTCCCAGTAGTCGTTGGTGGTGTTGGCACGAGCCTTCTTCATGACGTTGTCAATCTCCCGTCGCTTGCCAGCGGGTAATGAGGGATCTGGAAGTTGAGATGGGAGAGAGGTCAGCTACGGTTTTGGCAGCGCCTGCGTTTCGCCTCGATCCGATCCGTTTTCCCGGAAAGCCCTTTTATTATGCATTTATTAGGGTGCTTAGGACATGGCTAAGCGCGAATCGCAAATAGCTAATCCCGGCGAGATACATCTGTATGTAGGCTATCCCCAGCCCAAAGTCTAGGTCTAGAAGTAGTTGCTGCTTGGTGGTGGAATGGTGGATTTCAGGTACCTGTTATGCGGGCAGCCGTCGGCTGCCTGTCCATGTGCAGTTTAGGATTCAGTTCGGCGCGCCTGCGCGACGCCATCGCGGTTTGCGGATTCGGGACTCGGGATTCGGGAATTTCGGCCTGGCAAAAATCGCGCACGTTTATTGCGAAGGCGTTTTTCGTGTTTATTACCCGTATTTACGCGACAACACACTTTACCATTTCAAAAACATACACACAAGCTGCAAATATATTACAATTGATATATAGAAACATGTAAGAGAGCATTAGAAATGGCCAACAAAAAAGAACAACATCAACAGCAACATAGAGAAAGATAGAGAGAGAAATATAAAGATTCAGCGAGGCTGTGAGTCCGGCGGACACGTTCCGGCTGCCATGGAGGGCAAGGCGAGGTGAGGGGAATGCACGTATTCAACCCATAACGCGCCGCGGAAGGAAACGACCTAGGGATAACCAAGTCCGAATCCAAATCGAACGAGGGAGAAGCATATATCCAACCGGCTTGCACGATTGTTTCACTCTTGCATTTTCTTCATTTTCCATTTTTCAGCTTCTGCTTCTTCACGCACATATACACACACACCAACACCAATTTATTTGCTTTGTCAGCACGAGAGAGGGAACTCAAATCGAACGAGCGAGCGAGGGAGACAGAGTGAGGCAAAGGGACTCCCGACGACAGCATTAATAACCGATATTAAGCACTGACGATTGTGTAAACGACGTAAACAGACACTAAACTAATTTGCTTACATTTGGCAACTTTTGCGTGCACGCTTTTCGAGATTTTGTGGGGATTTGATGGCAAAAAACACGGCGAAGAAAATTTTCTTTTTCATGGATTTGCGGCGGCCATGTTAGTCAGACCGTTTGTGGCAAGCAGAAAAACACCACAAGACAAGCCATCCGCGAAATACAATAACAATATAAGAAAACGATTTTATTTAATAAATAATTAATTAGGAGTTTTTTTTTATATATAAAGTTCGAATTTGCAACAAGAATTAAAGCCCACTTCGGCACGCCTAAGTTTTGCATGTTGGAATTGGATAATAAAGAATTAGTCCATTCCGGTCAAATGACAAGAAAAACTTACAAAAGATGCATAGAACAAATGATAGATGTTGACCAAAATCAAAATTTTATTTTTAAATTTAATTAAAAACCATGTCTCTGAGTTGATATATCTTAAATTATATTATTTATATATAACATATATGTTATTATATAGTTTATATTTGTGAAGTATGACATATTTTCAAACTGCTAACCTTTTCAGACTATTTTTATTTTATTAGGATTTTAAATTATTTTGGGTTTAAGGTTTTAAATTTGTTTGACTTTTGCAAGTTTAAAAATCAACAGCTCATATATTGTTGAAAAACATGTTTAATTTACCAATACATATATATTATTTTTTTTATTATTCAATTTTACATTCACCTTTAGATTTACTGATCGTTCGTTTGGCTAATATGTCATAGTCCTAGCAATTTGCTTAAAATTAAAACCGAATGTGTTTAATAATATTAAATATCTTCGAAACAGAGCAATTCATGTTTTTCTTCTAATAAATTAATTTTCCTATCGGTTTAAGAAATATTCCTCAAATTTTCGTAAAATAAATAATAATCACAATCAAAATTGTAACATTTATTAATGAAAATTAAATTAATTTTAAATAAATTTATATAAATAAAATTTTATGCACTTTTTTATTAATAAATCCCACTGTACCGTTTACAGCACCAATTTTATTCGATAGTCGTGATTCTATTCGTAGTACTTGCTGAAATACCGAATTGTCAGTAGCCAAATGGAGAAGGGTCACACAACCGTGTTTTATGTGAAATAATTAACAAGTAAACATAATAAAATGCAGCGGGACGAAAAGCTATTTGAGATGACGCTGGATACCGTCCTCCAGCGCTTAAACGACCTCAAGCTGGCGGTGCTCTCCATGATTCAAAAACTGGAGATGGAATACGAGACAATCAACTGGCCAACGTTCCTAGACAACTTCGCGATTATTTCCAGTCATCTTACCGGACTGACCAAAATCCTGGCGAAGGAACAGTGTCCACCGCTTCGAAATCGCACCGTCCTGCCTCTGCTAGTCTCCATGGAACGGGACGATACGCTCATCAATATCACAGAGGGTCGAGTGCCGGTCTTCTCACACGACATTGTTCCGGACTATCTGCGCACCCGGCCGGATCCGATCACAGAGCAGAAGATGCAGCAGAACGAGCAGAAGGCGGCCAACCTCACCAATGATGCGGCAATGAAACAGGTCACGCAGTACAACAAAGTCGTATCGCACGTCCTAGACATGGTCAGCAAGGCCCGGGAAGAATGGGAGATCGAAAGTTCCTCGCGCACTGGAATCCAACAAACGAGCAGCATGGCGGACACACAGCTGCTCGTAGCCGCCGTGGGCATGGGCAAGGGCCTGAAGCTTACCAACTATGGACCTGGACCTGGCATGATGGTCCCACCCTCGATCCGTGCACCCTCGCCAATGGGCGGACCCGCCATGAGTCCGGGTAATGTGCAGCAACAGCTGGGCAAGGCGCCGTCGGCGGTAAAGACCAACATCAAGGCGGCAAATCAGGTGCACCCGTTCTCTCGATAGCAAAATCCTTAGTTTATTGTTGCGCTTTGCACTGCAGAGTAATTATTCTTTCCATCTGGCGGAATGTATGGTCATAATAAATATATGTACTTAGGCTAAGACTATAAGTAAGCAAACATAAACATGAACAGCTTCAGAAGAATCCAACTCAGACTTCCTTTGTTTCCGGCTGCGCGTGATTCTCGCTAATGAGAGTCTCGTGCAGCTTAATATCCTGCGGTGTGGAGGTGTCAATCAGCTCCAAGCACAGCGCTCGCGTTTCGTCCTTCTGTTTGTGCAGGCGCCGCACAATCCCGATGAACATCTTGCCCAACGTTAGCTTGCGGAAGCGGACACAGTTTTCCTGGCTCCATACCACATCTTCCAGTTGAACGCCTAAAAACAAAGAAGAGGAAACAATGGAAATCAATGAGTTTGGGGAATTCAGTTCGTAGTTGACCTCACCATATAATTGAGCTGGAAGCGCCATCTTGGGCAGCTTCCTCAACTCCGGTGGAAGTGTTTTTAATTGATCACAGGCCACCACACCATCATCGCCCAAGTCCACGAAACTGACGTGAATAATCTCATCGTAAATCTTGCGAATATTTACGCTGTAATGAAAGTCAAGATAGTTAATGGTTATTCGTAATTCGGTCCAACACATGAACCTACCGATGATAAACGCCTTCACTGTCGGGCGCGGCATAGGCCTCACCAATAGCCAACTGGGAGGGCTGGACTCCCTTGGCGGCCGATCCCTTGCAATATTCTTGCAGATCCTTCATCAAACACTGCAGCTGATTGTAGCATTTGTAAGGTTGAACCTGCAGGCGGATGTAAACATTAATTTGAATACAATTTAGTTAGGGTTAGTTAGTAGAACTCACCGCAAAGTGTCCGGGATTTATGGAGAGAGCTACGCGCACTTCGAAGTAGGCGCCCACGGCCGGAATAGCCTCGTAATCTTTAAGCAGAAGTGTCGAAAAGGTTGTGGCTCCTGATCTATGTGTAGATACCTTTTGGGGCGTCGCCGGCGAACTAAAGGCGACCAGGTCACTGCTGCTGCTCTGACTCGAGATCACAGAGCTAAAGCTGCTACGTCTTGGCGACTGGATGGTGTTATTCGACTGCAGATCATCCAAGGATTCTGGACGAGTCGTACTGTGGGTACGGGTTTGGGGGAGCAGGCGTTAGCCAGGAATTGTGTTTGGATTGAAGGCATGAAAAACACGTTCGCACTCTTGGGCTTATTGGATAATTAGATGGCAACCAATGATTATATTTCGTCGATTATATACAAAGATGTGAATGACTTAAGGTTAGCTTACAGTAGGTTCATTATCGAAGATGTTTTTTCGTTAGCAAGTCAGATCCAGTTTATCGAAAGCACTAATAGAAACTTAGCATTAACCAGAGGATCGTTTTAGATGGTGGGATGTAAGTTGCTTTATGAGGATGCAAATTATTGACAATGATCATAATGAGAATGAATGGAAAGATTACACAAAAGACTTGATAATAAAAAACTTACCTCTGAATCTCGAATTCCATCCTAAGGCCGGTGTTTACACTACTATACATCGATTCCGGACCCTGGCGGATGTATACCTTAACCATGGGCTTCGTAATGTCTTTGGCTACCACTTTGAGCTGCATAAGGAGACGGAAATGCGATGAAGACATTAATAATATTAAAATATTAAGAGGATGGACCTACCAAAGCTTCAGTGCGCGGCGGCATCTGTGCACGCAGTCGTCCCATCATATGACTCGAGATCTCAGGGACGTCGTACAGGCTAACAGCCAGCGCCTGTGGAGGGTACGAGGCTAGAGCTCTATTGTTGGCCTCCAATCGGTAAATGTTTGAGATATGCGTCTTGCGCTGCCGTCCATCGTCTATGTAGTAGATGTCGAAGGTCTCTTCTTCGGAGTTCTGAGGCTTGGTCACCAATCGCCCGCGATACCAGTGCTTCAGGCCGTCAACAGATTCGTCACAGACGAAGACATGCCGGTCATGGAGCAGATCAGAGTATCGAACGCGATCCTGCTCACCCAGATCAGCCACTGTGTTAGCAATGCTTCGTTCCACAAAGTTCAGGTCGTCGTTGCGAACCAGCACCATCAGATCGCCGTCCTCGGTGATGTGCGTCACGAAAATGGGAGTGGTTTTTCCAATATTCTGATCATCATTGAGTGTAGGCGGCGGGGTACTCTTAATGATTCTACTGGCAACCAGATCATTTAGATGAACATCCTCGGCCGTGGATGTGTCGTAAAGAGTGGCCACCAGACATGGTTGCCGTCTGCCTTTACTTACTATGCCTTGAGCGGCACCGCCGAGGTCAAGAAACTGTTTCTGGCTGGTGAGGACACGGGCCACTACTGACTGGCCTTCCAGTTCGTTAATCAGTACACGCTGGGCGTGAGGATGATCCCTAAACTTGTCCAACGCATACAAACTTAGACAAATTGCTTGAGCCGGAAGCACAAGGAACTGGGCCGGACACTGAAACAGCTCCTCAAACGCGAACTGTGCTGTATCTCCAAAATCGACGAAGTGACACCGACAACTTTTCTGCTCCGCATCTACGGAGATCACACGAACACGGTTCCAGCCCTCGCGGATCTCCACCAGGTATAGCTCTTGGACATGAGGATCGAGCACCTGTTGGCGGTAGTGTGGCATTGCCAAATGTCGACTCATGTGCGTTGTCAACTCATCCAGCTTTCCGATCTGATCGATTAGTCTGGCCCAAACTTCAGTCGTCGAATTGCAGTGGCTAATATACATGTTCCAATCGTGCGATCCTCCCTCGATACCTTGCCAAGGCAGCACCAGATTTGGCATTGTGGTGGGCGTGTTGATGCGAATCGGAACCGGACACCCGGGATCGTTGGCGAACAGAATGATTCGTGGATTAATGCCGTGCTCTACGCGAATCTTGTTCGACTCGATGATCAGATCGTACCAGTGGCTGGGTAGGTGGTGCCCGAAGGTATTACCATACCAATCCTCTAGCTTGTGGCCCAGAATGCCGTGCGGGTATTTAAGCAACTCATGATACAGTCCCTCGATGAACTCTTCATCGTTGACCGTGCACACAGAGAGCTGCTTACGCGACTCAGCGTGCTTTATGCGCTCAATTGCAATCTGGGCTGTGCGCTGGTAGGCCGTTTCCTCATTCACAAACTCCTGAGGATAGCTGCTGTACACGTCGCCCTCAATCCTCACGGAGCAATTCAGATGTGGTGGTGTATTGAAGATATTGAACTTTGGCTTCTCAAAGCCATGGGCTTCGCAGTACATATTCAACGATGAAACGGCGTCGTACGTCGGATTGAACTTGAAGTTAACGTTCTTCTTCGTATTTGGCGTGGAGTTATGAGTCTTGGGAACATGGCTCGTAACCTTTAGAACATCAACCGCCTGGGTAGTTACTTTGGGTTTCGCATTTTCTGGCGAGTCGGGCGGCGTGATGGGAGTCACTACCGGTATCATAGCTTGCGGTTGCGCTTTAAGTTTAAGTCTATCATTTACGGAAATGGCAGCAGGGCGCGTCTGCCCTGGGTGAGGAATGCGCGGATGCAATGGTCGCTTAAAGCGGGCGGCAGACGAATCAGCATCGACACTTGGTGCGTTCGGACGATGAGATGCACTATTGCCCAATATGGCCCGAAGCGGTGGCTTGCCCCCGTTCTGTTTGGGCTGCCCGTTGCTCTGAGGGCGGCTCGGACCATGACCGTTAGTGGTGGATCCGATCTTATCATTTGGTATAGTGATCAAGATCTTTTCCTGGTTCACCTGTGCGGCACGCATGGATGTAGGTCCTTTGGGTTTCTGACCTCGGTCCTTCTCCATTTCCTGCTTGCGAGTTTCGCTGTTCCCTTGCTGCTTCGTGATCTCCGATTTTTTATTGTCCTGCCTCTGACTTTCTGCTTCTGTGCTCTTCTGTTTCTCCAACTCCTTTCTCTTGCAATCCTCTTTGGCTTTCTCCAAAGATCCCACTAGTGCTTTTTGTTCACTCTCGTGCTGCTTTTTTAAAGTGTCCAGTTGCTTCACGAAACGCTCCTGAATCTCTTTCTCTATCGTAACCAGCTCTTTATTGATCCGAGTCTCAAGCTCCTTCTTGAGGCTATTCCTAAGATCTTGTTCCAAATTCGCCTTTTGCCTGATTAGATCGTTTCTCAGCTGCTCTAGTTCGCGTTGCTGGCTCTGACGGTTCTCCTCGAAGCGTTTCTGGGCGAGAAACTGCTCCTGTTGCTGCTGGCGAACACGGTTCAGTTCTTGGTTAAGAACTTGCGTTAGATGAGGTTCGGTTGGAGGACAATAACGTTGCGCTGGCGATTGCTGATAATGTTGCTGCGGCGATGGTCGATAAAATTGCTGCGCTTGTGGATAGTAGTTGTTGGGATATCTATTGGCGTATGAGGGGTTTTGCTTAACTTTAGGCTTAGGTTTGTTCTTTACGCTGTTCTTCTGCCCTCTGACCATAGACGCTATGTGCTCGGTTTTGGCACTGTACTTCGCACTGATGAGGACCTGAAGGATAAAAAGAATGAGTAAGTTTAAACTGGAGATATATTCATAATTAGTTTAGATAGCAAAGCATTTTTTTCAAGTTATGCAACATTTTGCTTTTAATAGGCAATCCCAGATAGCATTCGCTTTCTTTAGTTTCTTGGAAGGGAAAGCCGATCCGCTTGGACAACTCTTGGCTTTGGGGGTAATCCAATATGGCACATTTAACTGCACACCAAGCAATTTTACAGCCAAGCCTGTTTACTCAAGTGCTCGGGAATTGTTTAGAAATCGGAGCACAGTTTGAAGTTATAATTTTGTTTACGCGCACACACAGTTGAGAGTGATTCAGTGTCTGAGCTGCGTTTCAGCACTGAGATCTTTATAGGGTCACAGCTCCCATGGAGCAATGAGGGTCTGGATATGGGCAGGGCTGTGAAGCTCAAGACGTGATAATGGTGCACAGAGAGCGCTTGACTCAAAGGGGGACACATTTAAATTGTTTATATTTAATTGCGAACGCTGAATATACAGTGCCCGCTCTTTACACAGTGAATAAAATTGATTTCCTATTGTTTTTTGTAATGAATTCTTAGTACATGCAATATTTAAAACAATATGGAATGATTTTAATAAGTATCAAATGTATATATGTATGCTATATATATTATTTTAAATAAATATCAGCTGTCTTGACTTCCATGCGTTTACTTCGTGGCTGCATCTCTTGGATGCCCGATTATCGATTTGGCATTGCAATAAGCAGGCCGGAAGCGCCGCCCACACGCCCACAGGTGAGCGAACCAGCCAGCCAGGTGCATTGCAAGGCGAACATAGACTTTACATTCAGAACAATGCAAAAAGTTCAAGTGTAGCCCATTTGTAGAGATGGATGGACGAAGACAGAAGGAAACGGCATTCGTTCACTTTCACCATGCAATCACACCGACGACTCACACACACAGTCGCACGCGAAATAAAAGTTTAAATTGCTGGCATTTTCGATTTTCGTGTTACTACACTCTTTTTGTTTTAGCTTTTCGGTTGCATTTATAAAGCGCTTAATCAGCACGAATCGCAGCAAAAATAATAAAAAAAAAGAAAAGCAAAGCTCGAGGAAAGCCAAGGCCCGCGAAAACCCTCATCTAGACCAGGTAAGACCCATTGTTTACACTTCTGACGGCGAAGATGAAAAGAAGAAGACTCTGTTGACACGTTGCCCCTTGGATGGGCAGCCCCGTTGACGGTGAGGAGCGTGGCGCGAGACAGCGGCGAGAGCGAGAGGTAAGAAGCGCAGCAGCAGCGGCTCACCGCGTTTAGCCAGCGAAATGAACTGAAAGCGGCGCCGCTGAAGCGCCCGCACACCAAAAAGCTTACTGTCAGCGGTGGAAATGTTCAATTGGCTACTTTATATTTTAAGCTAGCTTTGGTGTTGATACTGCATTTTAGTTATTAATATGTGTGAAGATAATATTACTGTCCCAAGTCTAAAATTCTCTCCTATTTAAATTAGCCTGATAAATTTAGATTTCGTCGAGTAAAGCCCTCCAATAATTTGTTAAGGAATTTTAACAATTATCTTATGTTTTACTTTTAGATTTAGCTGTTTTACACAGCAACACTGACCGCTAGGAGAGTGAGAGAGAGTGAGGCGAAAGCTGCGCACGTGAGCAGTAAAGAGAGAGAGAGTAAAGTTTGACTGAGAGAGAGCGGGTGAAAGAGCACTTTCAATGTGCAAGTAATTCGCAAAGAATCTTGACAATTAAAAGTAACTAGGAAACCGAAAGGGTAATCGAATCAGAATATTTTGAAAATATGTAATTTACCTCATTTCCGAACCTTTGGATATTGAACTCGTTTGTTGCCAACAACAAAGCCTCGGGTGTCGGAAAGCCCAGCCTGCGATAGGGAAGCGGCTCGCCCTCAAGTCCCCTGTAGTCTTTCAGAATGGACATCAACGAGACCGGCGGCTTGAGGGACACAGTCAGAGCCCTCACAACGGTTGCAATAGCCTTGAGGGCACTTTCCTTATCCGTGGACATGGCAATCCGTATCCGTTCAACGAATCTAGCGGGGAGAGGAGGAGAAAGAGAGCCATTAAATACTTAACCCATTGAGCATGATTCAAGTGGTGTGGAATGCGTGCGCCCACCACCACCCACAAATACAGAAACAGCGGAGAAGCGTAAAAAAAAATTCGCAACAACAAACACAGAACCGAACGCGCACAGATAACGCAAAAGAGTGCACAAGAAAGAGAACGATAAGAGCAAAGTTAAAGAGACAGAGACAAGCACAGCGACGGCGCAGCAGCTAAAATGCATAAACATTTTCAGCATGACAGTTTTTGTTTGTTTGCTCTACAGTTTCAAGTCGAGCAATTAAAACAAAATTATCTGTCGATGAATGTGCTTGTCATGCAAAAATTGGAAAATCTTTGCCTCTTGCTTTGCTCATACATACATACATACATACATATGTACGTAAGAAGTGCCGTTATTTCTTTTGGTTGGCATTCCACAAGCCGGCAGTGCAATAAACATCAAATGCGATTTAACTAACCTGGATGAAACAGTAAATAATAAGAATATCTCACTGAGATATGCACTGAAGTCTGCAAAAATGATGTCCTTCGAAAACGGAAAATATGACAGCGCCGAATGCGCTTTTTCTATTCCTCTTTGGTTTCTTGTTTTGCTTTAATTTCTTTCTCTTCGCCCTTTGCATGTATATTTGCGTTTCCATACAATATTTATTGTACGATCACTTTGTAACAAATTTTAACTAAGAGTATAAGAGACTTAAAAAACACACAGAAAGGAAAAGTGTGTAGCAACACAGTAAGAAGTTTTCCACATTTTAGAAATGGCCGGGCGGCCTACTAGAGGTGGTCAAAAACTAAATATATATCGATATTTTTTGTGATGAATATTTATGAACATGAAATATTTCCTGATTTTTTTTGGAAGGAAATTCACTTTATTCTTCACGGGTCTTAAAATAGTCTTTTCCAAGTACGAGTATTATGTACGCGACTATGCTTCAATAAAATAAATAAACAATAAAAACGAAAAATGTGGTGATAAAAACATAAAAGGATTAATCTCCTTCCAGAGGTGGATTATTGGTTATCACTGGAGAAGTCAGATTCGTATGGTTTTATTCGTTTAGACATTTTGAACAATTCTTATAGCAACAAATAGTTGGAAAGAATTATACAAATAGTAATTGATAATTTGGATGTGAAAAACAAATATATATCGATATATGTCAGCAGTCTGGCAACATCAGTTTAACAAGCTTTTTCAGTGTGACCTGTACAGTATATGTCTCTTAGGCGCCCTTTTTAAAAAATGATTGAAAACTAAACCACAAATATATTCGTGGCGAAAAATATGAAAACTAGTTATCTTCGCAGTCTTACCCATGAAAAATAAATTTGACCTTTCAATTGATGTGAAAATTGCCTTTGTTTTTAAATAAAATAAAATATTTTATGTATATTTGTTTGCTTTGAATAAAATATATTAACGATTTTTTAATTTTAAAAACAGCTTAACAAAGAATCTAGGAAAGGCTACCCTTCTTTTTTGTTTATTATAATTTATTATTTACAGTCTGCAGCGTGTCTTGAGGCCATAAATGTGTATATTTGAATGACCTTTATTACAGCCAGCTGCATTTCAAGTGTCACCAAAATCGGAGGTGTCCTTATTGCGAAGATACTTGATTTGATTTTTCTGCTCCTGTGGCCGTTTAGGCTCCCATATGGCCGCAAGTCGAATGGGGGCCTGTGGAGCCATCTGAAACCTCCTTGACTTACAATGCGGTATGTCCCTCATCTGCTGCTGATACTCCTCCCACACACGATTCTTTAGCTTTAGTTCCTCCTCCCTCGCCAATGCGATGTCAGAGTCACTTTCCATTTGGCTGGCAGGTCGAATCCCAAAGAAGAAGGCCTGGGAATATGACGAGGAAGAGGGTTTTAGCGGTTTAGCGGTCTGCTTTTGCTTATTAGGCTTCTTCTTCAACTTGGATTGTCCTAGCTCGAAGTCTGGCAGCGGACAGTCATCGGGCGACTGACTCAGCACCTCCATCTCCATGTAGTTTAGGGTTTTAAGTACTGAAAGTACTTGTTTCTTCGTGGACAAAATAATTTCCAAAAAAATCTTGGCCGTTTTCGCCGACAGGTGTTTTGATTTCTTGCGACACTTGGGACCAAATTGGACTTTTTTTGTAGTTGGTATCGAAGGCGGCGAAGGTTTACGAGTTGTTCGAATTGTTGGTGGAGTTGGAGGAGTTGTTGAAGTTGTTGTAGTTGTTGGAGTTGGTACAGTTGTTGGAGTTGTTGGAGTCGGTAGAGTTGTTGGAGCTGGACACTTGGTTGTGACAGGACGAAAAGGCGTGGAGTCCGGTATACAGAAGGTGGAGGAACGAATGATTGCTATTGTTTGGGTAGGTGGAGGAGTCGTTGTATCGATGAGACCAGTCTTCGACTTTGGAGTACCTGAGGGCGGTAGATTGAACTGACCCTCAGATGATTTCCCTTCCCAATCATTGGTACGCTGGAAGCTCATTACCTGTTCGGAGTCCCCCACACCTGCAGCATTCAATATCTCCAAGTCCAATGGGTCAAATAACTCATGATTTTTATCCTGCTTCTGCTTCTGCTTTAGATTGTGTGTCTCGGATCCAACTGGCAAGCTTTCGGAATGAATGTAGGTCTGGGAACTGCTGGGATATAGAAACTTGGCAGGATCTCCGGGCCTATCCTCCATCTGCTCGAGGTCGTCTAACTGCTTAAATAATGTATTGATATCCTGGCCGTTATGCTGGTCTTTCCTATCATATTGCTTCCAGCTCCAGGGAACATCAAACTCTGTTGATTTCTTAGCCTCATTATGACCGGATGGGCCGACAGTTGAAAGTATTAACATTGGCAGTAGCCAAATTCCGACAGTGCTATAGCTTCGATTTTGCATTGACATTGTTATAATTTACTATAAAATCTTACCCAATTGTTCGTCTAGTTAAGCTTGGTAGACTTGGATTCTATCAATGACGTTAGAGTCTTAACAAATGTGACGATAGCCTTTCTGAAACTCTAAAAAACTTTTACTGAAACTGTAAGATTTATTTGAAATTTCGTGTATGCATTCTTAAAAATAATCTTAAAATGCTAAGCTAAATTTTATTTAAATGTAATCTTTTTGTCTTACCTAACGAGTTAAAAGTCGTAGTTATATTAAGGTATAAAAGTTTCCAGTTTCTTGAGAATTTTCCCAAATGCTTACATATCCCTTAAGTATCTTTACGATTTTCCGAAATGACAGTTAACTTTATGGGAGGTCTTTTCTGAAACAAATAAAGGACATCGGCGTGAGAAACTTCTAAGGACATGGCAACTGCCACGTCGCCTTCGTTCGAATGCATCGACCATAGCGGGAAGGGGTGACTGGAAAGCTGTTGGAAATTGGCCTGGAACTCGAACTGACTGCTGACTCAATTCCCAAGCCACAGTCGAGTTTTCCACGTCCAACAGAGCAGCAGCAAATCCTAGTGAAAGAAAAGACAATTCAAAATATAAATAACAACGCAATAACTAGAAAGGATATACTTTATAAACTCCTATAAAGCCAGAAGTTTCGAAACTGGCCAAGAATTAAGTGCTGTTACCGGATTCTCGAAAGTTCTGTGCCTCCTCAAAACTTAAATGCCACTCAAACGCAAACGCCATAAAAACTAATCGTTTCTCGGGTTGCACAATTCCAGTTGAGCCTTGAAGCTATCCGGAAAAGTTAAATCCCGGAGATAGTGCGATGACTGTCCTCAATATGCACGCCAAAATGATTATATTGATTTTATTTTTCTATAACGGTTCCTACAATTGGAGTAAAAAGCTGTAAAGGACCCCCTGCTGCATCTGTCTCACTCGCTCCCACTCCCTTCGGCCAGGCGGCGTTTAATTTTCGTGTGTTTGTGTGCGTCCTGCGCCGGTGTGTGTGTGTGTGCGAGATCCTGCCAGCGAGTAAAAATCGAATCCTTAGGTAAGCCCCAATGTGTTTGGTAACACTTTTTCAATTTATACTATAAGGAGGCTACCCGAACTCCTGCTATCGATTTTGCCATTTGACAAGAGTTGCAGTTTAGGCGCTGGGCCAACAGCAAAACTGCCTGCGGTCACCAGGCAACGGCAACAAAAGTGGTAACAGCAACAGCCACGGCAGACAACAAAAGAAACGGTCAATAAAAGTGCGCAAAAGCGAGGCATCTCCACTTACAGTGGGAGCCAGCGAAAGTGGTCACAGGTCTCGGTATCCATGATGGAAAATTGTATTCTTTGAAGTTAAAAATGAATTCAAATTCGACTTTCTTGAAGCTATAAATTAAAGTAAAGAAACATATAGCTAAGAGGTAGATTTATTTTCCAAAAATTGAATTAAAACAAATTTTTGGTATTAACAAAAATATTTTCTTAACTAAATGTCAAGGTATTGATGGTTAAGCATACTCACTTTAGCAAACCTCCACTATAGCGCACCCCAACATTCCAGCCTCTGTTCCTTGTGGATTTTCCAGAGCTTTCCAGCGCCTGCGCCACAGTATCCTGTTGTTTTGATAGTAAAAAGGACAAAGCCCCGCTCACCAATACAGCCAACAGGCGACTTGCACTTGTTTACAAATACGCACGCCAGACATGCGACACGTGGCGCAGGGCAGCCCCTGGAAGGCCTCGGGTCATGGATGGTGGAAGTGCACCTCATTCCGCTTCCCAATTCCCAATTCCGTTACCCATTCCCATTTCCAAAGGCCGGCCGGCAAGGCGAACATGGCGGATGAGCAATGTCTCCGAAAGGTGACGTCAGAGATGGACGACGACATTGAACTAGTTTCACTTACCATTCGCAAACGGTTCACATTTCTCCAGTGACGTCAAGAGAAAATCCGGAGACTAATAAGAGACCAATAAGGCAGCCAGTTTGACCTCCGAACTTTGGCTTCCGCTTCGCTGAAATTTCGATCCATCGACGCTTCTTCGATTGCCTCCTAATTGGTGTTGGCCCTGCCTCGTAAATCGTCTGCCACGCAACCCTGAACTGCTTTTGCGCAGCGAATTCATTAACTAATTAATTAAGAAATGTGTGTTTATTCATTTAATAGTTTATGTGAAGCCTGTCCTCTAAATTGAATTTACTTTGGTGAAGTGCAAAAACATTGTCTACTCGTTGCACCCCAGATGATATTATATTCGAAGTTTCTAATTTCGAAATTAATGTACATACATATGTCACTTTTAACAGAAGAATAAATTTGAAAAATATCTTAGTTTAGGTTTTCCAATGGGAAATTTTCATTCCTAAAATGTATCAAAGAAGGTGACTACATTATTAGCATAACAAATTCATTTAACTGCGTTGCAGGTGCTTTAATCTTTAGAGCTTCAATGAATTTAAATGGCTTCTAAAATCTAATCTCAAAAAGTGAAAAACAAAACTTGTACGTTTGTGGTTATTCTCATATAACCTCATGCGTGTTTCCTCTACTCGTATTTAATTGCACTTTTCTATTTTTTTTGTTTTATTTTTCGTTTCGCTCTCATGAGTAGGCGTGACCTTGGCTAGTGCAAAATACTTCATGTAAATTGCACCATCAAAATGTGTTTGTCTACATCTCGGCAAACACGACAAGAATTTTATAACGGCGCAGAAGTACAGATCTCTCAGCTATATGTCTATATGGCAGCTATATAAAATGGCCCACTCGGGCGGAATGCTTGGTGCAAGGAGGCGGTGGGTGGATGCAAGGGGGCGTGCCGGGCGCCCTGGTTGGCACAATCAGTAAACAACAACAGAGAAAAGCGCCGGGCACTTGGCATTGTTTCATATGTGCTGAGGAGGCCTCGATCGAAATGGGATCAGGTGAGCCAGCTGCCAAAGGCGACCTAGGCCTACCAACTCGGATGACAGTAGATACCCCAGAGAGCTAATAGGGGGTTCCCATCTACAGTCTATAATTTAACATCTTGTTCTTGAAGTTTTGACAACTAAATTACAACTTTCTTCTTGGTAGCAAACATAAGTCTAGATTGTACGTCAAGAGATCAAATTATAATACTGATTTAATATAAAAACTTAACTGTGGCTAAAATATAATTGACGTATCCTATTCTCAAAGAAGAAACTGACTGGAAAGCATTCCGAAATTATTTAATTACGACTTTTAAAGATTTAAAGATTCAAGCTTAGGTAGCTTCACTGTAGTTTATTCGTATTTTCTATTGTACACAAACAGTTGTTGCCTCCTAACCCGGCAATGCCCATTGGTTGCCAATTAGTTTGTGACACTTGTTATATCCTGGGCCACAAAAGCGCCCTGTTTATTATAATAATACTTTTACGTAGTTGGCAAACGTTCCTTGAGCCCATTTCTCTGTCAGGGGGGAGGACCTTGACCCCAACCAGAGTTGGCATTATGAGTGCCACTCTCCCCCAAAGTCGCTTTATGGCTTCGGATCAGGGTGAAATTCATAATGCATGCAATGTCCCCCTTTTCAGAAGGAGTGCATCCAATCGAATCCACAGCGGGTGGTGCTTAGATAAGGTGCCGGTATACAAATTATGAAGCATCACAAATTTTCCACTCGGTCAGTTATAAAATCCGAGTTTCAGGGGAGTCTAAAGCTGTATAAATAGACCATAAACAAGCGTTGACTCAGAGTGATAAGATTTAGCAACTAAAATCAAAGTAAGCAAACAAACAAATTGCGTATGCGCCTTCATTATTATTATTATAACACTGTTTATCATAGTTAAGCTAAAAATCACGGGTTGAGATACTAAAAAACAAATTAGAGAACAGTATACGTTTAATTATGAATCATAGATTCAATATTAAAAGGAAATAAGTCACTTTCTACAGAGGATAGATATATGTATGTACAACACTTTTCTTATAAAACTCCCAAAATAATATTCAGACTTCTAGTTCTTGTACAATTTCTATGCTAAACAGTGTTATTGTTTATCACGGTGTCACTAGACCTGAATTAGGCCATATTTTTAATACGCTTTTTTATATTTTTATGATGTTTGTTTATCACGATTTCACAAGGCTTTCTAAGAATACACAGTACCTTTTTGCTTATCCCCCTTTCGAGCTGAACTTAAAAACAGACTTTCCCTCTAATTCTCATTGCAGAGTTCCTATCCCAACATTTGGATTAAAACAATATAAACAACATTAATAATAATAATAATAAACTCCGATTTTGTTTACTACGAACCTCGGGAGCAAAACAAAAATCGCGTTCCAAGTTCCGTTCCCCCTTATCTTATTGTGTGGAATTTTTCAAGCTTTTTTTGCGTCATAAATTGAAATATTTTGCGCTCTTGTGAATAAAGCAAAATCTGAACCATAGGAAACTGTGTCAGACGCTGCCTCAGTCGCTGTCGCAGTCGCAGTCACCGTCGCTGCTTCCGTTGCCGTCGCCGATCGTTTATATAGCGACGGACCGCACTCGATTTTCACCAGTCGTTACGCGTCTCTCGGAGCATTCGCCTCAGCAAAGCGGACAGTCGGAAAATCGGAAAAGCCAAGGGAAAATATTCGAAAATAGCAAAAAGTGCAAGTGCATATTATATAGCCAGCCAGACCGTATAGTATCGCAGCCCCAGTGTCGAACAAAATCCTCTTCGATGTCGATTAACTCGCCAATATCGTTAAAAAACTCGGACCTGCATTGAACAGGCAAAGGCGATTACCAAATAAAAAATAAAAAACAAAACATAAAAAGAAAGTAAACAAATTTAAGGCCGAAAAACATAAGAATCAAAGACAAAGAAACGGCATAGACCGCAAACAACAAGTTGTTTGCTTTTAGTTCGCGTTCCCCTTATTTTATTTTCCTTCCGTTCGTTCGGTTTTCCACGCACGCGCGTCGTGAAAAGCATTGAAAACATCAGTCTCAGCAGTTGAAGCCCAACTGTTGCGCCTTTTAACAACCGATTTAAATCCAATTTAATTGAGACCTTCGTCGAGTGGAAAACATCACCACATCGCATAGGATACAAGATTGTGTGTGGAAAAAGCGAAATAACCAAAGATCTTAACCAGGAAAACAACAATTTTTGATTATTGGGCTTAGGCCATTGTATGGGTAAGTAAATGTATTAAGTTACATCTCAAAGATTAGGAAAAGTTATGAAAAACTCAGTTTCAAGAAATTCTTATATATTTTGAAAGATTTATAATCTGTTTATTTTTGTCAGACGACAAGTGCAGCTGCATTTTTATAAAGAATGCTTACAATAGGATGATATAAACAACAAAAATTGAGTTTTAAAAATAGATTAATAAACTTGCTGGTATAGTGGCCATAATAAACGTTAGTTGCCAGCATTAAAGGCAATTTAAAAATATAATTTTAGTTCGCTGAGTTCATATTCTGTTTCCAAGTACTAAGATATAGCTAAAATCCCCCGACATATAATCAGCATTCCTGTAAAATTTAATAATAATCTCAGACGCACAACAAAGATTACTCAGAATGAAAATAACAAAAGGCAGATTACTATATGTACTAACTTGTGGTACTGATAAATAGGGGCAAATAAACTTCATAGACCGACTCACAATGCAAAACACATTGTAGTCCAACCCGCAGACTCTGGCTTCCGGTGAATCACGTGCAATTAGCACAAATTGCGCGTGCCTCTGCGAAATATTTTCCATGTGCCACATTGTACATATGCTGCTAAGGCACTGAGTCACATTACAAACAAAGCGAATCACGACGACGCAGAATATGTGTCTAATCAATGGCATTCAAAACCAGATAACCGCCTGACATTGTCCAGATTTCGATTGGAGCTACATGCTGTGTGCACCTTGAACCACTCAGTAGACACACAGTAACCATGGGCACGTGGGCACTTAAGATACTCAAATTAGGGTACCTTGTGGTCATTGTGCCCATTATACTTTATTGGCCGCAACTAACAACAGTTGTTAATCAGCACTTGAAACCCATTTTAGACGTACCCACCCATTTCCTGCCTCACGCTGATAACAAAGTAAATTGTTTATTGCCAGCTAGACGAACGAACTGGGGACTGTACCGTCAGATGTATTTATTCCCAGCAACACACTGGGCGAAAATAAACCCAACAAACCCCTACAAAGTGAGATTAAAAGGGCTCTCCATCTGTCTAATTGACTTTGCCAAGGTCGGAATTATATACCTGCTGTGCTGAGATCGAAGGCAATTACAAAACCCCGGGAGGTATTTTTCACTAATCAGCAACAGGGATCAACAAGGGTGTAAATCAAGGGTCAGACATGAAAAATGTGTTTACTTTGGAGAGAAAAATCTTTAGTAAAATAATCTGGGATTTGAAATAGGTCGTCTAAAAAATATATATTCTGTAACTGTCCAAATCTGAAGGAGGCTTTATCAGGGTGCCCCAGAAAAGTTCTTTACATAAAAAGGAAGATTATAATAGATATTTTGTAATATTTAAGTAATAAGTTTAGATTGCAGGGACACCGCTTATAGGTCCAGAGTTCAGTGGGTTATTATTGTGTTACAATAAATTATATTACCTTCTCCTAATTAACATCAATCACCTACTCTTTCCAAAAACAGATCAGTCTAAACTAACGACGAAATTTGGAGACGAGCCGGACCTCCTGTTCAAGCGAGCGCAGGGCCGGATTAGTCTGATCAGTGCAGGAGTGGGAGCCACCCAGGCTGGTCAAGCTGCCCAAGCATCGCTGCATCCAAGCGCCAACGCAACGCTCCAACAAGTCGCCAAAATTCAACTAGAGGCCACGCTCAATGATTGCGAAAGTGGCTATGTGCCCACCGTGGGCCGATGGGGCTCCGAATGGCCGAGTTGACTCGCCGCTGCCACCAATCGCCGACGGGATGGAGGTGGAGCGGTCTCATCGCTTGGCGAGGAGGCCGCTGCTGCCGTCGCCGCCGTTGCCCATGATCCGTTGCTGCATGCCGCGGATCAGCAGCTGGCGGATGCGGTGCGCGGAATGGGATTGACTACGCGATCTGCTACCGCAAATGAGCACGCATCTGGACATGGCACGGGCGCCATCCGTCGCACACCCTCCACCTCCAGTGAGGAGGACTTGGAGGATGAGGAGGAGCCAGAGCTGGCGCCTCCAACCGACCTGACATCGGTGGATGGATCGGAGCGCTACTCCGACATCAGGCAGCTGCTGGCCCGACAGCAGCCACTGGCAGAGCTGGACGAAGGCGGTATCTTGCCCAGCAGCAGCAAGTCGTGGGTCGTGGGCGATGGCTACGACCTGGAGGCCTTTAACCAAGTGAATGGCGTGTGGCCCCTGGGCCATCCGCTGCCGCTGCCGGATTGGTCCGATTCCGGGTCCGGCAAGGGCACCCTTATCTTTGACAACGTCTGGCAGTATGAGGAGCTGAACGGAATTGTGGAGACGACGCTGCAGCGGATGCTGGAGGAGACGCACTACAACACCGTGAATCTCTTTGTGGACTTTTATCGCTCCTTCAAGCGCACCCGTCGCTCTGATCTGCGCAGCTTCTTCCAGTTCTACGATGTGCCCATCAATCGTCGCCACCACATGTGCGTATCCCTGGCCTTTGAGATCATGGCCAGGATGGTTCAACTCTTCCCAGTGCTGGCCAACTACCTGTATGTGGTGTCCTGCGAGGAGCAGGTGATGGACTGCAACGACTACGTCCAACTGGACGAGGAGTGCGGTTTGAATTCGGTGGATGCTGGCGTTGAAAAGGAGCACGTAATGGTTGCCATGCGCATTGCCATCGGCGAGCGCCGAGGTGTGATGATCCTGGATCCGGGATACCATGTCAGCCGAGCTGTGACTGTCATGCAGGATCAGAGTTATCCCCACACGGGTACGTTTTCTTAATATCCCTACTGAGAAGCTATACTAATAAACCCTCTTTTCCACAGGCTGGTTCACCCAATCGAAGGAGCCCCACCTGCAGCGGGACTACTGCTACGCTTACAGCCAGCAGAACGGCAAGTTCGTGGAATGGAAGGAGCGGGAGATCCGTGGCGAGGAGACCAGCTTCAAGACCTCTCTGGTCTACGTGGCCCAGGAGTACATCACAGCAATAGATGTCACCGTGCGCCGTAATCTGGTGTACAACTTCCGGTCGCTTCTCTCGCGAGATGCCAAGGGCCAGGTGTACGCAGGGATCTACTTCCCGCTGGTGGCCAATGTCCAGGAGTCCTACCTGACCATCTTCTACGACGGAACGAATGAACAGCGAGTTCGGACAAAGCTGATGTTTAGCGCCTTTAAAGTGGGCAAGGGCAAGGTGAGAAGGAAACAAAATAAAACCCATTCAAGACGCTAACGATTCTTTATAATAGCAACTTCCGGACTCCATTAAAGAGCACCTGAGCAGGCTGGCACCGCAGATGAGGATGCCCCTGCAGGAGCTAACGGATCTATGCAAGTCCCTTGCCGAGGTGGTCACCGACCAGAACTTCATCAATCAAGTTCTGGCCATCAACGATGACATCGGCAACATGTCCGTGGAGAATTGACAGTTAAAGGAGCCTAAGGATGTCGCTGCTAGTTCCGAATTAGAACGGGAGATGGGAACAGGAACGGAAACGGATGTGAAGATGGATAACAAGGCGATAAAAGACACTGACAACGCAGCTGCAACTTAGAGTTCCGAGTTTTTTCAAATACGTTGTCCTTTCCACAGTAATTTTCTTTTAGTAGCACTTAGGCACCTCTCTAACACCCACACAAACCAGCACACACGATTAAAAGTATATATTTCAATTTAGTAATATATGTATCAAACTATATACACACACGACACAGACTCTATATAATGGTATAATCCCCAATGAATGATTTAACCGAAACCGTAACCGGAAACGGAAATTTAATCTAAACCAGGAAGCGCAAAGCATAGATTTTTCGATTTTCGCTTAGATTCAGCTTCTGTTTCATTTCAAACTAAGTATAAACAACTATATAATGGCAAAATTAGTTAATAACTGGTATCAAGGCAAAACATAAATTGTAATTGTTATATGAAAATATTTCTGTTGTAACACTTGAATGCACTGTACAATTTTGGTTCCAATAAATAAATCAGCTAGCAAAATGACAAGAGTTTATTTTATTGCCTTTGAATCTTTGCCCTCAAAAAAAAATATTCAAAATGAATATGGAGAAAATTCACAATTCAAATTCAAATTCGATATTATCCCCAACAGCCTTGTTATCGATAAAACACTGTTATTAACATACGTAGTTTGGCTCGCTAACAGTTTGGTATTTGTCACCCACCCAGTTGAAGGTCACACTGCTGGCCCAAAAAGATTATATATATATATTTTGTAAAACAAACACTTGGTATAAACCATATATTGTCACGGTCTGTCGCCGGTCGGGAGAACACCGTGAGTAAGAGCGTATTTTAAACTGTTTACTTACCTTTAACGGCTATACATGACGATTAACGTACCGAAATTTGTCTTCCACGTTATTGTTGGACTCGTGTTTGTTGTCTATGTTGGGCTTAGTGTGCCCGCCGCCTGTGCGGAAATTCCCTTTTCATAGTGTGCCCGTGCGCGATCTTGGGCGCGCGCGCTCTTCTTCCAGTAAGCTGATCCTACTTCCAGTAAGCAGATACTACTTCCAGTAAGCAGTTGAAACTAGTTCCAAGCAGTTATTCGTCCTTGACAGGTTGAACTAAACTAGTTCTTTTTTAAATTCAAATTTGAACTCGTTAAAAACTCCAACAACTTTTCAAGTGCAAAAAATTCCTTTTTTTTTGTTCTTCGTTTATCATTTTTATTTCAAACAGCATTAAGGGTAGAGTTTGAATATGTGTGTTTCTTTAAATATACTCAGTTTTATGTCATACGGACGGAGCGTTGTCTTTGTGTAGGTTCTTAACAAATTTGTCGATTCAATTAGCAATCGAATCACTATATATATCACAATTTAGTCAACACACAAGCAATTATAACAACTAAAATAAATGTACATAAGCTGCTCGTCGTCATTAACAATAGAATAGGTTTCTGCCGAAGGACCCGTCGATCTTAAAGCCGCTGCAGCCCGGCACTTCGTAAAACCACCTGTTTTGTGGGCCAAAACAAAAAGAGAAAAACGAATCAAGTTCTGGGCGAAAAGGCGCACAGTTAAAGCTAACGTTTAGTTCGTTTTTGGATCTCTCGCGGAGCGGTTGTGGCATTAAGGGCCTGGCAAACCGGTTTCGACAGCGACACACTGTTTTCGGAAAACGTGATAGAAAACCAAAAGGCAGACGATCTCGATCTCCCTCGCAAGTGCATTTCGCTTCGCAGGCCAAATTGAAGGTAAAACAAAAAGATTTAATAAAACCGCCTGCAAGGGCAGCCACAGCAACAACAATAGAAAAAGAAAGTTAACCATATGCAGCCAAATTAACAACGAAGAGGACCGACCACAAACAACAATAAAAGTGCTAAGCTTTTGCGTTTTGTTGACGGAAGTCGAAACTCTTGACAGCAGCACGTTCAGTCGCAGAGTCATACGTACACACCAAGAAAAAATAGATGAAATTGGGTTAAAGCCACGGATATTTATGAACTTGCACTTAAATGTGCCACATCCATATATTATACAATTTCTTACAAATATTCCTTGACTACACTGACAGAAATTTATTCATTTGATGGTAGTTATCTGATAGAAAAAGGTAAAGCAGCAGCAGGTACTTTATTTGTTCGAGAAATAGTCGAGATTAAGGTTTGAAGAGAATTCTAAATTCTAATAGTTTTTTTTTAAACCTAAGCGATTTTCGTACATCTGGTTTCTCAGTGTCTATGTAATATTTATCCTACAGATCATCGTAACTAATTGGAGTTGTCTAATAGACTAAGAATAATGACGGGCTTAGTAATAAATCATAATTAAAGTTACTGCTAGTTTGACTGGTTTTTAAGTAGGTTTAAAGTTCATTAAATATATAATATAAGTTCAATATTAATTCTCAAATCATTCTTCACGGTGTACGATGTGAGGTCGGCTGCCCCTTTCCCCATATCAAAAGAAGATATGAAGAAACATAGCGCCTTAGTCAATTTTAAGCTTTGGCCCCAAATTCACTCTTTTGGCCCTGTTCATTGGCTTTTGGTTTTGGCTCTGAGCTGGGGGTTCTTCAACTTTCATTCCGCCGCTGTTTGGCTTTTTAATTTGCATTTTACGAGCGAACCTAGCTCGTTCTCTCACAGACACTTAATAAATCCGACAAAGTATAGTGTCTCATCGGTCAGTTGGCACCTGTCTAATTATTTTTTAATTTTCCTGGGGTGCAATTACACCTTAAGTGCAACACCAGGGGTTCTGAAGGGTAAAGGTCTCAGTGAAAATTTGCATAAATTTAAGGCGAACACTTGGTAGTTTTTAGTCACTATTGGCTTAATAAGACCGGCTAACAAACTTACAAAATTGCTAAGCAAACACGAAAAGTCACAGGTGGAAGAGGCAACAACTCAAGCTTTTTGCGGGCCAATGGGGTTAGGTCGTAACTTAAATGCTCTACATTAAAATAATTGAAAGATTAAGCTAGGTCTTAGCTGGGGTTTTTTGTAAACAAAAAAACTGATTGTGATTATATTAAATAATGCAACTATTTATTTTATATACTACTAGCAAGTTATAATTTCTGATAATAAAAATCTTTCAAGACCTCGTTGACTCGACTCTCCCATTTAGAACCTTGACAAAATCTAAACGAATTACGATGACAAATTGATTTCGCAAACTATGCAGTTCCGTGTTCGTCAAACGTTTTCATTTAGCCCATGTACCCAATGTGCCTTGGATACTTAAATCTTGCTGACTCAGCTGGAGGAAAGGGTGTCGCAAAGTGCACTCGAGGCGAATTGACTCGCCAATATTGATAATTGCCCCGACAACGTCCATAGCTAATGGCTGTGACGAGTCGAAACAAAAATCTTTATCAGCCGCTGGACTTTGACCTCTCAGAAAACTGATTCCTTATCATCTAACCCATTTCTTTCCAGACACAATCATGCTGGGCACCCTGCTGTCACTCCTGTTCATCGGCCTGCTGCTTTGCGCCTTCCTCTTCTCGAAAACGACCAAGGAGTTCCCAAAGTCCTGGTTCGAGTGGAAGACGGAGTTCCGATACCAGTATCTGGGCATTGTGGGGCTCATCCATGATGCTCAGCATGCGGCAAGGGATCGCGTGGGTAAGTGGATGAATACTATACTATATACATATCACAATCTGATGCTATTATCCATTTAGCACTTTACAAGCAACCGGAT